>NC_138053.1:13508581-14140930 GCF_964194185.1 Rhinolophus hipposideros
GATGACTGAAACAAAACACAGTGTTCATTTTGTCATGCATGACCTATCGTGTGCAAGTATGATTGTGCCTTACAACCCTTTAAGACAGGCCCTCCAGAAGCACCTTTTATCCAACAGTCAGTTCTGTGTGTATGAAAAGTATTGAGGATCAGTGCTCTCGGCTATCAATATAGGAGCTATAGCCCTCACCGGAAAGCAGATTGAAACATTATAGAAGTAAAAGTCACAACAGGCCAAAAAGTATTTCCATCTTCTTTTCTTCTGGAATCTTTTCAAGTGACATTTTCTATGCCTGGAAGTAGCCTCTGTACTTTTGTTTCTTTGTTCATTTTTATTAACATTTAAATACATATGCTATCTATGTATCTCGAGCATTTTGGCTACAACTCACTGGTTTAGGTTATGTACACCCTATCCATTTAGATTATGTATAATCTATCCACATACATTTTTAAAGGGTAGAATAAAATTAGTGTAAAACAAAAAATTTTATACCCATCATATTGTTCCAGATAACCAGAAGGGGAGCAAGAGAAACCAAGTATATAATGGGCATAATAGACATTCCAATAATACACTGTTTTTTACAATTATAAAATAAAGTTATCAAAAACAATAGCCAACATAACTAAAAATTGGTGAGAAAATACGCAACAGGGAGAAAGCGCACAGGATCTGAACCAATTCCTTTGTGTAGAATATAACATGTAATGAATGTTAGTCTTCTAACATTCCCTAATTATAAGCTCTGAACTTCTGTACTGACCAAATTTTTATAAATGTATGAATCCTTCACAATGATTTCTAAAACTCTTAGACAAAGATCAGGAAAGAATTCAAATCCTAGTCTCTATAGACTAACACCCCAACATATGTACACATTCACATATCAGCCAGGATGATTCCACAGTTACGATCCATGGTTAGGTAAGTGTCTGACATAAGTAAAGAAAAAGGTATGTGCCCAACCTGAGAAAACAATATTTTTGCCCATAGTTATTGCTTGAGTTCAGCTTTGTAAAAAGAATGAAGTGTCTTATAATTACCAAATTGTGTTTCTGGGACTATTTTGGAATCTATATCTTTTTCTTTCATTTGTTTAGATAACCTAGAATTCTGTCTGTATTTCTGAAATTCAAGTATATATTTGCCTAGTTCCACAAGAATGTTGCTGAAGCTTACCACTTATTTTATCTTTATACAAATGTTCTGTCCTGTACTTTCACCTTCAAGTTCATTAATTTCCACACAGAAGTGTATTCACTTGATATATGGCTGACTCTGCTTATCTCACCTACAGGTTTGATCTTTTGCTAAAGTGTCCCCAAACCAAAGCAATGTTGACAGGCCAGTTAGCAGCATTCATCCTAAGGCACCAATGGTCTGAGATACAAATACTCAGAGAATACATTCCACAAGGGAATAAAAAGTTAAATCAAGACATAAATCGGTGATATTTTCATCTTAAAAGTACCCTATAGCTTAAGGTGGCATAGTACTTACCTAAACTGAATCTCATAGTCCATCAACAACTGCCCGTCTGTGCTCATTAGCATAAAGAAGAAATGTCTTTAGCAGAACAGGTGCCATTTTCAAATAATCCCCAAAATTATTTACAATATTTTTTATATAAATATATATAACATTGATAAAACTGTCTATTTGTTTTCAAAATACATTAACGTAGATAATTTGGCAAGCATCCACTAAGAGTAGAATAGGACAAGTCCTTTTTACATGCATGAAAAGAAACACAATGGAATGTCACGTTTCTGTGAGTAGTAGTGTTATAATTTACTCAAAAGGCTTAAATTTGTTTACCAGAAATCTGTCTCTGTATAATACAAGTGTATTTTCTCCTCCTGATTTTCTTTGTTGCAACATTTGTTGAATGAACATTTGCTGCCCACCTAGTATGTGTAAGCATAGATTATCCCTAAATTATGGACATACTGGTTTGTATATGGCAGGGTTGTCCACCTATTTTCAGTGTCTTTCTGTTTGATATTAGAATTGAAAATAGTAACTGCCAGATCTCTTTGCTCTTTCTACTAACACTTCCAGACACTAGTCTTCTTATACATTTTATTATAATTTCCTCTTTGTAATACTCTTAGATGTGTTCATATACAGTACACCAATGTTCCACAAAACATAGTCTATGCACAATTAGTATCTTGTAAAATGTTAATAAATGTTTTGAAAGTTTTCAAAACAAAATGTTTTTGTACAAATCAGTTTGGAAAGCTTGGGTTAACAAAGTTAAACAGAATTCTTGGGCTGGATCAAGATGCCAGAGTAAGTCAGTGCTGTGCTTGCCTCCTCTCATGACCACATCGAAATTACAACTAAACAAGAGCAACATCATTTAGAATTGACTGCAGTATAGCTGACCGGAAGCCCGGCATCTAAGGACACACAGAAGAAGCCACCTCAAGGAGGGGCGGTTACATGCAATGGGCTGGTCCCACACCTGCACGTGGTAGTTAAAATTCAGGAGGGATACCTCAGCTGTGGAAGTCCCCCTTGGAGGAGTGAGTTGTCCTAGACCCACACCAAGCTCTGCATCCCAGGGTTCCAGTGCTAGGAAGAGAATTCCCCACAGCTTCTGACTTAAAAATAGCAGAGATTGTGGCTGAGTGAGACAGAGGGGTGCTGGAGTCCCTGGGGCTCCTCTTAAAGGGCCCACACATGGACTTACTGATGGACTCACTAACTCTGAGCTCCAGTGCTAGGGCAGCATCCCAAAAGGCATCAGGGACAAACAGGGAGGAACTGAATTGTCTGGCTTTAGGGCAAGGGCTGGAGGGGCTTTTACCTAGACAAAGCACTGGCAGAGCCATTGTTTCTTTATTCAGTCCTCACCCTTCCCAGCATGCAAATGCAGGTAGCAACTATATCCAAGTCTCCATGGCCCTGCTCTGGTGATCTGCTGAGACTTCACCTGATCCATATTGTGGGGCCCACCCAAACTGTTTCGTTTTCCATATAAGCAGCATATCCACTTTTCCATATAAGCAGCATCTTGGCAAATGCTGAAGACTTTCCTAAAACTTCTCAAAGGTTCATAAAATCCAAACAAGCAGCATCTTGCCTCAGTGTGCCACATAAATCTTGCTGAGGAGCCCCAAACCCAGCACAAGAGGCAGCCAGCCTCAGTTGGTAGCTTGCCCTCTCAAGGTACCTTCAAGCCCAGCGCAGGTGGTGGCAAACTGCTGATTGCTTTATGGCTCATGCTGGTGGCCCCACTCAGGGCACAGTCTACGGATAAACTTGGCCTGCTATTGGGCCCCTCCCAGGAGGTCCAAAGCCGTCACACCCAGTGGTTGACTTCTGACTGAACTGGAGCACCACCTGGCCACCTCCAAGGATGACACACCCAAAGGGCAGACTGGACAGCTACCAGAGCCCTGTTAAAGTGATTCCTGCTCTGTAGCATTAGCCCCTATACCACAGCTCTTCCATTGCTGTCATGGCCAACCTTACAACAAATCAGCCCGAGGGTCAGTCCTTCTTATTGACGTGCAAACAGCAACCAAGGCTCAACTACAACTGGAGGACACACACGACTCACACAAGGGAAATACCTGGAGCACCTGGCTCTAGCAACCAGGTAGACAGCGGTGCTAGTCCCCACATTACATCTATTGCATCACTCCACTCTACTAAGACTGGGAGACATAGCAGCTCTACCTAATAGATAGAAACAAACAAAGAGAGGCAGCCAAAATGGGGAGACAAAGAAATATTTCCCAAGTGAAAGAACAAAACAAAGCTCCAGAAAAATAGCTAAACAAAATGGAGACCAGCAACCTAACAAATGCAGAGTTCAAAACACTGGTTATAGGGATGCTTAGTGTCTCAGTGACAACTGCAGTAAATAAATAGAAAACAAAAATGAAAACAGAAAAAAAAATAGCCACTGAGAATTGAAGAATACAATAACTGAAATGAAGAATACATTAGAGGGAATCAACAGTAGATTAGATAAAGCAGAAAATCGAATCAGTAATTTTGAAGAGAAGGTAGCAGAAAACACTCAACAGCAGAACAGCAGCAAGAAAAAAAGAATAAAAAAAATAAGGAAAGTTTCAGGGGCCTCTGGGCCAACATCAAATGTACCACCATTTGCATCATAGGGGTACCAGAAGGAATTGAAAACCTATTTGAAGAAATAATGAAAGAAAACTTCCCTAGCCTGGTGAAGGAAATGGATATTCAAGCCTGAGAAGTACAGAGAGTCCCAAACAAGATAAACCCAAAGAGGTCAACACTAAGACACATCATAATTAAAATGCCAAAGACGAGAGACAAAGAATCGTATTTATTTATTTATTTATTTATTTATTATTTTAAAAAAAAATAATTTTAAAAAAATTTATTGGGGTGACAATTGTTAGTGAAATTACATAGATTTCAGGTGTACAATTCTGTATTACATCATCTATAAATCCCATTGTGTGTTCACCACCCAGAGTCAGTTCTCCTTCCATCACCATATATTTGATCCCCCTTTACCCTCATCTCCCTCCCCCCACCCCCCTTTACCCTCTTATAACCACTAAACTATTGTCTGTGTCTATGAGTTTTTGTTTCTCATTTGTTTGTCTGGTTCTTTTGTTGTTATTGGTTTATATACCACATATCAGTGAAATCATAGGGTTCTTTGCTTTTTCTGTCTGACTTATTTCACTTAACGTTATACTCTCAAGATCCATCCATGTTGTCACAAATGTTCCTATATCATCTTTTCTTACCTCCTTAAAAGCAGCAAAAGAAAAGCAGTTAGTTACCTACAAAGGAGCTCCCATAAGACTGTCAGCTGATTTCTCAACAGAAACTTTGCAGGCCAGAAGGAATTGGCAGGAAATATTCAAAGGGATGAAAATCAAGGATCTACAGTCAAGATTATCCAGCAAAGCAATCATTTAGAATCGAGGGACAGTTAAAGAGTTTTCCAGACATGAAAAGCTAAAGGAGTGCATCAACACCAAACCAGTATTACAAGGAATCTTACAGGGACTTCTTTCAGACAAAAAAAAAAAAAAAAAAAAAAAAATCAAAAATAGCAATAACTACATATCAACAATTTACTTTAAATACAAGCCGATTAAAAGGGCCAATCAAAAGACATAGGGTGGCTGAATGGATAAGAAAACAAGACCCTTGCATATGCTGCTTACAAGAGACTCACTTCAGATCAAAAGACACACACAGATTGAAAATAAAGGGATGGAAAAAGTTATTTCGTGAAAATAGAAATAAACAAAAATCTGGGGTAGCAATTCTTATACCAGACAAAACAGACTTTAAAGCAAAGGCTATAACAATGACAGAGAAGGACCCAGTAATCCCACTTCTGCATATTTATCTGAAGAAACCCAAAACACTATTTCAAAGGGACATGGGGATCCATGTTAATTGCAGCATTATTTACAATAGCCAAGATGTGGAGGCAACCTGGGTGTCCATTAATGGATGAATGGATAAAGAGGTGACACAGACATACAATGGAATAGTACTCAGCTAAAAAGAATGAAATCTTGCCACCTGCAACAACATGGATGAACCTAGAGTACATTGTGCTGAGTGGAGTAAGTCAGACAGAGAAAGGCAAATGCCACATGCTTTCACTTATATGTGGAATATAAAGAACAAACCAAACAAATAAAACAGAAACAAACTCATAGATACATAGAACATTTTGATGGTTGCCAGATGGAGTGGGGTGGGGGCGATGAAAAAGGGGACGGGCTTAGGAAGTACAAATCAGTAGTTACAAAATAGTCATGTTGATGTAAAGTACAGCATAAGAAATATAGTCAATAATATTATAATAACTGTGTACGGTGCCTAATGGTTACTAGATTTATCGGGGTGATCACTTCCTAAGTTACATAAATGTTTAATCGCTATGTTGTAAACTTAAAACTTATATAATGTTTATGTCAAATGTAATTGAAAAAAAAATGTTAAAAAAACAAAACAGAAAGAACAAAGCTAAATAGAATTCTTGATTCAGGACTACTTGGAACGTTTAATAGGTTAAAGTCATATTTCGTTCTTCAAGAGTCAGATCACTTATATAGTTTTCCCCAGATTATTTGAGTTAAACTCATTTTTTGAGGAATATTTAAGGAGTCTAGAGTTCTACAGTGCACATTTTGAAGAAAACTGATGACAGTGTCTGATCCACATCTTAGTTTGACAATTCTTTCTTGTTCAGGGTATAACTATATTTCACAGTATTATACCCTGAAAACCCTTTATGATTTCAGTGGACATTAGGTTAATTTAAATTCAGTCTTGGAGTCCTTTGTAGGTTCCTTCTTTATGTTCTTTAAAAAATATAAAAGAAATATATTTAGAGAGAAAATATTTCATGTCAATTCAGGGAACATACCGTATTAATAATAATAATAATGATAATATGTAATGTTTATAAAACAATCTATTAGAATGGTTTAATGTTTAGGGAATGGACTTTGGAGTTAGACCTGAGTTTGACTCTCACATGTAACACTTAATAGATGTATAATTTTTATAAGTGCCAGTTTCTTTGTCAGTAAATGGGGATAAATAATGGTATCTCCTTCATTGAATTTTTGTAAGGGTTAAAGGAAACCATGTATATAAATTGTGCAGCCTAATACCTGCCACAGAGTTAGCAAATATTGAAAAATTTATTTTTTATAACTTTATTATGTGAAGTTTTTCTCCCTTGGTCCAGCAATTTTATTTTATGTTTTCTGAGATGCTTTCCAAGCCGGTACCCAGATCTAGAACTTAAGTAACTTTGTAGCTGTTGCTGTTGGGGCCCTTTACTAGGTGGGAACCCATGCCCCAGATGCTGTGGGCATTGGCTGCTGATGGTTCAAATCCACACCCTTCTTCCACAATTACCCTTGGCTGACAGAGCCACCTGGCTGACAGATGCTTGAAAAATTATTTATGTCTCCTCCCCCAAGAGCAGGTTGTAGATAACCCTTGAATGGTGTGAGAGATACAAGCCTATCCCCTTGATTCTAGGAGAACCTCTGGGAGAACCTCAGTGCTATAAATTTATACTCCAAAGTTCCCCATTGAAATAAGCTAAAGATAGATTTCTCTTGAGACCACAGCTTTATACCTTTTCCTTGCCCTATTCTGCTTCCCTCATTCACCTGTAGGATGCTCCTGAGAGCACATCTCTCATCTCAGACTATTCCTTGATTCAAACAGACCCCAAAATCGTATCTCCACCTGATTATCATTGTCAGTTTTATTAGAAACAACCAAGTATTTAGTAGCTTACTATGCCTATGACTTCATGACAGGTTTTATGATTCTTGAAAAACCAGAAAACGATATTTCTGCTCTGAAAAACATATGGTTTTAAGATCTTGAGAACCTCCTTTCCCATTTTTACCGTCAGTACGAATCCATCCTTTTTCTGTCCTGCTCATTAAAACTCTCAGTATGTGAAAAGTACAAATTCCTGTTTCCATAATCCTCTAAAATTAGGTAACATACACAGGGCCAGGTCACCCATCAGGTAGCTCGATTCCTGAATAACTCACGCATGGAATACTTGTTGTAGAGTTCGTTCACAGAAACTTTATTTATTAGACTAGATACCGAATTCCTCTTAGTTCTGGTGGCTTCTGAAAAAGTTAAAAAGCCCTTTATTTTCTACCAATAAAAGCAAATTCTCCTTATTATTATTGTAGTATTTCTTAAAGTCTTCTGAATTAATTCTCAATGTAGGATAATCAAACATTAAAGAGGATCTACTGAGTTTCTTCTTTTCTAAATGTACTCTGCTTCCAATCTGTTGAGCATTGCCAGGCAGTTACAGGATGAGGTGAAAATGACATACTACCAATTCATTCATTTAGAAATATTTTTATTGGACACCTGTTATGTATTCAGTATGATTTTATATATTTACAACAGAGCTCTTCATTTTAATTGGGGATAAATTAGAAGTATCCATATTCAACTTCCCCTTAGCCAGATTCCAATATTTTCAGAGCCACTGCAAAGCCCCCCAACACAAGGGAAAGTGTTGGGGGCAGCAGAGTGTAAAGAGTCAGATCTTAACCCCTTGGAGAAGCCTGGTCAGGTAAGAGGTCTTGAAGCTAAAGTCTCATTTGTGTCAGTTCACCACTGGCGTTACTCCCGTGATGAGTTGTTTCTCAGCGAGCTGGAGTCATGCTTCAGGTCCCACAGTGTGCCTGGGTTGCTAGGGTCCTCAGCATTTCAGCAGCCACAAACTGGACAATTTTCAGGGCCAGGTATTTGAATCCTGGACTGAGAATCCTTTGTTTCTGTTGCTTTGCCTTAGTATGTATATTCCCAGATGTACTGCAGTTCTCCCCTTAGGGCCACATCCTCAACCTCATTTTGTTAGTTTCATATGACCCATTATACAAAACTTTTGTGACTCATCAGAAACAGTCTTCCAAAGTTTTACTTTTTTTTTTTTTACCCTTCCTTGAGATAAAGAAGGCCTAGTGACTAAAAACTCTCCACTGAGAGAAGATAAATGTTTCATTCTTGCTTGCTGTCTTACCTTTCCTCAGAACAGAAGAGTTGCTGGCCAAAGCAGCCATGAATGAATGAATGAGTGAATGAATGAATGAATAGGTAAAATAGACAGGTACATAAGAAAGAAAGAAATGTTAAGAAATGAGACAAGTTGTAGTCTCTCTTGGTGGATCTTTGGAGGGATACCCCCTGATAGCAAGAATGATCCTTTATGTGCATACAAGATACTAGCTTTCATACCGTGTTTCCCCAAAAAATAAGACCTAGGTGGACCATCAGCTCTAATGTGTCTTTTGGAGCAAAAATTAATATGAGATCCAGTTTATTTTAGTATAAGACCAGTATAACATAATATAATAAATATAATATATAATTAATTTAATACCGAGTCTTATATTAATTTTTTTTCCAAAAGACGCATTAGAGCTGATGGTCCAGCTAGGTCTTATTTTCGGGGAAACACAGTACTAATTCAACTATTCTGTTACAGAAACCAAAATTAATTTTAGACTGTAATAAAGGATAAAAAGCATTTATATGAGCAAAAAAAGTTGCAGTCCAGGAGGCAAAGATTCAGGTAGCAGTTTAAATTGTGTCCCCCTGAGACAAAGGGGAAGCTGCCTTTTATAGTGAAGTTCCCACCCAGGTTCTCAATCAGTCTGTTTTATGTAACTGATGTATCCAAATTGTGCTATTCTTATTGGATAGGACAGGTCTCAGTCCGCTGGTAGAAAGAGGAAACCAGGGTTTGCTTGCAATGGTTGATTATGACAGTGGAAACAAACAGGGCACTGTATGAGAAGCCGAGAGTTCAGCCTGAGGTTCTGCCCAGTATACAGAGTACCTGAGAAGCCCCTGTCAGCAAATGGCTGTTAGACTCTTAGTCATAAAATGTGGGTCCTTGGTTGAACATGGGGAGTTCATCTCAGCAGATACATTTGTTCATATAAAATGCATCTTTCTTTTCAGGGTCCAGTTAGACCTGAGAAGTGAAAATTTTCATCAGTGAGGCACAGGTCCATTAAAGCAATTACATAGCTTGTAAGAGTAGCAAGACTCTCCATCTAACCCATGTCTTTGGGCTCTCAGTGCTGTGCTTTGTATAGGACGCCTGTGCTACCTGCGGGGTCAGCTTTTCTGTGTATAACTCAGGTAGTTTTTTTGTGCCTTTCATTCCAATATTCTTTCAAATCTGTATGCAGTTAATAATATAGTTATCTTTCTTTCTTATTAAAGTGCATGTTTCTTACCCAGTTTCTTGGAGCAAGGGCTGAATTATAAATTTCTCCTTTTTAAAAAATCTTCCATATTGCACAAAGTAAAGGTTAATAATTGTTTGGTGAAAAACTTAAATGAATAAATCCCAGGGGACCTGGACTGACTTTCCTTATCTCAGAACAAATCCTAGAGATAGGTAAGCAATGGATTGGGATGTTGTTTGACCAGCTTAACTGTCTGATACAGGAATCTTACACCTTAAATTGGACGAGCTATTATTTTGACTTATTTATTCCAATTAGCTGATCAACTCAAAGAGGTCAGGTTTAGAGCACTCCTAAACGGTTCAGTGAAGATGCTAGAAATGTTCATAGTATATTCTTACTAAATGCTTCCTCTTGATGGTGATGATAATACGAAGTGTATCGTTTACATGTAACTTCTTGCAAGATGAAGTGTTTCATGACGATAGAAATTGCAGTGATATTGGGGAGTCTGTACTTCCTGTCTGGCACTAATCACGCTGATGCCTAGACACAGGGCTATGACAGTATCTTGCAGGCAGGAATTAGCATGAGAACAGTCCTTTTGTGAACATGCAGAGAGGTCAATAAGTACATGATTATAAATTAGCTTGGTGGACTAGTGTGGTCATTAGCTGGGTCGAGTGTTCCTATTTCATATAATTGTTTGCTGCACCTGAATTAATTTGAGCGTTTAAATCCTGCATATTCATTCTGTGCTGCAGGATGTAAAGCTTTGGACTAATCCCTTTAATACTCTTCAGTATAAACACCTTAATCAAGCAACAGCTTTATAATTAGTTCTCCTTACAGGCTGGATATAATTTACTAGTTTTACAGCTCATAAGTTACCGCAACTTTTTAATCATTGTAATTATGCTTTAGAATGTAAGCATAAATGGACTTTTCTAGTTTATTTTCCAAGAATGAAACTAAGGCAGTCAAAATCAGGAGATTAATAAAATCCAATATATGGATACACTTGGTATTTTTATGGCAGCTCAGGATTACTCATCCTTGGAATTTAATCACCAGATTAAAGTAGGCTATCGAGCTGAGAAGGTGAGATTGTTGTTCTTTAAAAGGAAGTACAGTTCTCTATATATTACATATTTCTTTTGTTGGGTATGAAAAATGCTGCCGTGATTTAATTTTATTGCAGCAGTGAGCACTCTAACAGTATACTTCTCCTGTACTAAACCTAGTAAGTAAATAACAGGTTAACTACTAAGGATGTGCTGATCTGTTTTTCTTTGTATTTGTTTTATTCCGCGAGAATTTTAAAGTATAAATCATTTCTGGCATTAAGGACATTTGTATGGTCTGGCTGCACAGCACTTTAAGTCATAAGTAGGTATTTAAATTAAATTTATTGAGACATATTTATATTAATTAAAGTAAAATTATTGAAAACAGTTCATTGAGGTTTAGGAATATTATAAATGGTAATGATCTACCTTTTATTAAATCTACCTTATTGTTAAACTTCAATAAACATACATTATTGGTTGATCTTATATATTTTAAGTATATAATCACTGTCTTCATAAATCTTGCTGAAATATGTATTAGAGATTCTGGTGCAAGTTCAACACATAGATAATTTTTCTGAGAAAACGTCACTAAAATAGGCTAAAACCTTTCAGGTTTCAATCTTAAAATCTTTAAGTATATGAAATAATATTTGCATATGTGTAGATACACATATAATTTTATGAAAAAAATATTTGTATGTGTACATACATATATGTAAATATAAATAGTCAGGCTTTGTTATAATGAAACACAGACTTAAATACTTTGTTTTGAGCACTGTAACAAAAGGTGTTGATTACCCTGTGGTTAATTTGGTCATAGTAAATTGTATTGCTTATAAAGGTAGTCAAAAGAATCGACAATGTCATAAACCAGGTCAGAGGTTGCACATCACGTGGTTACTCGGAGGGTCCTCCAAGACGAGTCACAACGATCAAATCCAGTATGTCTTGCTCAGCATAATGATATTATCCTCATAATTTATAATCGATGGGTGTTATGGACATTTGGTTTGCTAAACTTTTACACTATTGTAACTCAGAACTCTTTCACTTTGCTTACAAATATTTGAGGAAAGTTCTAGAAATGAGGGAAAATCCTTTAGGATAGAGAACAGACTGGAATGTAACCAAATTCTGGGATAAACAGTCTGACTGGAGACAAGCTGAAGCTAACTGGAATCTTAGAGATTGCAGAAGGAAGACTTGATCTGCAAGAAGAAAGATATATACAACTCATCAAGCGAACTTCAGGTGAACCGTCCCTGGCTCTGAGGAGTGGGGGTCTCTTAAGAATCCTTGTTTGCTGCTAAAAAAAAAAAAAAAAAAAAATCCTTTAAGTCATCTGTGCAAGCCTTAAATCTGTGACAGGCCCAGAAAGTGATAAACCAGCATGCTAGCCCTAGAGGCATCATCAGAAACAGTTGTTATCCTGTGGGATAGATACTGAGCTAAAAAGAGGAAAACACTAGGGCCCTTTGCCTTGTCATTTTCATGCCAGTGGCAGGCCATAGTTGGGGGAGCGTGAGAAATCTCACCTTTGAATGAAGATTGAAAAGGAGATTATCATGTAGGTCATAAAATAAAATATATGTAGCACTTCTCAAAGTGAGGCCTGCAGAGTCCTGGGGGGCCTTAAGAAACCATTCCAGGTGTTCTGAAAGAGCAAAGCTTTTTTCATAATCATACTAAAGCATTATTTGTCTTTTTCACTATGTTAACATTTGTACTAATGTTGCACAAGCAATGATGGGTAAAACTGCTAACTCAGTCTGAATCAAGGCAGTAATGCCAAACTGTACTAGTCATTGTATTCTTCACTGTGACTCACTGTCACCTAGTAATATGTTAAAAAACACTAGTGCCAAGTCAACTTTACTTCCATTGCTAATGTGGCTAATGCATTTTTTACCGCCAGATTTAGCATTTTCTCTTCTCTTTCAAGACCTCCTTTTTCTCTTCCTCACTACTCTAGCTGACTTTCCATGCAAACAATCCATTCCTCCAATCCGCTGACCCCTTCTTACCTCCAGTTGCCCTCTACCTGTTTTTGAGAGATTTTACTAAGTCTTGATCTGATTGGACAAATGTCTGGGATTCTGAGCTACTCTCCTGCTCCTCTCAAGTTAGCCTGAGCAGTGTCCAATTGCTTCAGGATGCTGTTTGCTGATTTTTGAAATGACAGCAAAGTATTTTGATAAGATTATCCTTAAAGTATTGGAGGTTACAAATATTTTTGTTGAGTCCGTCACCCCTACTACATGCCCCTGCCCTTATTAGATGGAAGACAGCTCAATTTATTAAAGAATTCTTATGGCATCATGTGGCTGAATTACATTTTCATGAGTTTTGAGACATTATGGATAAAAGAATGGTGTCCAGGATAAAAGTACTCATGGGCCTAATCTCTTGACAAACAACATGCAGGGGTTCAAAATGGCAAATAATCTAAAATTATGCAGTAGTTTCCCCTTATCCATGGTTTCGTTTTCCACAGTTTCAGTTACTCGCAGTCAACCATTGTTCAAAAATATCAAATGGAAAATTCCGGAAATAAGCAATTCAGAAGTTTTAAATTGAGCGTCCTTTGAACAGCATGATGACATCATGCCATCCCACTCTAGCTTAGGACATGAATCATCCCTTTGCCCAGAGTATCCTCACTGTACACGCTGTCCACCTGTTAGTAACTTAGTAGCTGACTCCATTATTAAATCAAATGCGGCAGTATCACAGCACTTCTGTTCAAGTATCCTTTATTTTACCTAACAATATTTCCAAAGCACAAGAGTATCTTAATGCTATGTCATGATTCCTACATCCTTCACTTCATCTCATCACATAGCATTTTATCATCTCACATAATCACAAGAAGAAGGCGTGAGTAGAGTAAAATAAGATATTTTGAGAGGAAGAGACCAACCACATTCACGTAACTTTTATTAACTTTCATTGGTAATCTCTTCCTGTACATAATTTATAAATTAACCTTTATCATAAGTATGTATGTATAGGGAAAACCATAGTATATATAGGGTCCAAATTATCTGTGGCTTCAGGCATCCACTGGGGGTCTTGGAACGTATCCCGTGCAGATAAGGGGGAACTATTGTATTATCAGGCAAACAGAGGTGCTTAGCCCAGCAAAAAGAACACACATGAAGTTCTGATAGCTGAATACAGAGAGTTAAAGGGCAGTATCGTGATGCCTGGCCTACAGTGGGTGCTCAAAGAATGCTTCAATAAGTGGGTAAGCAACTATGACACATGCCTGCAAATGTGCACACAATCACTACTATACTCACCCTTGGATGAGTTTCTGTCTTCTTATTGACAGCCCAAATCTAAGTTTCCCAATCGGTGTATTCAATCACATTTTAAAATGAAATCCTAAATCCAAGAATATCTTTGTATTTAATAGATTAGAACAGAATACTGAAACTAAAGGAGTATGACATGAATTTATTGTGGGTTTTGCTAGAACCCAGCACCAAAAGTTAGGTAAGGGAAGCTTGTTTAACCCTTGGTTTTAATTTTTAAACTTCATCCTTTTATATATTTTATGAATTTATATTTTTGAATGTTACATTATTCTGCTATGATCTCTCTTTGTTGTCAACTATGTATTAACTATGAATGGAAATGAAGGAAAAGGGACAAACTCTTAAAATTCTATTTTTATCTCTTTTGATTTCCTTATTGGCAAAGCATTATCTAGTCAAGAAAGACATCCTCCAGCAGCCTTTTGGGTGGTGTTCTTTGTTATAGGAAATCTTTTATTTCATTCCAGCAAAGAAATGAACCAATTTGATATGATCCTTTTATCCCAGAGAAAGGGCACAACTTCTTTATTTTCAAGGTTGTGCATTTTTTTCAACTGTAAAACATACTGTGCAATTGAAGCCATAATTATATGCACTTGTCAATCAATCTTAACCTACTACACTATGGTTATGGCATTTTATCTAAAAAGAGAAGGATTAAAGGCTTTGCGTGAAATGAAAGGTACACACAGTCAGGGAAGTATAATGCATGTCATTAGCTGTCTGGGAAGAGAGAATGGACAGAGACAGATTACCAATATTTGATTTCTCACAGGCATTAAAGAAGTATTTAAGGCTACCTACAAAAAATAATGTTAGGGAATTTGACACTTTGATTCCTACTTTGTTCTCTTGGCAATTATTTAAAAGAGTTCCTTCATCCAGACGCTACATTAGTCAAATTTGGAAAGGATAAAATTTTAAACTGAGTCTGAGAAAGGGGGAAAAAAAAATCCTGTTTTAACATAAGTGCCACAAATTTAGGAGAGGATTTTAAATGTTATTTTCTTCAAACACATTTTGTTTCTTTGGATATAGTTTTTACGGTGGCTGGGGTATCTGGAATTATTTAAAGATATAGTTGCTGCCCTTTGGATCTCTAAGCAGCACTGTGTCCATTGGGAAGGAAAAGTAACTTATGAAAAGACACCAGAAAGGAAGCCAAGACAGAAGTAGTGAATTTATTTTCTTAGAAAGATTGATATGGTGGGAAGTGCCAGCTCTGTTCAACACTAAAAATATTGGGAAAACACTAGTCACAAGGACTCAAGAAGCAAAATTGTATCTGATGATCTCAAGCAGTGTTTTGAAAGTGAGACTTGCTTATCTGCAAACAATGGAATTGCAAATTATTTTTAAAAATGTTCTGGGTAAAAATTGCCTGTGCAACTCCCAAGAAATGTATTTTGTTGTTGAGCAAATGTGTTCCATATTGAAAAAAAAGGAAAAAATGGAAGACTGTACTTGAAACTTCTGTTTTTACAAGTACTGATGTTTACTTGCTTTGTCATCTTGTGTGGCTTTTTAATAAAAAACTTCAACAACCTGATGCAGAAAACTAGTCCCCAGCTCCAAGAGGTCTGCCAAGTCCAGAAAAAAATGATGGAAATCATGACCTAAGGAGGTAGATAAATGACTTGAAAAAAGTGTCAGTGAGCTGATTCCAAACAACACTGGGGATGACATAGAATAGACTGGTAGGCCGTCTATTTACCTCCTTCATGACATGTTGGTTAGAAGTAAACCGTGAAATGGTAAAACTTAAGGAACTCCATGGTGAAGGCAGTAGTTTTGGAAAACCTGGATAAGACAGCTAGATGCTCAGATTGAGTAAGTTGATGGAGACAAGTCTCAGAATGTATTTAAAAGTCAGAAAATTTAAATGATAAAAAAAATTGCTTATCAGCAAAATGATACAATAATAATCAGTGTGTGACTTTTATGCAACTAAGAAGCTACAGAAAGATGCATTGATGGTAAATTCTAATGAAAAAAAATCTATTTAAATTGCAGTTGAACTAATACACCAGTACCACCATACCTTTTACTTACTCCATCTGGTTTTCTAATTTTCCCTGGGAAAAAGGATATGAGGTGGGATCAAAAACTTACGGTGAATGTTTAAATTAAAAAAAAAAAAATACAGTAAAAGACACATTGCCATTAATTCCCCTTAAAATACTGCCCTCACTTTGAACACACTTATCCCATCATTCTTGCCATTTTCTGAAAGCAGTTCTCAAAGTCCTCTTTGGTGAGTGTCTTTAGTTGCTTTGGGGTGAAAATATCTAAAAATAATAATATCTAAAAATATCTATAAATAATAATATCTAAAAATATCGATTAAATCCATCTGGTCTAATGTGTCACTTAAGGCCGCTGTTTCCATGTTGATTTTCTGTCTGGAAGATCTCTCCACTGATGTCAGTGGGGTATTAAAGTCCCCTACTGTGACTGTATCACTGTCGATCTCTCCCATTGTATTTCTCAGTATGTGCTTTATATATTTAGATGCTTGTACAGAGGGTGCATAGATATTTACAAGAGTATTCATGTGTCCTCTTGTTCGATTGATCTCTTTATCATTATGCCTTTCTTTGTCTCTTGCCACAATCCTAGTTTTAAAGTCTGTTTTGTCTGCTATAAGTATTGCTACTCCAGATACTTTTTTCCCCCATTTCCATTTGCACGAAATATCTTATTCCATCCCTTTACTTTCAGTTCGTATGCTTTTTAATCTGAATGAGTCTCTTCTTGTAGGCAGCATATGTATGAGTCTTGTTTTTTTTTTATAATCCATTCAGCCGCCTATTTCTTTTAATTGGAGCATTTAGTTCATTTACAGCTAAAGTAATTATTGAGAGGTATGTAGTTATTGCCATTTTATTGTTTTCTGATTGTTTCTATAGTTCTTTTGTGTTCCTTGCTTATTCTCTTGTTCTCTTCTCTTGTATATTGATGGCTTTCTATAGTATCATGTTTGGATTACTTTCAGCATATTTCTTGTATATCTCTTGTAGAGTTTTGGTTTGTGGTTACCATACCCTTCCTATATATCAAGCTATGTTTATAGTAGTCTATTTTCAGTTGGTGGTTGCCTAAGTTCGAACACATGTTAAAATGACTACAATTTTTACTGACCTTCTCATTGGTTATGTTTTTGTCATTATTTTTTACTTCTTTTGTGTGTGTGTATGTTTGTGTGTGTCCCTTAATTTATTGTTGTAATTACAGATGATCTTTCTACTTTTGCCTTTTATCCTTTGCACTAGCTTTAGAGTTCATTGATCCACTCTGAAAGTTTATACATTTTGTTTCCCTTCACCCAGTTTGCCAATTCTCCATTCCTTTTTATATTCTCTTTTTGAAATAAGTTCTCATCTGATACTATTTCTCTTCACTGTGACCCTTATGATTATAAGTATCTCATATGTGTTCCAAGTATCTCTTATAAGTCTGCTGGTGAATTATCTTTGCCTTCTGTTATCTGAAAAAAACACTTTGCTTTCATTTTGTCATAATTATTGTCACTAGATATATAATTCTTTACAATTTTATTTTTCTTTCAGCTCTTAAGAGATGTCATTCCACTGTATACTGGCTTCAAGTGTTTCTGATATCAGTTATCAGTCTTATTATAGTTCTCATAAATGCAATGTTTCTCTTTTAAAGTGCTTTATGTCTTTCTCTTGTTCTTTGGTTTCAGCAGTTTGACTTTGAAGATCTTAGTTGTGGATTTCTTTGTGTTTATATTTTGAGCTTTTTCAATACCTGGGCCACTATTGCAATCATATATGGATAAAACTTGGCCAATGTTTCTTTAAATTTTTTTCGTTTAATTTTGTCTTTGCTTTCTTGGAGACTTCAATTACACATGTGACAGATCACCTGATACTATACCTAATTCATTGAGTCCTATTTCTTTTCAATGTTTTTCTCTCTGTGCTTCAGTTTGTATAACTTCTATTATCCTATTTTTATGTCCATTGATTATTTTCCCTCTTGTGTCCAATCTACTGTTGTTTACATCTAATGGATTTTTATTTCAAATGTTATGTTTTTTCAGTTCAAAGATTTTCGAGTTTTCCTTACATTTTTAATATTTGTCCTAAATGTTTTCATCTCTTCACTCATTATATCTAAATTTTCTTAGTCTCTCTTTAGTGTGTGTATCATAGGTATTTTGACAATCTTGCTTATTAATTTCAAAATATGGGTCATCTCTATATCTGTTTGTATTGTATATTTCTTCTTCTAATAATGATATTATTTTCCTGTTTCTTTGTGTGTCTACTAATAGTTGATTAATAGACATTGTTGGTAGTACGTTGCGGAAACCTCTTAGTTTTATCTTTCTCTGAAGGTTGCTTCTTTTGCAATGTCAGGCAATTAAATTACTGACAGATCACTTGGTCAAAGGGAAGCTTGGTTTAAGGCTTTGTTGGATGGGTTTACGTAAATTGTGTTTTAGTACTAGGATATATCCTTTAGTTCTGGGACATGATCTTTACTCCTAAGTTGTGGTCTTAATAAGATTTCAGTGTATAACTCAAGGTGTTTTCCAGGCCTCTATCACTCTGATTAAATGATTGAATTCCTAACTCTGTCCCATGTGGCAGCAGCTTCTGAAATCATCGATTAGCTCCTTTAATCTTTTAGCTTTTGTTTCTCTGCACCTCTTAGAATTTGTCTTCAGTTACGTGTAGTTCAAGAGTCAGCTAAGTATTTTAACAGTGTATGTACTCAGATTTTGGATTCCTCTCCTTTGGATTCCTCCATTACATGATTCCTCCTTCAATTTCTTAGAAGCCAATCATTGACTAATCCCAGCAAAACTACTGTGTTTTGATACAGCTGTATCACCTAGAGAAGCAGATCTGGAAACTCTCCTCAAGGGTAAAAACAAACAAGCAGATAAAATGTGGATCTCATCCTATATAGTGTTTTTTTTTCACATGTCTTAACTCCTCTACTTACTTTCTAGTCTCCAGCATTTTCAAGCTTTTCCCCAAACATTTTCAAACAGTTTTTAATATTTTGTCTAGCAGTTTAAATTGTTATGGGTAGAAGAATTTTCTGACACAAGCTACTCTGCTATTACCTGAAACCAAATCTATTTTAGTACTTTTGTTACAGAGTTTGGAATGGAATTTTTACTATTGTCTCAGATTTGTGGCTGAAGTCCCAAAGGTCAGTATAGTATGTACCAAATAATCTCTATATGTTCACCAGACCTAATGTGGGTAGCAGAACATCTAAATTAAGGAAGAAAATCACAAGAGAACTACTAAGAGATTGGGAGTGACTATAAGCAGGAAAAACTGGTAAATCATTTTTTGGTTGGATAGCTCCTTAGGTGATACAATTGCTGACCTATCTGTGGCCTGTTTGTACATAAAAAGGAATAGGACTAATAAGGCAGCAATTGAGTTAAAATATAACAAGTTCAAGTTTGTGTCCTGCTGAGTTCAGACTGTTTAATATACTGTGTACATCATATTCATTGAATCGTGAGGATCTAAGTTAATACATGTGAAAACGAAATATTCAATGGTCTCAGACAGGAGCGAGCTTTGTTAAAACAGATTCTGGAATGGATACAACAATCTGGTTGTTCCTACTGCAAGACCATTTGACTGAACCATCTATGCTAGGTCTCTGTAGTGTTGTCAAAATACTTACTCTTTAACAATTGATTTTTGTAGATAACGTTGCTCCCTTCCAATTTCCTCTCATATTGCTAGCTGCCTACTCTGTATGGAAGAATCTAGTTCTTTGACCCCTTTCTTCCATTTGGTCTTTCCTATAATCACCCCTTATAGGGAGGGAGTTTTGAAATCTAATTATACGTTGAAGTTATGCTGAAGCAGGGATCAGTGGAAGCAAAAGAACAATGCCCCACTCTGAAAAATGTGAGAACACTGGGTAAACAGTTTTCTCGCCTTCATTACAAGGGGGTCTTAGAACTCTCTGGCCCTTGAAACAACAGGTGGTAGCAGTTAAAGCAAGGCCTTGGCCAGGGTAAGTGAAGGATGGGAAGAATGAAAGAAGGCTAAAATGAAAAAAGACTTTGAGGATGCTGATCTTCGGTAAACTTTATACAAACTGAAAGACAAACAAATAGAGTAATAAAATATATGAAACCCAATAATCTGAATTCAAGCAAATCAGTGAATGATATAGGGGTCTCTGTAGGAACTGACTGAGCAAGTTTCCAGATTCCGTGGGGCATAACTGCTATTTGCATGCATAACATTACAGTCAAGTTAGAGACTTTGTATCAGATAGTTGTGTTCAAATTTAAGCTCTTTCGTGAGCTAGCGACGTGAAATTAGAAAATCTCCATTTTTTCTCATCTGTAAATGGAGTTAATAATGGTATTTGGGTCATAAAAATCTTATCAAGAGTAAATGATATAAAACATGTAAAAATTTTAGCACAATGCATAATTGAGTAGCAAATGATCAATAATTATGACCTATAATTATCTCACTGTTATAAATATAACCCACATGACTTTCTCCCTCACTTCTTTCATGTCTTTATTTAATTTAAACATTTTTTATTTCAAATTAGGCCTTTTTCTAGCTGCCTATTTAAAACTCTTATACCTCTTAGTCTTTTATTTCCCTTCATTGCTTTGTTTTCTTCATAATTTTAACATGACTATACTACATTTTACTTATATTGCTTAATTTTTGTATCCTACCATAATAATGTAAGATCTATTGGTGCAGGGATTATTTTACCTATTTTAAACATTGCTGTATCCCCAGAGCCTATAACCTCGTACAGAGTAGGCACTCAAGTGCTCAGTAAGTATTTGTTGAATGCATGAATGGATGCGTGATAACAAAATTTGGTGTGATGAGGTGATGTAGACCTCCTTCTCTCTAATCTGAGCATACTCATATTCTTTGTTCTCATTGGCAGCTGAGTTCTCTCTGGGTTTCTTGTATTATGAAAATAGAGAGGCACTGTAATTTCCACTTGACAAAAAGTCCATTATATTGTAAAGAGATAATACTTTTGAAATAGTAACTGTTGGCTTTTCCTTTTGTATTTCCTCTAAACCTGACCTAGTTCCCATTTGGTCAGGAGCCAGAACTTGCCACATCCATGCCTTAGGAAAATATTGTCACAACAAAAAGAGTAAATGTTTAGGTTTCAAAATCATAGGACTCAAGGGAACTCGAAGCTATGAAAACATGTAGCAACTCAGAGCAAACTTTCCTTCCCCTGTAACTAAAATAGATTCCTTGGTCAATGGGGAGGTGGACAGTTTGAGGTGGAATCTACAATGAGTAGGAGAAAATGGTTTTTAAAAAAGGAAGCCCTGCACTCAGAAGTTGACTCAGACTCTATCTTGGCATTGGGAAAAACAAATGGATTTGATGATTCAAATAGGGAGAGGACCTGTGTTTTATTTTCTAGGTAGTGATCAATGAAGAAGAAAGTCTGTAGGGTAGAGGTGAGGGTGGTCTTGTGAGTTGTTCTCTACCTTTGCAGTTATGTTCATGTTTCATTATCAGTGCCCTTCACTAGAATGTGAACTCCACAGGGCAAGGATCTCCGTATGTTGTATTCACTAATCTATCCCAAACACGTAAAATAGTGCTTGCAGAGAGTAGTTGTGTATCTATAAGTATTTGTTGAATGATTAAATTGAATGCATTCTACTAGCTGACTTCTGCCCTCTCTTTTATTTCTATTATTATATGACACAGAATTTTATGATTTTGCCGTATTACATCATCTCATTTCCTATTTGAATTCATTTAAAATTGAGAAATGCAAAATGAGTAAGAATATTTAATAATTTTGGAGAATGGAGGGGGAAGTTTTAAAGAGAGATTCTGACTCTCGCAATATTTATGGAATTCACACAAAAGCAGTGGGGTTAAGAGAAGGCTCAGTACTCCTCTCATCTTTGTCTGACTTGGTGATATGTGAATCTTTCTTTACATCTGAATCATAGTAAATGGACATAAATAAATACACAGTTGTCAATAGGTAGAAGGATCTGTAAAGAGAGTTTAGGGAAAAGTAAGTAGACATAGACATAACCGTGTCATTCCGGTACCGAAATAAATCTTATACTCAGAAAGGCCACTGAGAATTTTGCCTAAGGAAGGTGAATGCTTTGGACCTTTTGATAGTTTTAAATTGTCTTTCTTTGCGCAGGGATTTAACCAAGCATCTCTGTAGAATTTCAAAAGAGAAAATGTGAACTTAAAAGTCCAAATCAAAGATAAAACTATTCACTTGTCTTGGTGTATTGATTTCATATATTCATAGAAAGGAGATTTTTTTTAAAGCTTTTAATCTTGTTCATATTACATCAATAGTGTAAAGGCTGAGAGAGCACCAGGGATGTTTACAGGCCAATTCTACTACATCTAAATTACTCTGCCCAATAAAATGTCACAACATGTGTGCTTGAATGCGACCTCTGACCTCATCACAGCTGAGTCAATTAATCTTTTCAGGTACATTTAAAACAGTTTCCAAATATCTATAATCTCACCAATAATTCTAATCAGTTATTTAGATAACCTATGGAAGTAGAAGCACTCTGATTGCCTATCACCGCTACGTACATGATTATGGCCCAGAACTAAAAACATTGCATCTTTCTGTGGACTGACACATGCACATTCAACCCTTGCATTCCATTTCTTTGATAATAGTACAACTTACCTTATCACTTAGGCTAAAATAATAAATACATAAACTTTTTAAAAGTCAACCTTATATCTCATTATTTCAATCCAATAAAAATCCTTCTGATTTTTTTAATCTTCTGATATTCCTTCTATTTATGCATCCATTACTCAATTTGCACTGCCATTGTTTTTTGGATGTCTTTGATTCACATCTGCCTGGTTTATTGCCAAGAAATTACATCATCATGATACAGATGTTCTGATCTTCGTTCCTTTGATACAGTTATTTTGGAAGCTGGGAAGTTTACACGTTACCAATCAGATATGGAAGTACATGAAACATTTTGGATCTTCTCAGCAAGCACAATTAGCCAACAAGTGGAAATCAACTCCCATCTAAGGTGCAATGGCTAGGAACATAGATAGAATGCAGCATTCTGGCAGAAATGTGGCATATCCAATCACAACACACCACTGAAACAACTGGATGCCTCGATACTCCTGAGCCCAATTGGAAGGCAGCAAGGCAGGAAGTGGGCAATGAACCAGAAAATGAAGAAAGGACACATTGACACAGTTGACAGAAAAATCAGCCATTTCTTCCACTTCCTAAGATCTCCAACCCATTTTACCTGGTAATAAACCCAATGAGGCTTTGGAGATGGGATATGGGCATGGATTGTTAGATAATTCTCTGATGGGTACAGGTTTTAACAGTGCAGGTAAGAAAATGATTTTCCCTCCAAAAGAGTTCTGGTTGAAAGTAAAGAAATTTCCAGAATATAGAACGCAAAATATACATGGAAAGCTCACTGGTTCACACTGCCTCTGGTATGTCAAAAGATGAAGCTTTACACAAAAGATCAGGGCTGGTGAGTATATTAAAGTAAAAATTGCAGCCATGTTTAAAGGCTGTACTCTTTTTCTCTTGTAAAGAAGTAAATATTGGACAAGAATGAAAAATAAAGACTACATGACTTAATGAGAGTTTTTCATAAAATGAAAGTGCCTTCTAGAAATAAAACATAATGTCAATGATTGGGGTTTTTTTAAAAAAAAATATTTAAGGACCTGAAGGCCATTTTTCTTACACATAGAAGAGAGGAAGCATCTTTTGGCAGTCCTAAATGAATAGCAGAAGCAGCCCACTAAAGCTTGATGATGCTAAAGCAGAGTGGTGGCCATCTTAAAAGCAGCCACTGAGGGCGTATGAGATGTAGAACAGGAAGTTTGCCAAGATCACAGTCAGCCATGATAGGGTAAGGTTGTCTCAGGTCTTTTTTCTTAGGTCCACCAGTAACCCTACTGCTTTTGTGCAACTTCCATAAATATTGCAAGAGTCACAAGCCCTCTTCAAAACTTCCCCCTCCATTCTGCAAAATTATTAAAGAAGGCTCTTATTCGTTTTGCATTTCTCGATTTTAAATAAATTCAAATAGGAAATAAGATGATGTAATATGGCAAGATCATAAAATTCTGTGTCATATCATAATAGAAATAAAAGAGAGGGAAGAAATCAGCTAGCAGAATGCATTCGATTCAGTCATTCAACAAATACTTATAGATATGCAACTACCCTCTGCAAGCACTATTGTTTGGGACAGATTAGTGAACACAACATACGGAGATCCTTGCCCTGTGGAGTTCACATTCTAGTGAAGGGCACTGATAATGAAACATGAACATAACTGCAGTTAGAGGACAGTTCACAAGACCGCCCTCACCTCTGACACCATTTGCATGTTTGGGGGATAGAAGACACCCTCAGATTTGATACTTTATTAGAATTACAGAATTCACTGAAGGCTATTATGCTCATGGTTATGGTTCATTACAGTGAAAGGACACAGACTGCCATGAGCAAAGGAAGAGAATGTGGCCTAGTCCAGAAGGATCTCCAACTACGGAGCTTCCTGCTCTCCTTTCTCAGTGGAGTCACGGACAGTTATCTCCGCCCAGCAGTGATATGTAATACTAATCACTGAGTATTGCCAATCAGGGAGGCTCATTCAAAACTTGATATCTGGAGTCTCTATGGGGGTCCTGTCATTTAGACATGGTTAACTGACCATGTAGCTTACCCATCATCCAGCCCCTTTGAGGTTGAGTTAGTACTGTGTGACTCAAAGTCTCTACCATAAATCACATTGTTAGACTGGCATGGCTCAGAGCCCCCAGGTAACAGACACTTTTATTAGGCAGGAGGATCCAAGGGTTTAGAGATTACCTCCCAGAAACTAAGGACAAATGCAACACCTCTCTTTGGTCAAGGATAAATTCTTTACCACACAATAATACATAAGTACATTATATTGAGTATTGAGTGTTAGAAGATGGTAAGTATTAGGGAAAGATTTTTTAAAAATAGAGCAAGTTAAAGGGAACTGGGAGTGTGTGTGTGTGTGTGTGTGTGTGTGTGTTCAGGGTGGGAGGCAAGGGCAGTTTGCCTTATTGAATACCGTGTTCAGGACAGGCCTCACTGAAAAGGTGACATTAGAGCAAAGAGTTGAAGGAGATGATTTTTAAGATAATGAAACCAAGGTCCAGGAAGGGACATGACTTATCTGAGGCCAACTGAGATCTGCTGCCTCTTACATGGAGTTGAGCAAAAACATTGTTCCACAGAATATTGTACAAGTTTCCAGCTGGCATGGGAACTGGTCAGTTTTTACTCATAGTCAAGGAGACTTTGGCAGTATAATCACAAACACGTTAGTAACAGTAGTTGATAAAGAGAGTCAGGAGCTGGTCCAAAATAAATTAAAGTTCTGAAATCTAAAAGAAAGCAAGGTAAGAAGCAGAAGCAGCAGACAGGCATCACAACACAGAGGAATGGCCTGTACAAACTACTTCATACACATTTCACACAATGTTGTGTGTGTGTTGGGCTGTGTCTACACATCCGTTATCCTCCCTGGTTGTCTATGGGGATAACCATAATGTCATTAACGCTTTTCCTAGAATGTCCTCTCCTCTTTCTTTTGGCCAATTCATATGCTTCTAACAAGACCCAGTTCATACATCTTCAATTATTCCCAGTCCCATTCTTTTTTAGCACCTTGAAGTCACTTCTACGGAACTTACAGTATTGTATTATGGTCTTGCAGGTTTTAACAATGGTTAAACTGTAATCTTATAATTAGTGAGAACCAAATTTTATTTATATTTGTATCCTTAACACCTGTTACCCAGGAAGTGTTCAGTAAACGTGTGTGTGAAGTGATTAGTATAATAAGTGATTTCTTGAATCCATGAAGGACCTTGAAGTGATTGTTACTTATTATATACTTCAGATATAATCTCAGAAGACAGAATTCAGTGATACAAACACTGTTAGGTATAAGAAAATATGGAATCAGAGTAGAGATGACATAAACCTGGCAAGAACAGAGATTGGTAGACCTGAAAAGCTAACAGGCACTGCAGTCCCTACTCTGTGGTTAATTATTTAAAGCTCTAGAAATAATTTTGGATGGGGTTTTGTCTAAGTCCTTTTTTGCTGTCTTCTAAGATTAATCAATTATTTTTTGATGCAGTAATTTATTTATTTATATAACTATTCTTTCCTGTAAACCAGGCATTCTGTTAGGTGCTGGGGATACAAAAAATGAAGAAGACACAACCCTGGTCGTTTTGAAGAGAACAATTTAGTCTTAGATTTTAAGGGAGCAATGGACATGAAGTCAATCACAATATAGTCTGATATGCACGAAGTGAGGCAAGACTAGAGCAGAAAGTAGGTGTAATTTCACTCATTTTATTTCAATAATGCCTATTGAACAGTCACATATAGAAACAATGGCACTGAGTGCATACAGGGGAACCATTCTAACTTTTCTACTCTGGCTCTTTTCATGCAATTAAATTCAACTAAATTGAATTTTAGCTCCTCTGTACCAGTTCTGTGATTGTGGACAAGTGTTCTAAGCCTTGGTTTCCCGATTTATGAAATATAATATCTACCTCAAAAAACTTCAGGAAGAATAATTTTGAATACATATATATATATATATATATATATGAATATATATATATATGTATATATATATATTCTCCTAGAGTATGTCTAATAGACTTCAAGTATGTGACGTTTATTATACTTCACACTATCTTTGATATCAATATCAAGATTTAGAAATTGCAGCCCACAGATGGTTATGAAAAATAGATTTCATTTTAATGATGTCCAAACCACATATTTCTACTGTACAAGAAAAGTGATCATTGTTTGAGTGACTAGGAATATTAGGGTTCTCATGTTAAAAATAAATGCAGTGATTGTAATCCTATACCTAGCAGAAATCCTTTCTATTAGTGTATGCCTTGGTTCTGACAATATGGAAAATAACATTTTGGCTTTTCCATCATCAGAATACATTGCACAAAAAGATGTTACATACTCGTAATGCTCTATACATTTCAAAGGTCAGATATCTATATGGTGATGTTACATTTTACATGTTCTTTTAGTTAGGGTACACAGGCCTTGCTGTATAGCTGACTTTTTTTTTAAGTCGTCCTGTTTCATTCAGAAACAAAAACCTAGATATGTAGTACATAATAAAAAGTCAATTTTCTAGAGGTCAGAGAAAAAGTGAAATATCACATTAATGATAGTTCAGTGAAAATGTGTTTTTAACCCTCCTGTCATGCATTTTAGTGCTAGTACAATTTATTTAAGCAACATGTCCTTAAAGGGAGCTGAATCGTACATCTTATGTTAAAACATTCCACCAAGCTGGTTTTATGAAAAGCTCCTATTATTGGTTTTTAACCCTCTAAAATCCCCAATATGTTAGCTTTTCCAAGTCCAAGTTCACAGTGTTTGAACAATAATTATATAATACACTTACCCATATTTATATATTCAATTTTATGAATATTCTATTTTAAATCAAATTAGAAGACTGTCTTAGAAGACATTGTGTTCTCTGTACAAAAGCCAAAACTGAAACATTGAATTTTAAGAGAAGCATTTTTTCAAGAAAAGATACAATTTATTTGGAAATTTCCCAAATTAATGTATTATTTTTGTTAAAATATTGCAGCTGTACTTTTTATGAATGCTAAACATAACTTTCTGATGATCACTGGGCTTAGTGGCACATGTTATGACTAGTGCTGTTTTTCAATGTCTGTTGCATTACAAAAAGCTCCAGTTGATCCTTGCGTGCAGTGTGGTTTGTGTCTTTTGAGCTCCCAGGCAACAATAACCTCTCATCATGATTACAGAGTCTCTTGTAGAAAGACGGTCCTAATCCCAGTGCTCCATCAAATTCATAGTAATCTATTCCAATCAGTATTTGATGGATTTGACAGGCCATCTCTATTCAAGTGAGACAGAATCAGGCAGGTCAAGCAACTTAGAGGTCTGCTGCAAAATATTGGGGAAACTCTTTGTGCTACATCAAAAATTACACACACTGTAATGTCTTCTGGTCTCTTCTGTTAACAGGGAACAGATATGAAAAATTTCCAGATCCACAGTTCAAAATACCACCATTATTTTCATCATTGGACAAATTCATTTAACATTAAAAATGAAAGATAACCTGGTATTAGATTTAATCAACAGCAATATTTTAAAGTTATTAATTAAGCTAATTGTTTCAATGCATGAATTCTGCTTAGTGTTTTTTATTTTTCTAACACAGGCATAACCAAATTCCTGACTTCTGAAAATCATGAATCAAGTCTCACAATTCAGTTTTCAAAGGCATACGTCAATAAACAAACAAATATTTATGTTTGTACAAAAGTCTTCTCCAACCCTGACGGTTGGAAATACGTAATATTTTATGTAATATGTCACATCTGAGCATTTCATTTTAATTAGGGAAGATTAGTCTCACTTATATGTTTTTCCTTTTTATATTAGCACTTACAGGAATAGAATTTAGAAATCTGTAATTTCTCAATACATATTTATTGCTATAGCTGATAATAATCATAGTACAAATAGTGTACAAATTGTCTTCTAGAAGAGACAGAATCAAAACTTAAAATTTATAGATAATAAACAGTGTTTCATGTTTTTATCCTAGGGACAAAACTGAGTTGCGAATTTGAAGTATTTCTTAAGATAAAATAGAAGTGATGTGTAATAGTTAAACGTTATCCTATTTCAGAAGCCTTTGTTCTTTTTTAAATATACACCCTGGCAACTTACATGAAGTATGTTTGATTCAACTGCATTTGAAAGATTTCAACATATTCCATGTAGTAGAATGAAAACAACTTACTAAATGTACTCCACTTTTAATGTCTGATAAATGCAGGTTTAGGGAAATTTATGAAGGGATATCAGTTTAAAGTGCTTACATTTCTTGTTCTACTATTTCCTGACTTTTTCCCCCAAGAGCTCAGCTGATTACCAAGACTTCACAGCAGGATTTAAATTTTTAAAAAAATCCTACTCTTTCTATCCTTCTTTGCCTTCAGGGTAGATTCTACACACTGGCTGTTAATCTAAAAGTTTTATCTAAGATTTCAAAAAGTAGCCTCTCAGGTGATGTGAAAGTAGCATAACCTCAGAACACTTCCGTGTTTCTCTGAAAATAAGACCTAGCTGGTCCATCAGCTCTAATGCATCTTTTGGAGCAAAAATTAATATAAGACCGGGTCTTTAATATAATATAATAATATAACATAACATAACATAACATAACATAACATAACATAACATAACATAACATAACATAACATAATATATAATATTGGGTCTTATATTAAAATAAGACCGGGTCTTACATTAATTTTTGCTCCAAAAAATGCATTAGAGTTGATGGTCTGGCTAAGCCTTATTTTCGGGTAAACAGGATAACAGGGATTTCCATTTTCTCTATGAGAACGTAACTCCCAGAAGCAGAATTCTTGTACAACTGTATCTTGAGTCTTCAGTGGCCACATTAGTATAAGAGTGTACATCTTAATACCAGCATCTGTTCCTATTCCTCTCCCCAGCACCAAGTGTTAGGACAAGCTTGAAATACCTGGAGGGTGGTGGGAGGGTGTTTGGTTAAAAATGCATTGGAAGTGAACTATTTTGTAGCAGTACTGAAATGGGTCTTTGTTGTCATGTACCACCATAACCTTTTTATTTGCTAATGTCCTTTATTATTGGATTTCTGCCCTGGGCTCATTCTCACCCAGTAGTGATTGGAGACTATTCTTTGGATTGGATACGGTTTGGCAATTTAATCACTGGAGTAGATAGCCAAATTCCCTACTGCCGATAATAAAGGAACTAACTGGTTTTAAATGAAAGAACCCGTCATATAATAAAGGTAAAATTTAAGGAATACTAGGTAATATGTCTGGTTTGGTAAACACCAAATAGATTTTGCTGTGATTGGGTAAGTAAGAATATGTTTAAAAGCTATTTAGTAAGATACATCTAAGGCAAGCATGAGAAGCAGAAAGGAAAATGCCACAGTCAGCCTGTCAAAAAGATTTGGCATATTTGGCATACCCTTGTTTTTTCCTTATCTCAGGAAAAAAAATGCCTCTTAAAAAGTTTTCTTTTGTTTACTTTTTTTTTAACTGGCAGAAAACGTAAACAACTTCTTCCCTGGACTTTTCAGCCATCATTTTTGTGTTTATAAATTTCGTCAAGCTTCACAGATGAAAATTGTAGAATTGTTACTGGAGCACCAGTATTGGGCTAAGGTTTGAGGTAGCACCTTACTTAGCAATTAGCCACGTAACAGATTCCTTCCACTTACTCGGAGACTGAGAGGACTGCTTAGGTAGAAAAACAGCCCCAAAGAAGCAGGCTAAGGTGGCTGAGCTGTGTAATTCCCACTTGACCACACATGTCATTGCAGCCCCGGAGAACCTTGATCTGTACCTGCCAGAAATCTGTATTAAAGTCCTGCACTGACTCCCACTGCCTTTCAAGAAGTTCTGTGGCTGAGCACAACCAAGATTAATATGTGCTGAAAAATAAAATGCCCTTACCACATTTTTGTCTGACCTTTGCACAGTTAAATAAAAATATTTCCTCACTGGGAGTTTTTGGCTTCATGTCAGGTTTGTAGAAGGAGAAAAAAAGAAGCCCTCACAGCATAAGGAGAAAGGGACACTCATAAGTAAACCTTGACAAATAGTAGTAGAGAAGTGATTCCAGTCAGGTTTCTCTTCCCTTCTTCTCCTCTGCACTTGGTGTTCTGCTCTGGGGCAGAATAACTGATGGAAAATTACATCTGTAGGAGACTTGAATATTGCCTTAAAATGCCAATCGGGCAAGGTTGGTAGCAGACAGCAGAAGCTTTATTTCATTTTATTTTGCTCTGGAATGCTTTGTATGTCAAAGCTCTGTGGCTCTGGGTGAGTGGGAGGAAATCAGACTTGTTAAAAGTTAACCTTGAACAAAGAAAACAACAAAAGCATCATGTTGTCTGCTATCCTGAAAGCTTTTTCAGGGACCGAGCTAAAACAATTGCCATGAAGTATGTGGGTAACACAAATTCAAAGGACTTCCCTTACTTTCTCGCCTCTCACAAAGGTTCTTCATAGTCCACTTATTTCTCCTCCTCCTTTTTCTCCTCCTCCTTTTTCTCCTTCCAAATTGCCTCAGGGTAGCAATACCTGCTAGTAGCAAGAGACTCACATTCCCTTTGTCTTGTGAACACAGAGAAGGCTTTAAGAGCTAAGCTGGGTCCACCAGTGGCCAGGCTGCTCCCTTCTGTCCAATCTTTCATCTGTGGAACTTTGGGGGACTCTACTGTCACTTTCTTTTGAGAGTGATTTTAGAAAAAGAATAAGCAATGCATGTAGGTCACCATGTGTGGAAGCCATGAGGAGAGAGGGAAACAGACTGTTGATCTGAGAGAATGTAGCTCTGAGAGGGGCCAGATAGGAGGGTTGTAGTTGGTTTCATGAGGCAATGGGGAATCCTACTGTGTGGCCAGGTAGGAGTTTAGACTCTATCTAGCCTGTGGACCTAATCTTGGATGTGTAGGAATATTGCCTGATCACAGGAAGCAGAAGCCAGGATGTGGCCCACAGTCAGTAAAGAGATTGGGGCAGGGAGAAGCAAGAAATACTTAACAATGTTAACAGCAAAAGCAATCTCATTTTGAATAGAAAAGCTTTCAACTTGTTTTGACTATTAGAAGAAAGCCAAATAAGGAAAATAAATTTTAGTTCATTTTTTCCCTTTCCTCCTTCCTTTCTTTCTTCCTTCCTCTCTCTCTCTTTCTCCTTCGCTCTTTTCCTCCCTCCCTTCTTTCTTCCTTCCCTCCCTCCCTCCCTCTTTCTTCTTCCCTTCCTTCCTTCCTACTTCTCTTTTATAAGTAATAGAGAATAAAGTTGAATATATTTGACCTTCAGAAATTTAAGTCATTGTCTAGTTCTAATGGGAACTTACTTTTTTAAAACATGGAAGTTTTAGTGATCCAATTTAGTTGGTTATTTGATATTATTTGATGTTTCTATGTGTGTCTTTGTTTCCCCAACAGAGTAATCACAGCATGCTTTAGTTGAAAATTATTTTTTGTTGTAAAATATCCCTGGGACCATTTGGTGAGACCTGAGAATAAAAGATGTGATGAGATAAGTACTTCCCTGGCATTGGCTTATCTAAAGGGTCAAATTAGCTATCCTATCACAAGAAAAATAGAAGCTGTAGCCACAAAACATTATTCCAGCAGCAATCTGAAGGGTCCTTTGATATATTAAGATTGTTAATAATAAGATGTCCTGCATTTCTTTTTGGGTTTTTAGGTAATGTGAGGATTATTTGATTTGAAAAAAAAAATATTTCCTGTGGATGATTGTTTACTAAATTAAGTTTGGCATTTTGTGGAAGTATTTTTCTTAATCATTAAAATAATTCACATTGCCAACACAGCTTTTAAAGATTAAATTGAACGTACTATGGGCTAATTAACAAGAAAAATTACTTCATAGCCTGGAAATAGAGATTCTTCTGTTGTTTTTTTTTCTTTTCTTTTCAAACCCGGATGTCTTCTCAAAAGGAATGGTTCTGCTAGCTTGGGTCAGTATGCTCTCCTTATTTTTTTCCCCATGAGGAAACATTAATCAGATTCTAATTACTGTCTTCAGCTTGTCAGGAGGTGAATGGAAGTTTCAGGAAGAGTCTAAGAGAATTTGTAATCTCTAGCATGGGGAATTGAATAAACACATTAAATGTGGAAAGTTAGTCACCAGGGTAATGGGCTAGTAAGAGCGTTTAACTACGTTCTGCTAAAAATAATATATTTTTTAGGAGCTCAAAGAGACATGGTAAGGCTTTAGCCAAACTACCTGCATTTCTTTTTGCCTCAGAATTTGGGCTTTTCATATACGAGTATGTAGAGACTATCAGTTTTACATAAAGTTCAGAGAAAAATTAATGTTTATCACAATTCAACAAAATACAATCTTTAAAAGTAATATATTATTAAGAGGAATAAAGCTGCAAACTTACACTAATGTATCTCTTTCCACTTGATGATGTATAGGTTGAGTCAGTCCCATTCAGGTGTTATTTTTTGTTTTTTTTTGTAAGTTATTTCTTTTAAGATAGAAAATTATTCATTTTTATAGGTCATTGAGAATGTCAGAAAGTGCATCATGACTGTAAGGCAGTTCTGCATATTTTTAGATCAAACATTAACCTGAAATTATGGAGAAATTTCTCACTGATGATATAAGTTAACATTCATACCACATTAAAAAAATGGAAGCTTGAATGTTATTAACTTGAGAAATAGTAGCAAATGAACCCTCAATTTCCTGCTCGGTTATAGATAATTTAGGAACATATTCATTTATATGCTGGATATAGTTTGTATGTTGCCCCAAACCATTATCATTGATTTCCTTCACTCATACGGAGAGAAAATCACTAATATCAGAGAGTGAAATCTTAGATGATTGAAGCATTTGCATCACAGCTCAGTCTTTTTAAGAAACCTTATTATAGTACATATCAAATTAAAAGCTTTGCTATTTCATCCCTTACCTTATAAGTTGAAACTATTTAAGATATTGCTGTGTTGCTGAGTCATACCACTTGATCAAGCCAACTGGCAGTATGGGCGTGGTACTTACCAGAATGCTCATGTACATGAAGAAATGGTTTTGTCACCTATAGGAATACCTTGGAGATATTGCAGGTTCAACTCTAGATCGCTGCAATAGAGTCAGCATTGAAATAAAGCAAGTCACACAAATTTTTTGGTTTCCCCATGCATATAAAAGGTATGTTTATACCATACTCTATTAAGTGTGCAATAGCTGTATGTCTAACAAACATGTACATACCTTAATTAAAACATACTTTATTGCAAAAATTGCTAACCATCCATCATCTGAGCCTTCATCAAATTGTAATGTGTTTTGCTGGTGGAGGGTCTTGCCATGATGTTTATCGTGACTGATCAGGGTCATGGTCGCTGACGGTTAGGGTGGCTATGGCAATTTCTTAAGACCACAATGGAGTTTGCCACATTGATTAACTCTTTCATGAACAATTTTCTCTGTAGCATGCGATGTTGTTTGATAGCATTTTACCCACAGTAGAACTTCTTTCAGAATTGGAGTCAGTCCTCTGAAACCCTTCTGCTCTTCATCAGCTAAGTTTATATAATTTTTAAATCCTCTGTTGTCATTTCAATAATCTTACCAGCATCTTCACCAGAAGTCAATGCCATCTCAAGAACCCACTTTCTTTGCTCATCCCTAAGATACAACTTCTCATTCATTAAAGTTTTATCATGCAATGGCAGCAATTCAGTCACGTCTTTAGACTCCACTTCTAATTTTAGTTCTCTTGCTTTTTCACTGCTTCTGCAGTTACTTCCTCCACTGAAGTCTTGAACCCCTCCGTCACCCATGAGGGTTGCAATTAACTTCTTCCAAACTCCTGCAATGCTGATATGTTGACCTTTTCCTATGAGTCACACATGTTCTTAATGACATCCGGAACACTGACTCCTTTCCAGAAATGTCTCAATTTACTTTGCCAAGATGATCCATTGAGGAATCACTATCTATGGAAGCTGTTGCCTTAATATATTTCTTAAATAATAAGACGTAAAAGTAAAAAATCACTCCTTGATTTATAGGCTGCAGAATGATTTTATGTTAACAGGCATGAAAATGACATTACTGTGTTCCCCCGAAATTAAGACCTAGCCAGATCATCAGCTCTAAGGCGTCTTTTGGAGCAAAAATTAATACAAGATCCGGTATTATATTATAATATAATATAATATTATATTACATTATATTAATTATACCCGGTCTTATGTTATATTAATTTTTGCTCCAAAATACACATTAGAGCTGATGGTCTCGCTAAGTCTTAGTTTCGGGGAAACACAGTAATCTTGTTGTACATCTCCGTCAGAACTCATTTGTGGTCATTGCATTATCATTAAGCAATAATATTTTGAAAGGAATTTTTTTTCCTGAGCAGTAGGTCTCAACAGTGGGCTTAAAATATTCAGCAAGCCACGTTGTAAACAGATGTACCCTCATCCAAGCATTGTTGTTCCATTTACAGAGCACAGGCAAGTAGATTCAGCATAATTCTTAAGGGCCCTAGAATTTTTGAAATGGTAAATGAGTATTGGCTTCAAATTAAAGTCACCAGCTATATTAGCCCCTAATGGGAGAGTCAGCCTGTCCTTTGAAGCAGGCACTGACTTCCCTTCTCTAGCTATGAAATTTCCAAATGGCATTTTTTATAACATACAGCCGTTTCACCTCCACTGAAAATCTGTAGTTTAGTGTAGTGACATTTATTAATTATGTTAGCTAGATTTTCTGGATAAATTGCTGCAGCTTCTGCATCTGCCCTTGTTGCTTCACCTTCCACTTTTATGTCATAGAGATAGCTTCTTTCCTTAAACATCATGAACCAATCTCTGCTAACTTCAAACTTGTCTTCTGCAACCATCTCACTTCTCTCAGGCTTTGTAGAGTTAAAGAGTTAGGACTTTGCTCTGGATTAGTCTTTGGCTTAAGATAATTTTGTGGCTGTTTGATCTTCTATCCAAACCACTAAAACTCAGCAACAAGGCTGTTTTGCTTTCTTATCATGTGTTTATTCACTGGAACAGCACTTTGAATTACCCTCAAGAACTTTTCCTTTGAATTCACAACTCGGCTAACTGTTTGACCCAAGAGGCCTGCTTTTCCACCTTTCTCTTCTTTTGAGATGCCTTCCTCACTAAGCTTAATCATTTTTAGCTTTTTATTTAAAGTGAGGGGACATGCAACTCTTCATCTCACTTGAACACTTAGAGGCCATTGTAGGGTTATTAATTGGCCTGATTTCAATATTGTTGTGTGTCAGGGAATAGGGACAAAGAGGGACAGAGTTGGGTAAACAGCCAGTTGGTGAAGCAGTCAGAACACACACAACACTTATCAGTTAAGTTTGCTTTCTCATATGGGTGAGGTTTGTGACACCCTAAAACAATCATAACAGTAACATCAAAGAGCAATGATCACAGATGACCATAAAAATACAATAATAATAGAAAGTTTGAAATATTGTGAGAATTAGCAAATTGTTACATGAAGTGACCAAATGCTGTTGGAAAAATGGTGTCAATAGACTTGCTCTATGCAGTATTACCACAAACTGTCAATTTGTAAAAAAATACTATACTTTTGAAGTTCAGTAAGGGGATGTGAAATAAAACAAGGTATCCCTGTACTCATTTCAAACACTCTTGAGTGTACCATTCACCTTGGCTTCTTCCATACTTCAGTGTTGACGCATAATTTTTGTTGTTGTTTGTTATTTTGGACAGTCTCTAAAAGTGTATATTAAATGAGTTTGGTTTTATCATCTTCTAATTTCACCATTGTTCAATACTAAACTAACATTTGAAGGCATATATTGTTTACTACAGTAACATAGTGTAGGGATTGACATTCAACACAGTCTTATATTATTCATTGAACAACACCTGGCTTTGGAATCATATAACTGCTTCGTGAGCACTGATTTCAGTGCACATTTCATAATTTACATCATGACTTATGATAACATTGTTAGTTAAAAAAAAAAGTCTTCTTCCATAGTATGGACTTTTGGTAGAATTTAAAAAATTGTTTGCCAAGTATTTCTTCCCTATATTTACCACACTTATACCAAGAGCTCTTGTTTTGAGTTAAAGGCACTTGAAAAACAGCAAATAAAAGAAAAAGACTCCACACTCCCCTCTTCTTAAAAGCAAGAGATGAAATTCCTATATGAAAGATCTCTTCCTTACACCAAAATGCAAGTAACATTCTTATTAGGGACAAGAAGCTGACACTAAGAGAATGAACATTAATGGTTCCATCCAACTGTGAGATATCTAGCAGTATGATTTTCAACATTTAAACAAGTGATATTATGTGACATACCACAGTCATTTGAGGTAGGAGTCTTGCCGGTATTCCAATCTGCTTTCTCTCAGAGGAGGATCTTTTACATTTCATTTGTAGGTGGCTTAGCTTTTTCATATTCTTATAAGCAGCACAACTTCGGATGATGTCCCTATAGTTTTGATTGCTTTTCTCTTCCTTTAGTGACAGAAGTCATACATTTCACATTATAAAACTATTTTTAGGATTTATTATGTAAAAATTCAGTTGTTGACTAGAAAATTTACTGTGTTGTGCTAGGAAAATTTGGGGGAAAGCCTACATGATTTCATTTCTTCAAATAGAGCTTAAGGTGCTAAGTATTAGTTGTTTATGAGAGTAGTGAGCAATACAATCTTTGGAGAAGTTTTATATATATATATATAAAACTACATTTTTTATCATGAACCCATTAGTTAACAAATAAAATAAACTAGAGCTGGAACCATTGGTACCATTTCCCTTTGTAGTTACTCCCACACTGTGGTTTTCTTAGGTTCTTCTGAGTAAGACTCTCTGTAGTAACATGACCCAGCTTTTCCAGAATGGTTGAGGGGAGTTCCCAAACCTCTGTTTTAATTAAAATGAAGCAGCAGTATTGCTGTTCCAAGTGGCCCTGAAGGAGTTTAGAACATGCTGCCCCCAAATATGCTGCTCTGGCATACTGACTGTTTTGAGTTAAAGGCACTTGAAAAACAGCAAATAAAAGAAAAATACTCTACATTCCCCTCTTCTTAAAAGCAAGAGATGAAATGCCTATATGAAAGATCTCTTCCTTACACAAAAACGCAAGTAACATTCTTATCATCAGGGACGAGAAGCTGACACTGAGGGAATTCTATACACCCAGACCTTGTTAAAATCATTCTTATCTTTCTTAAGCCTCTCCACATAGTTTAGTCACTTTTCCACAACTCCCTCTCTTTGTTCAACCTAATATAAAAGCAAATAGGTTTTGCTATTTCTTTAGGTCTTTATTTCTTATGAGGGCTCCTGTGTCAAGTAAAACTTGTATTAAATACATTTATATGCTTTTCTCCTGTTGTCTGGCTGAGGTCAATTTAATTCTTAGCCTCAGCCAAATTGACGTAAAAGCTTGTCTCTCCCACAGCCCCAATTTTATTGTGGGAAGATTGTGTACAAATGTACAAAATGTCATAAACCCTGGATTGAGTACTTGAGTTAGTTCAAAATCCAGTTTGATTATTTACTGTTAATTTGACTGTCTCATCTCTTTATATTTACAATGACTGTGATCATACTTATCTCAGTGGGTAGTTGTAAGCATCAATTATGAAATAAATTTCACCCCACTCTTGCCCCACATATACTCTAAGAAGCTTGATTTGCTGAAAAGAGCTAAGCTGACATGGACTTGTAATTCATCCTGTGAATATATTTATTTGTCTTTATTTTACCAAGAATTCCATGAGAAAGCTGCAAAAATAAATACCACATGACATTTAATTTAGGTTTATGACACTAATGTTACCAATGTAAGGATGAGATTGCTTAAATAAATTGAAGTTAGAGCAATAACAAAGTTTTCAGCTGACAGGGACATGTTGATTTAAGAAGGCAGCATGTTTTTAGCTGGAGAGGACATTAGAGAATATAGTATTTAACTCACTTATATTACAAATAAAGAAACTGAGGCCAGGAATGTTTATTGACTTGTATTTTAGTGTCATTCCACAAGTCAGTGGGAGGCCAGTCCTAACATAGTCTCTCTTGGGTGCCAGTTTAATTCAGTGTTCTTCAGTTGTGACTGTTATGGAAGGCCTGTCAAGGGAAAAAGTTAGAGATGCTTAACTGGAAAAAAGTTAAAGAGATGCTGTAACTTGTAGTCTCTTTGAAAGATAAATCAAAATTGCCATGCAAGTTATGAAACACGCTTCTGAATTTAGTAAAAATCCATTTCATTTTCATTTAGTTATCACTTTTTTGTGGAAGAGACATTTAATTCTTTTTTCTTATTTATTTAATTATTTTTTTTAGCAGTTGCAATAGGTTTTATTTACTTATTTATTTATTTATTTAATTTATCTGGAAGGCATGTGATTTTCCTTTATTGTTGCAGAGGTTTGTAAACTTGCCAGCTAATTTTGATTAGAATATTATGAAAATCAGTTTGCATTCTTTTTTCGACACTCAATATTATTTTATATTAATTTCAGGTGTACCGCATAATGGTTAGACATTTATGTAATTTAAGAAATGATCTCTCTGACTATTCTGGTATGCAGCTGGCACTATACATAGTTGTTACCACATTATTGACTTTATTCCCTGTGCTTTACTTTACATCCTCATGATTATTTTGTAACTACCAATCTGTACTTCTAATTCCTTCACCTTTTCACTCTGTCCCACAACCTCTCTCATTTATCACCTTACCAAACCTAGTACCCATCTGATGCCATATGTAGTTATTACAATATTATTGACAATATTCCTGTGCTATACCCTACATCCCCATAATTACTTTGTAATAACCAATTTGTACTTCTTAATCCTGTCCCCTTTTTTCACTCACACCCCCTAACTCCCTCGTATCTGGCAACCATCAAAATGTTTTCTGTATCTATGAGTTTGTTTCTGGTTTATTTGTTTATTTTGTTCTTTAGATTCCACATGTAAGCAAACTCACATTGCATCTGTCTTTCTTTGTCTGACACTCCATGCAGCACAACACCCTCCAGGTCCACCTATGGCACCATAGATGGCAGGAACACATTTCCTTCCATGGCCGAGTAATATTCCATTACATAGATGTACCATTTCCTTTTTATCCATTCATCCATCAATGGATACCCAGGCTGCCTCCGCATGTTGGCCATTGTAAACAATGCTACAGTGAACATATGGATTCACATGTCCCCTCAAAGTATCATATTGGGTTTCTTCAGATAAATACTCAGAAGTGGGATTACTGGATCTTTCTTTCTCTCTTATTTTAAAGTCTATTTTGTCTGGTATAAGGATTACTACCCCAGTTTTTTTTTTTTTTTTTTTTAGTTTTTTATTTCCATTTTCATGAAATATATTTTTCTATCCCTTTACTTTCCATCTGTTTGTGTCTTTCAATCTAAAGTGAGTCTCTTGTAGGCAGCATATGTGAGGGTTGTGTTTCTTATACATTCATCTGTCCTATGCTGTTTGATTGGAGAATTTAATCCATTTACATTTCAGGTAATTGTCAGTAGATATGTAACTATTGCCCTTTTATTATTCATAATTTTATCTTTTTTTTTCTACGTTGAAGAAGTCCCTCTAACATTCCTTGTAATACTGGTTTGGTGGTGATGAACTCCTTTAGCTTTATCTTGTCTGGGAAGCTCTTTATCTGTCCTTTGATTTTAAATGATAGCTTTGCTCTCATTTAAGAGTATCCTTGGTTGTAGGTCCTTGCTTTTCCTCACTTTGAATATTTTCTGTCTATCTCTTCTAGCCTGCAAAGTTTCTGTTGAGAAATCAGCTGACAATCTTATGAGAACTCCCTTATAAGTTACGAATTGCCTTTCTCTTGCTGCTTTTAGGATTCTCTCTTTGTTTCTAACCTTTGCCATTTTAATATAATGTGTCTTGGTATAGGCCTGTTTGGGTTCATCTTGTTTGAGAATCTCTGTGCTTCCTAGACTTGTATGTCTATGTCCTTCACCAAGTTAGAAAACTTTTCAGTCATTATTTCTTCAAATAGGTTTTCAATTCCTTGCTCACTATCTTCTCCTTCTGGTACCCTGTGATGCAAATGTTATTACACTTGATGTTGGCCTAGAGGTCTCTTAAGCTGTCCTCATTTAAAAAAAAAAAAAAATTCTTTTTTCTTTTTGCTGTTCCAGTTGGGTGTTTTCTGCTACGTTGTCTTCCAAATCACTGATTTGTTTCTTCTTCATCTAGTCCACTAATGATTCCTTCTGGTGCATTCTTCATTTCAGTTATTGTATTTTTCACTTCTGACTGGTTTTCTTTTATGGTTTCCATGTCCGTTTTTATGCTTGCTATGTCTTAACTGAACTTCTCACTAAGTTTCTTGAGCATCCTGCAACCATTATTTTGAACTCTGTATCTGGTAGGTTGGTTATGTCCATTTAATTTAGTTATTTTTCTGGAGTTTTCTCCTGTTCTTTCATTTGGGATGTATTTCTTTGTTTTGTCGTTTTGGCTGCTTCTCTGTGTTTGTTTCTATGTGTTGGGTAGATCTGCTACATCTCCCAGTCGTGGCTGGGTGGCCTTATGTAGTAGGTGCTGTGTCGGGTCCAGTGGCTCAGTCTCCCTGGTCACCTGTTCCAGGTGATCCAGGAGTGTCCTTAGTTGTGGTTTGTGTGTGTTCTCCTGTTTGTGTGTCCTCCTGTTATAGTTTAGCCTTGATTGTTATTGACACATTAGTGGGATTGACCCTCATGCTTACTGGCTGTGGGCTTTGGCCACAACCACAGCTTATAGGCTTCTGTGGGGGAGAGGGGTTTTACCCCATGGATTGGAATTTGCCCCAGGTGGCTCTGCTTCCTATTGAGACTGCCCTTTGAGTGTGCTGCTTGTAGGGCTAATTGGGTGGTGCTCTGTTATGGTCTGCAGCCAACCTCCAAGTATATTTGTTGTGGGGCCTTATCCAAGGAATAGGCCCAGATCATCCACTGCCTGTGACAAGCTGAAGACTATCTAGTAGGAACTACAAAGCAATCCATGGTTGTTTGCTTCCTGTGCTAAACCTGTAGGCATCTGGGAGAGGCCATGCTGCAAACTGAGGATGGCTACCACCAGTACTACGGCCTGGGTTAGGTCTGCAAATACCCAGGACACCCCAAGGCCTGCTGCACCTTCCAGCTCCTGTAAGGTTCATCCACTGATAAATCTTCATGTGGTACTAGAGTTGGGTGAGGCAGGGCCTCAGGGAGTCACTAAAATGGGAAGAGTTCTGTTTACCATGTTAATATAGATTATGTTTGAGTGCCAGTTCTGAGCCTAGAGTGACTCAGCAAATGTCTCAGAGCCCACCGAGGCCAGCAGTTGCTGCCTGGAGCCCATGGACTCTGATAGTTTTCGAAGAAAGAGTGCAATGAGGGTGGAGAAAACGTCTCCAGAATTGTGGGAGTTGGGTGGGGTAGGGTTCTGGGGAGTCAGCACAGTGGAACAGGGGAGCTCACCATGATAATTCAGATTCAGATTTGGCTATGGGTATGGGTGGAGGGCTCCACACAGGAAAGATGGTACCTACCTGTGACCTGCATGGGAGCAGGACACTACACAGGGAAAATGGCAACTGTCTTCCAGCTCTCTGCCCCAAAGCCACACTCCTCAGTCTGCCCCATTTGCCTCTGATGCCCTCTGGTACTGTCCTTCCACCGAAGCCTAGGATGAGTGCCTGTGAGTGAGTGAGTCTGTGTGTTGGCCCTGTAAGGGGTTTCCTGCAGCCTCCTATCCCATCCTGATGGTCAGAATCCCCACTGTTTTTCACACCCAGATGTTGTAGGGTCTCCTCTTCCCAGCACCAGTACTCTGAGCTGGTGAGCCTGATGTGGGGCTGGGGTCCCTCACTTCTCTTGGGGGAAGCCACTGTAGCCGAGATATCCCTCCTGATGCTCAACTGTGACATGGAAGTTCTAGTCCAGCCCATTTCTCATCTCTGCCCGCCTTACCAGTCTCAATGTGGCTTCTTCTTTATATCCTTAGTTATGAAATCTTTGTTCAGTTGGATTTCAGATGGTTCTCCAGGTTAATTGTTCTATCATTTAGTTGTAATTTTAATGTGTTCACAGAAGAAAGCAGGCAGTGTTTATCTACTCCACCAGCTTGAATCTCCTTCTGAGACATTTGTTATCACATATTTACCTGCTCTCCCACACTTTCCAGACATTGCACATGGGAAGGACCAAATGATTGGTTTGGCCAATAGATTTGGGCAGTGACATGTATCACCTCTAGGCAGAGGTGTTAAAAAGCCCCACAGAGAGCCTTCCAGCTCACTTCCTCTCTGTGGAGATCTAGAAGGCACATGAAGCTTCATGATGTAAACAGACTTTCATCACTGCTTGGTATGTGCTTCCCTAGAGGGCCATATGACTAGTGCAGATTTTGCAGAAGTGAGAAATAAGCCACTGAAATTTCAGGGTTTGGGTATTACTGCAATCCCTACCCTAACCTGACCTATGCAATTTTATTTCATTTTTTTTATTATAGAAAGATTTATTAAATCACTAAAGAAAAAAAAAGGACAACCACAACCCCACAATTAAGAAACCATCACTTGAAAAATTTTGGTGAATTTTTGGCCATAAACACATATTCAATATAGCATATTAAATATACTATAGGTATATTACAAACATATAATATTAAACAGATAATATAAAATATCACACAAAATATGCATGTTGTATAACAAGAATTATGATACTAACATTGATTTATCATAAATGTTACTTAAAAGCCTTACATGAACTATCTCAATTGAAATCTTACAAATGCCCTACAAATTTGGAATTTTCTCAACCCCACTTTATAGATGGGGAAACTGAATTTCAGAAAGGTTAAAGTAACATCTGAAAGGTTACATGACCAGTAAATGATACAAACAAACTGGAATTTATGAATCTAACTCTAAACTGGGGTTTTGGCTACAAAACTGTATTGCTTTCAAACTAGGATCATATTATACATATAATTTCAGTCTGATGATTGTTTTATTTAAACTACACATCATAAATTACTAATTTATGATACATAAATTTCTAATGGTAATTTATTTATTCTTTTTAAATTGTCTGTTACTGCTATACTATTAAATAATTAATTGGTCAGTCTTCTATTATTGGATTCTTGGGTTCTTTTTTGTGTGTTTCATCATTAACAATAAAGCTACATATTTGAAACTAAATCTTTTCATACATATATAATTGTTTTCTTAGGATAAATTCTGATATGTTAGATTTGAGAAACATGTTTTTATAATTTTCTTTAAATTATTGTCAAATACCTTGATCAAAATTTCTTATCAATTCAAATTCCATCAGTCCCATATAGGAGTGCATATTTCCCCAAAACCTCACCAACACATTAGCTTTTTTAATTTTGCATTTTTTAATTATTTTCTGAAGTTGAATATTTTTCCAATGCTAATAAGCTATTTATATTCCTTTCTTAATTAATTTCATATATATACATATATATATATATATATGTTCTTCACCCACTTTTTAGTTTACAGGTTAAGATATATTCTGAAAAGAATTATTCATGTTATGCTACTATGGCAAACTCTACCAGGACAAAATAGCCTTTGAAGCTACAGTGTATATCAAGTTTCTTATGGTTATGTTAACCACGCAGCTCTTGAACTTGTGAAATTTTAATGTTTTAATTTAAATTTGTGGAAATTGCAAAAAAAGCCTGTTTGTTTGACAGAGGTTTATGCTCGAAGCACTCTCTAGCTATATGACCTTCACCAAAAAAATTGTGTCTGCTCTAATTCAGGGTTTGCTATGATTATAAAACACAGGTGATACCTTCATGCAGTACCTTGAATGGCTATTTAGAGCAACAGTAGAGATAACACCTCTACAAACAGTTTTACAGTTTGGACAGTACTATACATTTTAAGCTGTGCTTTCCATGTAATATATTTTTCTTCGTTATAAAAAAAGTCTAAATAATTTGTGAAAATGGACAATTTGAGGTGGATGAAGGATATAAACAAACACCAAACTTCTGGGAAGACATTGGGTAGAAAAGTAACACGTATAATATTTAAATTTATGTAAGATTTACTTATTCCTCAATTGTATTGCCATTTTATTGCACTCTTCATGTTAAGTCTATATATTTGCACACACATTCTCTCTCTCTCTCTCACACACACGTACTCAGAAAGAATAGCTGTAATTCAGTAGTACCAAAAATGTCCTCTCTTTTTGGCAAAAACAAAAGACATTTTTGGCTATGATTATGCTAAAAAGCTAGAACTTTAAAATCAAACATGCCATTTTAAGTAACTATAGAAATATGTAAAAGGATGTAGGCAGCTAGACTTATAATTTTGGCAATGATGGCAATTTGCACTGATTACTTGTAAATGTCAGGTATTACCATGGCCTCACATATTGTACTAAACGTATACTTGGCTTTTAGAACCTTTCTATCTAAACAAAAGGCATATTTTAGTATGTCAGAGGAAGAGTTTTTTTTTCTTTTCTTATTTTTCAGCTTTATTGAGGTCTAATTGACACATGACGTTGCATAAGTTCAAGGTGTGCAATGTGATGATTTGATACACTTTTATACTGAAATAATTACAGTAAGATTGGTTAGCGCCTCTATCACTTCACATAATTACCATTTCATTTTTTAAAAATTTATTGGGGTGACAATTGTTACTAAAATTACATAGATTTCAGGTGTACAATTCTGTATTACATCATCTATAAATCCCATTGTGTGTTCACCACCCAGAGTCAGTTCTCCTTCCATCATCATATATTTGATCCCCCTTACCCTCATCTCCCACCCCCAACCCCCTTGATGACTAGTGATCAGCATTTTTTCATATGTCTATTTGTTATTTTTATGTCCTCTTTGGAGAAATGTCTCTTCAGGTCCTCTGCCCATTTTTCAATTGGGTGGTTTGTTTTTTTGTTGTTGAGTTATATGAGTTCCTTGTATATTTTGGATATTAGCCCGTTATCGGAGGCACTGTTTGCAAAAATCTTCTCCCATTCAGTTGGTTGCCTCTTTATTTTGTTGATGGTTTCTTTTGCTGTGAAGAAGCTTTTAAGTCATATAGTCCGATTTGTTTATTTTAGCTTTTACTTCCATTGCCTTTGGAGTCAAATTCATAAAATGCTCTTTGAAACCAAGGTCCATAAGTTTAGTACCTATGTTTTCTTCTATGCAGTTTATTGTGTCAGGTCTTATGCTAAAGTCTTTGATCCATTTTGAATTAATTTTGATACATGATGACAGATAGCAGTCCAGTTTCATTCTTTTGCATGTGGCTATCCAATTCTGCCAGCACCATTTATTGAAGAGGCTGTCTTTCCTCCATTGTATGTTTTTAGCTTCTTTGTCAAAAATTATGTGTCCATATTTATGTGGTTTTATTTCTGGGTTCTCGATTCTATTCCATTGGTCTAAGTGTCTGTTTTTCTGCCAATACCATGCTGTTTTGATTGTTGTAGCCCTGTAGGACAAGATAAAGTCAGGCAGTGTGATACCTCCAGTATTGTTCTTTTTTTAAGATTGCTTGGGCTATTTGGGCTCTTTTGTGGTTCCAAACAAATCTGATGATTTTTTGTTCTATTTCTTTAAAAAAATGCCATTGGGATTTTGATGGGGATTACATTAAATCTGTATGTTGCTTTGGGTAATATGGCCATTTTAACTACGTTGATTTTTCCAATCCATGAGCATGGAATGTCTTTCCATTTCTTTGTGTCTTCTTCACTTTCTTTCAAAAATGTCTTATAGTTTTCAGCATATAAATCCTTCACATCCTTGGTTATTTTTGGTTACTTTGGTATTTTATTCTTTTTGCTGCAATTGCAAAGGAATTGTTTTTTGTATTTCTTTTTTGAGATTTCATTGTTATAGTATATAGGAATGCAATGGACTCTTGCACGTTGATTTTGTAGCCAGCAACTTTACTGTATTCGTTGATTGTTTCTAGCAGCTTTTTGGTGGAGTCTTTAGGGTTTTCTATATATAGCATCATGTCATCTGCAAAGAGTAATAATTTAACTTCTTCATTCCCAATTTGGATGCCCTTTATTTCTTTCTCTTACCTGATGGCTCTGGCAAGGATTTCCAACACTATGTTGAAAAGCAGAGGTGATAGGGGACAGCCCTGTTGTGTTCCTGAACGTAGAGTAAAGAGCTTCAGTTTTTCACCATTAATTACGAGATTAGCTGAGGGCTTGTCATATATGGCCTTTATTATGTTGAGGTATTTTCCTTCTATACCTATTTTATTAAGTGTTTTAATCATAAATGGATGTTGTATCTTGTCAAATGCTTTTTCTGCATCAATTGATATAATCATATGAATTTTGTCCTTTATTTTGTTTATGTGATGTATCACATTCATGGATTTGTAGATGTTGAACCATCCTTGTGCCCCAGGGATGAACCCCACTTGGTTGTGATGAATAATCTTTTTAATGCATTGTTGTATTCGATTTGCTAGAATTTTGTTTAGGATTTTTGCATCTGTATTCATCAGAGATATTGGTCTGTAGTTTTCTTTTTTGTATTGTCCTTGCCAGGTTTTGGTATCAGGGTAATGTTGGCCTCATAAAATGAGTTAGGGAGTACTGTCTCTTCTTCAATTTTTTGAAAGAGTTTGAGCAGGATTGGTATTAGGTTTGGTAGAATTCACTAGTCCCGGACTTTTGCTTTTGGGAAGGTTTTTGATAACTTATTCAATTTCTTTACTGGTGATCAGTCTGTTTAGATTTTCCAGTTCTTCATGGTTCAGCCTTGGAAGGCTATATGTTTCTAAGAACTTGTCCATTTCTTCTAGGTTATTGAATTGGATGGCATATTGTCCTTCATAGTATTCTTGCATGATCCGTTGTGTTTCAGTGGTGTTCGTGATACGTTCCCCTTTTTCATTTCTGATTTTGTTAATTAGTGTCTTCTCTCTTTTTATCTTAGTGAGTCTAGCCAAGGGTTTGTCAATTTTGTTAATCTTTTCAAAGAACCAGCTCTTTGTCACATTAATTATTTCTATTGTCTTTTTGTTCTCTATTTCATTTAGTTCTGCTCTAATTTTTGTTTTTTCTTCTGCTGATCTTGGGTTTCACTTGTTCTTCTTTTTCTAGTTATTTCAGGTGTAACATGAGGTTATTTATTTGGGATTTTTCTTGTTTCTTGAGATAGGCCTGTAATGATATAAATTTTCCTCTTAAAACTGCTTTCGCTGCATCCCCAAAATTTTGGTAGGATGTATTTTCATTGTGATTTGTTTCTATATATCTTTTGATCTCGCCTCTAATTTCTTCTTTGACCCAGTCGTTCTTTAAAAGTATGTTGTTTAATCTCCATGTATTTGTGTTTTTTCCTGCTTTCTTTTCACAGTTGATATCCAATTTCAAAGCCTTGTGATCAGAGAATATGCTTGGTATGATTTCAATCTTCTTAAGTTTGCTGAGGCTGATTTTATGTCCCAATATATGGTCTATCCTTGAGAATGTTCCATGTACACTGGAAAAGAATGTATAATCTGATGTTTTAGGATGAAGTGCTCTATATATGTCAATTATGTCCATTTCATCTAATGTGTCATTTAGAGCTGCTATTTCGTTATTTATTTTGTGTTTGGATGATCTATCCATAGCTGTCAATGATGTATTTAAGTCCCCTAGTATAATTGTGTTTTGGTCAATTTCTCCCTTTAGTTCTGTTAGTAGTTGCTTGGTATATTTCGGTGCTCCCTGATTGGGGGCATAAATATTGATGACTGTTATGTCTTCTTGTTGTATAGTCCCCTTTACCATTATGAAATGTCCATCTTTGTCTCTTGTTATCTTTTTCACCCTGAAGTCTGTTTCATCTGATATCATTATGGCTACACCTGATTTTCTCTGGGTACCGTTTGCTTGGAGTGTCAATTTTCACCCTTTCACTTTGAGTCTGTGCTGGTCCTTGTAGCTGAGATGTGTCTCTTGTAGACAGCATATGGTTGGGTTTAGTTTTTTGATCCAATCTGCTACTCTGCCTTTTTATTGGTGAGTTCAGTCCATTTACATTTAGGGTGATTATTGATATGTGAGGATTTCCTGTCATTCTATCTTTAGTTTTCTGGTAAGGCTGTGTCTCCATTGTTTCTTTGCCTTTTTGTTGTCGTCTGTTATTTCTGTGTGGTGGTATATTATGATGTTTCCCTCTGTTTCTTTTTTTTATTACAGTATATATTTCAGTTCTGGATTTTTTTAAGTGGTTACCCTTAAGTTTATGTAAAAGAAAGTTTGATATTTAGAGTATTCCATTTTCTTCAGCAAGCTTACTTTCTCCATCCCATATTCTGGTTCAGGCCTTTACTCTCCCCCTTTTTATGTTTTGGTTGCCACAAATTGTCCCTGTTGATGATGGTCGAATAGCCTCCTTTAGTATTTCTTGTAGTGCAGGTTGTGTATTAGAAAATTCCCTCAGCTTCTGTACGTCTGGAAAGGTCTTTATTCCTCCTTCATATCTAAAGGAGATCTTTGCTGGATATATTATTCTTGGTTCATAATTTCTCTCTTTCAATAGTTTGAATATTTGTTTCCACTCCCTTCTGGCTTGTAGAGTTTCTGCTGAAAAATCTGATGATAATCTAATGGGCTTTCCTTTGTAAGTTACCGTCTTCTTTTCCCTGGCTGCCTTGAGGATTCTTTCTTTGGTTTTAATTTTAGACAGGCTTCAATACAATGTGCCTTGGCGAAGGCCTGTCGGGATTGAGGTAATTAGGTGTTCTATTTGCTTCTTGGATTCGAGGATCCAGTTCTGTCCACAAGTTTGGGAAGTTCTCATCAACAATTTGTTTGAGTATATTCTCTGTTCCCTTCTCTCTTTCTTCTCCTTCTGGTATGCCCATTATTCTTATATTGCTCTCTTTGATTGAGTCAGAAAGTTCTTGTAGAGTTCTTTCATTTCTTTTAAGTCTCAAGTCTCTTTCTTCTTCCATCTGTGTAATTTCCAGGTTTCTATCTTTGATGTCACTGATTCTTTCCTCCATCTGGTCAACTCTGCTACCTAAGCTGGTTATTTCATTTTTAATTTCTTCTATTGAGTTCTTAATCTCTAGAAATTCTATTTGGTTCTTTTTCAAAATTGCAATCTCTTTCATAAAATGCTCATGTTGTTCTTTGATTGCGTTTCTTAGTTCATTAAACTGCCTTTCTGTGTTTTCTTCCATCTCTTTGAGTTTTTTCAGAACTGCAGTCTTGAATTCTCTGTCATTTAAGTCACATATTTCCATATGTTTAAGTTCGTTTTCTGAAGACTTTCACTTTCTTTCTGAGCTGTCTTGTTGCCTTGGTTATTCATGGCAATCACTGATTTATTATTTCTCTTCCTAGACATCTACAGGAGTGGCTTTTGCAACAGGTTGATAGGAAGAGGTCTTTCTTTTGTTTTCCAGCACTTGTTGGTACAATGTTTTATTTTCTCTTCGACTGCAACCTTTTTTTTCTCTCTTACACGCTAGTGCTATGTTTTCTCTACACTATTTCAGCTTCTCACACAATGGGGGGATTCCCTGGGAGACGGGCTTCTCCTCTGTTAATAGTTCGCCTGGGTCACAGGGTGCAGTGTCCGTGTGGGTATGCATAGAGCTTTTGAAGTTCCAAAGCTCTTCCTGCACCATATTCAGAGCCCGTATGTTTCAGTTGTTCTCTTTACTTCTGTAGGGATCCACCCAGATAGGTGGGGCCAGGGGCGGGGTGAGTTGTGAGAGGTGGCCCAGAGCCATGGCAGCGACCACCACAAGAGCCGGTCCCGCTTCCACAGCTCTGTTTCCTTTGCCGGAACTAGTTGGGCTGCGAATCTGTGTCTGAGGTCCACAGTTCTCCGAACAGCAAATATTCTGTTCTTTTGATCTGCCACTGCTACTTCCGCTTCTAGCACCGGACAGGTGGGGGTGGGGCGAGCTCTTGGAAGGTAGTTAGGCGGCGGCTAGTCTCAGTGCCTACGGCTTCCGTTCTCTGCTCGGCAGTGAGAGCTTAAACCAGTTTTCAGCCTTCTTCCCTCAGTCTTTTCTCCAAGGTCTCTGCCGTAAGCGTTGGGTTCAGCTGTGTTATATGCTGCCCCCTCAGCCCTGTGGGCCATAAGCAGAGCCCTAGCAGTCCGAGTTCTTTCCTCTCCCCCAGCTACGGTAGTTCCGGGATGCAGCGAGCTCGGAGCACTGAGCTAGGTCTGCGTCCTGTGCCTGCGCAGCTCCGTCTCTGCACCTCCTCTCCCTCCTCCTCCCTCGCGCAATTCTCCCACCTTTAGGTGAATTCAGTAGTGGGCCTCATCGTCTTGCCTGTCTGCTGTGCAGGGAGTCCTTTGTGGAGTTATTGTTGTTTGATTAGTTGTAAATTCCAGGGGAGCTTTACAGAGGCTCACCTCACGCCGCCATTTTGATGACGTCCCCGTATCATTTTTGAAGTGAGAACATTTAAGATACACTTATTAGCATCTAGCAAATATTTAATACAGTATTAATCATAGTCACCGTGCTGCATATTATATCTGTAGATGTAGAACTTACTCATAACTGGAAGTTTGTACCCTATGACCAGCATCTCTCCATTTATCTCATCCTGCATTCCCTGGTAACCACCATTCTGCTTTCTGTTTCTATGAGTTCAGCCTTGTAGATTCCACACATAAGTGATATCATATAGTATTTCTTTCTATAACTGACTTCTTTTACTTAGCGTAATATTCTTGAGGTCCATCCATGTTGCAAATGGCATGATTTCCTTCTTTCTCATGGATGAATAGTATTCCATTGTGTGTGTGTGTGTGTGTGTAGTGTTTGTGTGTGTGTGTGTAGCCAAGATATAGAAGTAGCCTTTTTGAATGGGTAAGATGAATGGGTAAGAATAACAGTAATAAAATATGTAAATCCATGTATATACCATTATACAGTATACATAAGATTATTGTGAACTTTTGGAAGATTATTGTATCATGTTTCCTTGATTTTTTATGTTCCTTGAAGTCTTTCATTGCAGTCTTCATATTTAAAGCAGCAGTCAACTTCTCCAGTCCTGAGTGACTGACTTTGGGAGAAAACTATCTTTCGTCAGTCCTGCTCAGGATTCTGAGGCTTTCTCACACCTTTTTATGTGTCTGCTCCACATTTCTTACTTCCTTTCCTGATAAAATTCTTAAGTTTTTATGCCTTCCCTCAATCCTATAACTCACTAGGCTGGGTGCTGACAGCTTCCTTTTCGCTTTTCCAAGGGTGGAGCTAAAACTCAAGTTTGTGGTTTCTCTCTGGCTTGCAGATTTGGGCTGATATTTGTGTGCTCACTAGCCATCTGCCACATATTGCTCTTGCTGCTCTTGAGAGGGCAGAGAGCCAGCCACAGTGTTGGGGTGTTTGTGCCTGAGGTATACAGATGGCTAGGATGCCTGTGGGCCAGTCGGGATGATGTGTTTGTGAGGTGTCCCCAGCAGCTTAGGGTCAGACTTCTTGAAGAAGCCCTCGATGCAGTTAGTAAGGTCTGCATTACTTGAATGTGCTCTGAGGGTCTTATCTGCTGTTCTGTTAGGCTCTTCCTAATCCTTGGTCATGCAGCTCATGACTCTGTACTCTGGATGGGGCAAGAGAGAAATAGGCTTCTTTGCCAGAGTTCTGCACAGCTAGGGAGCTGGGCACTCACATGTTCTCGCTTGTTTCTGCACGAGAAATGACAGGCTGAGAAGATCTCTCTTGGCACTGAACTGTGCCACCTTGAGGATGATGTGGGTAAAGTCAAACTGTTCCTCTTACCCTCACCAGTGTACCCAAACTCATACTCTTCTGCTCCTGTGCTGTGCAAGAACTTCCCCATTGAAAAGCTGGGCTATCTTTTGCAAAGGTTCCTTTGTCTGTGGGTGATTATGTAAAATACTGTTCTACAATGGCTCCCAGATTACTGCTGAGAGGGGTTGGACCTGGATCATAAGCCACTGCGTGATCCACAGCTAGCTCCAAGGTCTGTATGTCTATTTCCCAACACATGAGTGGGCAAAACCACTCCCAGGTCCTTTGGTATATGGTGCTTGTATTCCATAGCCCCACAAATGCCCTTTTGCTTGTGAATGGATGCCAAATATTTGCTGAGGCGGGGACACAAATGAGAGACATATTATTCAGCCTTGTTGCAGAGGTCACTCTAAAAAGTTATTCTTGATTACAATTTCAGAGTGATCCTGAAAGTCAGTTTTATAAGGAAAACATATTTTAGTGGCCAGTTAGCTTAAAATTAAATTTGGCTGAACACATCATTGGTGTACACATACTGTGGCCAAAACACATTTGGATATTTTCCTGGTGTATTAAGTCTGATCAATTTAAAGGCCCTCTAATTAAATGTGATTTCAAAGAAAGAAGAAAGAATGGTGAGCTTTTGAGAATATAATTTAGACAAGGCCTTGAAATCATACTAGCCATTTAGTATATAACATTTATAAATGTTATTCTGTTATTATTGTTGCCCTAATGCAATGTCATTTTTAAGTACAGTGGTACCTCAGTTTTCGAACATAATCTGTTCTGGAAGACCGAGTTCTGAAACGTTCGAAAACCGAGGCATAGTTTCCCCATAGAAAGTAATGCAAAATGGATTAATCTATTCCAGACCTTTAAAATCAACCCCTAAAACTGAAAATTTGGCATTAATTTTACTATCTAATGATACTATAGATCCATAAAATTTATGGCGTTCGTAAACTGAAATGTTTGTCAACAGATACGTTCAAAAACCGAGGTTCCACTGTAATATCACAGAAATAGGTTCCAGTTAGGATAAAACTTGTATGATATCCCATTCTATGAAATGTCTACATTAAACTTGTAATTGTCAATTCCATATTTTTTGGTATATTTTCACTTAGCATTGCCCTTGTTTGTGAGTATAAGGAATATTTTTAGAATGGTTCTGGCCATGAATAAAATACTTTCTAAAGAGTTACTGTAGATTTAGCTATAACTTCTCAAAGAAAACTTAACATTAAAATACAAATGTTAAGCCTTAGTTATATTGCATGCTTTCAGAGAAATCAAAGCTATAATTTCCCAAGACTACATATCAATTCAATTTAACATGTTATGGGACATTTAAATTAGTAACTTTTTTTGAGAGAAATGTAATGGATTTTATTTGAGATGAATGCAATCTCCAAGCCAAACAGATCATGCTACTGATGTACTGATGTTTTGAAGAGCTAAGATCCTGTAATTAGTAGAAGTAGGGTTCAGTGAAAAATGTTAGAAAGTCAGAACTGACAGAAAGAAGAGATAGAGATTTCCATAACGGATATATTTAGGTAAGTTACCTGTTATAAAAACCTGACAAACAAGAATCTGAAAACAGGAAAAAAAAAAGGGAAATAGGCAAAGCAAAATGAAGAGAAAAGACCACAGTATACACATATCAACAACTGAAAGGGGATGATGGTAGAGATTAAGGAACATGAGCTGAGCTATTTGGCTAGTATTTTCATGAATTTTTATGGATTGTCAAATATGCATTAGTTTAGGGGACCTGTTTAGCTGATAAAGTGAAGTTCATGTTTTCTTCTTATAGTCTAGGGAGTAAGACACAAATAAATAAAATTCACAGTGATAAGAGCTGTTGTAGAAATACCTGCCAACAGCAACCGAAGCACAGAGAAGGGACACCTAACTCAGTCAAGAGAGTTATAAAGTCAGACAGCCTCTTCATATTGGTGAAAACTGAGGGGAATATTAGAGAACAAGGAGAATGTGATTAATTGAACAATAATGTAAAAGATATTTCAGGGAAATTGGGAAAGTATGGGCAGAGCCAAGAAAGGAACATGTACAGAAAGAAACTTCAGGAGTCTACAAATATGTCAGCATTCTGATAGCACAAATATGTATATATGAACTTGGTGGAAGAGAAGATGATGAAAGATATATTTCATGGTAGACTTTATCCTGAAGCTAATAGAAAGACTTGGAATGATTTAAGGGAATAATGTGATCTGATTTATACTTTAGAAAAATCACTTTTGTGGCAGTGTAGGTAATAGATTGTGGAGGGAAGAAAGGAAGACTAGAAGAAAAGATAAATAGGAAATCCTGGTAAGAAAAGATGAGGGTCTAACATAAGGCAAAGGCAGAGATAGTAGAGAGCAAAAATAAATTATTAAGTGTATCAAATGTATAACTGACAAAATGTTGAAATGGAATGAATGTAGGGAAAGTGAAAAATCTAAAATGACCTTTGGGCATCTTGGGAAACTGGCAATATTTTGATATAAGTCTCCAAGATAGAGAATAAGATTTGTGAGTTGTAGAGGGTTCATGTTACATTGTTTTTGCCAAATTATGTTTGAACTACCCAAGTAGTGTTTTTTAGGCCATGGTTATATAGGCCAACACCTTGAGTAAGCTGCTAAACTGGAGATGTAGATAATTATCATGGCCGTATGTCAACCAGTGCATTGAATGAAAGAAAACTAAAGATGGAATAATTATGACGCAGAAACAGGTAAAAGAAAATGATCTCATGGGTCTCAATAAGTAGCCAGAGAAGTTTGAGAAGAATGAGATAGAGTGACACTGTTGGAAAGTAAGAGAGGTAAACTTCCAGCAGAGGAAGATCAACATTTACAAATATTACAAATAAAGACTAAGTGTGTTCATTGGGCTTTACAGATAAGAGATCAGAGTGACCAGCGGGAGAATGTGTTCAATGGAAAGGTGGGGTCAATGGCAAGATTTCAGTCCTTAATGAATGAATACAAGTGAGAAAATTGGATCAACAGGGTGGTTACATTCAGTGCTCTTAGATATAAATGGAAGAAACTAGAGGAAGCCTAGAGGTTAAAAGAGAATCTTTTTCTTTCTTAAGATGGTATATGCTAAAACATGTTTATAGACTAATGGGTATAAAAGGCAATCTCAAGAAAGAAAAAAATGAAGGGGAAAGGATAATTGAAAGAGTGAGATAACTATAGAAATGGAGTAAAATGGGATCCATAGGAGTTTGAGAAAGTACTATGAACCAGGGATAACTCTTCTCTGAGGTATACACGAATGAATTTGAATGCAGTTACGTTAATATTACAGGGGTGGGGGTGAGGGGGCATAGTAGGAGGTTGAAGTAGTTCTCTGTTCAGGAAATTGATAAAACGCAAAATCACGTTGCAGTCAAAAAGAAGCACTGTCCTGGGCAGAAAAAGTCACTATTTTTTAATGGAGGAGATGAAAGAGAGAGGAACTTAACCTCTCTGTTGAATGGAAATAGAACTGACAAGAATATTCTCCTCCAAGATTAGAGCCTGGCCTGAAACTTCAAAATGGAGTAACCAAGATTATTCTCTCATAAGTATAATAGATGCCACTTACATAGCTCTTCCTATATGTCAGATACTATGCTAAATGCTTTGCCAAAATTGGTTTTGTTTTAATCTTCTTAACAGCCCTATTTAATAGGTATTGTCTTTTTCTCTGATGAGAAAAATTGAGTCTCATTAAAGTTAAAAGACTTCCCAAATAGACACATCTACGAAGTAGTAACAAAATCAACATTCCAAAACAGCCACTGTGTCTCCAAAGCCTACACCTTTGAAATATATTCTATTTCATTCTATATTCTATTTGAACTATGTTCTATTTTATTATAGGACTGCAGAGTACTATAAACTTTGGCCAAGCTAATTGGATAATATGATAGTATCTATTCTAACTTCAAATTCGTATAATTTCTAAAATGCTTTCATACTTCAGTAACAATTACCTGTGACCTTGAGTATGATAAACAGGTTGACGGAAGAAGACTCAGTAGAGAAAAAACGTGGGAAATCAAGAATTTAAACTTTAATAGAGAAATCTCTCCATTTAAAAACCTGAGAGAAGTCAGTGGAATAAATCCTGAGCCCAGGGGACTTTCTATTTGGCTGTTGCCCTTGCAGACTTCTCTAGTTTCTTGATGGGTCCCTTTACTTGGAAATCTCACAATTCTGAGTTCTTTTCCCCGTCACATTCTCCTTATAATTCTCAAATTACTTCATTTGGCTCAATGTTACCTGTAGTTTTTCCTTTCTGATTTACTTTGCAAATAGAGAGTGATGTTCTCCAGTGTGTCACCCAAGAGGCATCTCCCAGTGACATAAAATATGTGTATGCATAGAATATGTGATAGATTAAAAATAAAGAAATAATAATAATACACATACCTACATACTCATATATGTGCTACTGCATGAGAGACTAGTCTCAGTGTTCAAATAATTGAAACACTTGTAAAATTCGATGAGCAAAATCACCAAATTACCTTAGAATGTGAATTCCTGAATGATCTTTGCAATCAGGTTTAGTTAACATTTTCTCTTAATGGAAGAAAGAATTAGTAAGTGTATGGCTGTTAATAGTCTTAATAGTTTTTAACCTTTGAATGAAAAGGGTTTCTGATATTAATTCCTTTTAAGAAATTTAGCCTCACGAAGAAACCCCAACCATAAACTATTTTTAGAAGTAAAACACGTAGATAGTTGAATCTTGATCAGAACTATTACAGAGCCCATCATTTTTCTCCCTTTTCATGACACAACAGCAAATAAGGTCAAATCTCAGCATCTCACCTTTCAATCCAGAGGCTCCATACACAATACGATTATTTTAACCATGGCTTTAAAAACCACAATCAAAATGACAAATGCTCACATTATTTGACCATGTTCGTAAGTGATTTGGACATTCCTCGTTAGGACTGGAGGCCACCATGTGTTACAGGCACTGTTTGTGAATCTGTCCCCCTGATTAGTTTGTGTTCTCTGTAATAACCCTGATAGCACAGAACATATGTTGTGGGCAAAAGCTGTCAAGCAAAAAAACAGAGTTAATCCCATCTATCTTTGTCACCTTTAATGTGCACACTTACTCAGTTACTGAATAAGGCGGTGAAAGATCTGGATTATTATACTTTCAGTATTTTCACATGTAATAAAAATAGTCTGATGAATTTGAAACGACTAGAAGGAAATCATAAAAAATGACCACTCATTTTACTCAATTTAAATTCATAGCCTAGAACACTATGGTTAATAATTAGCTGCAGCTAATGAAACAAGGCACATGTAATTGACAAGACTGTACCAGAGAGGCATACTCGATCATTTTCAGATACAGTGCACTGCATATGCCGGTATTTTATAAAAAGAAAGCTTTAACTAGGCAGAATCTACATAAGTAAAGGGAACAGATTCTTCCATTTTAGAAGCACATGGTAGCTTTATCGACTCTTTATGTGATTTTTAAATGTACCTGACATTTTTATTAATGTGTTTAAATAAATGTTTACCTAAGCAAGATCATTTTCCAGTACGTTTTGCTAAAAGTTCTCCATTAACCACGTGTTTTACTTTTGGATTTTACAATCTGACAAATAAAAAATTCCAGAATAGCATGTTGTGCATACAGGTTTACTCAAGCACAACTGCTATAATCACCTGGGGCTGCCGAGTTCTCAGTACAGCTGGTTTGTTGTAAATCAATTACAGTCATTTCCTAAGGATTATGAATCACACTCTAAGAATGTGCTCTTATGTGTCTTAATTTGACGTTGGTAAAATTCCGCTGGATTATAGAAACAATGTAGGATTTTATTATGAGCCTGAGATGAACCTTATTAAGGGCTAGGATATTTATTATTCAAGTCACATCCACACTTCATTAGAAGCTGTATTATGAATAACTTACTCATACTCAACACTGATTTTATAACATCTGAAACCAAACATCAAGTACAACATGGGAGAAGTGAATTTGTCCAATCCTTAGGTTACCCTGCAGAAACAAAACTATGTGAAAAGTAGATAGATTATTTAAAAAATGAGCTGAGATAATAATGCCACAGCACTCAACCTCATAAAACATAACTCTGTTAATTGTGTTGATTTCCTTGAAGACATATTTTAAAATATCAAATCTGTCTCGGATACGGTATACTAAGAAAATATTGGGATAATAATAAAATGTGGCTGTTACTATTTTGGAAAGTATGAAAATGATAGCACAGATATTTCCCCCCCAATCTGTATTGCAGCACTTTAAGTAAACAGGGAAAAAGACAAACTAAAAATGGATAGATTACAAAGAAATACTGGCACAGTATACAGTATGTACAAAAAGATATGGAAACTTACGTTCAGAGCAACCCTGGAGAACCTTTGGCTTTTACAATCTGACAAGGCTCTGAGAGGCAGAGTGTGGACCCAGGAAATTACAGAGTACTGAGGGTCAGCAGTCCTTACCTTGTTAACCACCAGTATTTACAAAGAATCTTTGTTCCCCCCCCCCACCCACTTTTTTCTTTCTATTGTCTTTTTGTAGCAAGGAATGTGTGAAAAGGTTGCTAGCTAAAGCAAATGGAAATCTCTTCTAGCTAGCATTCTTGGCCCAAATTTCTTATCAGACTGTCTTCATAAAGATGTTATTACTGTTTAGTGGGAATTTTAATTGCATATCTTACTCCAGTGCAAGATGCAGGCAGAATAATTCTCGTTTAGGCTCATTATTTTTAACCCATTATGTCATCACTATCAATCAATATTTGTCTTAAGCCTTCTGTTTTTTTAAAAGGACATCTTTTAAAAATAACTGCAGAAATGGACTATTTAGTATAGACGTAATGATTACAGTGAATGAATGCTAGCACGTGCCAAGAGAATTTCATAGGTCACCACACCAAAGGAATCATTTTGACATTATTACATTTATAAATATAAAAATAAAATGCTGTACAATTCGATTTTCATTCTAAGTGTGAAAAATAATATATTTAAATCAAATGCTGCATCTTTAAATGATTTTAAAGCATTTTTAAAATTACAAAATCTGTAGATACATTTGTTTTCTTTTATCTGAGCTAAGCTCTGTTCATGTGCTGAATGTATTTTAACCTTAACAATGAACAAGTGGTAATGACCTCAAGAGCCTGTTTAATCTACTTTGACCCAAAGATAAAGAGCTTGAGAAACTTGAAATCATGATTTTTTCATGATCTGTGGGAAGCCAAGGATAGCAATTGAGCAATTTCATCATCTTTAAAAGCAAGATATACCCACAGAAGCTATTCTCTAAGAATAACTTAGGAACTTTTGTTAGGTCCATTTATTCTTTGGGGTTATTAAGAAATCAGTTGGTAAGTAGCCACTGTAGTACAATAAAATTTTCTTTTACAACATTTTGTTAAATGTCAACATTTATATTAGTCTTCATCATTATGATCTTTTTATTTTAGTATAAAACTGTCAAAGACTTAATTGTTATGGAGCTCAATTTCATTCTTGGATCACAAATTCAAAAAAATAGTGGCACTAACAGTGAAGACAGGAATACTTAAAAATAGGATATTTTCTGGGTTTTTCAGTAATGCTGAGATGTTTACATCCTGGCCACAACTCCTTGGTGTTCTATAGTCTTGTATATTAAAGACTATAATAAACATGTACTAAATATCAAGGGGATTGCACAGAATACTACAATTAAAAGTTTTATCTTTTCACAGGATTAAAATTGTGCATATGGAATTAGAGATATTAATGATAAACACTATTGAATAGATTTGATATTGAGTAGATTTGATAAACACTATTGAATTTGTGTTTAGTGAGTGTTACCTATAATTCTTAACTTACATTAGTGTCTTTTACTAGAAATCTACTCAAACCTATCCTTAGCATTGGGACATAAATCTTTCCATAACTCTCGCTCCTCATTCCCTAAGCCACAATTCTTTTTCTTTTCATAATATCATTAACTTCTATTTCTGAATTTTAGTTCTCATTTATATTTTAATATTTATTGCTTATTTTGGTTTATTTTCTTTTATGATTCTCTACGTTGACTTTATAAGTCATGCTCATTATTTTTAGACCATTATTTCATCACTATCAATCAGTATTTGTCTTAAGCTTTCTGTTTGAGCCCCTCTTGGCTTTTGTTATCTGTGAAGATAACACCATTCTAACGCTACCAACATCTTTTTCTTTTGTATGCTTGTTGTTGTTAAGCTTTCTGTGTGTATTTGTTTTGTCCTGCCTTTTGTTTTTTGTAAATCTGAGTGCTTTTTCTTTTTGTCATTTTTCCTTCAAGTATCGCACTTGGGTTCTGGGCTTCTGAGGCTTCATTTATGTTTTGCATTTCAGTTTTCTTGTAGAACAAATGCATAAAAAATCAGAAATAAACTTCAGTGGCATGCAGAAAGGAAGGCTATAAAGGCTACAAAGGTCTACTTCAAACAAAAGTCATGGCTTAAAATGAATTAATTCAAGGACATTTATCATTAAATATTTTCAACCACATCTCTCTGAATTACTATGTGGTTTTAAAAAATATTGAAATATGACGAACACAGGAAAAATATAAAAACTAAAATAAAGACTATTGCATAATATGTATCAGCTTCAGAAACAATGTTACTGAGGAATGAGCTTTGAGAAATTACTGAAATAGTTGGCTACCTAAGGATATTTTCCATGCATTTGTATTTACTGCCTATTTATGGAAAAATTAATGGTGACATTTTGGCTCGTCCTGTTATTGTTCATGCAAAAGAGAGCTGGGAGTTTTTCTTTCTCCAAAACCTGTACTTTATTAATTTGTTTTGAAATCTATAAATGATGTACACAATAAAATTTTTCTTTTAAGAAAAACAAAATGAAATATAGTAATCTCCCTATGGCTGGTATCCATTTCCTTTAGGTGAACAGCACAAATAGCACAACACTTCTCTTTTTAGTTCTCTAGCTTACCATTTTTGTATGTTTTACATAATTTATGTATTTTTATATATCATATACAGTATTATGTATTACATATAAAACTATATATAATTTATATATTTGCTCTATATATTGTTTATATATTTACTCTATTTCTTGATTTATCTATATTTATCTACTCTATTTCTTGATTTCTTGATTTATCTACTCTAGAAAAACTTCCTGTATTTTCCCCCATTCTTTAATTTCTGTCTTGTTTCTATATATAACTTTTACTTTCTTCTAGTGATTTACATTATATTACATCATATGCCAATGCTTGATTTATCAACAGTAGCTTGGACTTCCCTGCTATGAAAGATGATAGAATTAGAGTATTTATTCATTATTGAAATTCTCCTCTATTTTTTAAATTCATTTTTTAAAAATTTAGTTGATTCTTTTTAAATCATCAAGCCTTAAAACACTAATTCTGTTTTAAAATAATACTAAATTTCCAAACTTTATTTAGAAACTTAGTTTTACAAGTTGAAAAACAATGCAGTACCATTATAATATCATAGGTATGTCTTATTCACTATGGTTTGAGCCATGTAGAAGGTAAAGTAATTCTACACGGTTTCAATTTTGCCAAAGGTATTCTAGTAAGCATTCAGTTCATTGATTATTCCTTCAGTTAATTCCAGCTTTCTTCACATTATCTGATTTTTCATTTGCAATCATAATTTATATTGCACGTTATCTTTTATATTAATTTATTTTCATTTGCAGGAATATTTCACTAAGGAATGCAACTGACTCTGCAAAAAAGAAAAACACACACACAAAGAAAAACTAATTGTAGTTTAACCACTTAAAGAAGTATCTACCTCACACATTAAAAATTGTAGAGCCAGAATGGCTGGCCGATGCTCCAAGGATCTAGCTTTCTTTTGTCTCCTTATTATTTAGCCTTTACACTTTTGTTAGTAGGCTTTGTACGTGTATTCCAAAAAGAGGGAGGAGAAAGGGAGAGAATTCCAATTGAGTCTCATTGGCTAATTGTGTCACGTGGTGAATTCTAGCTGCAAAGGAAGCTAGAAAATCAAGTTTTCACAACCTTTAGCATGGTGACTTCCGTATCTTCCTCTAGTAACTTATTTTTCTCATAGTGTAAATGGATAATAAATTTTCCAAGTTTTCCCATGCCTGAAGATATCTGAATTTTGCCCTTTCTCTTGAAATCACCTTTTTCTGGATATAGATTTCTGAATTCCAAATTGCTTCCCCTCAGCACTTAGATTATATCGCTTAATTGTGTTCAAACAACTTATTATGAGAAGTCTGAGTCTGATCCGATTCTCATTTTTTTGTGTGACAAACCTGTGGTAGTTGTAGCTGTTCATTTTTCTCATCTGAAATGAATAATTTTATAATCCTGCTAGTATTTTAAGTTTCACTCACCATATCGGGTCCAGTTTGGGATCTTTTTTCATTGATATAGCTTGTCACTAATTTCTCTTTTTAATATGAATAATCTCATTTTCAACAGTTTTATTGGGATATAATCTATGTACATAAAGTTCATCTGTTTAAAGTATAGAATTCAGTTACTTTTAGTGTTGTACAGAATTGTACAACAATCATCATAATCTAACTTTAGAATATTTTCATTATCCCTAGTCCCTGTCGGTGGTCACTCTCCATCCACACCTCTGCACTGACCATAGCCCTGGACAACCAGTAATCTACTTTTCATAGCTACAGAGTTGCATATCCTGCACATTTAATATAAAAGAAGTCATATAATATGTGACCTTTTATGTCTGGCTTCTTTCATTTATCATAATGTTTTTGAGATTCATCCATGTTGTAGCATGTGTTGGTACTTCATTTATTTTTATTGCTGAATAATATTTCATTGTGTGGCTATACTACATTTGTTTACTCATTTATCATTGCTGGGCATTTTGGTTGTTTCCACTTTTTGGTTTATCAGTTCATCCACTGATATGCATTTGGGTTGTTTCTACCTTTGGCTGTTGGGAATAGTGTTGCCATGAACATTTGTAGAAAAGTTTTTGTTTGAACATCCATTTTCAGTTCTTTTGGGTATGTATCTAGAAGTTGGATTACTGGGTCACATGGCAATTCTATGTTTAATTTTTTGAGGACTTGTCAAAATATTTCCCACAGTGGCTTTACCACTTTACATTCCCAACAGCCGTGTATGGGTGTTCCAATCTCCACATCCTTGACAACTTATTTTCCTTTTTTTTTTTTTTTATGGCTATCTTAGTGAGAAGTCATATTTCATTGTGGTTTTGATTTTCATGTTTTCATTTCCATTTTTATTGGCCATTTGTAGATCTTACTTGGAGGAATGTCTATACAAGTTTTGCTCATTTTTAAATTTGGTTGATTGGGAGTTTTTGTTGTTGTCGTTATTGTTGTTAGTTGTGTAGCTTTTAACTCTTATTTTTAAATGTGTGATCCACATTAAATTAATTTTTCTATATTGTGTGGGCTGGGAATAGATAACCATTCTTTTATATGTAGACATCTAGAACCATTTGGTGAAAGGACTGTTTTTCCTCCATTGAATTTTCTTGTCATCCTAATTAAAAATTAGTGATCATAAATGGTAGGGTTTATTTCTCACATATATTCTACTGATTTTTATATCTATTCATATGCCAGTACCACACTGTTTTGACAGGTGTAGCTTTGCAGTAAGTTTTGAAATCAGGAAGTATGACAAGACAAACTTTCTTTTTTTTCAAGATTATTCAGAGTCCCTTGCATTTCCAAATGAAGTTTAGGATCAGTCTGTTAATTTCTTCATTTTATTTAACCATGCAACTTTCTACTATTTTATTATTTCTTTTACTTTATTTACTTTGTTTCTCTTTCTGTGAATCCCTATTAAGTAGATTTTGAGTTTCTAATGCATTAGGGTGACATAGATCTATCCTCTATGTCTGCTGACTTCCCCTGCACCCTACTCTCTGTCCCTTTACTTTTTTGTGTGTATTCTCCCCTTAGTGTTCCAGGTTTTTCATTCACCCCTCATTTATTTTTGTTAAACTAGTACATACCATACTGTTTTTTAAAATACTGTGAAAATTTAAATTTCCAAGATTTAGGATGGGTTCTCTCACTTTTCACATACAGATTTCACATCCTTTATTCATTGTCTCCTCAACTGGACATTTCTTTATTACTTTCACTTAGTGCCTTTCTGTTTTTTAAAACTTTTCTCTAAAAGGTTGGTGATTTTTGGGGGTGGGGGTGGGAAATCTCATGTTTTCAGAACTCCTCACTATTCTCTGCAACTTCTGAGGATAGGATGTACCTTCTATTAATTTGGTGAAAAAGTATATTGCCTTGTATGTGACATTATTTTCTACTTCTGGTATATCCTACAAGTTCAGTAACTTCTTGGGGAAATGCTCAATGTATCAAAATGTCCTCACTCTCATATCTAGCTTTTTGGTAATTAACATTGTGGTCTACTCCACAGCTCCAGTAGGACAGGAAAAAGGGAGAACAATGCAGTGCCTCTGATTACAGTCCACTGTTTTTCTCAGTGAACATTTCTGTTCATTTTATCCATTACCTATGATCTTGGCTTGCTTCACTGCTGTAGCAGTCTTTTGTACTCATATATCAATTCGATTGTGTTTGCTTCCCAGTGTTCAGTAATTTCTCATCATTTCTAGTTCATGTATGGCTATTTTTCTTTTGTCAACTCCTTAATGTTTAACACTCTTAAAATAATTTTTGTTAGATTTTAGTTGAGGAGCTATATAAATAGGAGGTAAGTCTTCTAAGTGCACCATTTTGATACAAATTTGCCTCACAAAGAGGTTTTTTGTGTGTTTTTTTCTTTAAGCAGGGCACAGCTCGTAGTGGCCCATGTGGGGATTGAACCAGCAACCTTGGTGCTACCAGTACCATTCTCTAACCAACTGAGCTAACCATCCACTGCATACAAAGAGTTTTAAATATGTTAGAGCTTAGTAGTTTTCTAACAGGAAATTATTACACATGTATCTATGGATTTGTATGGAGATTGCATTTTCTGTTATGTGAATTCCTGTATCCTACAATAGGAATGAATATTATCTGTGAGCTTAAATGTGTATTTATATGTTTGTGCCTGTGTGTGTGTGTGTGTGTGTGTGTGTGTGTATGTGTGTGTTAGAGAGAGAGAGAGAGAGAGAGAAAGAGAGAGAGAGAGAGAGAGCGCGCTAGAGAGAGAGAACATACCTGATTGTCACAATTAAACAATCATTGCTGGCTGTAGCTATTGTATTTAAGATATTTATATCTAAACAACATATATTCAAACATATTACATTATATTTTAACTATTTAGAAGAAAATAACAAAATTGAAGGAAAAACAAGAGCAAAAAGGAGTATTTCCAAAACACATATCCACTTCAGAACAGAAGAGATAAAGCTAATGAAAAAAACATAGAAAAACATTCCTGTGTCTCTCTATGTCTGTATGTCTATAAGTTGTACTTTCTGTTATACGTTTTCAATCCAAGTTGTAAATTTTAAAAATTGGTGCTCTTGTTCTCTTCAATTTTCTGGAGTTCTTTCCATAGAAAGGTGAACCTGTCCAATAAAGTTGTTTAGTTCTTGTACGATAAATAAAATATAATTATATTTTAAACTAATACTGAAGTTTGTTGAAAATATCTTTAATGATTGTGGGAGAAAATAATTTTTAAGATATCTTTTTACAAAAGGCCAAGTTAAAAACAAAAACTGCTGAAAGGCTCATTCCAATGAAGTTATTTCTATCTAAATAGTACAGTGATTGAAGAGGAAAATATAAGGTAGAGTGAAATGATAGTAAGTACAGTTGCCACAAGAATAATTTTTTAAAAATTGGATAGATATTATCATCACTTGATAAAAACTTTATTGATCACTCTCTGACACATTTTCTCCTTTATTTCCCATGAAAGGAAGAGCAAATAAGAAGAACTAAAGCGTATTTCAGAAGTAAGTCACATAATTCTTAGAAATCCACGTATTAAGTAAGCCAGTTTACTCCCTGGAGACAAATGTTTAGAAGGTTCAGCAACAGTTGTGAGTTACCTCAACAGAGTTTTCCAGAGATAAGCCCTTCTAAACCTAAATCTAAATCTAAATCTAAATATAGATAATATAAATATAAATATAACTATGACTGAAAGTTCAGATTTTGTTTTGATGTACAAGATCGAAGAGCCCAGAACATACTACGTTATCTGTGGTGTAAGAAAAACAAGAATAGATCCAGTAATGTGGCATCCGGATGCTAAAGCTTAAAGGATAGAAATTTAAAGAGCTCAATGCATAGCAAAATATAAACAGACTAAAATAACGAAAGTTTAAGTAAAACTTATTATAATTATATTGATCTTTATATTTATTTTGCTTTTCCTTTGTATTTTAGGGCCTACATTATATCCGTTGACTGAGATTAATTGAAATTTATACAATTTTTATTTAATAAGTTTTTACTATGTACCAAGCAGGTACTATGATAAATGTGGACAACAGACATGGTTACTACATTCATGGAATTAACAATCAATAAGGATTATATTATTAAACAGTCAATTAAAAATAGACTAATAAATGCCCCAATAAGGAAAACACAGGGTACTGTAGGAACATCAACCAGGGGTAACTCTCTGAATCTGGGAGTGGGTTGAGGTTTAGGAAAGGTATCTTAGTGGAAATGATTAGTGAATATGTCAATTATGAAAAAGAGTTAGCTACATAGAAAAGTTGAGTGCAGTAGAAAGAGGAGGAACATTGTTTCAAATAAAGAAAACAGCATATGCAAAGCCTGTAAAAGAGACTGTTACACATTCAAAAGCCTGAAAGAAATTAGCTATGGCTAGACAAAAGGGTGTGAGTCAGGGAAGAGCAGTAGCAAAAGCCTAAGCTGCTCAAGGCCGGTTAATAAAGGGTTACATGGCCATCCTACAGTATTTAAACTTGATCATAAGGGAAATGGAAAGCCACTGGATGGTTTTAATTAGGGGACTGTCTTTACTAAATTTGTGATTCAGAAAGGTCACTCTGATGGCGATGTGGAAAATGTGCGTGGGAGAAGCAAGACTGAGAAATGAGAGAAGAGAGCAGTTAACAACTTTTTATTGTAATCCATGTAAGACATGATAATATGGTGATGTCTCACACTGGCATTGTAGCAATGTGGATGGAACTATTTGGACAATTAGTAAAACTCCAGAGAATTTGGTAATTAATTATACATGGGGTAGCTGAACGAATTAAAATCAGTCAGTCATGGTACTTAGATTCCTGACTAGGGTAACTAGGAGAATAGTGGTATAATTCATTAAGTTTGGACCCATTAAGTATCATCAGACCAATTTGACAATTTAGTGTTACTATAGATGGGCTTGCTGACTCCATTCCAGGAAGAAGGACATTGAACCTTAGAGAGTTTAGATAACTGACTTGTAGGACATCCCTAGTTACTAAGTGGCATGTTAAATCTCACTCAATCTAATGTCCAGGTATTTGGTAAGTAAGATACTTTTACTTTCCATTATTTGTATGTCACGTTATCCTAACCATTTAATTTATCAATTGTCAATCTGTAGAAATTCCATTTCCCTAATGGATAAACACTGAGAATTAAAGTAAACAAAGTACACTGCCTGTCTTGAAGGAGATTGCAGTCTAGATTCTGAATTTGTAGCTAGTGACTAGGGAGAAATACCCTGTTTGAGACTAGCCTTACATCTACATACTTATTTATTGGCAACATTAAGTGCTAAAGCATTGTTTGAGGAGCAATGTTAAATTTCATAGTCTTCACCTGTTTTCCTTTTTCTATTATATTGGGAATTTTTTAAAAGGGGGGAAATGGGTATTGTGGAAGAGTGAGCTGGGTGCTTTAAATGACCCTTTTCTCCCATCAGAATCCCAATGTTTAGCTCCACAAATTGATGCACATTTTTTTTTTTTACACTTCCTAGGCCATTGTGCAGCTAGATTTGAACATGGGCTAAGTTCTGAATAATGAGAAACAAGGAGAGTTATCCTGTGGGAATTCTAAGATGCCTCCTTAAAGAGAGGATATAAACATTTCTCCACCTTTTTTTCCTATCCTGTCACCTGGAGTGCAGATGTAGCAGTTGGAGCTCGAGCAGTCATTTTGGACTCTCTAGATGAGGGTTACAGTCCCGTGGTATCACGACAGTGAGCTGGAGGACACCGTGATGCATGACGATATCAGGGCCTGGGATCAGAAACATCAGCCTTTTATGTGAAAATAAATAAATTTGTATTTTGTTTAATTACATACAAATTTTTTTATAAGTAGCCAAAAACTATTCCCAACTCATACTTCCTTAAATAACAAGCAAAAGAATCTGCACATGTTGGTTCAGGAACTCTTTTGGGGTCAATTTAACCTCAGCTAAGGGATTGTCCCTACACTTATTAAAAGGACAAGCCCAGGATAAACATTATAAGAACTCTTGTATCTTTGTTATGCAAGTGGAGAACCAGGAGCAGGAAATTACTCCAATCAGAACTTACTTCCCAGGTACTTCCTAAAACTCACAGGCTGTGGGGAAAGGCTGCATGATTTTGTCTCCCAGTATCCGAAGAAAAGCAAGTTACTTGTGAAATGATGATATACTTGTATGTTTATGCTCTGAGGAAAGCAGCAGCAGTGGTGTACCCTAAGGACATTAAATCCCAGTATACACTTAATGAAAGAAAAACAGAATCTTCTTCACAGATCTCTTCCCACCAGCTGAAGATGAATCTCTTTTAGTCCAAGGCAAGAAATTGATCACTATGTCCAATAACCCACTTATTACTCTATACTTTGTCTTACCTGTCCCTTTATCAGCTAATGTATACAAAATGAATTGGCAAATTTGCCATATAACTGTTTTTGGCTTTGTTTTGTCATCTTCATTACTAGTGTGTTCAGATCCCACCTTTATTTCTTCATGAGAAGAAAGCTATATATAGGGAAAAGTCTTAATATTTATTTCAAAAGGTTATTAAGTGCTCATTTTAATCTGGTTGATTTGAACTTCCAAAAATGCTATAAATTTATGTAAACAAAACTTCTTTCCTGTACAGAATGAGAGAAAAAACAAAAACATAGTCTTTTACCCAAATCCTGGTACATTTTAACATATCACATTCAATAATAAAACATGGCAATATAGCTACATTTTTGGTAATGAAAATAATGACAAATGATGTTTTCTCCATTATGTATCTTAGGAGAAGAGTGAGTACAAAAATTGATTTATGATTACCATTATAAATCCCTTATCAATTGTGATCACATGTGTATGGCATAAGAATTAACTTTATTACTGAGGAGAAAATAAATTGTTGATAAAACAGGTAATCACTCAATACTCAGAATATCTAACAGGTATTTGATCTGCAGTTTTATCTTCTTTATTCTTATAAGAATAATTATCCAGAAATGACAAACGTTGCTAACCATTTATTTTTTTCCTAGACAATATAATTGTGAAATAGCCAATTAGACTCAGAGTGTCAGATCAATATTTTGATAGCTCTTCAAAATGAAGCATTCTTTTGATAGTGACCAAAATTAAAGGCTATATTAAGAGGAAGATTTTCAATAAATGATTTAGCACTGCTTCTAGTACAGTGTAATTAATGATATGTCTATAACACTGCTAGAGCATTAAGTGGAATTTACTAACAAATGCTGTTACAGTTTCGCTTCTGCTTTGATGATTTGCTTTACATTAATATAAATGAGGTAAAATTAACACCAGCTCATAATATAGCAGCCCATTTAATTGGGTTGAATATTTTTCAACTGCTTTCAAGTAATGCATTTAGTTTCAATGATAATAAAATAACACAATTATTATTTTTAATTTTAGAGCAAATATTTTGTATATACCTTTTAATTTCTTATCAATTTCTGCCACTCTCTCATATGCAAGACAAAAGTTCTTAAATAGTAAAAGAAATCAGTTCTTAGTCACAACTGTTGTCTTATGTACCGTGTTTCCCTGAAAATAAGACTTAGCCAGACAATAAGCTCTAATGTGTCTTTTGGAGCAAAAATGAATATAAGACCAAGTCTTTAATATAATATAATATGATATGATATGATATGATATGATATGATATAATATAATGTGATATGATATGATATGATATGATATGATATGATATGATATGATATAATATGATATAATATAATATACCAGGTCTTATATTCATTTTTGCTCCAAAAGACGCATTAGAGCTGATTGTCCAGCTAGGTCTTATTTTTGGGGAAACATGGTAATAAAAGAAAAATGTCCTCAGGAAAATTTTATTTATTTTCTAGAAATACTACTTGTAAATAAGCACCCCGTTTCCATTGTAACTAAGAGTATATCACTGAATTTATCATTAAGCAGTCCTACTTGCTTTATATTAGAAAATAGATTTTGTTAACTTTTTCCTCTCTGCTTACCCAGACAAAATTTTATTTTCTTCAAATAAAGCCTGTTACTAAACATTAGGAGTCACTTGAAAGGAAGAAAACATGTTTCTAAAATTTTTTTAAAGAAGATTGACCACAAAATATTTATCAAAATTGAAAATAAAACCATAAAGCTCTGAGATAGCTATTTTAATATATTTAAGATACCAATATAAAGTGGAAAACATATGGCTAGGTTGATAAACAGAAAACAATACATAATATTATCACTTAAAGGATTGATAAGTATGGGTAAAAATGGTTAGGAAAAGTTCTGAGGAAGAAGAATGTATGGCAGCAATGAAGCCATGTTCTGATCTTGGTCACAGACGTAGGCAAAGCTTAGAGCAAATCATTACTGTGCTTAATTGTCAACATATTTCTAAATTAAAAAAAAAAAAAAAACTTAAGTGCATATGTTGCATTTCATTTGGGGAACTAGAATTCAGCAGTTTAGTATAATTTGACATGAAAGTGTATGGGAGCATAGTCTTTTTGTCTACATTGTTTGTGTGTTTATGGTACCTGATATCTAAGTGTGCCTCAAAAATTGATGCACATTGATTTCCATTCACAACTTTGGAAGGAAGAATGAAGGGAAAATTATTAGTCTCAGACTGAAGGGCGAGGCAGGCCATCTCTTTAAGGGAGGCATGCATTTGCAGTTGTCCTTTTTCTGGTGTAATGGCCAGGTAAGGGTAAGTCCCTATTGCTTGGGTTGAAGCCTGACATCCTTCTCAGGAATGGAGGAAAGTGTATAATATGGGTAACAGGTAGATTCCAAATGGAAGGTTTACACTCTGCTCTGCCAGGTTATGGATGTGTCTCTAAGAGGCCTTCTGAGCTCATTCATTGTGCTATCTGCACGGGTGTGTGCCCTGTGCCCTGCTTATATTTACTTTTAAGGGAAGTCTCACATGAGAGGAAAAGAAAGTGACTGGGAGGGAACCTTTTGGTTTTTCTTTGGTTTGACTCTGGAACCTATAACTTTTGGCTGCAGCCTCAGGCTGTGATTCTAGCCCTGGCTGGACCACATTGGGTTGCTAGCAATGAGAAACACATCCAAAAATAATATCTATGATTCTAGAGTTTTCACCAGTATTTAACATTGAAGTTGTGTTGTAATATTTTTAACAGTGCCCTGTGGAATGTTGGGATCCGTATTTTGAATTTTGTTTCCCTTAGTAGACAGAAAGGATTAGACCTGCTTTCACACATGGAAATTTAGACTTAATTTCCACCAGAACCCTCTTATGTATGGAAGTGATTACATACAAGATAATTTAAAAATCCCATGCTATATTTCAAAGCCATAGTGGCAAAATAACAAGAACAAAAGTACTCCTTTAGCGTGGCCAGTTAGCTCAGTTGGTTAGAGAGCCGTGCTCTTAATGAGGTTGCCAGTTTGATCCCCCCCATGGGCCACTGTGAGCTGCGCCCTCCACAACTAGATTGGAACAACTACTTGACTTGGAGCTGATGGGTCCTGGAAAAACACACTTAAAATAAATAAAAGTTTAAAAATATATACATATTTAAAAAATGTATTTCTTTATATAAAAGTTGTCATGAATTAAAAAATGAGCACAACACCTTTCTCACAGAAGTGTGCTTCTTTCTCTCTATTATTGCTCACCATTCCTAACACAATTAGGAGGTTATTATTATGTTTACAGAGACTGAATTCCCTTCTGCCTGACAGATGAGTAACTCCTGGCCCCTCCAGTGCTGCCTAGACTTGGGTTCTTCACATTTGTTTTTTTCACCCTTTCTGGGACACTGACTCCAGCTAATGTTCTTGACACTTCTATTCTTATTTCAGGGAGTGAGATTAATGGCAAGACACTATTATAATAATGTCGGTGTTAAGATGATAAGTACGGTGACTATGGTACTGTGCATAGAAATGGGGGATTTAAAAGGCTTTTCCATAAAAAGGAATTGACAAACCCTGAAAATCCTCAAGACAGGGATAGGATGACCCAAACCTTTCAAGCATGGTTTCCTGAGCAAGAAATAACTGGTGACATTAAGGAAGTGAAAGGGGGAGCCAGCTGGGAGAGGGAGATAATGAGATTTTTTTGTTTATTTGTCTTTAACACGGTCAAAGTTGTATTGAAATATCTATGTCAGCATTTCTAGCAGGTAGTTGGGATGGTAGCTTAAGGTTGGAGCTGTAGAAAAAGTATTTGAGAAGTGGCTACATGGGCAACCCTGTGAATATCATGAGAATTCACTGAGGAGAGAGAGAGGGAGACAAAAGCAGTAGTCTGGAGTCTGGAATCGGACTCTTGGGAAGTGTACACATTTGCAGGGCAAGGAGAGGAATTAAAAAAGGTGGTCGAAGAGCCATAGAGTTCTGTGAGTGGTGGGAGGAGATCCGCATATTTTTTCCTTGTTTCCTGAAAGAGGACAACGAAGTAAAAGTGAAATTGTAAAAGTAAATACCTTTTTCCCCGGTTTTTCTTATCCATAAGACATATTCTTATGGATGTTGTTTCTCTTCAGTTGTGACTCAGTGTAATGGAGTAATGGTGAAGAATAAAATTTATTTGATGGAGATGATTTTTTCAGAGTTTTATCATATGCTACCATGTCCATATATTGTGGCTCCCATGGAAATGTACCACTCAGACCTCTTTCAAGAGAAACTGCTTCAAGAAGTAGACTGATTGAGGGCTCTAGCTGCTGTCTGTGGGTCTACCTCTCTTTGAAAACAGTCTTTCCTGGACTGTTTCTAGTTGGTAACATGGTACAGTGTGGGTACTCTTTCTGACCATTACTACTCAACATTTTCTAGTAGGAAACTTGCTTGGAGACAGTCCACTGGCCTGGTAGAGATTTGCTCAGAATGGTACTGCTGCTTGAGGCTCTTCCACCCTCTCCCTTCAGCCTTACTCCTTTTGCACACATCGGGCCTGCTCTTGCTGATTACTCCTTTATCCTTCACAGGTGTTTCTCCCAATATTTCTCTTGGTATCTGCTTCTCAAGACCCACAATGACACATATATCAACCTAAGTTTAATAGATGACCCGGACAGCCCTGATAACTCTGATCCCTCAGAAGCAAGAGCCAAACCTCCTGAAAAGTTTATTTGAAATTAATTTGTTTCCTCCCAAGATTTTAGGATTTAATTATATTCTGTTTGGAGTAGGATATGTGCAAAAGAACCTAGACTAGATTGAATGGGATCATATATTGGCCTTGACTCTGCTGTATTTATCTTAATTGGACCATTGATATCATCTCATAAATTATGCTCATTTGGAAAAAATAACTGACCTGCATAGTTTTAATTTACTTTAATCTTTTTGAGAATTCCCTTTTCTAAAAAAACCAAAAAACTGATTTCCTAGTAGCAAGTCTGGAGAACCACTGATTTTTTCAAATAATAAATCGAACACTTTGTATCATGTAGAAAAACTTTTTAAAAGTTTAATTCAAAAGTAACTCAATAAACTCTTAAAATTAGGATAAACATCGGGGCATTTCATATGGCAAATGAACAAAATCAAATTACTCAAAATGAATATGTTGTTAGAGAATAACTACCTTCTGAATGGGATAGGCGATTTAAGTTATTTCATCAGATAGTTTCTCATATGAGTGAATGGATGAATTAATTGATTATGCAAAATTGAGAAAATAACTATATAATCAGCAAACAGTTTAGCTTAATAATGAGAATTTCCAAATAAATTGCAATGTCAGAATATTAAATAATAACATAATTATTTAAGTGACTAAATACAACTTCTCACTATATATCATGTTCTATTTGAAAGCTAATTAGTTGGCATGTAAGAAATCTGGCTTTAACTCCCAGCTGGCTAGGTAACATTGGATTTCCTTTAACCTCTCTGTTCCTCAGATTTCTCAACTGATATATGGGTCCTTCAAAATTTGTAAATGTATATCTCTATATATTTTTTAGTTTATTTCTGGAAGATTATGCACTAAGCAAAACTGACCCCATTTTTGTAAAAGCTTGATGGACATATATTCAGTCTCAAATACATATATACCTATATGTAACTTTAAATCAATTTCTCATAATATGGAATTTCTCATAATATGGAATTACTTTGAAGACAATGGTCCTGTCTTACTCATTTTATTTTCTATAATACCTAGTATAGTAGATGTGAATAAATATTATAGGATTGGATTGAATATTTTGTATCAGTAGCAGGATTGTGAGGCATTTCATATAATGGTTGCTTATGAAAATACTTTTATAGCAGATGGTAAATGAATTTTTCGGGAATTTGATTGAATATTCTGTAACACCAGAAGGATTAAAAGAGGTTTCAAGTCATGGCTGCTTGTGAAAATACTTATTGAAGATGGGATTTATGTGGTACTGAAGGTATATGAACTCAGTCTTATTAAAAAATTCAGAAGCTATGTTCACTCTCTAAAGCAGTCATGAAACATGAAACATTCATTTGCATGTATGTTTCATTAACATATATAAGCAATAGTATATATAACTGTCCAACAGTTATTTAAGTGGTATTCTTCATTCATGAAGAAAGGAGGAAAATGATAATAGTATGTAATCTTGCCTATTATTTATCTGACACTCTCTTAGGAACCCTATAATATCATTTCATTTACTTCTCACAATGGTTCTGTTTGTCATCCATACAATTTGAGTTGAGGAAAATCAGAGGGATTAATAAATTGCCCCAAATTACACTGATAGTAAGAGGTAGAGTCGGGATTCAAATTCAGTGGATCTGTCTCCAAAGCTCAAATATTTTCCACTGAAACAGAGAACCATATGCTTGTGGTATTGGCACCTAAAAAGGAAACTATAAAGAATAACCAATTAATTTTTGAGAAAAAAAGAAAATTATTTGAGAGGCTTAGCCATACCGGATATAAAGTACACTATAAAACTATGCCACTTAAAAGTATATGATATTATTAGTAGATAAATGTATCATTGAAACAGAAAAAAGACCCATGAAAATAGTTCCATATATGTATAACAATTTCATTTGCAATAAAGATGGCAGCTCCAATCAATGAAAAAAAGATATATTGCTTAAACAAAAAGTATTGGAACTTTGACAATGAACAAAGAACAGGTTAGATATAAAGTATATCCTCTGCACAGACACACATATACACACACACAAACTTCAGACTGTTTTAAAGCCAAACAAGCCAATAAATTTATAAAATTTTTAGAAGTAAACATGGGGGTGGGGTGGGTGTAATTTAATAATCTTGATGTTCTATAATCTTGACTTGAAATGTGTATATGAATATGTGTTTGTGTGTACATGGGATGAAATTTATATCTGAGACCAACAGTTATAATGAAAGATTCAGATTTGACTTTGGAAAAATTTAAACCTTCCCCAGGATAAAATAGTAAAGTGAACATCGCAAAATTAAAACACGAAGAGATGACAAATAGGATATATTTCATATATTTGCCTCCTCTCCATGAGGCAAAGGTCAAGTTAAATATATAGTTATATGTATACACATACCAAATTTTAAAATGAAAAGCTATTTAGAAAAAAAAGCAACAGCAATGAAGAAATGATTTATGGGAATGGGAATAAAGAAAGATATGAAAATATATCCACCTTTGCTAGTTGTTAAAAAATACAAATCAAAATGAAGTACCTTATTTTTGGTTACACATAACAAAAGATTTAAAAATTTATAATCTTAGATTTTGGCAAATGAGGAAAATATACTCTCATAAATTGTTGATGAGAATGTAATTTAGTAAACTTTGTTGGAATAGTTGTTAATATCTGTCAAAACTTAAAGTGGTCCTGCTGTTAGAGTTAATGCCTCCATTTTTAAAAGTTTATACTGTAAACATTACTGCTGATATTTTAGTGGCCAGTGCAGTCAAGTATCAGCATTTAGTTTGCTTATGAAGTACCAGGAGGGAGATTTGATGTATTTTTCCCATAGCAACTCAGCCCTGGTTAAAACTAGAGGGTCCTAGTTATCTGAGAAGAAATATCCACTTTAAGTTAACCCATTTTAAATGGAGACCGAATATAATAGCCCTAATATAATTAGGAAATTTTCTTGAAGAATAAAACTAAATATTATAAAAAGAAATTTTATCTGTGATAAAATTTAGATTATAGTTGCTTCTGCGGGCTATTTCTTAGCACAAGATATGGATCAAGACTTGACAATTTTGGTGTAGCATTTCCAATAACATTTTATGATAGCATGATATTGAATCTCTCATTTGTAACTTCTGCAACAAAATCATTAAGAGAACCTCAGTCATTCTAAAAGCTTCTCTTTTTTTCTTTAATAATACAATAGTTATTTTAAAACGTCTATCATGTAATCATAGTTGTCAGTTTCCTTTCTGCCCGTGTTAACTGGTTTAACTATGTCACATCTCCATTGTAATCATTTTTGTGATTTTAGCATTTCTCTGGTCTCTCAGCATGAAACACATTTCCTTGTATGAAATCTTTGGTATCATGTTAAAAATCAATTTGCATTAATATTGAATGCTATTCCAAAATAACAGAGTCAAATACAGCATCCAATAATGAACAGGAGACAGACAATAAAGATGTGGTAGAAAGGGAAAGATACCAGTGGTGCACATTGAGGAAAATCTGAGAGAGAACTACTTTGAAGAAATGATCATTCACTTGTTAATATTTTTGTATTTTACTTCCTTACACAATAAAATTGTGGAATCATAGATAAGGTTATGTATTCAAACATACGAATAATTGCCATGTAGATTGTAACAGCACAAAATTTGATGTGCCTCACTCTATGTCCCTTAATAAGAGAAAGATTAAATTCATTATGTTATATGGCACTCAGTACTGTTCATTTGTTAATTTATTCATTTATTCATACATTTGACAAGCATTTATTGAGTTCCTATTAGGTACCATGCCCAAGATAGACTAATTTCCAGAATCAACAATCAACTGGAGCTGTCATTTATAGAATATTTCAATCAGCATCAGCACCAGAATACATCTTCTACTCAAGCTCATATGTGACATTCACCAAAATAGACCACATTCTAGTCCACAAAATATACCTCAGCATATTTAAAGACTATAAATCATATAAGTATGTTCTTAGACTATAATGGAATTAAACTAGAAATCAGTAGCAGAAAAATAGCTGGAAAATACCAAAATATTTGGAGCTAAAACACCACACATCTAAAAACATATGGGTATAAGAAGGAGTCTTGAGAAAAAACAAAAATATTTTCAATTAAATGAACACAAGAATACAACTTAAAATTTGTGGGATGCAGTGAAAGCATTGTTGAGAGGGAAATTTATAGCATTGAATGCATATATTAGACAAAAAGAAAGATCTAAAATCTATCATCTAAATTTCCACATTAGGAAAGTAGAAAAAGAAGAGAAAATCAAATCCAAAGTAAGCAGAAGGAAATGAGAATTAGAGCAAAAATCAATAAAACTGAAAACAAGAAAAAATAAAGAAAATCAAAGAGACCAAAAGATGGTTCTTTGAAAAGATCTGTAAAACTGATAAACCTCAAATGAAGCTAACCAAGACAAAAAGAAAAAAGACACAAACAACTAATATTAAATATTAAAGTGGAAACATTCATGATTCCACGGACATCAAAGAGATCATAAATGAATATTTGCAACACCTCTATGCCCATAAATTTGATACCTTAAATGGACCAATTTCTTTGACAGACACAATCTACCAAAACTCACACATGTATAAATAAATAATCCAAATAGGCCCATTTCTATTTCATAAATTCAATAAATACTTCATAACCTTCCCAAACCAAAAAGAAGCAGACCCAGATTATTTCACTGGTGAATTCTACCAAATTCTATAATTTAAGGGAAAAATGATACCAGTTCTCTATATTGCAGAGAATAGGAGCAGAGAGAACACTTCTAACTCATTCTATTTGGCCAGTATTTCTCTACTCTGCAAACCAGATAAAAACATCACATGAAAGGAATACTAGAGATCAATACCTCTCATGGACATATATTTAAAAATCTTCAAAAATATCAGCAATTTAAATCTAATAATATATAGAAATAATTATATACCATAACCAAGTGGGATATCCCATGTATGAAAGACTGGGCTGGTTCAACATTTGAAAATCAGTTAACACAATCTATCTCTTGATCAAGAGGCTAAAGAAGAAAAATCAGATGAACATATCAATAGATTCAGAAAAAGCACTTGGCAAAATCCATCACCCTTAATGATAAAAATTATCAGCAAACTAGAAATAAAGGGGAGATGTCCTCAACCTGATAAAGAACACATACATATGGTTCAGGGAAAAAAAGAATAAGAAGTGAATGGTATTACAGAGTTTCTAAAGGTCAACAGTGCTAAGTGATACACAAGGTCAAGTAAGGAAATAAAAATCAGCCACTGGATCTGAAAATTAAGAGATCATTGCCAATTTAGCAGATATGATTCTGATGAAGTGGTGGAGTCAGAAAATATTTAATAGCGCTAAAAAATCAAAGAGAAGTGAAAAACTTAATAAAATACATTTCTTTCAAGAAAATTAGTTAAGGGAAGATTAAAGATAGTATAAGAATGTAAACAGTCTTAGGAAAGTTATTTTTTAGAAGGAAGACTGTGTCTGTCAAGACAGGTTAAGTTGCACCACAGAATTAATCCCAAAACTCCGAAGCTATATTTATTCTGTACTTTAAAAACAACAACAACAAAAAACACAACAATTAACATAATAGTTAATGGTAAAACTAGATGTTCCCCTCATGAGACCAGCAGCAAGACAGGGATTACCCCTATCACCACTCCTGTTCAACATCATATTGGAAATCGTAGCTAATGTAATAAGGCAAGAAAAAGAAATGCCGTGTTTCTCTGAAAATAAGAGCTAGCTGGACAATCAGCTCTAATGCATCTTTTGGAGCAAAAAATTAATCTGAGACCCAGTCTTATTTTACTATAATATAAAACCGGGTCTTATATAATATAACATAATATGATATAATATAATACCCAGTCTTATATTAATTTTTGCTCCAAAAGATGCAAAGAGCTGATTGGCTAAGTCTTATTTTCGGGGAAACATGGTAACAGATACAGTAGTACCTCGGTTTTTGAACATCTTCGTTGATGAATATTTCGGTTTACAAACACCGTAAATTTTATGGATCTATGGTATCACTAGATAATAAAATTCATGCTAAATTTGTGGTTTTAGGGGTTGATTTTAAAGGTCTGGAATGGGTTAATCCATTTTGCATTACTTTCCTTGGGGAAACTGTGCATCGGTTTTTAATGTTTCAGAACTCGAATGGTCTTCTGGAATGGATTACATTGAAAAACCGAGGTACCACTGTATACAGATTGGGAAGAAAGAAAACTGTCTTTGTTCACTCACAAATGACATGATTGTCTATATAGAAAAAATCATGGTGAACACACAATGTGATATATAGATAATGTATTACAGAATTGTACACCTGAAACCTATGTAACTTTACTAACAATTGTCACCCCAGTAAACTTTAAAACAAAACAGAAAGAATCCTGAAACTAGTAGATTATAGCAAGTTTACAGGATACAAGGTTAATATATAAAAGTCAATCACTTCTATATATACCAGAAATGAACTAATAGAATTTGAAATAAAAGGCACAATACCATTTATATTAACACCAAAAAAATGGCATACTTAGGGATAAATTTTTAAAAGTTGCACAAGCTCTATGTAAGAAAAACTAGCAAGCTGATAAAAAAATCAAAGTAGATTTAAATAAATGTATGACTATTCCGTGTTCATAGATAAGCTCAAAATTTATTGAAATGTCAGTTCTTTCCAACTTGATCTATAAAATCTATGAAAACTCAATCAAAACCCCAGCAAGTTATTTTTTGCATATCAACAAACTGATTCTAAAGTTTATATGAAAAGGCAAAAACCCAGTTAGACAATCCTGAATAATACAGTACTGAAGGGGAAGAACAAAGTTACAAAACTGACATCATCTGACTTAAAGATTTGCTATAAACTATAATAATCAAGATGGTAGAGTATTGGCAAGAGAATAGAAAGATAGATGAATGGAATAGAATAGAATGCCTGGAAATAGACACACATAAGTATAGTCAACTGATTTTTAATAAAAGAGCAAACGCAATGCATAGGAAAAGGATAGTCTTCAGCAAATGAAATGGAAGAAATGCACATCTATGTGGGGGAAAAATAATGTAGACCCTGACTTCACAACTTTCACAGAAATGTACTCAAAATATACCATAGACCTAAATGTAAAATGGAAAACTACACAACTTCTAGAATATGCCATAGGAGAAAATCTATGTAAATTGGGTTTAGTAATGATTCTTTAGATATAACAGCAAAAGCATGATCTATAAAAGAAAATACTTATGTTAGATATCAATAAAAAAAAAAAACCTGTGAAAGACACTGCTAAATGAATGAGGGCATGTTATATTACTAATTTAAACAACCAATTTTTATTAAAGTATAATGATATATTTGAATAATATGAGAGTATGTCCTTATTTTGGTCTTACAAAATTTGTTTATAATCATTTTACATGTTTTTATATTAGAGAGAAAATGAGGAAAATAATATAAAATACATAATTGGTTACATGAGAAAGGGAGATTTGCAGTGAGGTGAGAGAGAATAATTTTATTTTAGAACCTTTTGCCCTTTTTGGTTGTTAATATGAAAGAATTATTTCTATAATTCAAGTAACCAAAATTATGCAACTCTATATGTGTTTATGTATACATATTTAATTTTGAACATACCAAATTTTCCCCATAATTAGTGCATAGTTTATAAATTCACAGCTATAATACAGGTTTTAATATTATGACTTTCACTTGCAGAAAGTTGAGTGTACAAAAATGATTGACTAGGGACCAAGCCAGCCTCACAAAGTCTAAGTGAAGATGTGATTACAGTGCAGGAGAGAGGTCTACATTCCCAAACCCCATAGAAGGAATGTGGAAGCTCTAAGAGGAATCATTGGTTGCCTAGAGTAGGACAAGGAGAGTGGCTAGTGACAGTAGCCACTGGAGAAGCCGCAGGACTGTAGACATCTGTCATTATTGTTGGCTTATCACAAAGAGATCCAGATAGAATGAAATACATCAGATGAGAGGAAAACTAGGATAATCTGGATCTCCTTCCCCACAATAACAATAATGGCAAGCGCTCCAAATCTTAGATTAACTTCAGGATGAAGGAAAAATGGGTGGGGAAAGAGATAATGTAGAATTAACTCAGTTTAAATCCAGAATAGAACACATAGATCAGGAAGCATTTGGGAAAATGGATGTACACACACTAGCATAGCAGAGGGAGCAAGGAAAAAAGACAGAGAGAGAGAGAGAGAGAGAGAGAGAGAGAGAGAGAGAGAGAGAGAGAGAGAGAGAGAGAATCACTCCGGATGATGGCAAAAAATAATTTTTGCATAGGCATTTAGCTAAGTGATCACTGAATAATTGCAGTTTAGATTTATTTATAACAAGTACAGATTTAAGAGTTTGATATTTAAGGGTGGATGGATGGCTCAGTTGGTTAGAGTGTGAGCTCTCAACAACAAGGTTGCCAGTTCAATTCCTGCATGGGATGGTGGCTGCGCCCCCTACAACTAAAGATTGACAATGATGACTGGACTTGTGGCTGAGCTGTGCCCTCCATAACTAGCTTGATGGACAATGACTTGGAGTTGCTGGGCTCTGGAGAAACACACGTTTCCTCAACATTCCCCAATAAAAAAATTAAGAAAAAAAAGAGCTTGATATTTATAGTTTGTTAATTTTATTTTACTTTTTTGTAGATGCTGCATGATTTTATGTGGTGTTGTAAAAAGATATGTGAATGTTTAAAGAAAAAAAAATTATTACAGTAGAAAACATATTGCCATTAATCTCCCTCAACATACTCCCCCTCACTTTGAACACACTTATCCCATTGTTCTTGCCACTTTCTGAAGCAGTTCTGGAAGTCCTCTTTTGTGAGTGTCTTTAGTTGCACTGTTGTGGCTGCCTTGATGTCCTGAATCATTTTGACTTTGGGGAAGAGCCAGAAGTTCACGGTACTAGATCCAGTGAGTAAGATGGATGAGGATACACCATAATGTTTTTATTTGACAGAAATTGCCACACCTGAAGTGATGTGTGACATGGAGCATCGTCATGATGGAGGATGAAGTAAAGACACTCATGAAAGAGGACTTCCAGAACCGCTTCAGAAAGTGGCAAGAAGGATGGGATAAGTGTTCAAAGCGAGGGGGACTGTTTTGAGGGAAATTAATGGCAAGCTGTCTTTTACTGTAATATTTATTTTATTTAAACATTCACCATATCTTTTGATCACCCCTCATATTCCAAAAGATTATGTCAGTTTTAGATGGGCAAATAAATAAAGAATTCACTGTGTTTTCAAATGAATTAATGTTATATGAGATGTCCCGGTTAACTGAAAACTATTATTGATTTTAAGTTCATTAAATTATGATACGTGTATATTTTAGTGTAAAAGCAGTCTGCTAATAATATGTAAGAAGACAATCTCACCAATGCCTATTCTTTGTATGTATCACAACACCAATGGTATCCTTCAATGTTTTCTCCTATAATGAGAAAAAGCCATTTATTATATAAACGATGGGATAAACTCAAAGAAAAATGATGAAAATACATTGAAAAACATGCTCTAAGCTATGTTTGCTTTGCAGTCTATGTAGATTGACATTTCAAATTGTGACTGGAGAAAATAGGAAATAATTGCATTCAGTATTTTGCAACTATATGTGCTGGTGTTTTGCAGAAAGACAGTTTGGGTGATACATTAGTATGGATCCATTTAGATAGATTCTTCTTTCCCTTTTTAATAGCATCAGTCAGTGGCAATTTCAGATCTGTTGTCTACAGTCCAAGCCCAGGGCAAGATTACTACTGTGGCACAATGACCTTATTTATTTCTTTTCTTACATTTCCATTAGTCTTTTTATTCTATCTAAGGGGACAAGTTTATGTCAACTAGCATTGTTTTAAACTAACACTACTTTGCTAGAGTTTTCCAAACAATTTAACAATTTGCCAATTGTTGCTTTTCATAAAAAATGAAAGGTTGCATGTATTACTCCGCTGACTGTGATTTTGGGGGCAGAAGAAAATGGAAATTGCAGCTTTCCAGTGCCCTAGTACAGAAGTCCCTCCTTACCAAAAATTTTACTTTCCACGGTTTCAGTTATCCATGGTCAACTATGGTCCAAAAATATTAAATGAAAAATTCCAAAAACAAACAATTTCTAAGTTTTAAATTGCATGAGGTTCTGAGTAGTGTGATTAAATCTCACGCTGTCCTGCTCCATCCTGCATGGGATGTGAATCATTCCTTTGCCAGCATACCCATGCTTTATAAGCTACCTGACTGTTAGTCACTTAGTAGCCATCTGGTTATCGGATTGATTATCCCTTTATCGTAGTGCTTGTGTTCAAGTAACCCTTATTTTACTTAGTAATGGCACCAAAGCACAAGAGTAGCGATGCTGGCAATTTGGATATGCCAAAGAGAAGCAGTAAAGTGTTTCCTTTGAGTGAAAAGATACATATGTATAAGCAAAACTATAGTATGTCTGATTCAGTACTATCCATTAGGGGTCTTGGAACATATCCGCTATGCATTAGGAGAACTACTATAATTTTAATTTTGCCTGTGTTTTCAGGGTGCAGATATAGCATGAAATAAAGTGAAACTGGAAAGCAAGAAAGTGGTACCTTAGTATATATTTCCTGGGGTTATTTAGCAATCATTTTTCTCTTGAATACTTTTATTACTTTTGAAATCAATTTATTTTATGCTAGAAATGAATTCCTGCAGACTTGTCTTTCATAAATATACATACACACATATATGTGTACACACACACATTCTCACCCCCCACCGCTAGAAGCTTTCCTTCTGTTCTTGTTCTCTGCTGACCCCAAATACTCATACTTTCCCAAGAACAGGATTAGAAGCAATTCAGTTATCATGGTGCTTGGTGGTAATTGATAGCTGTGCTGAATAATGAGAATAATCTATTAACTCAAAGAACAACTGGGCCTATATTGACTCTTCTCATGGAGTCACAGTTAGAATATAGAATGGATAGGATGATGCCCCAAATTCTATTAGTTTAATAAATTACATGGCAGTAGAATGTTGCTATCTATGAAGCTATTTAGCTATATGCTTCGGGATTTGGACAGCAGTAGCAAAATATCTATTTTGAATAGATAGATGCTTTCCATAAATTTGAAGTTTTTATGGCCAACACATAAAGATTGTATTCTCATCACTAGACAGAAGCTAAATGTTCACATAAAGACAGTGAGTATCTGTTCTGAGAAACAATATGGCCTATCTGAATTCATTTTTGAAAAGTCAAGATGGAACACTCATAAAATACTAAGAATTTATGTCCAAATAGGAATCTATCAGACATAAATGCAAGGTTCAAAAGCTCTTCAAAGGCAGAGGGATAGAGGTTGTACAGATGGGGAAAGGGATTATACATTTTTATCAAGTTATAAATAGAATCTTGTTTAGAGATTATGCAGTCAGATAAGAAGTACTTTGTAGTGGTCTATAAGAACTAGAATTTCATTATCATTGAGTCAAGAAGCAAGAGCCAGTAAATTTAGAGATTTTCAAAAGGTAAGTTAGTAGATCTTTGATATTCTAGAAGTTTTTGCATGAAGCAGTTTTGTTTTTCTTTATTCTTGTCTTTCTTTTCCTTTTCCTTTTTTTTTAAATTTCTTACCTTGTACTCTTCAGATATATTGATCCAATGGTTGACTTTATTGTTCCTAGGATTTACATCTTCCACAGTAAGAAAAGAAAATGAGAAAGTTGTCTGCCCAATAAAACAATTTCTTCACTTTAAGATCTTGTTTCTGGCTCCTTGTTGCCTGAACTTCTGACTCTGGTCCTTGTCAGGCCATAGGCTTTTTGCTGTTTCAGAGCCCTCATTACTGATTTGAGTTCTTACACCAGGTTACATTTGTACACTTTCTGCATGCTGCCTGGGTTTGTTTTACTTCCTGACTCTTTCTCCCAGCTTCAGTGTCTCTTGCTCTTGGCATTCTTTTTGTCTGAGTGATCTTAAGGATACATTTTCAAAAGTAAATGTATTTTTATAAAGAACAAATTGAATAATATATTATAAACTCAGAAAAAGTAAACAATATTAGACATGAAAATTAACTGGGGAGAGGGGTTTCTTGTTCTTAGCTGTTTATAAGCAGTTAGAATGATACTTAATGTGATAGGCAGAATAATGGTCCATAAGTATACCCATGACTTAATCCCTGGAACCTCTGGAACCTGTGAATATGCTGTATGGCAAAGGGAGTTTTTGGATGTGGTTAAGTATCTTGAGATGGCAAGATTATCCTGGATTATTCAAGTGAGCCCTTACTAGAATCACAGGTATTCTTGTAAGAATGATACAGAGGGAGATTTGACTACACAGCAGAGATTGGAGTAATAAGGCCGGAGCCAAAGAATGCCATAGGCTCTTTAAGTGGAAAAGGCAAGGAACAGATTCTCCCCTGAAGGCTCCAAAAGGAACCAGCCCTACTAACACCTTGATTTTTGCCTCATAAGACTAATTTGGGGCTTCTGGCCTTGTTATATCTAAGCTAATAAACCTCTATTATTTTAAGCCACTAAGTTTGTGGAAATTCGTTACAGTAGCAACAGGAAATGAATACAGATTTTGGTACCTAAAAGAAGAGTGCTGCTGTAACAAATACCTAAAAATATGGAAGTGACTTTGAAATTGGATAATGGATAGAGTCTGTAAGAATTATGAAGACTGTGATAGAAAGGTGTAGATTTTTAAAGGCAGAATTGTTAGTAAAAACATGGCATCAAAAATACTACTGATGAGGGCTCAGAAGAAATGAGGAACATGTTATTAGAAACTGGCAGAATGGGAACCTTGTTATATAGGGTCAGGAGGCTCAGCTGAATTGTGTCCTATAGTTATGTGGAAAGCAGAACTTGTAAGTAATGGATTTGGATATTAAGCTGAGAATAATTCCAAACAAAGTGTTGAAAGTACAGCATGATTTCTTCATGCTGCTCATAATGTGAGAAAAAGAGATAAATTGAAGGAAGAACTGTTAAACAAAGGGAACTAAGACTTGATTTGGGAAATTCCTAGCCTATCTAGACTGCAAAAGATGCTAAAATTAGAAGATACACTGTCAGGAATGTGTGTTCTGGAGAGAAGACCAAGGATATGGCTGGACAGCCTTTTTCTAGTGCTAAAGAGATTAGATGCATAACTCATTGAACCCCTCAGCCATCTCAGCAAAAGCCAGGAATAGAGATGAGATTATCCAGGAAAGAGCTGCAGAAGAGTGTCTTGTCTAATGGAGTGAATCCTTGATATATACACAGGAGACCCACAAAGTTTTGAGAATATTTTATCAGCAGAAATACTGCCAGCTTGGACTAAAAGGGAAAGAGACAGGACAAAATGAAAGAAGATTGTCAGACAACCAAAATTCCACAGCATTAAACAGGCTGATTAAACTATTCAGCTGAAAATATGTTCTACCCTTTAAGAAAAAGGAAGGATGACTCCAAGAGTGAGCCTTGGGCCCCTAGGGAAGGGCCTTTAGCCACAGATTCTTTCCAGTCCTTGAAACCTATTTGAGTTTGCTCAGATGGATTTTGAAATTGTTTGGGACCAGTGACATTTTCCCTCCTTCCATTTTCTCCTTCTTGAAATGGAATGTCTATAACTATTATTATATGACTGCCCCACCATTGTATTTGGGGACCAGATAATTTGTTATCTAGTTTCACAGGTCTACAGATAAAGAATGATTTGCCCGGGAATTTCTAACTAGAGTCTCAACCATATTTGATTTAGATAATGAAATCTGGGACTTTTGAGCAAATGATATTTATATATTTTAGATGATTTTGGCCTTGAGTTGATGCTATAATGAGATGACATAAATGTCCTTGTAAGAGGGAGGCAGAGGGAGATTTTACTACAGTAGAGGAGTAGATGATGTGTCTTGGAAGCAGAAATGAGAGTGCTGAGGTCAGGAGCCAAGGAATATGAGCAGCCTCTGAAAGTAGAAGAGGCAAAGAACATATTCTCTGGATCCTCCAGGAGGAGCCAACCCTCTGACTTTTTGATCCTCATCCCTTAAAACTAATTTTGGACTTCTGATCTGTAAGACTGTAAAAGAATAAATGTATATTATTTTAAGCCAAATTTGTGGCAGTTTGTTTTACAATGGCAACAGGAAACTAATACATTTGGTATATGAAAAAATTCAATAAGTATGTAATGAGTGAATGAATGATAAATTTAAGAAAAATTTGCCTATGTAGATTCCACGGTTATAGGATTTGAATGGGAAGCCAGCTTTATTAGAAAAAGCTATATATTAATAAAAATCTACTTTGGTAAAGAAAATTCTTTCAATTAAAACCAAAATTAATGATTATATAAATATATGCTTAATACTCATGTTGGAAACTTAAGTAGAATTTTCTGGCATCTTTAGGACTAATTTCCATTAATATTAGTTACTTGTTACCACATTTTCTTTCCCTCAGTAAATTCTGATGCTTAGTTTTTAATCTGATCAATTAGCTTTGGTATTATAGAATTTAATTTTGCGTTTTTATATGAATACAGGCTCCCCAACAGATGGAATAAATAGGTATAATTTAACCTCAGAAAATAGGGGACTCATATCCTCACTGCTGAATAAGGGGTGGTGAGCAATAAAACATACCAATGCCTTGCTATTTGCCGCTTGGGACTTCGTAGTGTGGAACTCTGATAAGTGTCAAGTCCAGTATTATTAAAGAGGCACACCTCTGAACATGGTACTAGAGTATATTTTCACAGGGTTTTGAAAAGCAGGAACAATGGTCATTTTTTACAGGAACTTATCTATCAACAAGCGTCTTCAAGACCTGTAATATGGACTGAATAATGAAGAAGCTATCAGAAGGCAAAAAAAAAAAAGCATCAAACCAACAGAGAGTTTTTCTTAGCTATACCAGTGCGAGAGCAGCACACTGTCTTGCTTCCTACCATGTGCTAGTGAAACTGGGCTAATTCTAGTTTCTCCAAAACTTGCAGCCTTATTCTTTTGTGCATATAACCTAGAAATTCTCATCAATATGTTCTATATAGATAACTTTAAGCAGCTGGGAAGAAGTTTCACTCACTAAAGGATGGTGAATCCTTCTGTAATACCTGTTATTTTATAAGCCTGCTATAAACCTTTATCTTGTTATTTGACCATCATATTTTTGTAAAATTCTTGCCATGTTTACAGTAACCTGTTTAGATTGAAGGTACAAGCAATAATTCATTCTTGAAAACCTTTTAAGAAAGTTATCTTCCTTCGGACTTCTCTGCTCAAGGCAAAAATTGTGAGATCATGGTGATATTAGATCATAATTCTTTTACTAATTTAGAGACAGAAGGGAGTGGTCTTTTACAAAAACATAAAAATCAAGTGATCATGATTTTTAAAGGGAAAGAGATTTAAAGTAAATGGTTTGTAGATATAATATTGCATTAAGTTTTATTGAGGTAGTACAAAATTCCAGGCACAACTCGCTTTAGAATACTGATCATAGCTTATTAAAAACTTCTGTTTCTGTGAGAACACGTTGTTATAACATGGTGCCCAAGTCTCAGGCTTCCCCAAAAGAATTTTTTGATCCAAGAGTCTCTGATAACAGTCCGCAAATAGGACACACACACGCATACCCACACACGCACGCACACACACATATGCAACATATTACTAAACTACTTTCAGGCTTTTTCTCCATTAGAGAAGATAGGAAATTCAGGGACTAGGCAAGGATGAGAAAGAAGTATGTTTTTATAGTGGTAGCAGTGTTGATAAATTTATTCCCTTTTTCCTCTCCCTTTATCTCATGGTTATTCATACTCACAAAGTGATGCAAATTTCTTATGGACTTATAAACAAAAGTTGGACATGGTAAATTGCCATTTGTAAATGAAAATATACAGTCGTTGATTTCAAAATGTTCTAATGTTAGTTTGATGGATTCTAAACATTCCAGAGGGAGAGATTAATTATAGTGGACAACCATAACGAGAGGACACAGCTCAAGGAGTGAGATATGAACATCTATATACTCTGTTTCCCCGAAAATAAGACCTAGCCATACAGTCAGCTCTAATGTGCCTTTTGGAGCAAAAATTAATATAAGACCCGGTCTTATTTTACTATAAAACCAGATCTAATCTAATCTAATCCAATCCAATCCAATCCAATATAATCTAGTCTAATCTAATCTAAAAGACTGGGTCTTATATTAATTTTTGCTCCAAAAGACGCATTAGAGCTCATAGTCCTGCTAGGTCTTATTTTCAGGGAAACACAGTATTGTCCATAATTAGTTCTAGATTAGGCTTTTTTGATTCCTCAGTTTAGGTATAAAATATTTCTTCTTTTGGTGGTTACATGAAACTCTTCAAGACTATGTATGATAAATATTCTATCTTAGTAAATTAATGAAATATTATTTTAAAAGTTTGACAGTAGGCCCGGCCCAGTGGCTCAGGTGGTTGGAGCGCCATGCTCTTAACGCCAAGATCACTGGTTCGATTCCCACATGCGAGCAGCCGCAGGCAACCGACTGCCTCCCCTGGGGGGAGCACGGCTCATAGTACCAGCATGGGCCAGGGGGCTGTATCCTACACAACTAGACTGAGAAACAATGGCTTGAACCAGAGTGGGAGGGGGGAGGCGGTGGAAAGGGGGAAAAATAAAAGAAAGTTTGACAATAATTTTTATGTTTTTCTGTACATACAATTCTGTGAATTCCTTCCCCTCCCCAAGCTGGCATGACTTGCCCTTATTCTTACCTCCTGAAATTATTTTTTACAAATGGCTTACTAGGCTTTTATGTAAAAGCCTTTCTCAGTTGGTTTGAGCTCTGTCATTTGAGGTTGTCAAGTTTTATTTGGTTTAGAATTAACTGGTTCTGTTTCATAGCTACAGGCCAAAACTAGCCCTAATTAGCATCTTGTAAATGATTAAATGGAGAATGAGCAAAAATTGATAAAAATCACTACTAATATTAGAAATATTATAATGATAGGTGCTGTTGTCTGAGTACATGTTATGGGCCAGATGTGCCTATCCTAGGCACATTACGTATGCCATATCATCCTTTCTAGGTAGGATTACTCACATCTTACACATAAGAATTGAAGAGGTTATGTTACTTCTTCAAAGGCATACATATATTCAGTAGGCAAGCTTTCAAATCCTATGAATTTTTTATTAAACCAAGCTGCACGTATCAAGGCTCACAGAACCATATTGTCAAATCAGCAGCAGTGTCTTCATATGTGATATTGTACATGCTACAGACATATGTTTAAATAAATGCTTGTTGAATAGATAAATGACATCAATATTGAAATAGTATAAATGTGGCTTTGATGCCTGCTCTTTTAACTTTCAGAACATATGCTACAATAACAAGAGACAAAGTAGTAGTGAATGATTCATTCAACAGTGTTTATGTTGTATTTTATATGTTCATAGGGCATAAATTAATCAAAAAAAGGTATGGTCCTTTTTCTTAACACAAGGCCTAAGGACATGAAACAAATATAGAAGCCATAGTTTTATGTCAAAATAGGTGATAAATATAAATGCACAGATGAGTATACAAAGTAAAAGAAAATCGACAGAAAACATTAAGAAAGGACTTAGGGAGTTGTTTGATTTGAATTGAACCTTGAAAGTTGAGAGAATTTGGCAATAAAAGGTCTAGGAAGACCATTCCAAGCAAATGGGATGGCATAAAAAAGTACTGAAATAATAAGTGAGCATGGCTTTGACATGTTTTATGATTGTTGGGAAATATTCCTCTCCTTCGTCTTGTGGTAGGGTTCCATTTCTCTGTCCCGCTGATGTTAGGCATGGCTATATGATTTATTTTGGCTAGTGGAATATGACACATGTGACATATATCCCACCTGAGCAAAATTGTTGAATGTGACTAGTTCAGTTTGGCCTCTGGCTCTTCTCTGAAAGGATGGATTGCATATCTGACCCCTGACATAGCGCAAACAAGCTGCAATTTATATGTAACTTGAGGAAGAAATAAACATTTGTCGTTATAAGCCACTGAGATTTTGAGGTGGTTCCTTATGCAGCATGGTGTAGTGAAAGCTGGTGCTATAATGGTGTTTGAGGGTGGCCTATAAGGAATCCTGACTGGAGAAGAGGGTTTATTCTAGATTCTACAGTAAGATAATGAAGATTTAAGTTAAAGATTTGGGTTTTATTTTGTAGTGCCGAGAATTGGTTGTCAATCTTGATATGTACTTCTACGTTTAAAAAGAAAAAAGTGTTGATTTTATGTGATAGCACTGTCAACAAGAGTTGTTTTTCTCTGCCATTGATCAAATGTAAATGCTTCTCAATTTTTTTTTCGTTATGGCTAGAATTAAGCTTAGTGAGTGGATCCTATGACCACATTTACTTTTCTATGCGACATCTACACTCCCTCATCAATCATATCTTATCTGAGCTGTCAATGTGTGTTTAGCATAGTGTCCAGAATTCTATTAAAATAAGAATGAGTTGGACTGACATGTTTTTGGACTGGTATTTTCATGTTTTTTGTCTGCTTCCCTATTAAATGACTGTCAACCATTGGGAGACACATTTAATCTTCAGGAATTTCTCTTTTTGATTTAAAAATTGTTTCTTTTAAAAGCTATTCTAAGTCTTTAGGTAGCATACTGAATGAATGTCAAAAATCTACATGGTCTTGTTAATTAACTTAATATACCCCTATAATAATGGGGTGACCCTGTAATTTATTCTCCAAATAGGGGCACTTTTGAGAACAAAATGGAACACTGCTAATAATTATGCTGAGACAACAGACATAAACTGAAACTATTTGAGCAAATCTGGATCAATGATTATCCAGTACATGAAAGAACTGAACTATCACATTCATCACTGCTTTCTCTCCCTACTTCCTGAAAAGAATAAAAGGAAGGAAAACTTCACCAGTGACACTGTGTCTTTTCTATTAGCATCTATCATGACACAGGTGCTGCCTGTCTCTCTCACTTCCTACTCACTCAACCAGCTCTTAAAATAAGTGAGTCAAGGGTCAACTACTGCTGCATTCTGAATCTAGTAGTTAAAGCCCCCTTTACAGAAGAACTTCAGTGAACACATTAAAAACTTAAATTATCTTCAGTATGAAAAGAAGAATGAAGATGAATATTCATTGCTTTTGTTTTCAAGAAAGCATGGGAAAGATACATTTTTTTTATTTGAAAGAATTTAAGTTTTTTTCCAGTATTTTCTTCCCACTCTCTAATGTGAAATGTAACCAAAGCAGTGTTATTGGCAGCGCTAAAAAACTGTCGTTGTTAAATGTTGTAACTGCCTTTAACTTGACACATGCTTCAAAATGGGATATTTCAGTGGAATTAAAATTATTTAAGAAATTGTACTTGATATGAACTCTTCAATGTCAGTGACCATGTAATTTTAATTCTGTCATCCCCAAGTCCTAGCAAAACTCTGAGCACAGAGTAAACTTTAAAAAGTATTTGTTAAATCAATGAAGAAATTAAAAATAATGATAACTGTATGTGAAATATATCAATATAGGTTAAAAAATCTATAGACCATTTTGAGGTCCATCTAGAGAAGTAATGGAAAGCTTTCTGGAGATAAATAGCTATGACCTTGAATTTGGAACAATGTTAATGTACACAGGAAATTGAAAAATGAATGGAAATAAGGTGAATAAATACTGAGAGGTCAAAAAGGGAAAAACGTTCTCTGCACACAGAAGAAGAAATTATTTAGAGGAGATGATTTGGTTTTCAAGAATGGCAGTGATCTAGTGTTCACTAACATAAATTATCTGCGTATCATGAAAAGAAAAGTACTTATATTTGTATACTCTTTAGTTTAAATTAACATTAGTAATTTCTACTTTTAAAAATACTTTTGGAACGTACTCAAACTACATAATCCTTTTTTGATAAAAAATAACTACATTTGCTTCATTTAGGGTAGATGTCAGAATCATGAGAAAATATTGATTCTGTTTATCCTTTAAAGAACAAACATATACAAAGGAACCATAATATATGAGTATCATGTATTAATAGACTGGTTTTGAATGCAATCAAAAGAGAAGCATATAAGAAAATATGTTGGCAGTTCTGTAATCAAACCTATTATATCAATTAAGTGTAAATGAGCTAAATTCCTCTAGTAAAAGAAAAATTGGTTGAAAAATTAAGATACGCATGTATATGTACACATATATAATCACATTTGAAATAGACAACAAATTTGAAAAGTCAGCAAATAATATTAAAATAGAAAGAGGTAACTTTGTAATAATGAAAGAAAAGTTAAAGTAAGGCTTTTCAGTGATAATTACATTTGCACCAAGTAAAGTTCATGAAAATTCATAAATCAAAATTAGCAAAAATAGAAACCCATAATGAGTAGCAGATTTTAATTGATTCCCTTCAATTTAATAAACTTAGTAAATAAAAAGACATGTAAAACAGAAAACTTTAATATGATAAACATCTACATAAGTAAAAAAAAATATATGATAAACATAATACATCTAGTTGATATACGCTGAACTTAGTATCTTAAAAACTTTCTTTTCAAATGTTCCTATAACATTAAAATGACTGTCTTTTTCTATGTATTTATCAAGACACAAAGAAAACACTAATAAATTCCAGTAAGTAGACAATACAGACAGAATCTGTTAATTACAATGAAATAAAACTGTAAGTTGAAAATTGTATTAGTTGTATATTGCTGCTTAACAGTATTCCCACAACTACTTGCTTAAAGCACACACATTTATTATTTCAGTTTCAGATGAGTCTTCTGCAATGTTGTAGTGTCATCTGAGGTTCGACCAGAGAAGCAACAACTTCTAAGCTCATATGGTTGTTGGCAGGATTTAGTTCCTTATGACATGTTACTACACATAAAAAAACTGAAGCAATTCTGTGGAGGTCTTTAATTTTAGCAGTAATAAACAATATAGTAAAGTGGCTGACTACAAGATAAATATACAAAACACATTTTTTTCTATTCTTGCAATTAGCACATAGAAATATGAGGAAATACTTTATTTGTAATAGTACCATAATATATAATTGAGTATGATGAATTTGGTAAGAGGATCATGGAGACTTTATGATTAAAATTATAACATGTTGAGAAACATAAAACTATATCTGAACCAATGAAAATTCATAAACCAGCTTTTGATGGAAAGACACAGGATAAGATTTAACTCTCCCAAAAGTAGCACATAAATTTAAGGTAATTCTTACTAGAATCTCAATTTTGGTAACTACATACAATTACAAGATATCTATCTATCGATCGATTGATCGATCGATAGATAGATAGATAGATAGATAGATATCGGGAGTGCCTAAAAAATGTACACACATTTTAAGAGATGTTATTATCTATGCTCAAGTGGTAGTTCTCAGTAATCAGAAGTGTTTGGATGCTGATGGTAACCACTTCGAGCATCTCTTTTAATTGCAGAAGTCAAACGTGCTTGTATTCATTTTTTGTTATATATTGAGTATTATAATTTTAATACAGATTTTTCCTTTCTTAGAATGTGTATACATTTTGTGTACCCTGTGTGTGTGTGTGTGTCTGTGTGTGTGTGTGTGTGTGTGTGTGTGTGTGTGTAATGTATACCAAGAAGAGCCAAGTAATATGCAAAAAGGAACAAGGAGGGGACAATTATCTTACCAGGAATTAGAATATACATTTAAGGTCTCTGATATTAATGTAACTGTGGCATAGGGAAATGAATAGATCAATAATTCAACAAGACAAAATAGAGAATTAAGGCTGAGATCCCAACATGAATGAATTGATATATTACAAAGTTGTAATAAGGATAATTGTTTTAGTATGTAAAGATACATGAAGTAGCATGTTTGTACCATCATTATTGAAAAAGGTGAAAATCTAAAAGCAAAGCAAACATTCAAAAATACAGGGATGATTGAAAAATGTATATTTATATCTGAAGTAGCAAGTGAAAAATATAAATTACAGCTAGGCCAAATATCTGAGTTATAATCAAATTTAAAAAGCAAAACATAAACAGGAACAAACTGTATGATCATCACATTTTTGTAAAACAAAACTGACAAAACCATAATAGTACTGGCACATGTTCAGGTATATTTCTGTATAAGATTATGTGAGGATGATGAAAAATAAGAAAGGACAGAAATTGTTGGGAGGGCCTCAGTGAGGTTGAGGTGGGGGTGGCTCATATAAGTGAAAGGTAAAAGGAGTGGGCATTGGAAGCTTTACTTTTTTTTATATATTGAAAAGAAAAAAAAATGAAATTCATGTTAAGACTAAAACGAGATAATTTTTTCACCTTTTAGATTAACAAGTGTCAGGTGATTTGAAAACACATCAGTGAGTTTGGGGGAAATAAGCATTCTCATACACCGATCTTGTGAGTCAAATTTGACACATACTCTATATTTCTACAAAAGTCTTTTAACAATACCTATTAAAATTTATAACAAATATACTTTTTTACCCAGCATTTTCACATACAAATATACTCAAATGTGTGAAATGCAAAAGCATATGAATGTCAACAGTGATAGTACTAGCAAATGATTAGAAATAATAAATGAACAACAATGGAGGACTAAGTATGAGTCATGACACACTCATACAATCCAATATTTTGCCACTGTTCAGCAAAATAAGGCATTTCCATTTGATCTGGAGTAATTGTCAAAATATGTTATTGAATAGAAAATGTAAGGTACAGAAAAATGTAGGTAGATTTTTACAGTTTGTGTTCAAAAGTGTGTGTGCATGTATTATCTCTGGAAGCTATAAGACATTGGAGACAGTGGGTTGTCTCTACGTAGGATAATGGAATGGCTGAGAGGTTGCGTTGAACTGATTCCCTTTTGAATTTTATATCTTGTGCCTGCATTATGTATTTAAAACTAAAATACTTTAAAAATTATTCTAATTTATTTATATAGAAAGAAAACATAATGTAATCAACACCCCAGCTAAGTATCAGAGAGGCTATATTATAATAGTAAATTGACATAATCTTTCAATATTTTCAAGTAATTCATATTTATAAAACCCATTCTTCATTACAAAACTTTGAACATTTTATGAAAACAAAAATGTTCCTTTATTTCAAAAATAGTGTTTGAAACCATTTGAAGTTAAAAGCATTGTTTGAATTAGAAGTGAACCAGAAAAGACTACCAGTATGTTGAAATGATTAAAAGAAGTGTGATAATGGATTTCCTGGAGCTCACAAGAATATGTACTTGGTTTGATGATTTTAGCTGAGAAGTAGGAGGAAAAAATATAATTCTGAAAGTTGGTGTCCATTCTCAACTTTCTATCACCAAGGCAGAAAACTCATGGGTTTAATCCCAGGAGCCCTAGGCAGGTAATGGCCAAACAAACATACTTTGTAAAGATTGTAGTAAAAAAAAAAAGTCTCAGTGGTTTTCGAGAATGTAAAGATTTTTGTTATAAAATTCTTGATTGCTTTCTGGAGTGCAGTTTGATTTCTAAAATTTCATACATTTCCTAATTAGTACTTTATAACTATTTTATTTTTCTTTATCTTCCATAAGTTCATTTTGTGATAGGATGATAAAGATGTCAATTTGATTCTATATATTGGAATAAATGATATGACAATAAAATTAGCTCTCAGGTCTATTTATATTAGTTATATTTATGAATATGATATTGGGACACTATATCACCAAAGATCCTTTGAAATGCCAATTAAATTTTAATGTATTCTATCTCTAAATTCTTAATGATTAAAACAACTTAATACTTCCAAAATAAACAAACTGTTATTCTTATACCACTAATGTGCTTTATATATTTCTGATTAAAAACAATTTAGAATAGAAGAAATATCCAATTTTGAAATGATTTCTTCTCTTGAATGTTAACCCAAAAGCAAAAAAGAGAGCACAAAACAGAAACCTGAACTCCATTTGCAATGCGATTAGATCTCATTGATTAGATGCAATGAGATTAGATCTTATCCAACCCAGATAAGGAAGAGTTATCAAATACCGTGAATATTCAGTACAGGTTAGTGAGCATACTGAAGCAGGAATTTAGGCAAAGCTGTAGAATTTAGACAAAGCCTATAGTAAAGTGCCACGATGGTGCAAAATCAATATTCACTTATTTAAACCAATGGGATTGGTTTTTATGGGTTGATGGTGGAAGCTTTTTTCAACTAGGTTTGTCACAAAATCTTGAGAAACAGAAAATACCTACTACAGGAAGAAACACACTTGCAGCCTCTTTGCAGGTGTAAACTGCCAGTGAAGGAGTGCAAAGACAGAGGACAAAGCAATTTTCTATACAAAACCAGAATTCAAAGCTCACAAATAATATTCAAAAAGGAAAATTAGAAGAAAATGAAAAGTAATGTAATGAAATCTGAGTTAATAAAAACCAGAATTTTTTAAATGGAAGAAAAAATGAGAAGAGATGAAGGCTAATTGAAACCAGCTGAAAGGAGAGTGACTACAGAGAACAGGCAGATATATGGGGGACAAGACAGAGAAATGCAAGGGAAATTAAATGGAAAAAATCAAATATTTTTATTTAATTAAAAATTTTAATTACAGTTGACATAAAGTGTTATATAAGTTTCAGGTATAAAACTTACTGATTGGTCATTTATATAACTTACAAAGTGATCATCTCAATAAATCTAGTACCCGACACCAAGTAGTTATAGCAATATTATTGATTGTATTCCCTATGCTATACTTTGCATCCCTTTGACTGCTTTGTAACTACCAATTTGTACTTCACCTCCCTTCCTCTTTGTCACCCATTCACCCAATATACCTCCCATCTGGCAACCATAAATTTATACTTTGTATCTATGAGTTTGTTTCTGTTTTGTTTATTCAGTTAATTTTTAGGTTCTACATAGAAGTAAAATCGAATGAGTTATTTTACTTAGCATAATAACCCTCCAGATCCATCCATGTTGTTGCAAATGGCAAGGTTTCATTTTCTATGACTAAGTAATATTTTATTGTACATATACCACATCTTCCTTACCCATTCATCTATTGATGGATACTTAGGTTACTTCCATATCTCGGCTGTTGTAAATAATGCTACATTTAACGTAAGAGAGAATATGTCTTTTCAAGTTAGTGTTTTGCGTTTCTTCAGATAAATAATATCCAGAAGAGGAATTGCCAGGTCATAGGATAGTTCTGTTTTTAATTTTTTGAAGAACCTCTATACAGTTTTCAATAGTGGTTGAACCAATTTACAATCACACCAACAATGCACAGGGGTTTCCTTTTCTACACATCTTTACCAACACTTGTTTGTTGATTTATTGATGATAGCTATTCTGACAGTTGTGAGGTGACATCTCATTGTAGCTTTAATTTGCATTTTTCTGATGATTAGTGATGTTGAACATCTTTTCATATGTCTATTGACCACCTGTATGTCCTCTTTGGAGAAATGTCTATTCAGGTCTTCTGCCCAGTTTTGTAAATCTAACAGTTTATTTTTGTGGTGTTAAAGTATTTGAGTTCTTTATATATTTTGGATATTAACCACTTATTGGATATATCTTTGATTAATATCTTCTCCCATTCAGTAGGTTGTCTTTACATTTTGTTGATAGTTTCTTTCACTGTGCAAAACTCTTTAGTTTGTTGTAGTCCCATGAGGAGGGGATGAGTACAAATTGTAGTGGTTTTAGAATGTGTTGGAACTTAAGTGACCAGCAACTTAAAATAGACTGCTATAAACACAGCTTGGTATATAAGAAAGGCATGGTAACCGCAACCAGAAATCTACAAGATATAAAGAGACAGGCATCCAAACATGACACTATTGAAATTCATCAACACAGAAGAGAGCAAGAGAATAAGCAAGGAACAGAAAAGAACTGTAAAAACAATCAGAAAACAATAAAATGGCAATAACTACATATGAATTATTACTTTAAGTAAATGGTCTAATTGCTCTAATTAAAAGATGTAGGGTGGATAAATGAATAAAATAATAAGAATCATACATAAGCTGCCTATAAGAGACCCACTTCAGATCAAAAGATACACACAGATGGAAAGCAAAGTGATGGAAAAAGATATTTTATACAAACAGAAATAAAAAAAAAAATCTGGGGTAGCAGTACTTGTATCCGACAAAACAGACTTTAAAACAAAGCTGTAACAAGAGACAAAAAAGGGCCGTTTATATTGTTAGAGGGATCAATCCAACAAGAGAACATAACTCTCATAAACATTGATGCACCCAATGTAGAAGCACCTAAATATATAAAGTAAATATTGATGGATATAAAGGGAGAGATCAACAGTAATACAGTCACAGTGGGGACTTTAACATTCCTATTTACATCAGTGAATAGATCATCCAGATAGAAAATCAAAAAGGAAACAGTGGCCTTTAAAGACACATTAGACCAGATGAACTTAATGGATATTCTTAGGACATTTCACTCAAAAGCAGTGGAATACATTTTTCCCAAGTGCATGTGGAACATTTTTCAGGATACCATGTGATAGGCAACAAAAGAAGTCTTGATAAATTTAAGAAGACTGAAATCATATCAAGCATCTTCTCCAATAATAATAGTATGAAACTAGAAATCAAGTATAAGCAGAAAACTAAAAAACACATGGAAGCTAAATAATCTGCCACTAAATAATGAATAGGTTAACAGCGAGATTGAGGAAGAAATCAAAAGATATCTTGAGACAAATTAAAATGCAAACACAACAACCCAAAATGTATGGGACACCGCCAAAGCATTTCTAAGAGTGAAATTTATAGCAATACAGTCCTACCTCAAAGACCAAGAAAAATCTCAAGCAATCTAAACTCACACCTAAAGGAACTAGAAAAAGAACAATGATAAAGTTCAAAGTGAGTAAGAAGAAAGAAATAATGAAGAACAGAGTGAAAATAAATGAAATAGAATCAAAAAAAAAAAAAAGAAAAGATCAATGAAACCAAAAGATGATTCTTTGCGAAGGTAAACAAAATTGATAAACCTTTAGCCAGACTCATTAAGAAAAAAGGAGAGGGCCCAAATAAAATGAGGAATGAAAGGGAAATGACAACCAATACCACAGAGATGCAAAGGATTATAAGGAAATACTACAAACAATTATATGTCAATAAATTGGATAACCTGTAATAAATGGATCAAGTCCTAGAAACATACTATCTTCCAAGGCTGAATTGGGAAGAAACAGAAAATCTGAACAGACTGATAACCTATCTAAAACAAATCAGTAGTCAAGAACTCTCGACAAACCAAAGCCCTGAACCTAATGGCTTAATAAGGTGAATTTGACCAAACATCAAACAAAGAATATCTATCCTTCTCAAACCATCCAAAATATTGAAGAAAGAAGCCTCCCAAACTCATTTTATGAGACCAGATACCCTGATACCAAAACTAGACAAAGACAATATAGAAAAAGAAAATTATAGGTCAATATATCTAATGAACATAGACACAAAAAAACCTCAACAAAATATTAGCAAACTGAATCCAGCAATACATTGACAAGATCATACAGCACGATCAAGGAATTTATTCCCAGGATGCAAGACTGGTTCAATATCTGCAAATCAATTAATGCGACACATTACATACACAAAATGAAGAATAAAATCACATGATCATATCAATTGATGCAGGAAAAACAAATATATATTTTAAAATAATCATGTCACCTCTCTCATTCCTAATATTGGTAACTAGTGTCTTTTCTCTTTATTTTTTTATTGTTTTCCTGACCAATATGGTAAGACATTTATCAGTTCTATTTTCTCAGTGAACCAGTTTTTGGTTTCATTGATTTTTCTCTATTGTTTTTGATTTTGTATTTCATTGATCTTATTATTTTCTTTCATCTACTTATTTTGAGATTCATTTGCTTTTAAAAGAAAAGTTTCTTAAGGTTGAAGTTGAGGTCATTGATATGAAAACTTTCTTTTTATTCTAATGTAGGCAGTTAGGTCTGTACATTTACCCTTAAGTGCTACTTTCACACCATCCCAAAAATTTAGATATTTTATGTTTTTAAATTTATCCACTTATATTTATTCAATTCAAAATATTTCTTAATTTACCTTTGATTTCTTCTTTGACTCACTGAACATTTATTATTTCATTACTATTGTTATTTCCAAATATTTGGCAACTTTTCAGATATCTTTATGTTACTGTTTTTTAATTTAATTCCATTATAGCCAGAGAACATAAATTGTATGTCTTGAGTCCTCTTAAATTTATTGAAACTTGCTTTCTGGTCCAGAATATAATCTATCTTTGTTAATGTTATTATGTACTTGAATGGAATCTTTATTTGGCTATTATTGGGTAGAGAGTTCTGTAAATGTCAATTAGGTCATATTGGTTGATTATGTCTTCTTTATATGTACTGATTTTCTGTCTACTTGTTCCATCTGTTATTGAAATATGAGTATTTAAATCTCCAACTGTGTTTATCTGTTGCAAAATTCATTCTTACAAGTGGGAGAAAAGATTGAAAGGCAAGATCATACTGATGACATCAGTAATGTGTCCAAATAACATCTATGATTATTTCATTTTAAATACACTCTGGCTTTTCTAAATGTATATATTCTTACTTTTTGCTTGTAGCTTCCCAGATGACTTTTCAAAGAAATGTGTCAGTTCCTATTTTCACAATGATGTACAAATGCATTTAATTCAAATTGACTAAAAAATGTCCAACAGTCTATGAATCCATGTCAATTACACTTGGCAACTTGGTTGTGATGCAAATCATTTCTGTTATCTGGTCAAGGGGCAATTTGAAGGCTAGTTGACATGGTGATAATATTTCTGTTATACAATTGACATGTTGTCTAAAAATAGAATTGCAAAAACAGAACTCTTTAAATCATCTTTATAGTACTGTTTTCTCTGAAAAAATCACTAATACATTTTTATATACCTTTTTCACATTCTATTTATTAATAGTCATATAGAAGAAATCCATAGGGCTTTCTTTGTCTCTTCTAGATAAAGATATATTGTTTATACTATCATCTTTCTAACTATTGTCGTCAGCTATGATGATGACAAAAAAGAAGTTCCCATTTTTTTATTAAAGGAACATGATTTCATTTGTTAAAATTTTTATACATTAAAACAAAGAAGTAGATCTATAAATAAAGATGAAATATTATGCTTTTAACCTGTGAGGCTGCTCAAGACTTCTAAGAATTAATTGTTGATTTTCAGGTCAAAAGAGCAAAGATTTACCAAAGCACTTTTGGCAGAAGTAATGACATACAGAGTTAGACTTGCACTTTCTAAATTATAACTACCAGCAAGGGGATTACGTTGCAACTATGAAACATAGATTTTCAATATTGAATGTAAAAGTAAAGTAATTTCTTCTTACCTATAAATTTTTGAGTGACAGTCTTCATCACAGCTCCATATGGTAAGTAATGAAATGATAGATTATATAATAGTCTTTAGTTCAAAAAACTCTTTTTAGTCTGATGTGATTAAATAAAATAAGTCACTATTTGGAGGAATAAAACTTTAAAGTAAATATCTAAAAACGCTTAAAGGAAAGAAGAGAAAACAGGAAATAAAAATACTTCTGTGAATATAAATGTATTCTTAATTCATTTTATGAGATTGTAAGACTTTTCTGGCTAAAGTGTAGCATAGTTTAGTATACCTGAAACATTTTGGATAGAGCCTCATATTGTGACCATACTATGGAAAGGCAGTAGAAAAAAAAAAGAACGAACATTTCCATTTGCTACATATCGATATTGGATTGGGGTATCAAAATCACAGTGGAGTTCCTCATTGATCTAGAAACGCAGGGTTCTGGGCCAGTCAGAATGGCTATTATCAGAAAGTAAATAAATAGTATGTTGGCAAGGATTTGGAGAAAAGGAAACCCTCGTGTACTGTTGGTGGGACTGCAAATTGGTCTAGTCACTGTGGAAAAGAGTATGGGGGATTCCTCAAAAAAATGAAAGTATACTATATGACTGAGCAATTCTACTTCTGGGTATTTATCCAAAGAAAACAAGAACACTAATTCAGAAAGGTATATGCACCCCTATGTTCACTGAACATTATTTACAACAGCCACATTTTGGAAGCAACCTACGTGTCCATCGAGAGATGAATGTATAAGGTAGCTATGGTACATGTATATGCATCCAAGGAAATATTACTTGGTCATAAAAAAGAATGAAATCTTGCCATTTGCAATAACATGGATAGAAATGGAGGGTATTATGCTAAGTGAAATAAGTAAGGCAGAGAAAGACAAGTACCATATGGTTTCACTTATATAGAGAGTCTTAAAAAAACAAAAAAAAAGACAAGTGAACAAACAAACCAAAAACAGATTCATAGATACAGAGATCAGTGTGATGGTTACCAAAAGTGAGGAGGTGGGGGGATAGGTGAAAATGGTGAATGTAGTCGATGATATTGTGATTAGTTTGCATGGTGACAGAGGATTACTAGAATTAGTGGGGTGATCACATTGCAAGGTATAAAAATGTCGAATTACTATGTTGTACACCCGAAGCAAATATAACCAATATAAGACAGTATACCAACTATCCTTAACTGTAAAAAAAAGGAAAAGTAAGGTGTTGGAGACATATTACTTAAATGGCATATCTTATCCTACATTTGTGCTCCTAAATTTCAAATTTCCAATATCTTAAGCAATTCCTGTGAAAACCACATATGAAATGCTGGTTTCCTGAACTCAATGTTGTCATTTAAAAGTTCACTTTGAGGGCCCAGTGGCTCAGGCGGTTGGAGCTCCATGCTCCTAACTCCGAAGGCTGCCGTTTCGACCAGTTCAACTCCCCCAGTCCCACAAGGGATGGTGGGCAGCCACCCCTGCAACTAAGATTGAACATGGCACCTTGAGCTGAGCTGCCGCTGAGCTCCCGGATGGCTCAGTTGGTTGGAGTGCGTCCTCTCAACCACAAGTTTGCCGGTTTGACTCCTGCAAGGGATGGTGGGCTGCACCCCCTGCAACTAGCAATGGCAACTGGACCTGGAGCTGAACTGCACCCTCCACAACTAAGACTGAAAGGACAACTTGAAGCTGAACGGCACCCTACACAACTAAGATTGAAAGGACAATAACTTGACTTGGAAAAAAAAAGTCCTGGAAATACACACTGTTCCCCAATAAAGTCCTGTTCCCTTCCCCATAAAATCTTAAAAAAAACGTTCACTCTGAATATCTGACTTTGTGTTCATAAAATCTCTATAAGTATTTCAGCAAACAAATCTGATAAAAGGAAACCGAAGGTATGAGACATGCTTAAACGTAACATAACTAATTTCATCAAAGGAATCCTTTGAAAATGGTATACAACTTTAATACAGTTTATATATTAAATGACTCAAATTACTAAGGCTATATTTGATATTTGTTTAAAATGTGCTTAAACAAGATACAGTTCATAATGATTATCACATGCATATAAAGTGAATCTTGAAATAAAATGAATACACATTTGTTTGAATCTCAGAGCACAACTCTTCCTCTGTAGGGCCTCAAAAAGTTTGAGACATGAAGCAAAGGAGTGCCCTGGGGTCAAAATATCACCTATATCACTGGGAGAGGCCCAGTGGAGGACAAGGCTCAAAGTCAGCTCTAACTGGTCATCAGTTAGGCTGTACTGGGGCAGACATCTCCACCATTCCCACTGCCCACCACTGCCTATTGTCAGAGGCCCAGAAAGAGGCAAAAACTGGAACTCACTCGGACATCTTACTCTCAGGAGGAAGAAAAGATGTTGAGCACACCCTGCCAAAGTTTTCTTCCCCATTTCACCAATCAGATAAGACATTTCATCCCTAAAAGTGGAGTGTGCTGAGAGGAAATATTTTCTTGTGGAAGTTAGGAGTGGACCCTATAAGAATATTATATTTAAATTTTCTGAAAGGATCGAAGATCAGCTAAGTAGTAAAAGAGCTCTCCCAAAGGAGATGGATAAGTCATTTCTTTTTCTCTCCTGGTTGGTAACTTTATAGATTACATGACCAAGATTCTTTGATAGATAAATGTAGGAAAAAAGCAACGGACTGAGAGTAAAACTATGCATTAAAAGAAACTTGATTTATGTAAACTAAAAATAAGAAATGGGAAAAATTAAACTAGTATTTGGGTTGCACACTTGGGTGACACAATTATTTTAAAAAGCAAGGAAACAATTAGTATTCCTTTTGGAAAGTGGCTTTTATGGAGAGAGGGGGGGGTTGTGACTGGATAGTGTACATGGAAGGTCTTTGAGATGGCTGGCAAAGCTCTTTCACTCCTTACAATGTTGGGTCCTTGTGTCAGTTTTTAAGTTCAGCTTCTAATCATCCTAGGGAGATTCACCCTGACCAGCTTATTTAAAATAAGAATTTGTTGATAATTTCTATCCCGGCTCTTTCTTTTCTCCCTAACCAGTTATAACTCATAGTTCTTTTTACATGTCTGTTTTGTTTTTGTCACTATGTTTCTCTAGAATGCACACTCCATGAAGACAAATATTATTGTTGTATTACTAATACCTATCACAGACCTGGAGATATAGTTGAAACTTTGTAATTGTTGATTCAATGAGTGATTGGCATTTATAACCCTTGCTTTTAATCACTGTATTGTGCTGTTATCTCCACCCTCGTCTGTTGTTAGTTCTTGTCTCACGTCCTGGACTCATAAGTCTAACATACATACCTCGCTATTTTAATTGCTTTGTTTGATTTTCTTTATAGCCTTGTATTATCTCCTTCCTTCATCTGGCATGCTCTAATTATTGTACAAGATTCAGCTCAGGCATAACTTTTTCTGGAAAACCTTCCCTGATTTTTCCTTCTTCCAGGCTACGTTAAGTAGTACCTGTCTTTCATGTTCTCAGAATATCCTGAGCATAACGTCTATCACTGCACTTGTCACAATTTTATGTGTCTACCTCCCTCGCTGTTTACTGAGTAAATGCTTGTTGAAAGTACATAAGAAAACTGTTACTCAGGACCAACTGATTAATAGCAAGAATTATCTGAAAGTATCCTAAGACTTGAAAACTTTTCAGAAATAGAAACAGCCTTCAGAGAAATATTTAACTATAGGTTGAACTCATAATCAGGACTACTATCATTTCTCTGAGATAAAATGGATTCAGTTATTTGTAATCAGGTGTATTAGCTATTTTAATTCCATTGATAAGAAAATACCAGACTGTAGTCTCTTCACATCAAAAAAGAAGGTGAACATATGAAAATTAATCTTCACTTAATTTTTAATGATGGTCGATAAGATCAGGATACATTTTGGTTGCAACAGAGAGAACTGCATTTCAAACTGGCTCAAAATAGGATATTTATCTTAAAGAAGAATAACCCAAGAATAAGGTGATCTATAAACTTTTCTGAAGACATTTTCATGAAGTGATGAGGTGCTTTCATCTCTCAGTTCTGCGTCTTCTGGAAGTCATCTAGGCTTACTACTTCCCCCAGGGCTGCAAGATGGGTTAAGCAGTTCTCTGAATCCCTAGATGAAATTCAGAGAAGGGAGAATGTCATTCTTTCTTCTGCGTCTTCTCTTTAAGAAGGAAAAATCTTTTTTCAGAATCTCCTCGCAGACTTCTCCTTATTTATATCATTAGCCAGCATGGGCGGCTTGCTCATTCCTAAGTTACTTACTGAAAAGGAGAATGAATACCAACACTTGGTCTTCTCTGTTAGAGATGACAGCCATTAGAGGAAACACTGGCCAGTATGTGCCTAAAAACCATGTTTCATTGAAAGAACTAGGAAATCATAAATTAATAAAATAAATCAAAAGTCACTTGCTGGCTACTTACATATTATAAAACCCATAAAAGCCAAAATTGAGAAGAGAGTTGTAACTGTTACCTACATCATTGTGCTTCTTAGATTTCCCAGACATTTAACATACCTGCAGGTAAAAGTAAAATTCGATATGGGAGACGCACATTGACTATATGCCGGGGTTGCCCAAAAATGTACACACATGACTTGTATTCATCTTTTGTTATCAGTATATATCGAGTACTACATTTTAATACAGTTTTTCCTTTTCTAAAATGTGTATACATTTTTTTGGCACCCTCTGTATTTAGCTCCCTGTTCCTGAGTCATGGTACATTCCAAAAATGCAATTAACTCACTTTCCCTGCCAATTAATTTTTCATTTATTTTCTCTATTAACCCCGATTCTAGAATATTTCTACCACCAAGATGAAGGATGAAAAAAAAAAAATCTCTCTATGCCCAGGTTTTTCATTTAAGACTGCGGGTGAACAATGCATTATGAATACTATTGATTTTTTTGACCTCCGTCAAGTGACATGAAAGCTTAACCGAGATTCATCTTCTCTTCACATTTGTCATAAATCTCTGACATGTCGATATTCTATATTTGAATGCTTTGTGCACATTAGCAATATTGTAAAATCATATTGTATTGTGACAAGGCACTAAATTTATTTCAGAGAGAGTCCATTTTAGCACTACATGCACTATGAATAATAAAGCAGTTATTGATTCTAATGACAGATTATTACAACATTAATAATTTAGTCGAAGCAAGACCTTTTTTCATTTGAAATTGGAGAATTGCTAATGAAAAAAAAAAAAAAAAAAGAAAGAAAAGGCAGCATCCCAGTTTGCTTTCCTTGTATTTTAATGATGTTGTTCATCATAATTATGTGGTGTCAGTATATACATATATAGGTCATATTGAGTTCAGAAACATAGGGATTTAGTCAGTACTTTAGTCATGGCTATTTGAATCTTTAATTCTCATTAATGATAATAGGGGCGAAGCTTGTAAATTACCTCTATACTCAGATATAAATGGTTATGTATTTCTTTTCACCCCTGGCAAGACCTACTCTCACAAATGATAACAATGATATCACAGTAAAAATAAAATCAGGTGTCTTGTCTTCTGAATTAGGTTTATTTAAATGAAATGGAAATGTAGTTTAAGTCAGCTGTTTATCCTGAATCGAATTTATTTAAGCCTTAAGTAGCTGTGAAATTTTGGCCATAGGACTGCATCTCTGAATAGTTGAGTAACTAAATTATCTTTGGAGTGTTAGAATAGACATAGCATATAGATCCTTATTTTCAGTTGTATTAAAATTCCTCACATGAGAAAAAATTAGTCTATTCTCAGTGTTGAGCTGTTTGTCATTATTTTGTCAAATTAGACCAAACTCAAATATAGCATGCCCCTTTTTAAATTTACAATGTGATATACCAATACATGTCTTAATGAATAGTATGTCCACTGCCAGAGAAAAACATGAATCCCTACTTTTATTCTCAGTATAGTATGTCCCAAGAAAGAAAAACATATTTAGGGCTTCCATTCTAAGATGTTTCATTCAGTTATCCGTCTTTCTGAAGCCAACCCAATGATAACAGATTGGGAAACAGAAAAGCTGACTCAATCTCCAAGGAAAGTAGGAGCCACCTATAATCCCAAACAATAAATGAAAATGCTTTAGTAATTGGACTAAGATGATAGGTGCCACTGAGTGGATAGCTGTCCATAGATTTTCTACAAAATAAAGAGTTCCCCAAATTTGGGAGCACACCTTGTCAGGACAAGCCTATAACCCCCATCTTAGAAAGACAATGTTTAGATTTGAGAAATAGAAACAGGAGGCTCTCTAAACCCTGGTAAACCAGACTGAGTGATAAGGAAGTTGAGGCGGAGCAAGGAGCAATGCTACTTGGTGTTAGAAGGAGGAAAAAAAGTGGTGATAAGGAGCCCCAAAGTTGATGATCTTGGTCTGCTTAAAGGATGAGTAATGTCTACATCAAAACACTCACATACACATACACAAACCCAACACACACGTTTGCATTAAGAGCAGCTTCCACACAATTCCTACTTATCTTTTAGGCTGGAAGAAATTTATACCCATGAACAAAATACTGATGAGAAAATTTCTGAAGGAAAGAAACTCCAAGTACCTGCTGTTCATGTTGGCTTTTTGTTTAGCTCCATCTCCCAACTTCTACTTAACACTATACTGTTGAAATAGTTGGACCAGAAAAAAACTCTCCCAATTAAAAAATGGTTGGACAACCAGCAAAGATACTACAAGACAGAGGAAAAAACATGTCCCTCAAAAGGCAGAATAAGAACACGATTATTCCATTACACAGGTAAATTCTATAAACAAAAGATGCTTTATGAAATAAAAGAAATTAAGAAAACATGCATTCTGGAACCCAAAAATGAACAAATAAATAATACAGAAGTTCAAAGAAGATACAATGAGACTTAAGATAGAGAACAAAATTGAACTTTTCTTCAGAAAAAAATAATGAAAACTTTAAATAATTGAAAGCACATGTGATCAGATAAATAGGGATATATGGGCTACTATAACATAATTAAGTCGTTTCTAATTGATATACTTAAAATTTTGCCCCCAACGGGATAATATAAAGTTATGCAAGTATCTGTGTATCATATTGAAAAATGACAAGATATTATGTCACAAATAAAATCCTAGCCAAATTAAATATAGAGTAAATATATATATATGTATATATGTATATATATATGTATATACACAAACAAACACACATATACACACACATATATATATATATATATATATAACTGAAATTTTTAAAAAATTAATATCTTCCAGTTAAAGAGAGGAAATGCCACCTAGGAATTCTTATCTGGGAAATAATGATTATAAAATCTTTATATATCTTTATAGGGTATACAGTAATTCCATGATGAGAGGAAAATTCATAGACTTAAATTCTTATATTTTTAAATTAAAAGAAAGACAATTAATGAATTAAATTCTTATCACAAAAATAGTAAAAACTAACTAAATATAAGGGAAATGTATAGGAAGAAAATAATGTTAATAAAGCCAGAAATGAATAGATTAGAAAACAGAAAAAGAGTATAATTAGTGAATACTCCAAAGTCATTTATGTTTTAAATGAGAATCAAAAACAACCGATGATACTGGGAAAATTAGAAGTATGCTTCAGAGACCAATACTTTCTGTGTCCAATGTCTGCATTTCCTTCTTCTTTAGCAATAGAATCCTGACTATTTAGCCAAGCACATTGATACACACAAGGCTTTATTGTCTGTCCTTCCTTATAACTGGCTTTGTCTATGTGACTAAATTCTGGCTCATAAGACACAAGCATAAGTGTCATTTTGCAGCTGTTAGGATCTATTCTTAAAAGCAGGTGATGGGTGCTGGTTCTTCTCCCTTCCGGCTACCAATCAGATAACTGGAGCTCTAGCTACTATGTTGGTCCACGAGGACAAGAACCACAACCAAGGAATGGTGGAATCATGTGCTGGAATCAGCCTGGTCCATCAAAAAAGCTTGGTGTCACTACATAAACTCTAGACTGCCCCCTTTCAAACTTGGTTTAAGTAAGAAAATGTTAAAAACTACCTTGTTTATGTTTATAACCTTTTAATCTGCGGTGTTCTATCTTATTTAAGCTCATGGTATTTGCATTCTTTTGCATATGCAATGGAACGTAATTTTAACTGTTTCAAAAAGTAAAAGAATATTTTGTACCATTTTGTGCAAACAAAATTGATGTAGAGGATTAAATGGATTCTTTTTCTATGAGCAGAAGACATTAAAAAAATCCAGACCTACTAATCACCACATTAAACAAAAATTGTCAAGAATTCATCTTTCATATGGTGTTTGTGCTAGTTTGAATTATCATACCCAGTTACTCTCTCTTTTTCTACTTCCATTGACATATGGCTTGGCAGTGTGACTTGTTTTTGTCCAGTAAATGAAACTAGAAATGAAATATACCATTTTTGAGTAAACACTAAAGAGGAATAGCATAATTTGGTTTTCTGCTTTTCCGGTGCTATGAAAATTTTGCAGTCTGGATCTGGGAATGTAGAAGACACATAGAACAGTGCCAGAGAATAGTAGCTGATCCATAGCCAATATGAATTCTGAGCAATAAGTAAAACTTTGTTTTTCTAAACCACTAATATTTTCAGGTTGTTTGCTACTGCGACACATTCTAGTGCAATGGTTCTCAAAGTGTGTTCCCAAGACCAGTAGCTTCATCATCATTTGGAGGCTTCTTAGAAATGCAAATTCTTGAGTGCTACCCGAGGTTTCCTGGAAAAGAAACTCTGATGCTTAGCAAGCCCTGCCCTCGATGCTGAGACATGCCAAAATTTGAGAATTGCGATCTAGTGGAAGCTAATTCATATCGTTTCGAAGTGATTTCCATAAAATCTTTGGTACGCAGATAGCCCCGAACTATTAAACAGTTCTGAATCATTGAGGGAGAAATCAAGCTTTATTTATTTATACAGTAAAGCTGTTTTAAAAAAATGGAATACCATAGCATCATTATTAAATTGAAAAAAATAATAATAAAGAAGAAATCTCCATACTAAACTCATCTCAGGTAGGGATACAAATATAAAATAAGTAATACATAAACAAAAAGAATTCATCAGCCCATTAATATGCCTTGGCAAAATGGGGACTATGCTGGGGGGGGGGGGATGATGGCTGAATATTCCAGATTATATTAATAGAAAGAAGAGAAACATGATTCTCTCCATAAATGCAGAAAAAGAATTTGATCAAAAATTTAAATTCCTTGATAATAAAACAAGAATAGCTAGATACTTCAAAAATAAGTTAAAAGCTGTCTATCAGCTCACAACCAGTATCATGTCTGCTTTTCAAAAGACACATTTTTCCATTCAAGTCAGTAAAAAAAGGTGTTTTTTTTTTTTTTTTTAAATATAGGTTCTTAAAATATTTTGGTTGAAAACATGAACTCTTACAAAAACAACTGATTTCTTAACTTTCTCCTCAGTAGATTAAAGTAAATCCACATATAGCAAGCATTTAAACAAAAAGTAACTATTAAAGAAAGCATAGGGCATAATTTTTTGAATCAGAGCACATAAGTCACACAACTTAGAAGTCATAGAGGAAAAGGTAAATTTGACTACATAACAAATTAAAAACTTTTGCACAAAGAATTTTTTAAAAATCAACAGAGACATGACAAATTGGAATAATAATTTTGTATTATAGACGACATCGCGCTAATTTGTTAAATATAAGAATAGAACCAATAAATCATTTTAAAATTGGCAGAATTCACAAAAACTAAGTGACAGAAAGAACATACATTCCTTTTAGCCATATGAAAAACTGTTTTCTTTTACTCATAATTAAGTAAAAATTTAAAATGACGTAATATTTTTCCACCTGTCACATTTGCAAAAATCAAAATGTTTGACGACACTTTCCTCACTTTGAAGATTTAAACTGTTCCTACCGTGTCCTACAAAGTCTTCTCTGATTGGCTGCCATCTGCCTTTCGGAAACACTTTCTTCCGGTCTCGAGGTCCATTCCTTGGCTCTAGCCAGGCTGGTCTTCTTCTTGTACCTTGAACACATTCAGCAAGGAACCTCCAGACCTTTCCTAATGTTTTCCCTCTACCAGGATGGCCCTTTCTCAACCTTTGTGTCTCCTCATTTCATTTAGTCTGTTCTCCAGTGTCACCTCAGAAAGGCCTTCCTTGACCATACACTTTGATTCCCCCACCCCATTACTATATCCTCTTGTTCTGCTTTATTTTTAAGGCACTTTTTACTACCTGAAAATATGTTCTCAATTTAATATTTGACTTTCTTTTTCATAGAATACGAAGAATGTGTAAATGCCAGAGTATCATGGACATTGTCTCCATCATTCCTTTCAATATCTCTACCACCTAACAAGGACCTAGCCCAGAGCAGGTGCTCTATATCCCTGAATAAATGCATACTAGCTGCACAGAATTGGAGAGGGTAGTGCAAACTAGTCATCTCTTTCACTGCTGGAAGGAGTATATCTGTCCAAATAAATTAGATAGCAAATTGTTAATATTTACCCAAAATCATCATCAGAGGGGAAATTTTCAATTTTCATAAATATAATGACCATAAAATTTGGTTCTGCAATTCCACATCTAGGATTGAACTTATCTCTACATGTGAATTTGACATAGTTACTTGGATTTGTTATACTATTGTTTATAGGAACAATACTTTGAAAACAACTTAAATGCCTGTCAGTTGAAGACTGGCCAAATAGTGGTGTACTCCCAAAGGGGATATTATGAGGCTGTTAACATGTGTGTATGTGTGTGCATGCATATGTGTATGTGTGCTACTCTAGAACAATCTCCTAGGTATATTGTTCAGTGAACAAAATAAAAACAAAGTGTAAACAGCTATATATAATTCTTTAACTTAGGAAAAATACACATATATCCAGAGGTGCCAAACACTTTGGTCAATGTTTCTCAAGTAGTAATTCACCATAATTAGAAGTGTCTGGACACTGTTGCTAACCAACGTAACAACTTTGAGCATCTCTTGTAATTGCAGAAGTCAAATGTGACTTGTATTCATCTTTTGTTATCAGTATATATTGAGTATTGTAATTTTAATAGTTTTCCTTTCTTAAAATGTGTATACATTTTTTTGGCACCCTCTGCCTATGTTTATATATGCACAAAATATATATTGGTAAACATAAAAAACAACTGATGAGACTAGTAGTGAGAAGGACAGAGTATCTGGGGGATAAATGTGGGAAAGAGAATTACCTTTTGCTATAAACCCTTTTGTACTGTACCTTTCCTTATTAGATTTATAGAACTTATTTAGTAAAGTTAAAATGTTACTTTAAACAAAGAAATTAGTTTGCCTTATTTCTTACATATGTGAAAGGATTTTTTTTTCTGTTTTCCTCGTTTTTGTTGTATGCACAAATGCAGTTTTGGTTTGCTTAATTGTATTTTTCCTATGATTAAAGTAGAGCAACATTATTTTACTCGTGATTCATTAGAGCTAAATATATATTTTTTGGAATATTTTAAGTTGTAAATTTTCACAAAGAAGCAATGCTGAAAAAATTTCATCTACCTTGACATAATATAATGCATTTCCCTCTCTATACAATAAAGGCATGTGGAAACAATGTAAAATGGCTTTACACTTATCACATTGATGATAATGGAAACAGATGCTTTTTAAACCATGAAACTGTCTTTGCACTCCTTTGAAATAGCCAATTAACTTACCCTCCATTTTGGCTTAAGTGATTTGATAAAGCACAAAATCACTCCATCAATCCTTAGTCATGAACCCTTGCTCTCTAAAGGTTAATGCTCCATCCTACTTCATTGAATTGAATGATTACATCTGTTTATATATTAAAGCAAAATATATATTTTAACTAACATTTTATTTAGTTCTCATTTATATAAAATGCAATCAGAATGAGGATGTTATGAAAACATAATGGTGTAATAAATAGTTTCATTATGGGATTATTCTGTCCTTTCTCCTTAAAATAATAAGACAGTATTCTATAAAAGGAAATTGTAGATCTAAAGTACAGCATTCTGTTTCCATTACTTTATTCCTAATGTTCAGCAAGACTTAATATGCAATATTTTAAAATTCTCAGCCCCAGATTCGTAAGTCACAGAACACCACAGGGAAGAGATGGCATGACCATTAATTTATTTTTCTCTTGGCTGTTGAAATGGAACCCTTATGTGGCTACAGAAGCTATTGCTTATTTTGAAATGTTATTTCAATATGAACGAGAATTTTCCCCTTTTGTATGTTTAGCAGAATTAATGTTTCAGTGAATGGAAGTATTATTCTCAGAGAGAGAGTTTATGCACATGAATTCTGAATCCTGTCCTGCTTAGCTGCTGTTCACATGGTGATTGGACAAGTGCCCAAGGGCATAGGTGCCAGGCAGGGATGCTTTCACCATGACAGTTTGCACGACACCGCTGCTGTCATCTCATTAGCAGGCAGAAGCATTGCTGCCACATGCTGATTCATACAGCCACACCTGCTCTCACCATGTCATCCTAAGGATTTGAACTGGACTTGTTTTGCATTCCTCCAGGCTGCTGGCCATTTAATTTTATGACATCATAGACCAACAAAGTCATCTCGAGGTCCCCTGGTTCAGGCTCCTGATTCCGGGTACACCAACAGTTAACTACTGAAGACAAATGGGTTTGTGTTACATTTGAAAATAGCTGGTGGGATAGTGATTCCACACTTTGTAGCCAGTTTTAATGTTTAACTAGTCTTATAATTGTAGTGGAGGGGGCTGACTAATAAGGGAAACTACATTTTTGTTTCCTTTTTTTTCTAGTTAGAAGGCAGAAAAACTGCCTTTCAGGAGTTGCTAGCCTTACCTATCTCCATCCTTAGAGACACCACAGACAGCTTTGGAGCATCTCCTGGGACCAAGAAGAATACTTTCAATGGTCTCTTGTGTAAAAATAAAACACCAGTTGTCCTGTAGCCTTTACACTCGTTGCCTAGGTTGTTGGGAGACAACAAGAAAACGTGCATAGGGAGCCCAGCAGCCACCCTTAAGGGATTCATATACTGTCTTTTTCACTTTTTTTGGGGGGGGGGAGGGTAGTGACTGGAACATTCCTGGTGAATTCAGATTTTCCCAAATGCGATCAAATGGAAGAAATAAACCACCCTCTCACACCACACAGAAATTATCATGAGCAGAGAAAGAACCTATTATGGGCTGAGTCGTGCCCCCCCCCATTCATATGTTGAAGTCCTAACCCTCAGTGTGTGTGAGAATGCAGCCATATTTAGACATAGGATCTTTCAAGAGGCCAGTAAGTTGGAATGAGGTCCTTAGGTTAGGTCCTAATCCAATATGACTTGTGTCTTTTTAAGAGGAAATTTAGACACAGACAGGTACAAAAGGAAGACCATATGAAGACACAGGGGGAGAAGGTGGTCATCAGCAAACTAAGGACAGAGGCCTCAGGGAAACCAGCCTTACCAACACCTTGATCTGGACTTCCAGCCTCCAGAACTGTGAGAAAATACATTTCTGCTGTTTAAGCTACTCAGTCTGTGGTGCTTTGTGATGGCAGCCTGAGCTGACTAATACATGGCCTAAGTACTGGACTGGAGTCAATACCACTAGCTTGACAATATTGGGCTATTTAAAGACACATCACACAGCTGACACTGGAGGGCTCCTTGGACTCAGTCACCGCAAGCACTTGATGTCTTTGGAAAGAATCACCGGGCTAGAGAGTGAAAACAAAGATCTATATTGGCCTTAGGTAACCATACCTGAGCATACTATTGGGAATGGGAATCCTCTCCCACTCCTACTTTATTAAGAGATATTGTTTCCGGACCAGCAGAGGAAGTGTGGATCTGCCTCCAAGGAATGGCATCAGTGTAGGTAGGACTGCCTGCCTGGATAGCAGCAGGAAGGTGAAGGTGACAGGGCATTCTCCAGTCTGCCTCCACCTTAAGGACTAACACTAGCTCGGCATTTATTTTCCACCCAATGCTGTCCTAAGCACCATGTGGTACTAACCAAAGTAATTAAATAAAATACGTAACTTTGTTTATTTTTACTTTTCAGTTGACTTAGAATACCAGGACCTCTTTTGCCACATTTGCCTAATAATTAATTTTACTTTGTGTCTAATTCTAATATTTATTATTTTATAATTTGTTGAGTCTAATGACTGTAAAGTAATAAGATTTGCACCACAATACGTTATAGTACTAAATTATTTTCTTATCAGGAGCTTATGAATGAGGACTCAAGCATTGGTAGGTGCTTGAGAAACAACTAAATAGAAATAGCAGCTGTAAACATATATAATTATTTGAACACTGAAATGATAAAAACAGTAATCATCTTTCTGCAAACCATTCATTATTTTCTTTCGTGTATATCGTATTGTTCTAGGAGAGGGATGTGGCTCTGGTCATCTAGGCTTTATTTCCATATCTAGGAAAGGAAGGCCAATTTTACTTACCACTAATCTAAGGAGGCAGGGTGACAGAGGAGAATGGATTAAGATCTATTTCAAATCCTTGTTCAATAATCTAACAAAATAACAGAAGACAAGTTCCTTACTTCTCTGAGAGTCTATTTATTCAATAGTATACTGTTAATACTAATTCTTATTTGCATGACTGTTGTGAGAATTAATATGTCAAGTGCTTGCATATGGTGCCCCCAAATTGGCAGTTAATACCTAAAGACTCTATCTCTTGATAAAAGTTAGTGTTACATATTTTAAATCATGAATGATTGTAAATTGAAAGTTAGCATCTGAACTCTTAAGTCAGAAGTGCTATTTTATTGGCTTTTTATATGGTAGGTTACTATTCCCTTGGCACTATATGCAGCTCTTTTCCACCTAAGCTAAAGAAAGAAGGAATGGTACATATCTGTCATCAGATAACGTGCAATCGTGGCTCAAAATTTTCCATACTGGGAACTAAAGAACTCAAGAGAGATGTGTTTCTCAGACACACACATATTAATAGTTTTCTCCAAGGAGACCAACATACTTTGTCCAATGTGATCTTAGCAAACAAAGCAAGGATTAGAGCTATAATAGTTTTGCTAGGGCTGCCATAACAAACTAACACAGACTGGATGGAAATGTATTTTCTCACAGTTTTGGATGCTAGAAGTTTGAAATCAAGGTGTTGGCCAAGTTAATTTCTCTCGAAATTAACTGTGGGAAGGATCTATTCCAGGCCTCTCTCCTTGGCTTGTAGATAGCTGTCTTCAACTTGTATTTTTTCACATCATCTTCCCTCTATGGATTTGTCTGTGTCCAAATTTCCCCTTTTTATAAGGACACTAGTCATTTTCGATTAGGGCCCACTCTAAAGGCCTCATCTTAATTTAATTACATCTGCAAAGACACTGTTTCCAAGTAAGGTCAAATTCTGAGGGACTGGGGATTAGTATGTCATATATGAATAGGAGTGGGGTGGCCATAATTCAACCCCTAACAAAGACAATGCCAATCAGGGAGGCTCATTCCAGACAGTTAGACTGAGAAGGCTTCCATTCAACTCCCCACAAGTTCCAGAAGAGAAGTACTGTGGACACCCAAGGGAACAAGCAGTTACTTCCAGGTAGAGGAAAGACTTTGGGAAGGAGGTAATCTTTGTGTCTGGACTGAAAGTTAGGTCAGATTTACCTACACAAAGATGTCCATGGTATTTAGAAAATGACTACTAGAAGAGAGAAGAGAAGCAGAGGAAGCAGGAAGGATTGCAATAGTTCTGATGTACTGTCTTAAGTTCTGATTGATGGGGTCGTTGTGACATGGAAGGGAAATGCTTTGAGAGCCCCTCGGGTAGAGATGCATAGGGCCTAGACACATATGATTAAGAACTAAAAGGGGGTGATTGGGAAGAGGTATTCTCCTGTCAGAGTTCCCGTTTACCTTTCACCCTCAATTATGCATATTATAAAGTGCTTCACCACTATTTTAGGGGTGCTTTCAGAATATTTGTTAGTAATATGAATGATTATATGGGCAAAGGAAATAGAGTAGGAAGTGCTCTCTTGTGATCAGAACATAATGCATAAGAAAAGATGTTTACATCTGAAATATTGAAACCAGAGAGCTAGGTCATTATTTCATGTGTAGTGAGTTTGAAACATAAGTTGGAAAATGAGATAACACCCAGAAAAAAATCCATGGTGAATGTAAGAGCCATCTGTTGAGGCAAGGAAATCAAAGAAGAGACGCAACAGGTGGGAGGGGCCTCAATAGACATGTATGAAATGAGAGCCTCAGCCTGGGCAGAGAGTCTGACATCTGGGACCAGTAGTCCAAGCTTCTGGCTATCTTACTGCTTTCATGACTATCCTAATTAAATGAACAATTGCCTTGTGTGATATCATCTTTGAATTATGAATCCAGAGTTTCTTGGACAGGTTCTCCTTCTAAAAGGGACTCCTTCCTTGAGTAGCATCAAGTAAGCCAGCAGAGAACCAGCAAATATTACTTGCTTCTTGAATACCCTGACTTTAAAAAAAAATATTGGGGAATATTGGTGAACAGTGTGTTTCCAGGGCTCATCAGTTCCAAGTCACTGTCCTTCAAACTAATTGTGGAGGGCACAGCTCAGCTCCAAGTCCAGTCGCGTTTTCAATCTTTAGTTGCAGGGGGCACAGCCCACCATCCCATGTAGGAATTGAACTGTAAACCTTGTGGAGAGCTCATGCTCTAACCAACTGAGCTCTAACCAATGGCCGCCCCTTTCCTGACTATTTTTATCTCTCTGGATTTGAGGAAGGGAAGAGAAGCGAGAAATGATAACACCTCTTAGAGAGCCAAAACACATAGTTTTTACTTACTTTCTGTCTAATCCGTATCTTACCTTTAGGGTAAAAATGAAATGCTAAGAAATCTTAGGAAACTTTGATTAGTGAATTGAAATTCAGGCTTTCAGCTTGAGTACCTGGGAGAATACCTTTAATACTGTTAAGAGAAATGTAGATATTTGCTCTTAAGTGGAAAGAAGTGGTGAAGAGATACTGTGGAATAAAGGATGACTGAAGCCACAATGTGATACCAGAATTGTGTGTCTACCATTTGTTGTCACCAGGAATTTGGGGATGCCATCTTCCCTCTAGGGTCATTAGCATTAAAAACAGGACTAGGTTGATGGTTTTTACACTCTTCTTATAAACAGAAAAGTAATTTATCAAAATACATTCCTGCAGAAATTCCAATATATTGAAAAATATTATTATGGTGAAGTACAGTAGGGAAATCAAGGACTTTCAGCCCCCTTCATTTTGACTTCTTCCTATTCCCCAAAGCAGCTCTGAATGTGATTTCTTGGAACCCAGTTAGATTATCTCTAACATGCTATCTAGTTCCACATTTACATGACACACCTAGTAAGGCTTGTTGACTCAGCAGTTCTCTTTGGAAAGTACTTAGACAATTTTGTTGGTGATGGTGGTCGTGTTGGAAATTATTCACAGTGGCGATGGAAATGATTGCACGTTGTTTTAAAATGTAATACATGAGTACATGGTAATGTCCATATTAGTGTACGTAATGCAATCAAGTCTTGACTACAGTGTTGTAAAGATCTGAAAACCCAGCAGTTCCACTGGATCACCGTTCCCTCTCCTCCTTGCCCTGAGGAAGTGTGTAGCATTCTTGCTACTTTCCTAGCCACATAAGGAATTTCTACTGAATATAATTCATTCACTTTGAATTTCTGACTAATCTCCCTTATGATTCATACTTTGTTTTAGTCAATAAGTTGCTGTCTTTAATAAAGTTACGTTCAAGTATATATTTAGGATGACTGATTATCTCCTCTCTGATCTAGTCTGTGATAGTTTACAATATAACTGTCAGAGGGCAAACTTGTTTAAATTCATAATAATATTCATTTATTTTTTCTACTATTTTGTGACAGATACATTGTATGCACCATGTCGATTTTACAACCAGGTGGCCAATGTAGTTGTGTATCGTAATTATCCTTAATTGTGAAGAAACAATTCTGGAATGTTCGTTCACTTGTTCAAGATTTCAAAGTTAGAGAGGGGCAGGACTGGGAGATTTTACCATATTCTGCAGCCTGTCCATTCTTGAGGGCTGAGAGTGAGTGGGCCTCGGGTGGGGACAGGACAGTGAAGAGGACCCCTTACTGTGTTTCCTCAGACTAGCATTCATGTTATTATTTAAGTGTCAGGCATGTTCTTTGTCAGTTCTCATTCAACTCACTGTTTCTCTCTTCATAGAATATTGATTTTAGTTATGTTAAGACAGCTAAATGAGATTGCATATTTTTTCCGCTCTAGGTCAGATTTTTACTATCTCTTTGAAGCTGTTTATAAGATGCAGATGTTATATAGCTATCCTTTGCAGACAGAGTTGTTGATTATTTAGTACATGTATCTTCAAGATACTCCTCAGGGATCCAGCTTGCCTGTGTCTAGAGAACAGACTGCAAGACTGTGACATTGGTTATAGAAAGAAAGAAAAATTGCCAGCCCAGTTTGTCATTTACCCTGGAAAGTGTGTTCTTATTGCCATATGAATAAATAATTTTTAATTAAAATTGTGGTCACAGCACTTCTGTATAGCTGCTCTTCACATGTTTGACTCAGCAATTTTTAAAAATTCTGTGAAATGCTTTATTTTTTCGTATATGTTTAGTTGAATATGAAGTACTACATATATACCCATATGTTATATTCACACAACAAATTATTTTGTTTATTTTCCCCTAAAGGCGATGTCAGAAATTCAACATGGAAGGAAACTTTTTTTAACCTAAAGTCCCAATTGCCTTCTGACATTAAGATAAGTGGCTTTAAAGAGACCATAAGTATTCTTGCACATCAAGATTTTTGTTTATAAAGCACTGTCCTAATGAGGTTAATACAAATGAATTTAGAACAAATGGACCAAATAACTTTGAAATATACACTACAAAATCTAATGGGAAAAGTGTTTGGTAAATATATTTTAGGTTTTACTGAACCCCAAATATTTAGATAATATTATAAGGGTGATACCCAACTCCAGTTTTATATACACTCTTTCACTTTAAGTTGTTGATACAACATCTATAATAAATGTGCCTTTGGGTATTTTTAAAATATGTTATAATATTCTCTGTTATATTCTATGACCAAGTCACATTTAAAGTAAAAAACAAAAAACAAAAAACAAAAAAACAAGACCCACAATATTAAAATAAAAAAAATGTAGCTAATTCCCTCAGCATGTATAATGTGAACCTCATTGTTCCAATGAGAATCCACACTATTTGTAGTGAACTTGATGCTTGGGTTTGACAGGCAGCCATCTGGGGCACCGCAAGAGGCCATTTTGAAAATGCAAACCTTCAATAAGATCAAAGTGTGTACAGAAGTATTAAATTATACCCAGATGGAAAAATATGTGTCCTTAGTCTTTTATGTGAAATTTAACATTGATACATGCTCTATGAGTTTTCCTCCATGCATACACACAAAATCCATGCCACTGAAATGTGGAGAAATGGTTGGGGGAAAAAAAGAATCTAAACTGGGATCACATGTCCTTTCCGGCCTCTAACTGTGGCATTCATCTGACATAATAGAGACTCAGAAACAGTGCGCCTTCGCTCTGCAGGGGTTACAAAGCTGTTCAGTTTAGGAAATCAGCACGTGAATATCTCTTCCCTTAGCTAGAAAATGAAAAACACCTGACACTTGAGAACTGTTAGTACATGATTTGAATGCCATTAGGGGCTGCTCCTACACATTTTGTATTACAGCTGTGGAGTGTGTAACCCATGAATAGCACTTGTGTTATGTTTGCTTTAGAAAACTGTGTTGATCCCTCCAGGCGCTCTATTTGCAAGTACTCCCACGTGAGGCATAGAGCAGAGGGGAACTGAAGCAAACAGATCTGTCTTACAGAGAGACTGTTCTGTAAGGAAATGTTTTTAGAGGCTAGAGAAATGGGTAGCATGCCTCCCACTCTGGTTGTAACTTTTGAAAGACCATGGCCAAGGAAATCTTTTATTGACATAACAAAACTATTCATTCGCTGTGCAGGGCTCAAATTCTATGCAACCATTTCCATGTGGCTGAGTTTTAATAAAGTTTGACCCAGCCTCTTTGGATTTAGTTTGTGGAACGAGGATTATAACATGAATGTTTTTCTTTGGAAAAAAGTTGCTCTTTAGGGTTTTTTGAATTACTTCTCAAGTTGTGAAAATCAGATCAGGGATAATCTTTCAGTGCGTTATAAGGTTTATATTTCTCTTGGATTTCTTTCAGGATGAACTTATTTTAGCACTTCAGGATTGGAATAAAATCTCTTAATTTCTTTTCCCTATATGCAATTCAGTCTAGACCAAAGTGGTATATTTTAGGAATGTGTAAGCTGATGACCACACTTGTTTTTGAGTAAATGAGTGCACCGTGAAAACGATAGCTTGATTTCAGCTGTAATGTTCTCTTTAGATTATGAATTTTACATCTTAGTTACATTGATAAATTCCCATGCTTATTTTAGGATTTTGTTGTTGTTGTTAGGTGAGAGAATTATGCAGATATCTCTAAAAGATCTGGGTTTGAAGTATGGTTATATGTGAAAAGAAATCTATCACAACTGAACAAAGGCTCAGTATGGTGATTTACATACTTGACTCCATGTAATACAACTTCACAGACACTCCACAAGGTAGATATTATTATATCTATTTTGATGTCTATATCACTTTTGATATCTAGATCTATATCACTTTCGCAAATTATAAAGCTAGTAAATAACAGAGATGAAACTCCAAGTTGTTCTAATTCCAAAGTTCATGTTCTTCAACATTATCCTTTATTGCCTTCTACAAATCACTGTGAAACTTTCTCAGAATTCCCCTCTTTAAAAGATCTTTTCAAATCTTGAAATGACTCTTGCTTACTAACGAGCTTTTTGTTTGTTTGTCTGTTTGTTTTGTTTGTTTTTTTTCTTTTTGCCTTCTTAACAAATATCTAAAGAGCAGTCAAATAAACTTGATAGAATCCCATTCCTGCATATAGTGGGTTGCAAGCTTGAGCCATTAGCATCACTTGGATAGGTTTTTGAAAATACCACTGGCTGATCCTACATTAGACTTTTTACATCAGAATCGCTGGAAGTTTTCCCAGGTCACAGGTGTTTTTAAAAGCTTTCTTGGTGATTCCAAAATACAGCCGCTGTTAAAAATGTGTGCTATATATTAACAAAAATTCATAAATTCTAGTTCTGCACATGTCTTTCTTAGCTATACTAAAAATTGTAAAGATTTTTCTGTCTTCTTGGAAAAGCAAACTGATATTATCTTTATGTATTTCCTTCCACATGGGTTTATCAGCACACCATTCTCCCTAGTTGGTATGCTCAGAGGATGTGTCAGATCTATCTGCATCTATTTCTCCCATTAAGGAATGTGGGTTAAAATGAGCAACATGGAAGGAATTGGTGATAAAAGAAAATAAGGTTTATACCACTTGGGTTTAAAAGGTTCGATCTTTCTCCTAGCAATTTAAAGGACTTGTCATTCAAAGGACTCCACCTCACTGCCCCCAGCATCTGTAACCACTTTGTTTGGGGAGGGGCTGAGGTATGTACACCTGTGCAAGGACTCTTCATTTGATATTTACTCATTTCTGCATCGATATCCTGGCACTGAATCCCTTCAAACCATTGTTATCTTTATTTGTTATTGAGTTAGTTTTTGACTAACTAGGCTTCCCAGCGTGGCTTCTTATGCCTTTGAGCCCACTGGACCAATTCAGAGAACTGAATTTGTACACATCTAGCTGGAAAACTTCTTTCCCTCAGTTATTGGCAAGATAGGAAATCAATGGCACATTTGCCTTTCTTTAGTAATAATATTTAGTGGCAAAGCATCACCCTCTATCACTGAAAATGGCGACATCATCCAGTTTCAAATGTACCTAGAAAACTGAGGTTTTTCTCAAGAGGCAATGCTATGAATTCAAGGTAGATGTTACCTGAAAGGAAGCCTGTTATTCTCAAGATGAATGTTTTGGAAACTCATGTCACATCAAATTTTCATACCAAATGAGTGACCTACACTGAGCATTGAGAATTGGACAGCATGTGAAGGGAATATACTCTACTTTTTGGTAAATTGAGATACAGTTAAGATTTACAAACTGTGCATATCTTCTGTTGGCCCCTCGTAATCTATGTTCTACCATTTTTTCTACTCCTTTTTTTTTTTTTTTTTGCTCTGGAAGCCTTCAGTTACATGGACTGCATCCGCAGACTCCCTTGTACTCTGGCTATAATTTAGCCAGTGATATTACTGGCTGGTGATTGGTTTGTGGGATGAGAATAAAGTAAGGATATTCATCCAGTTTTCTCCTTGTTGGGTCAGTGGAATTTGGCAGAATTACTGTACCAAAGGCCATGGTTTTCATAAGGTGCCTCTCTAGGCAGCTATTCACTCCAGGTTTATTTAGCTGATCCTGCCTCTTGTCCGTTCATGCCTAGGGTTGCTAAATGAGTTCCCATTATTGCTGGCCTCAGGGATCTGCATTATTTGTTTTCCCCCAAATCTGCCCACATATTTATTAATAGTTTCATTTATTAATTGTCCCGACCGGCAGGACAATGCAACGTGGGACGAGGGGAAGAAACCTGTTGAGGATGAAAAAAAGGGGAGACAGGAGACGCGAAGAATGGAGGCAAGACAGGGATCTGATCAAGCCTCAAAATTTTTTTACGATGGCGGGTTATATATATAGCTATGTCAGATGGGGGTGGGATATGCTATGTCATAGGGTGGCGAGGTACTTGTCGCGGGCTGATAGGCTAGGACAGGGCGATGCCATATGAGGTACAAGGAAATGGGCAGGCTCTGGGTTTGGCGCGCGCGGGCTCTGGGTTTGGCGCGCGCGGGCTCTGGGTTTGGCGCGCGCGGGCTCTGGGTTTGGCGCGCGCGGGCTTTGGGTTTTGTGACCAGGAAGTTCTGCCTAGGCAAGGCCTGGGGATTTCTATGGCTTCCGACATCTCCTCCCTTTTTGTTTGTTTTAAGGAGGTGGGCCTTGACCGAGTGAGGGAACAGAGGCCTGGTTCCTCCAACGAGCAGAGCTCGTTATTGGATGGTTTTGGGTATCTTTTGTGGAGGAGAGGTAGAGATTTTTTGATACCAACCTCTATGCAAACCAGGTATGTTCTCAGGAAAGTTAAAGGGAGCCGACCGTTGTGAGTCGAGCCCTTTCCTTGCAAATGCTTTGCTTTGCACTCACCTCAGTGCCCATACCCCTCCCCAACTCGTGGGGGGAGTAGACATACCCTTAGTATTATGCCGTCCCCGTGGGGAGGAAGCCAAGATAGCCTTCTTCGAGGCCGTCCCCTGTTGCTAGCCGCTGATAATGGATTTGGATTGGTTTGGCCAAAACAGCATCGATTTGGTTTTTAATGAGGTCAGTAATGCGCCTAAAAGCCCATGGCCCGAAGGCTATTAAGAGAAGGATGCATAGGAGGGGGCCAAGGGTGGGGAGCAGGTAGGGGAGAAGTCCGTTGAGACCCGTCCAGAGTGGGTTTTCGAAGAGTTCTTTGCGTCTTTTTACTAGGTCCTCTTGTAGTTTTTTGATCTTGTCTCGGACGATCCCAGACTTGTTAGCATAGAAGCAGCAGCGTTCCTGTAAAGCTGTCCTTGTGGGGCTGGCTCCTCGGTGTGGGCACGGAGGTATCCACTGGGCACTGTGCCTCCCGGGCAGTCACATGGGTTGCCATAGAGCTGTCTGTATAGCTGCTCGCGGCTTACGGGGGGCCCAAACCCTCCGTAAACGGGGATGATGAGGAATGTGAAGAGTGTCAAAGTGAAGGACTCCATGAAGAACTTTATGTCCTGTGAAAAGAGAGAGAGATTTTCTCAGGGAAGATATCCCTGGAGTCTTTATGTGTTATTTGGATTTGGGGTGTTGACAGGCTTAACGAGACGCTCTGGCAGCCATCGCGCGCCGCCTTCCTGAGAATCATAAATGCAGGCTGACCCACGTCCCCAAATGAGGACTGGATCGGTGCCGTTCCATTTGGAGGTTAATGGATCTTTCCACATAACTGTAGCATATTGATTTTTTGTTTCTTGGTGCCAGAAGCGATCGGCAGCCGATTTTCCCTGAGCGTCAAGTTGTAGGAAATTAAGGGTAAACAATGCATGGCTGAGAACATTACGAGGAGATCCTTTGGTCGGATAGGCAGTGGTGGTTTTTAACTTGTTGATGGTGTTTTTGAGTGTCTGGTGGGCTCGCTCTACAATGCCCTGGCCTTGGGGATTGTAAGGGATGCCAGTGACGTGTTTGATTTGGAATTGAGCACAAAAGGCTTGAAATGCCTGGGAGGTATACCCTGGTCCATTGTCTGTTTTTATAGTTTGAGGTTTTCCTAGTGTGGTAAGGCATTGGAGGGTATGGGCTATGATGTTTTTTGTAGCCTCGCCCCCATGAAGGGTGGCAACCATGAAGCCGCTGAAGGTATCTATAGTTACGTGTACATACTTTAAATGGCCGAATTCAGGAATATGTGTAATGTCCATCTGCCAGATTTGTCCAGGGAGTAAGCCCCTTGGGTTAACTCCTAGGTGAGGAAGAGGCAGAAAGGTTATGCACCCTGAGCAACTTTTAACAATGTGTCTAGCCTGATCTCGGGTAATTTTGAATAACAAGCGAAGTGTGTGGGCATTGACATGATGTAAGTTGTGGAATTGGGTGGCTCGCGTTATAGGATCTAAGGTTAAGGGACATACTAAGCGGGTATGATTGTCTGCTATAGCATTGCCCTGTGAAAGGGGTCCAGGGAGGTCAGTATGAGCCCGAAGATGACTAAGGAAAAATGGGGTCTGTCTTTGTAGTATGAGATGTTGTAGTTGTTGAAAAAGTTTGGCAGCGCTGGTAGAGGGCTTGATATATGGCACTGTTTCTAGTTGGGGCACAGACAGGGCGATATAGGCACTATCAGTGTACAAGTTAAAGGGTGACTCCTGTAGTTTTTTAAACACTTTTATAACGGCATAAAGTTCAACAAGTTGGGCAGACTGAAATGGAGACTGCACCTGAAATCTTTGTGAGTTAATGACATATGCTGCTACGCCAGAAGAAGACCCATCCGTGAAAACCAAGGCGGCATTTTGTAATGGTTTAGTGGCTGTTATCTTTGGAAAAACAAAGGGATGTAGTCTGGAGAACTGTAGGAGTTTATTAGGGGGATAATGATTATCTATCTTGCCCTGAAATGATGTAAGGGAAATGATCCAGTCATCGTTATTTTGGGTTAGCCAATTAAGCTGTTCTTTAGTGTAGGGGAGAATGAGCTGATCAGGGTCCCTGCCAAAGTGTTGTCGGCTTTTTTCTCTTCCTATCTTAATAAGTTTGACTACCAGGGATGGGTATGTGACTAGGACCTTAGACGGGGAGGAGGGTAAATGAACCCAGAAGAGGGGATTATCTTGCCATAAGACCCCAGTAGGTGTATGAGGGGTTGCACAAATAATGAGGGAGAAGGGCTGTTTGTATGATAGAAAGGTGACTTGTTGTTGTTGAATTGCCTTTTCTAGTAATTGAAGAGAGCCCTTTGCCTCAGGCGACAGCTCTCGAGGGGAGAGAGGGTCTGAGTCTCCCTGAAGAATATCAAAGAGGGGCTTGAGGTCTCCTGTAGTGAGCCTTAAGTATGGTCGAAGCCAGTTAATATCTCCCAAAAATTTTTGAAAGTCATGTAAAGTGTATAAATGACTAGTTTTAAGTTGGACTTTTTGGGTGGTTATGGACTGATTATGTAGCTCAAATCCCAGATAGTAGTAGGGGTCTTTGAGCTGGATCTTATTGGGGGCAAGTTGGAGTCCATAAGTGGTAAGATTGTGAGTTAAGTGTTGGCAGCATTGGAGTACCTCTGTGGTGGTCTTTCCTGCTAGAAGGATATCGTCCATATAATGAATAATATAAATAGTGGGCCATTGTGTTCTAACAGGATCCACAGCTTGTGCCACAAATTTTTGGCATAGGGTGGGACTATTGGCCATGCCTTGTGGGAGGACTTTCCACTGAAAGCGCTGCATAGGACCCTTGAAGTTGGTTACAGGCAGGCTAAATGCGAAACGCTCTCTGTCCAGGGGGTGTAAAGGAATGGTAAAGAAACAATCTTTAAGGTCTATAATAATCTTGTGATAGTTAGCTGGGATAGCTGTCGGGGAAGGGAGGCCTGGTTGGAGGGCTCCCATGGAGAACATGGTTTTATTAATTTCTCTGAGATCCTGAAGGAGGCGCCAAGACCCAGACTTCTTTTTAATAACAAAAATGGGTGTATTCCATGGCGAAGTAGTTGGTTCTATATGTCCTGCCGCTAATTGTTCCTGCACTAACCGAGAAGCTGCGGACAACTTTTCCTCAGGTAGTGGCCATTGGTCCACCCAAACGGGGGAATTGTCTTTCCATTTTATCTTCTCCGCATGGGGTGCAGGAGGATCAATGGCCGCTAGGAAAAATCCTGACTGCCTAATCCTTGTCGGTTAGGGTTGGGCTTTATAGAGAGGGGATTTTTTATCCCTTGACCAGCTTTTCCCAGTCCCTGTCCAGGGAGATAGCCTTGGTTAAGCATCTGTTGAGCAACTATTTCGTTGGGGCTGCACATGATAAGTTTGAGTTGTGATAGGATATCACGGCCCCACAGATTAATGGGAATTCCAGAAATAATATATGGCTGGACCTTACCAGTATTGCCCTCTTCGTCTTCCCATGAGAGTATTTTAGAGCTTTGTCTGGGATTGGCTGATTGTCCTATGCCCTGTAGATGGGTATATGAGGCTTTAGAGGGCCATGTTGAAGGCCAGTATCTATCTGAGATGACTGTTGCGTCCGCTCCCGTGTCTATTAAACCTTGAAATTTTTTTCCATCTAAGTACAGGGTTAAAAGTGGCCTCTCTAAAGTGACCTGTTGTATCCAATAGGCATCTGAGGAGCCGAAGGCGGACTCCCGTCTCTTTGGTGTCAGATATTGTTTATTAGAGGTGTCTAATGGGAGAAGCACAAGCTGTGCTATCCTTTGGCCTTTTACTATGGATACAGGGCCCAGAGGGGCCGAGGCTAAGAGTTGTATGAGTCCTGTATAATCATTATCTATGACTCCTGGGATTATATTCAGGCCGGCGAGGGAAGAGCTGCCCCGTCCCAATATAAGTCCAAATGTTTCCGGGGGCATAGGTCCCGTCGTGGTGGTGGGAACGAGTTGGACCCCTTGGTCTGGGGTTAGTATTGAGTCGGCGGCGGCACAGAGGTCCAGTCCTGCGCTTCCGGGGGTAGCCCGGTGGAGGGAACCGACACTTGAGCTGGGAGGATCTGAGGACTTGGTTGTTGGGGAACAAACCTGACAGCCCCTAGGTTGTGTCCCGATGGAGGGGCCAGGGGCTGGCCCCGACTGGGGTTTCCCGGTTTCCTGGAAAGGGGGATACCTTCAATATCTGTTTTAGAATAACAATCAGAGGCCCAATGTTTGCCCCGTCGACATCTTGGGCACACGGTGGAAGGCATTGGTCTGGAGGGTGTCGGTGGGGGCTGTGATGAATTTTGGGGTTGTGGACCTCTATTTTTTATTGGGCAATCTCGACTAAAGTGTCCAGGTTGTTTACAGGAGAAACATAATCTAGATTGTTGATTAGGAGGCTTGTTTGAGGCAAAGTCTCGGAGGGCGGCTCCGATAGCGAGTCCCAAGGTATGGGAGGCTCCAACCCCTGAGCATAGTTTAATGTAGTCAGCAAGGTTGCCTCCACGGTGGGGGCGAATGGTTGCCTGGCAAGTGGGGTTAGCATTTTCATAGGCTAAATGTTTAACAAAGGCGCTGTCGTTCTCGCCTTCTCCGACCAACCGTTCGGCGGCGTCGGTGAGTCTGCTGATAAACTCACAATATGGCTCCTCGGGGCCCTGACGAATCTTTGCCAGGGAGGTGGTAGCGGAGCCTCTTGGAGGTAGGCGGCGCCACGCCTTGAGACCAGCGTTCTGAATTTGAGCTAACAGCCCCGGGGGAAAAGTTGCCTGGATTTCATTGGTATGATAGGGTTTTTCTCCTAGTAATTTATCCCGAGTCCATGATCTTGTTGTTCTATTTTCACTATTGCGCTGTGCTATCTCTCGGCAGTTTTCTTTAAACTCTGTGTGCCAGAGGACGTGGTCCCCCCCAGAAAGGGTGGCACGAGCTAATTTAAACCAATCATTGGGTGTGAGCCAACGGTCACTGAGACCTTCAAGAATTGCCAAGGTGTAGGGCGCTGTCGGGCCATAAGAGCTTACTGCACCTTTTAAATCTTTAATATGTTTGATGCCTAGCCGGTGATATTTTTGGCCAGTGGGATCATTGGAGTTGGGAGTGTTATCTTCTGGGTCTTCTGTGTCAGAGGCCTCATCGGCCGAGGGGGGATTATGAGAGTCGGGGGGTTCATTGTCAGTCTCTTCCATTGTATCCTCTTGAGAGGGTGGGCCACGGTTTTGGCTGCGGGTAACTGGAAAGGTCATTAGGGTCTTTTTATTAAGTATTGGGCCTTTTTGAGGTTTTTCAGGGTTTTGGTTAGGCATTAAGGTTTTAAGTTCTTTTTCAAGGGCATGCAGCTCCTTTAGGAGTTGCATATGTTCGCGTTTTTGTTGGAGTGTCTCTCTAAGAGAAGAAATTTCTTGGGTTAAAGATATTTTTGCCTGCCTAATGGGATCGGTTAAGGATGGGGTGTTTTGAACTAGGATGTCTTGAGGGAATAGGGGTGGGTTTGGGTTTAAGACTGGGTCATAGAATGTTGGGAGTTCCTGAGGGGGGACATAAGGGGGAGGGGTATGTATTTTTTGTGAAGGGGCGCGCAAGGTTGGCGCGGCGAGGCCCCAGGGATCTTCTTTTTTATTATAGCGGGCAGCTTGTTCCTCTAAATCTATCTGGTCTCTTGGGGAGAGCTGGTCCTGATTATTAAAGGCCAAAAGGGAAGGGTAGATTTTAGGGGGGTCTTTTAATGGGTGATTCTCTAAGGCAGAGGCTTCCTGATTATCAGCTTGTTTTTTAGGTTCCTCTGGCATGTCTATTGAAACAGATTGGCAGACAGAAGGGGGGCGGGAACTCTCTTTTAGGACTGTTTCCCCTGTCTGTAAGATCTCTCTAACATCTGGGTCTGAGGAATGTATTTTTAGGATATCATTAATCAGATTCCAATATGAGAATGCCGATACAGGGACCTTGTTGGGTCCAAAAACCCGATAGTAATCATTAAAACAGTCTCCAACTCTCTTCCAATATTTTTGATCAATCGTTCCTTCTTGGGGGAACCAGGGGCAGATATCAGAGACAAAACTGAAAAACTCACGTAAATCTTTTTTTCTAGCCTTAACTCTCCGCATCTTGAGAGATTCCTTAATACCCTTAAGGAAGAGTTCATGTGAACTCAACTCCTGTCCCATGTCAATCACCTACTCACCAATCTCTCGTCCTTCGCTGGGCGGCTACTCCAACGTCGGGCAAACTTGGAGTCTTTTCTTACGGGTGAATACCTCGTGAACTCCAAACGAGCCTTTTTACTGCCGAGGGGGCTGTCGAGTCTTGTCCCTTACGGGCTCGAAACAAGCCACACTCGTGCCGGGGAGGCCCTCGAGTCTTGTCCCACGAGTGAAAACTGCGTGGGCTCGAAAGAAGCCAGCCCGTGGAGGCTCAGGGGGGGGGGGGGGCCGCGGCGGTTTCCAGAGTAGGTGTCCTCATAGAATCTTCGTACCTCGGGCCCCACGTTGGGCGCCAAAATGTCCCGACCGGCAGGACAATGCAACGTGGGACGAGGGGAAGAAACCTGTTGAGGATGAAAAAAAGGGGAGACAGGAGACGCGAAGAATGGAGGCAAGACAGGGATCTGATCAAGCCTCAAAATTTTATTACGATGGCGGGTTATATATATAGCTATGTCAGATGGGGGTGGGATATGCTATGTCATAGGGTGGCGAGGTACTTGTCGCGGGCTGATAGGCTAGGACAGGGCGATGCCATATGAGGTACAAGGAAATGGGCAGGCTCTGGGTTTGGCGCGCGCGGGCTCTGGGTTTGGCGCGCGCGGGCTCTGGGTTTGGCGCGCGCGGGCTCTGGGTTTGGCGCGCGCGGGCTTTGGGTTTTGTGACCAGGAAGTTCTGCCTAGGCAAGGCCTGGGGATTTCTATGGCTTCCGACAATTAATAGTTTCATTTTTTGATAGTTTCATTATTAACTATTGTTATTAATAGTTTCATTATTAATAATATTCATGTATTCAACTGTATAAAACTATCCAGCTTGAGTGTACCATCTCCAAGAATTAACCTCAGAAGAACATGGAGCTCCAATTTCCTTGGAAATAATCCTAAGTATTATGGCATCATTAAACTAGCTGTATGCCCCTGGTATTTTTCTTGGGAATCACACTTCTTCAACTCTATGTAGGGATATTTATTATTACTTTTTTTGTCTTTTTTTTTTTCGGGGCAGGGGATGTGGGGTGGCTTAAACAACAGAAATTTATTTCCTTACAGAGGCAGCTATATTGAATTAGAGCACCTCCTTAGAACCTCATTTTTATTTATTATTTTTCAGTTAGTTGACAGTCAACATTATATTAGTTTTAGGTGTACAGCATAGTGGTTAGATATTTATATAACTTATGAAATGATCCCTTTGATAAGTCTTGCACCCGTCTGACACCACATACAGCTATTACAACATCCTTGACTACATTCCCTAAGCTGTACTTTACATCCCCGTGACTATATTTTATAACAGCCCCTTTATACTTCTTAATCGCTTCACCTTTTTCACCCAGTCCCTCTCCCAAATGGCAACCATCAGTTTGTTCTCTGTATCTATGATTTTGTCTGTGTTGTTGTTTTTTTAATTCCACATATAAGTGAAATCATTTGGCACTTCTCTTTCTGTGTCTGACTTACTTCACTTAGCATAATACCCTCTAGGTCCATCCGTGCTGTCCCAAATGGTAAGATTTCACTCTTTTTATGGCTGAGTAACATACCATTGTATATATGTACTACATCTTCTTTATCCATTCATCTTTTGGTTGGATTATTTAATTCATTTATATGTAAAGCAATTATTGATAAGTATGTAGTAGCAATGATACGTATGTAGTATGTAGCAATTTTATTAATTGCTTTCTGATTGTTTTTGTAGTTCTTCTCTATTTCTCATTCTCTTGCTGTCTACTTTGTATATTGATAGCTTTCTGTAGTGTTGTGTTTGGATTCCTTTCTCTTTATTTCTTGCAGATTTTTGGTTTGTGGTTACCGTGTGCTTCATATATACCAAGCTATGTTTATGGCAGTTGATTTTAAGTTGGTGGTCACATAAGTTCGAACACGGTCTAAAATCACTACCATTTTTTTTTCATTCTCTCTACATTTATGTTTTTGTCATTATTTTTCACTTCTTGTGTGTGTGTGTGTGTGTGTGTGTGTGTGTGTGTGTGTATCAATTTACTGTTGTAATTACATGATCTTCCTACTTTTGCCTTTTTACCTTTGCATTAGCTTTAGCTTGTTCCACTGCTTTTAGTATGTGTTTTCCTTTGTCAGTGAGAATTTTTTTCTTTGAGATATTTTCATATACAATTTTTAATTTTGTTTTCTTCCTCTTCTTAAAGAAGTTCCTTTAACATATCTTGTAGTATTGCTTTGGTGATGATGAGCTCCTTCAGCTTTTTCTTGTCTGGGAACGTGTTGGTTATTTCTTGAGGCTACTTTCCTGGCTTAGTATTTTTCCTTCCTTCCCTTCCTCCTGTCCTGCCTCTCTCCTTCCTTCCCTCCCTTTTTCCTTCCCTCCCCCTCTTTGTTCCTTTCTTCCTTTTTCTCTTTCTCTCTCATTTTCTCTTTCCTTATTTTTGTTTGTGTACTTGATGTTTTGCTCAGGAAAATTTGATATTCACAGTGAGTTCTGATCTAGAGGTATATATTTAGAGAAGGGGAAAAATAAGGCATTTTCAAGATCATGACATATGATCTTGTCATGACATATCACTTTTTTCAGAGAATGATTACAAGATATTTATCATAATGTTGAAGTTTGATAATGTAGTAGTCATTAGTTTTAAATGCCAGTGATTTTAGGTCATCTACTTTTCAGGCCCATAGTAAGATTGTATTTCTTGACTTCCATATGATTGGATGGGGTCATGTGACTATTTCTGATTAATAATTTGTGAGGGGAAGTTAAGGTGTCACTTTTGTGCTGAATCATTTAATGTCAGTGCAGGATCCTTTAGAGTTCTTACAATTTATAACAATGATAAGAAATGTTGCAGAAAGTACATGTTCCATCAACAAAAGTTCCAGGAAAAGAAAAAAAAAAAGATGACCTAGAATGGAGCTTTGAACAACTTTGATTTCATAATGGGAGTGAGAATTTTCTTTTTCTGGTTTTTCTTTTTCTTTTTAATGCTGTACTAACCGATACATACTGTATTAGTTAGCTGAGGATGCTATAACAAAATACTTCAGACTGGATAGTTTAAACAGCTGACATTTTTCTCACAGTTCTGTGGTCTGGAAGGCCAAAATTAAGGTGCTGGCAGATTGAGTTTTTGGTAAGAACCCTCATTCTGGCTTATAGATAGCTGACTTATCACTATGTCCTCACATCATGGGGAGAGAGTGAGCTCTGGTCATTCTTCCTCTTCTTATAAGGACACTAATTCTATCATGGGGACCCTACCCTTATGAACTCACCTAAACCTAACTGCTTACTAAAGGTCCGGCCTCTAAATACCATCACATTGGGGGTTAGGGCTTCAACATATGAATTTTGAGGAAAGGGGACACAGACGGTAAATCTATAGCACATGATAAAAAATACTAACTTATATAAGTTAGATTATCTCTAATAATGGGATTATTCTTATTTATATTTGTATGTACTTTATTGAATAGGATGGAAAAGGGTAAACTTATGCTTAGTGAGATAAAGGAATCATGAGTACATGTGGGACCATGTTGCAACAAATAGATGCCAAAATGATGACAAGATGAATTACTGAGAGTGACTGTTAGAAAATGAGGATGCTTTGTGCCTGGTGCTGGGAGAGGAGAGTTGGATACCTAGTATATTTTGAAATGTGGCAAGCATTTCAATCACATTTATAGTCACAACAATCCTGCAAAACAGGCTCTCTAAAAATATCCATTAAGCACCTTCTGTGTCCTAGGCGTTTTGCTAGGTGCTGGGATATAGCAGTAAGCAAAATAAACAAGGTCCCTGCGCTCAGAGGGAACATATGTCGGAGCATACAGGAAGAGCAACAGGCAATGACACTGAAGAAAAGTGAGTGCTGAGGGAAGAGGGAAGAGCAGATGCCCTGAGAGCACATGGAAAAGATGTCTAACCCTGATTGATGGCACAAATGAAGGCTTCCTGGAAGAGGGAATGTCTAGGCTTAGAAATGAGTATGAATAAGAGTTAACTAAGCAAAGAAAAGGAGAGGTTTTTCTAGACATAGGGAGCAATATGTGTCGTGTTCCATAGCAGAAGAGAGCCTGAATTTCTTAGAAATTAGGGAATCTAGAACTTGGCTCTTTTAGCCACACTAGAGGGCAAAACTCTGGCTTTTTTAGAGATTACTCAAGGGATTGGTGAACCAGCTTGGAAATGCAGGGAGTTTAACTCACTTAGGGACACATTTATCCAATGGGAGACAGGAAAGAGGAGGGACATAAACGGATACATTTCTTGTCTATTCATCCCTCTAAAATAAATAACATGATGATGATGATGATGATGATGATGATGATAAAGCATGCTACTATTTATTGAGAGCTGAGTATATATCAGGTACCATTCAAAGCATTTTAAATTCATTACAACACCTCAAAATTTTAATATATGCACAGAGAATTTGAATAGCTTGTTCAGTGTGGCACTTTTACTTGTATTATGTGATAGAGCCAGGCTTTAAATTGAGAGCTGCTGAACTCTCAATTTAGCAGCATTGTTGAGTCAAATAGAGTCTGGGCTGAGTGCTAAAAAGAGGTAGTCCAGTGAGTTGGTTACTACCTGTTAAAAATAGAATTTAAGAAAAACAAACGGACATTGCCAAGCATTATTGCAATTTGTAACTAGGTGATAGATTTGGTCTTGGGATTTTCCCCTCCTATGTTCTTGAGTATAGGGTTGCAGTTTCAATGGTGCCTTAAAGTGTGTGCAGTAGAACACAGCTGGTGACTGACTTTAACTGTAATTATTGGCCTCTTACCAGTATTTAAAGATGCACTGCATGGATCAGTGCTTTGAACTTTGGTTTTCAGTTTTTATCAACAGTGTACCATTACTTTTCTAAAGACCTTTTCTTCACCTTTATTTAGATCTTGCACTGGTCTATAATTACATGAAACTTAAAATTCTCTATGGATTGATTTCCATAAATTACAAATATGTCATGCGTTATGTTACGGGACAAAAGGTCAGCAAACCAATTTGTTACACCGTAGCACATTTACTAGAGCTTGGACAATGATCCATGTGTTGAAATCCTTCTGATTTTAACTCTTTAACCTGGATTTCAACTGGAAACACAAATTGTATGTAAAATGGAATTTAAATCACTGTTACCCATAATAGAAAATAACAGAAATTTGGATAGGTAGTTGTGAACTGGTCTTTGCTTGTCAAACATCTATTTCTAATTCAATTTTCCATGATAGAGAATAAATATATGGTATTTTGCAACATCCTAAATATATCAATTCCAAATTAATCCTACTGTCAACATAAAAACTAATTCCACCATATTAAATTATAAGTTTAGTAAAAGGAATACTAATAGCTTAGTGTTATGTTAAAAGTAATGAAATATTACACATTATGCAAGTTGAAAATTAAGCTGGGTTCTCCCAGTGTCTTGAGTGGTCCTTAGTAATCAATCAAAAATAAATCCAATAAAATGAAATTTAAATGGCACGAGTGAACTAATTAAGTTTCACAGGGAAACCTACATTCCATTCTACAAATGTAAACTCAGAGAATTTTGGTCCTTCCGTGAAATTTTTATTTTTCTGTTTGAAAACTGCAAAAAACCCTATGTCTATAAATAGCATTACATTTTTCAGTTTTCCTAGAGTTGAAATGTTATACATGTCATTGACTTCTCTTCTTGTTCCATCGCCCAATGGGATTGTAAGTCCTGCTTTTTCTAGTCATAGCTCTCCTATCATTGTCCTGTTGTTGTTGTTGTTGTTGTTGTTGTTCCACTTACCAACATCAGACCTCCCTTGATTTTGATTACTGTTTTTCCCTTCCGTCCATTATGCACAGTGATATCAGATAATATTACTGGGACATAGGACTATTCTTGTCATGCCTTGCCTCAAACCATTCCATACTGACAACAGCCTGCAGTTGCAATTACCCTGGCATAAACTTCAAGGTATTCTTGTCCCAGCCTACTGTATCAAATTTCTTTCCCAACTATTGATCCTTATGATCCTTACATTGTTTATATTACTCATCATCTTCAAGTTGTACCCTATCCTTTGGTGGCTTTGCTTATTTCTGAAATTACCAGGTCCCATTTTTGCCCATCAAAATCTTTCCTTTATTTCACAGATCAATTTAACTTTTACCTCTATGTTCCAGCCTAGCAGTTATTATATTACGTATAATCTACTGCCGGTTATTTGTGTATTATTATTATTATTATTATTATTATTATTATTATTATTATTATTCCTATATGTCCATTGTCTCAATCATTCTCCACAATATCTCTAGGGCATTTATTTTCTGTTTCCCCCTTTTAATAGACGATAGAATGACGATGAGAATTTCAAAAGCTTCCCAAGGACACATGGCCAGCACTGGTAGAGCCAGGAGCAAAGCTAGATTAGGTGACTCTAAAGCCATAGGACCCTGATATTCTATGGCTTTTCACAGCTACTTCCATAAGAGATCTATTACTGCAATAGTACTGTGTGTGTGTGCTTGTGTGCATGTATACATATATACACAAGCACACACACACAGTACATATATATGTATACATGCACACAAGCACACACACACAGTACTATTGCAGTAATATATTAGTTTGGTGCAAACGTAATTGCGGTTTTTGCAATTTTTTTTTAACCTTTTAAATCACAATTGCTTTTGCATCAATCTAGTAGCTAATGGATAGGTGCATAAGATAGATATAACCATATATCTATCTTATGGTTAGATATAACCTAAATGTAAATTTAGACTACTTTGGTTTTTCTTAGATTTTTTTCTCAAATATTCTGATTCCTAGTTAGCCAATTAATGGCACACAGTTAACAACTAACATGTTTTATATATTTCATGAGAGCCTCCTTGGTGCAAGATGCCTACTGTGCCTCATACTGCATATGAAGGAATGTCTCTGAAACTTGAGTGTTACTATCAAACTAAGGGTGTTTATTTGTTTGAACACTTGGTGGATTCTGCCTTTTGTGGTTGTATTTATGATCCACAGTAGGTTTCTGAGAGTAAATTAAAGAGGCTGATCTTGGCATTGAAATAGAGTCCTTCCAGTGCTTTAAGAGCCTTGCTTTACTTTGAGTGACAACTATAATAGCATTAGTGTTTGGTAATGCATTGGCCACCCGTGCTGGTGTGGGACTAAAGGACAGCAGGGTGTTAAGTCACAGGGACTCCAGGATGGAGGGAAATCACAGATGTAACAATCAAGCCAAGCGTGAGACACAGCTTTGGTTGCCCCTTTGTTTCTCCTCCAATTGAGAATCTTTTGTATGCTTTTTTTTTTTGCAGTCATTTCCCTCTCTGCATTCTACTTTGCTAATTAAAATTCTAATCACTCTGACAGTTAGAGATAGGAAAAAAATTTTTTCTTCCATGCTGGAGAAGGTAATTTCAAGGTGTTTTATCTGTCAAAAAAAAAAAAAAAGAAAGAAAGAAAGAAAGAAAGAAAGAAAGAAAGAAAGAAAGAAAGAAAGAAAGAAAGAAAGAAAGATAGAAGTTAGACAAAGAAGTGAATTGTCACAGGACAAATGAATTTTGTTTTCCCATTCTGCCTAAAAATATGAAACTGTAGCTAGGACAACAAATTTCTGTTTGGCATTAAAATAATTCTAAACAGATGAAGGTTAAACTATGTGCTTTACTTACCTACAGGTAAAGGTTTTCTGATTTTTTTTAAAAAAGGTCTTTTATGCATTTGTTCACATCAAAAATAATTTATTGTTCTTGGGATAAAATGAAGTATAACATCAACAGTTTGACTTGGTCCCTCTGATATGTTGTTTCTGAAAGTGTTTCCGTTTAACCTTTGATTTTCAGATCTTCGTTAAATATTTAAGAGACTAGAAATTCATATTTAAAGCAAAGAGAAATTTGTGGTATGATTTCTTTAATAAAATTGGGATGTTAAATTTTTAATGCTAACTGGTCTAGAAGTGTTAAATACAATTGCATCCAAGATGTATTTGAAAATGAATGCTCCAGAAAGGTAGGTTTCCTGAGAAACTTTCCAACTAAATTAATAATAGGCTGAATTTCAGCTGTGTCTGTCAGGGAGTCAGAATTAGGATTGGAAGAACATTTACCAGATAAGTTTCTGTCTGAAATGACTGACATTTAACTGATTCCTTAATTTTACTAAATTGACTGGACACTTGTTAAATATACTGAATCGGCTGTCTGATCCAATGTTATTTATACCTAAATGAATATATGTTTTAAAAAAGCTGCTATTAATTAGCAAGCATCATTGAGTAACCCATGTGGACTTCCGGGACACACACACAGGCCTACATAAAACACAAGGCCTCAAGGTTTTCGTAATGTAATAAGGTCATTTATTGTGTGATACAATTTTCAAAAAAGGAGGTACTGGGGGCAATATATTTTTTCAAATTTTCGTAGCCTCTAGCCAATTGAGGATTTATTTATAATTTGATTCTTTATTCATTCATTTATTCATTTCATGACCAAAAATTAGTGCAGATAAAATTATACGTATTAAATAGAACCTATATTCAATGATGGTTACAACTATTCTTTTAAGACCAATTTCATTATTTTTATTTGATATACATGTATATTTTGGAATCAAATATCTAGTATAGTTCTTTGTAACAGTAAACCTTCAAAGTGTTTTATTAATGAGACAAACAATGTTCTTTATTGTTATTGCTGAATAATTGATTCACTGAGTATATCATCCAGTACAGAAGGATTTAACAACATACAGATATCAAAGAGTTCAGTGTTGTGTAAGAACTTCAAGAGTTTGAGGTCCAGAGAAATATTTGGGGAGAGTCCTTTAGGACTTATATGTTGGTGTGAAATACTTAAATCAACAAATGTTCTTTTTTAACTTGTAAAGCATCACACAATCATGAATGTATGCTTTATTGTTGTGTTCATTCTAAAATGTTTTTTGAAGACACAGTGCTTTAAAGAAGAGAGCCTAGCAGAAATGTCATGAGTTAGGGACATGGGTTAGGGACAGTATGGATACTGGAGCTAGGGATTTGAGAAAATATGAACATATGAAATTAACCATCAGATTTCCAAAAACAGGGAAAAAATGAGTTATATCTATGAATATCCTAATATCTTTTGGCAGTTCATGGGAAAAAAGTTCAACTTCGCAATAGAATATTTGGGGACCTTAGACCTGTCAGTAAATACCTGGGTTGTCCTGAGCAAAATCATATAACATCTCTGAGTCAAAATTTCCTCATTTGTAAAATGAAGTCAATAATATATGTCTCAAACAATAGCTATGGGCTACTTATTTTTTGTCTATCACAGTTGTGTATGAATACAAAAGGATAAGGCAAGAACTAGCTATTTTCCCCAAAACCTGGATAGCTTGTAGGTTTTTGTCAACAATTATGGTAAATTTTTGTAACTGTTACTGAATACATGTAATATTTAAACTTTTGTGATAGGAATTGAGAGAGACAAAGGTGGACAAGGCAGCATCATTTAATTTAGGAGTACACACAACTAGCACATGGATAATGTAATAAATGAGAGAAGTACTGAGTAGCAGCTGAGTATGGAACAACCTAATTTCTTTATTACAAATACAAGTAATTGTGTTATTGTTTGTCTGTTTCCACTCCTGTCCCAGTAGTCAATTTTAATATTATCTGGGAGTCTAACATCGTCCTACACCTTTAGTCATTTCAGTAATCTTGCCTCCTCACCCTGTAACTCATATCAATTAGAAAATGTGCAAATCTTCTAACATGGCTTCTGGTCATCAACAAGATAAAATGACTTAGGTCTTCTCTGCCCATTTCTGGGCATGCACTTTTCCTGGGCCTCTGTGTGTACTTTCTTCCAGTGATTACATATGAATAGCTGATTTGTAATGTCTTAATTTCCCTACGAGTCTCTTCCCTGATTTTTCTTGGAGATTTAGACATTCTGTTGTATTCCTCTGCCCATAATTTCTTACCCACAGCCATCTGCAGGTCTGCAGTCTCCCTACAGTTTTCATGTGCCATGGTGTCTGCTGCAGATTTTCATGGCTTCCAACCTGAGACCCAGCCTATGCTACTAATCCTGACTGAACTTTGATTCACACAATACAAACATCAATCCCTCAGGCAGCCCGCAGAGAGGTCAGAATGTTGCAAACAAGTTCCAGTTATTTCCTTCCATCCCAAGGGAAGAAACTTGAAATAGGGCAGTTTCCTTCTGACCGTGTCATTCCACTCCAGGGAGGGAATGGGGTAAGAACAAGCAAATACACCATGAAATTTCCTACAATTTTGATTGTGGCTTCTTCTTGATTGGCTGTTTGCTTGGTTGCTATAGATGCTTGACTAGTTTCCAGACCTCCCACAAAGCTATTTTAGTCAGTCTGTAGTTACTTACTGGATGTTTCCATGGAGGAATGAGAGCCTGGAGCGTCCTAGTCCTCCATCTTGTTTTCATCACCCTAAGAAAGGTATTTTTAATCTGCACTTTATATGTACTATAATAAACACTTAACTGTGAGATTGAAATGAAGCCTGTTGGAGGCATCCAGAGACTTAGTAAGTTTACCAGTCAGAATCTCTTTCTGAAAAACCATCAAAAACACTGTAACAAAATTTTAATAATAATAATTCAGGGAAAAGAAATCAAAGAATAGTGGTATCTTTAAAAATCTAGAATACATATAGATATGTATATAAAATACTGGTAAGTAATGAAAAACATAACAATTTGGGATAAAAAAAAATCCAAGATAATTCTGTTAGGTTGGTACAAAAGTAACTGCAGTTTAAAAGGTTAAAAATAATTGGAAAAACAGCAATTACTTTTGCACCACCCTAATACAATAGTGGCTGATTACTAAGAAGATTGGAACAACATAAAGAAATGATAACTTGATATATTCTTGTGTTGTTCAGGGTGCAGGATGTGATTTACTCTAGGTATTGATAGCAAAATAGAACCTTAGCTGTCTGGTAGAAGTTATATAGCTGAGATGATAAGATTCAGATTAAAAGCGCAGATCCTAAGTAAAGTCCTATAAATCACAACCAGCAGAATATTAAAATGAATGATAATATCCAGTGTTGGAGAAGGTGTAGTGAAAATGAGTGACCTTATACACAGTTAGTGGAAGTAGAATTGCCAAAGCCTTTCTGGAGAACGATTTTGCACTATTTATCAAATTTGTAAATTTGTCAATTTCTGCCTAGAATTCCATTTTTGGAAAAATACTTAGTATTTTATCTAAAGAGACACGTATAAATGTTTTATTAAAGTACATATTTAATATGAAAAATAAAAAAAAAACTTAAATTTCCATTAAATGAATTATTATGGATTTTAGGGAATGTATATTATGAAATACTATTTAGCAGTTCAACAAAATAAAATCAGTCTATATGAAACAGCTCCAGAACACATTGAGTCAAAAAGTAAGTAGAAAAAGGCAAACATTATGATTTTATTATATAAGTAATAAGACAATATCGTGTATTTGTAAATGCATGGGAAAATCTAAATTACACTAATAGTTAATGATGGAAATAGGATTGGGATAGTCTTGGTGAACCAGGAGACTTTCACTTTTTATTATATGTGCTTCTGTATTGTTTGAATGTGTTATCATATTTTTTGGTATAAATAAATAAAAGCATATTTAATCAGGTAAGTAGTCTGGAATAATCTAACCACCTAGCGAGTCACACAGGTAAATTTAGTTGTTATGAATACAGCTGAAAGGACTTAGCTATGCTTTTTTATGTGTAAACATTTCTTCTTATGGGCTTTGTTGCAATCACTAAGTAACGTGGTCCTTAGTGTCAATAGTGATATTAATTGAGAATTAGCAAATAGGCAGAGATGCATTTGTCTCTGTTATGGGAAGAGAAAGAATTTAAAAACTAAGTGTTAGGCTGAACTAACAAATAGAAACATATGTACAGTTAAAATGCCTTAAATCAATAATTTCCAAATTAGGTTAATCCAAAAAATAGTATGCTGGGATTGTCTACCTATGATTTACCTACCTAGCTATTTAACTAATTTCACTGTTTGTTTGACTTTGATACAGTATTATCTTTAATTGTCCATATGTATTTTTTTTGTTAGTTCACAATTTTAATACAAGGGATTCCATACAAAAAATATATACATATTTGTTTATACATGCCGTCTTTTGGGAGGACAGAAGCAGTTTTGGCATTATGGCATTCTTAGCTTTGAAACTTTCCTTCCTCCATTTCTTTTAGCAGTCAGCAGGGCAGGCTGACACGAGGGAAATGCCTGCCAAGAAACTTTAGAAGGAGGCAGTTTTTAATTAACAGAGGCCAGAGAAGGAGATAACCCCAAAGGGTAGGGAAGAGAAATTAACATGGAAAAGCAGTTCCACGTTCCTGTGGGTCCCAAAAGGCCAGCCGTATTAGTGATGTCTGTTCTGATTGAACTTTTGCTGTATCTTTTTATTGATTCACTTGTCAGAATCTGACAAAAGGACCGCTGCCCATCAGTTGTTTGCTCAGAGTGGCGGGTCATGGCTAGAAGCCGCTTCCTTGTACAGCCGACTACTGAGCGAGAACTGTCGTTTTGGTTATCATTTTACAGACATGATTAATGTTGTTGAGCTTTAGGTAAGAATTAAGTGTGTGTACATGCATACAGCCCAACAGGCTTACTTACCCTGGATTTTGGAGCCTCATTGTTCTCTTAGTTCTTTACCTGGTTTTGCAGAAAACTCCTTTAATTATTAAACCATTTTAAAGTGCAATTTCAGGGATAACAATTACATTGACTGTTGCCGAGACATTTTTCTGCTATTTACCAAATCCTTGGCTTAGGAAGCATTTTTAAAGAATAATATCCTGTGAATAAATATTTCAAGTTTCTCTCCCCAGAATGAAACTGAATAGTAAATAAAGCATGTAAAGAGCTTGTGAGATCAGCTCCTATAGTGAAGAGGAGAAGGCAGAAGGGTTTTCTTTTTTTTAACTGCCAAAGATGGAGCATTGAGCTGGAAAGCCTAGGGTGGGCCCCAGGAGAGCTTTTGTGCTTTGAGCACAGTGAGAACAGAAACATTCTTTAAAATATTTTAAGAACATTTTAAACACTGTGTGGGTCTTTTGCCTTTGTGAGAACCAGGCTTATTCCACAATTCTGTGTATGTTTACCAATTTCAAAATATGGTTTTTCTAAAGCACGGGCAGACTTCCCACAGTTCTTTTAAAGATGTGATGATAATTATTTTTTCTGAATTCAAATAGCATTATCCTTATTATTCACTTACTTGAAACACAGTATGCATTTATTAAGGTCACTGAACAAGAATATAGTAAGATTATCAGCACCCTTGTCCTGATATATTCCCTAGAGCTTGTTCTCTCTCTCTCTCTCTCTCTCTCTCTCTCTCTCTCTCTCTCTCTCTCTCTCTCTCTCTCTCTCTCTCTTTCTTTTTGGAAGTTTTGAGTCCATTTATAAAGAGTAAGTCACCCAGAGCTGCATGTCACTCACATCCAAAGTTAGTGAGCATCAAGTCCTGTGCTGTCTAAATCAGTAGCCATTAGTCATATGTAACAATTGAATATGTAAAACGTGGTCAATCTGAATCGAGAGGTGCGGTGCATGTAAAATACACACTGGATTGTATAGCTGTATTATGAAAAACAGAATGTAAAAGATCTCATGAATAACTCTGTATAGATCACATGTTGATATACCATCTTTGATAAGTTGGGTTAAATAGCTCATTAAAATTAATTTCACCTGATTTTTTTCAAAACTTTTTAAATGTGACTACTAGAAAATTTAAAATTACAGACATGTCTCACATTATCTTTTTATGGGGCAGTATTCCTCTAGGCAATAGAAAAAATTGCTATTTATTAAGGATTTACTGTATGATGCATGCTGTACCAAGGGCTTTGTGTGCATTATCTCATGTAATTTCACAAATAGCATTGAGATAGGTGTTATATTTACCTTTATTTATAGACAAGGAAATTAGGCAAGAGGAGTAAGTGATTTGCCTAAAATTATGAAATTACATAAAATATTTCACTCTTCTTTCAATAATTATTTCTGTGTAGTACTATATGTGAGACATGGTCCTACGTGTGGGCAATGCACATAATGATGTGTACTAGTGCAGCTCTAGATGGGTTTGGGAGAAATGAAGATTGCCAAATTATTTTTTGCAAACTCTATTCAAATAGGTGTATCAGATTTTAGTAAATTATTAAAGTGCTCATGAAAATTCCTACCATGATTTTAAATACATCTGTATTTGTGAAAAAGTCAAAGAGGAGGGAAACATTATATTAATAAGTAGTACCGAATTTAGTATGAATACTGATTTCATATGTAAGGTTTAAGGCGTGTATATCTTAGATAGGGGAGAATCAGGCATCAGTTGTAGACCTAGAGAACTCACATATCTTCTGCAGAGCTGGAAGTATTTTGTGTCAAGTTAAGAGAAAAATTGGAATTATGAGAAGGAGGGAGACAGAATAAAAGAGTGAGAGAGGGGTGAATGAAGTACAGTTGTTAAATATCTGTCTTGTTAAACCACCTGTGGGAACTGACAACTCTTCTTTTAGCAATAAATAATATTAGAAAAGACTGTTTAGTCATGGCCAAAGAAGTTTATTGTTCAAAGATGTAAAGTAGAGAAGGTAAAGGAGTAGAAGGAAAATAACTTTTCTCTTTTAATGGATTTTCTGCAAACTAACGCATGAACCCAAAACAAGGAAGATAACAAAAGAAACTATTCTGAGATATCTGAACATTCTTGAATTTTAGAGGCTCGTTGCTTCCATAACATCTCCTGAACATCTGGACAATAAGAGAAGCCTTCTTCAGAGGAGGGGGAACAACTAGACTCATTTTTCATATTGTAAAGAATTTCACATGCTGGAAGAGGGTTCCAATGTCAAACTATATTCTGCTGAAGATAGCTGATGTAGAATTACTTATTTTTGTGCATGTTTATTTTCTGTGCATATTTATACAATTCAAGGAAATATTCATTTTCTTTAATGAGGTTATCAAAATCATTTTCTCTAAAATACCTTATTGTTATTTAGAGGATTTTAAAATTACATCATTTTTTAAAAAGTTACATTCAATACATTACTTTTAAATTGGAGGTTTTAAAAATACTGATAGCATTATTACTATTTATTTAACTTTTACTTCAATACAAGGCAGACATATGGCTAATTTGGTTTTCACAACAATGATGTCAGAAATCGTTACCTTTTTTATATTTGCTGAAGGAATATAGCTCAGTCATCGTAAGTCATATTCCCAAGATTTAAAAGCCAGTAAAGAGTGAACAGGGATTTAAAGCAAAATTCACATGAACCTTACAATCACTTTCTACTCTCAGTTTTCATCAATGAGCATTATTAAAGTTAACTTTGAAGTCCTATATTGTAGGGTTTGTTTGCAATGATTCTCACTATTGTGTCTTCATAAATCTATTAAAGGGCTTAATATTTGACCAGTCTCACAAAGAAAAAACCTCAACATAATTTGCAATTCCATTCTCTCGAACCTACATGAATTCTTTCTAGTGTACTTATTTCCACACCCCCAACCTCTCTTCCTCCTCTTTTTACTAATTGCCCTTGAAGTCAAACTCTTTGCAAATTGCTATAGTCTTTTGAATGGTTTCTGTTTCCAAAATATTCTTTCTAATACCCCATCATCCAGATTGCCTCGTTGGCTATTTTTCTAAAATACACATTGGATTGTACCATTTCCTTACTTTAAAATCTTAGGAAGATCTACTTTGCCTCTTTAGATTTTAAGTTCCGACTCCTTGGGGAAACTATTCAATGCCCCAGACTATCTTTCCATCTAAAGCTCCCACCTTCTCCTGCTTAAACCACCTATTTTCATCCACACTGAAACTCTGTAATGACTTCTCCATGAGCCATTGGGAATTAAATGTCTGAATCCTGCCAGTGGAGTACCATTTCACCACATGTGTGTGGTCACAGCAGAGATGAATTCATACCACATCCCTGAAGCCTGAAGGCTTTGTACACTCTGGTTGTTATTTGATGATTCAGATACACACTGCCAGACCTTTGTAAGCCCTGCGTTTTACTTGATAGATTCCAGAAAAATGCCTGAAGAAACTTTGACCTTTTTCCATCTCCAAATAAAATCTGAAACCACTTCCTGCTGGAAAACATGAACTTGGTTCTGATCTTTTTATTTCTCTAGCGTCATCATTTAGGTCAAGACAATAGATGTTAAGAAAACATTTATTATTTCTGAAAACAAATCCTAGAAAAAGTATTGACAGATGATATTTTAATTGGTTTGGCCTCTCAAGTGATTAAATAATCATGAAACCTCTTCTGTTTAACAACAGCTTGAGGTACTTTGTAGTCTTGTCTCCAAGTGGAGCAGTTTCTAGCTGGTAATGCTGTGATTGATTTTTCCATATCAAATACAATGTTACGGCCTATTGTTTCCATAGCAAACATATAGTATCTGTCTTCAAATTCAGAGTGTGATCCTGCACTAGCCAGTAATACTTTATATGACCACATCCTTCCATTACAAGTATGAGTGGATTAATATTGATTTTTTCCTTCTTGTCCAAGACTGAAAGTCTATCTTAACAGCAATAATTTACCCAGCTGGCATATAAGGATATGCTTACTCCTCCTTATTTTTATGGTAAAGATTATTGCTTTGTCTGAAGTTCAGTTTCTGCTATTTTTAACCCATACATAGGTTGAAAAGGGGTAACATACTTTGCAGCTTCAGGCATTTATGTTGTCACATGTTTCCAATACCATCCTAGAGCTTTCAGGAAACTTTGAGCTTTTATTCATATGAAACTTTAGAAAAACCGCAAGGAACTGGCAAAAACCCATACCACCATAACTTGATGCAATACGATTTAGCTAAGTATCCTAAAGTGTGTGTATCACCCATTTCATAACTTTAAATTGTGTTACCCTCAAGCCAAAAATTGTCGACTGAACTCCTCTGCTTTGTCCAATTATAATCCACAAAATTTCCCTCCACCAAAGCCCCAAAGTACACCCAACCCCATTTCTGCATGGTTGCTCAAGAATATCCTAGAATACCCTCACTCTCTTCTATTGCTACGCTAAACTTCCCCACACTTCAACACGCAGATTAAATTTTACCTCCCCTGGAAGCTTATTGAATTTATTCTGTGCCTTTTTTTTCCCCTTTTATATTCTTCTAATAGTAAAGTAAGCACTGTGAATGCTAACTTTTAATTACTTTATGCCTTCTATTTACCTAATGTAGCCCTGGCTACCACCCAGGATATAGGAAGCTTCTAGATAAAATATATGTGAAAGAGTCAAACCACAGGGCATGACAAGCATTCGTTATATTTGAATTTGTATTATTTAAAAAAATTCTTTAGTATCTCACCCAGTACTGACTATCAGGCGAGGCTAGTCTTAAGTATTAGCTGGAAATGTCCAACAGGGATTGAGTTCCTTTTTCTGATGCCAGCACAATTGAAAGAGGACTGAGTTAGGAATTAACCTGAGTCCCAGCCCTAGCTCCACTTCTATCACATTGTATCCTTGAACAAGTTGATTACCATTTTGGGATTCAAATCTTTTGCTCAAAATTATGTTGTTGTATCTGCTTAGACCACAAATAACTCCCTTTCTTTATAGTCTCAATCCAAAATTCATAGCAGTGGGTCTGCACTAAGTTATGAAGCATAACTCCGCCTCCCATTTTCATGAATGATGGGAGTACAAGTACATTCCTGAGCCAAGTGGAACCAATCAGATGTTTGCTTAGGGGGGAGATTTTCTCTTTCTTGGCTTGTAGACTTATTTTACTGGAGCATATTTTTCAGTAACTTCCTGAGAAAGAATTTCTAGTATGTTTAAATGTGTCTTTATTCTACCTTCAATCTTGATTGAACGTTTAATTTGGCATGCAATTCAAGGATGAAAAGAATTTTCTGTCATAATTTTGAAAGCACAGTTCTGCTATCTTCTAGCTTTTGTGATGCTATTAAAAATCTGTTTCACATTTTGTGTTGTTTTGCTGTTACTTTATCAATGTGATTTTCTTCTAACTTTCTAAGGATATTAATTATAGATTTTTTTTAAAAACTGAACTTTGTTGAGCTTCTTGGATTCTTGGAAGATGTTTGTATTCATGTCTTCATCAAACTTGGGAAGGTTTGGGCTCCTGTTTCTTTAGATAATCTCTCTACCCTTTCTCTCTCGTTTTCTTGTGACTCCCACAATTCGTATGTCAATCCTGTCGATAGGTCCTTGAGACTCTATTCCCTTTTCTTCAATTTTTATTCTTTTTGTCCTTCAAGCTGTATGATTTCAATTGTCCTGTCTGAAAGTTCACTGATGTTTTTCTTCTGCCTGCCCAAATCTGCACTTGAACCCCTCTAGTGAATTCTTTAATTGCAATTATTGTACACTTTTAGTTCTAGAATTTCTTTATGGCTTCTCTCTATTGATATTTCTATTTTGTTCATACATAGTTTGCTTTCTTCACATCTTTCTTTAGTTTTGTGAGCATCTTTAAAACAGTTGTTTTAAAGTCTTTGTGTAGTAGGTCCTCCATTTGGTCTTTCTCATGGACAGTTTTTGTTGGTTTATCTGTTTTTCCTTTGAAGGGGCTGTACTTTCCCATTTCTTTTTTTTTTTTTTTTAATTAATTTTATTGGGGTGACAATTGTTAGTAAATTTACATAGATTTCAGGTGTACACTTCTGTATTACATCGTCTATAAATCCCATTGCGTGTTCACCACCCAGAGTCAGTTCTCCTTCCATCACCATATATTTGATCCCCTTTACCCTCATCACCCACCCCCCACCCCCTTACCCTCTGGTAACCACTAAATTATTGTCTGTGTCTATGAGTTTTTGTTTCTCATTTGTTTGTCTTGTTCTTTTTGGTTTATATACCACATATCAGTGAAATCATAGGGTTCTCTGCTTTTTCTGTCTGACTTATTTCACTTAGCATTATTCTCTCGAGATCCATCCATGTTGTCACAAATGCTCCTATATCATCTTTCCTTAACGCCGAATAGTATTCCATTGTGTATATGTACCACAACTTCTTTATCCATTCATCTATCGAAGGACATTTTGGTTGTTTCCATGTCTTGGCCACCGTAAACAAAGCTGCAATGAACATTGGAGTACACGTGTCTCTATAGAGAAATGCTTTTATATTTTTGGGGTAGATACCCAGGAGAGCGATTGCTGGGTCATATGGTAATTCTATTCGTAATTTCTTGAGGAACCTCCACACTGCCTTCCATAGCGGCTGCACCAGTCTGCATTCCCACCAACAGTGTATGAGGGTTCCTTTTTCTCCACAGCCTCTCCAACACTTGTTACTATTTGTTTTGTTGATGAAAGCCATTCTGACTGGGGTGAGGTGATATCTCATTGTGGTTTTCATTTGCATTTCTCTGATGATTAGCGAAGTTGAGCATTTTTTCATATGTCTATTTGCCATTTGTATATCCTCTTTGGAGAAATGTCTCTTCAGGTCCTCTGTCCATTTTTCAATTGGGTTGTTTGTTTTTTTGTTGTTGAGTTTCATGAGTTCCTTGTATATTTTGGATATTAGCCCCTTATCAGAGGAACTGTTTGCGAAAATCTTCTCTCATTCAGTTGGTTGCCTCATTATTTTGTCAATAGTTTCTTTTGCTGTGCAGAAGCTTTTCAGTTTCATATAATCCCATTTGTTTATTTTAGTTTTTACTTCCATTGCCTTTGGAGTCAAATTCATAAAATGCTCTTTGAAACCAAGGTCCATAAGTTTAGTACCTATGTTTTCTTCAATGCAATTTATTGTGTCAGGTCTTATGCTTAAGTCTTTGATCCATTTTGAATTAATTTTGGTACATGGTGACAGATAGCAGTCCAGTTTCATTCTTTTGCACGTAGCTATCCAATTCTGCCAGCACCATTTATTGAAGAGGCTGTCTTTTCTCCATTGTATGTTTTTAGCTTCTTTGTCAAAAATTATCTGTCCATATTTATGGTTTTATTTCTGGGTTCTCAATTCTATTCCATTGGTCTATGTGTCTGTTTTTCCGCCAATACCAAGCTGTTTTGATTATTGTAGCCCTGTAGTACAAGGAAAAATCCGGGAGTGTGATACCTCCAGTATTGTTCTTTTTCTTTAATATTGCTTTGGCTATTCGGGGTCTTTTGTGGTTCCAAACAAATCTGATGATTTTTTGTTCTATTTCTTTAAAAAATGCCATTGGGATTTTGATGGGGATTGCATTAAATCTGTATATTGCTTTGGGTAATATGGCCATTTTAACTATGTTGATTCTTCCAATCCATGAGCACGGAATGTCTTTCCATTTCTTTGTGTCTTCTTCAATTTCTTTCAAAAATGTCTTATAGTTTTCAGCATATAAATCCTTCACATCCATGGTTAAGTTTATTCCTAGGTATTTTATTCTTTTTGCTGCAATTGCAAAAGGAATTGTTTTTTCTATCTCTTTTTCTGAGATTTCATTGTTGGTATAAAAGAAAGCAATGGACTTTTGTACGTTGATTTTGTAGCCAGCAACTTTACTGTATTCATTGATTATTTCTAATAGCTTTTTGGTGGAGTCTTTAGGGTTTTCTATATATAGCATCATGTCATCTGCAAAGAGTGACAATTTAACTTCTTCATTCCCAATTTGGATGCCTTTTATTTCTTTCTCTTGCCTGATAGCTCTGGCGAGGACTTCCAACACTATGTTGAAAAGCAGAGGTGACAGGGGACAACCTTGTCGTGTTCCTGAACGTAGAGCAAAGGGCTTCAGCTTTTCACCATTAATTATGAGATTAGCTGAGGGCTTGTCGTATATGGCCTTTATTATGTTGAGGTATTTTCCTTCTATACCAATTTTAGTAAGTGTTTTAATCATAAATGGAGGTTGTATCTTATCAAATGCTTTTTCTGCATCAATTGATAGAATCATATGATTTTTGTCCTTTATTTTGTTTATGTGATGTATCACATTGATGGATTTGCGAATGTTGAACCATCCTTGTGCCCCGGGGATGAACCCCACTTGGTCGTGATGAATAATCTTTTTAATGCATTGTTGTATTCTATTTGCTAAAATTTTGTTTAGGATTTTAGCATCTGTATTCATCAGAGATATAGGTCTGTAGTTTTCTTTTTTTGTGTTGTCCTTACCAGGTTTTGGTATCAGGGTAATGTTGGCCTCATAAAATGAGTTAGGGAGTACTGACTCTTCTTCAATTTTTTGGAAGAGTTTGAGCAGGATTGGTATTAGATCCTCTTTGAAGGTTTGGTAGAATTCACTGGTGAAGCCATCTGGTCCAGGACTTTTGATTTTGGGAAGGTTTTTGATGACTGATTCAATTTTGTTACTGGTGATCGGCCTGTTAAGATTTTCCAGTTCTTCATGATTCAGCCTTGGAAGGCTATATGTTTCTAAGAACTTGTCCATTTCTTCTAAGTTATTAAATTTGGTGGCATATAGTCCTTCATAGTATTCTTGGATAATCCTTTGTATTTCTGTCGTGTCTGTGATAACTTCTCCTTTTTCATTTCTGATTTTGTTAATTAGTGTCTTCTCTCTTTTTATCTTAGTGAGTCTAGCCAAGGGTTTGTCGATTTTGTTAATCTTTTCAAAGAACCAGCTTTTTGTCACATTAATTTTTTCTATTGTCTTTTTGTTCTCTATTTCATTTAGTTCTGCTCTGATTTTTGTTATTTCCTTTCTTCTGCTGACCTTGGGTTTCGCTTGTTCTTCTTTTTCTAGTTTTTTAAGGTGTAACATGAGGTTATTTATTTGGGATTTTTCTTGTTTCTTGAGATAGGCCTGTAATGATATAAATTTCCCTCTTAAAACTGCTTTCGCGGCATCCCAAAAATTTTGGTAGGATGTATTTTCATTGTCATTTGTTTCTATGTATCTTTTGAGCTCTCCTCTAATTTCTTCTTTGACCCAGTCGTTCTTTAAAAGTATGTTGTTTAATCTCCATGTATTTGTGTTTTTTCCTGCTTTATTTTTGCAGTGGATATCCAATTTCAAAGCTTTGTGATCAGAGAATATGCTTGGTATGATTTCAATCTTCTTAAATTTGCTGAGGCTGATTTTGTGTCCCAATATATGGTCTATCCTTGAGAATGTTCCATGTACACTAGAAAAGAATGTATAGTCTGATGTTTTAGGATGAAGTGCTCTATATATGTCAATTATGTCCAATTCATCTAATGTGTCATTTAGGGCTGCGATTTCATTATTTATCTTCTGTTTGGATGATCTATCCATAGCTGTCAATGATGTATTTAAGTCCCCTAGTATAATTGTGTTTTGGTCAATTTCTCCCTTTAGTTCTGTTAGTAGTTGCTTGGTATATTTCGGTGCTCCATGATTGGGGGCATAAATATTGATGACTGTTATGTCTTCTTGTTGTATAGTCCCCTTTACCATTATGAAATGTCCATCTTTGTCTCTTGTTATCTTTTTCACCCTGAAGTCTGTTTCATCGGAAATCATTATGGCTACACCTGATTTTCTCTGGGTACCATTTGCTTGGAGTATCAATTTCCACCCTTTCACTTTGAGTCTATGCTTGTCCTTGTAGCTGAGATGTGTCTCTTGTAGGCAGCATATGGTTGGGTTTAGTTTTTTGATCCAATCTGCTACTCTGTGTCTCTTTATTGGTGAGTTTAGTCCATTTACATTTAGGGTGATTATTGATATGTGAGGATTTCCTGTCATTCTGTCTTTAGTTTTCTGGTAAGGCTGTGTCTCCATTGTTTCTTTGCCTTTTTGTTGTTGTCTGTTATTTCTGTGTGGTGGTATTCTATGATATTTCCCTCTGTTTCTTCTTTTATTACAGTATATATTTCAGATTTGGATGTTTTTTGAGTGGTTACCCTTGAGTTTATGTAAAAGAAAGTTTGATACTTAGAGTATTCCAGTTTCTTCAGTACGCTTACTTTCTCTATTCCCATATTCCAATTCAGGCCTTTACGCTCCCCCTTTTTATGTTTCGGTTGCCACAAGTTGTCCCTGTTGATGGTGGTCTAATAGCCTCCTTTAGTATTTCTTGTAGTGCAGGTTGTGTATTAGAAAATTCCCTCAGCTTCTGGATGTCTGGAAAGGTCTTTATTCCTCCTTCATATCTAAAAGAGATCTTTGCTGGATATATTATTCTTGGCTCATGATTTCTCTCTTTCAATAGTTTGAATATTTGGTTCCATTCCCTCCTAGCTTGTAGAGTTTCTGCTGAAAAATCTGATGATAATCTAATGGGCTTTCCTTTGTAAGTTACCGTCTTCTTTTCCCTGGCTGCCTTGAGGATTCTTTCTTTGTCATTGATTTTAGACAGCTTCAATACAATGTGCCTTGGTGAAGGCCTGTTGGGATTGAGGTAATTAGGTGTTCTATTTGCTTCTTGGATTCGAGGATCCAGTTCTGTCCACAAGTTTGGGAAGTTCTCATCGACGATTTGTTTGAATATATTCTCTGTTCCCTTCCCTCTTTCTTCTCCTTCTGGTATGCCCATTATTCTTATATTGCTCTTTCTGATGGAGTCAGAAAGTTCTTGTAGAGTTCTTTCATTTCTTTTAAGTCTCAAGTCTCTTTCTTCTTCCCTCTGTGTAAATTCCAGGTTCCTATCTTCGATGTCACTGATTCTTTCCTCCATCTGGTCAACTCTACTACCTAAGCTGAATATTTTATTGTTAATTTCTTCTATTGAGTTCTTAATCTCCAGAAATTCTATTTGGTTCTTTTTCAAGATTTCAATCTCTTTTGTAAAATGCTCATGGTGTTCTTTGATTGTGTTTCTGAGTTCATTAAACTGCCTTTCTGTGTTTTCTTGCATCTCGTTCAGTTTTTTCAGAATTGCGATCTTGAATTCTCTGTCATTTAAATCACAAAGGTCCATATCTCTAAGTTCCTTTTCTGGAGACTTTTCACTTTCTTTCTGAGCTATCTTGTTGCCTTGGTTATTCATGGCAATCACTGATTTACTATTTCTCTTCCTAGACATCTACAGGAGTGTCTTCTGCAACAGGTTGATAAGTATGCGAAGAGCTTTTGGAGTTCCAAAGCTCTTTCTGCACCAGATTCAGAGCCCGTTTGTTTCGGCAGTTCTGTTTACTCCTGCAGGGATCCGCCCAGATAGGTGGGGCCAGGGGCGGGGTGAGTTGTGAGAGGTGGCCCAGAGCAATGGCGGCGACCACCGCCACAGCCAGTCCTGCTTCCACAGCTCCCTCCGCTTTGCCGGAACTAGTTGAGCTGCGAATCTGTGTCTGCGGTCCACAGTTCTCAGAGCAGCAAATATTCTGTCCTTTGATCCGACACTGCTACTTTATCGCTTCTAGCACCGGGCAGGTGGGGGCGGGGCGAGCTCTGGGAGGGTAGGGAGGGGGCGGCTAGTCTCCGTGCCTAAGGCTTCCGTTCTCCGCTCGGCAGTGAGGGCTTAAACCACCGATTTCAGCCCTCTTCCCTCAGTCTTTGCTCCGAGGTCTGCCGTGAGCGAGCGTTGGGTTCAGCGGTTTTGTATGCTGCCCCCTCAGCCCTGTGGGCCGTAAGCGGAGCCCTAGCAGTCCGAGTCCTTCCCTCTCCCGCAGCTGCGGAAGATCCGGGAGCAGCGGGCTCCGAGCACTGAGCTAGGTCTGCGTCCTGCGCCCGCGCGGCTCCGTCTCCGCACTTCTCCTCTCCCTCCTCCCCGGCTCGCGCGATTCACCCACCTGGAGGTGAATTCAGTAGTCGGCCTCTTCGTCTTGCCTGTCCGCTGTGCAAGGAGTCCTTTGTGGAGTTATTGTTGTCCGATTCGTTGTAAATTCCAGGGGAGCGTTACAGAGGCTCACCTCACGCCGCCATTTTTTTTTGACACCCTTTCCCATTTCTTTGTATGCCTTTGTGTGTGTGTGTGTGTGTGTGTGTGTGTGTGTGTATTTATTTCTCTCTCAACAACTGGACATTTGCATCTAATAACGTGGTGACTTGCAATCAGACTCTGTCCCTTCCCCAGAATTTGCTGTTTTTTTTTGTTTTTGTTTTATTTTGGTTGTTGTAGGTTATCTCCATTCCTAGGATCTGCCTCAGGTACAAAGTTAAGGTCTTCTCAGGCCTTTTCTCAGGCTATGTCATTCCCTAAGTAAGCACAGTGACCTTCTAATTTCCCTTGTATACACAATTGCTTTTGAACGTTCTAGTCTTTAAAGTCTGGTTTCCTAATGGAGGAGAAGAGAAAACTTAAGGGGAGAAAAAGATGTCACCCCTTCAAGTCCCCAAAAAGTTGCTTCAGCCCAAGGAGGAGGGGCTTGCAGCAATGGGGCAAGAGTGCCACAATGGTTGCCCACCTCTATGCCTACATCAGAAGCAGCAGTCAGTGATCAGAACACTGATCCCGGACATTTGTCGGAACAAGGTCCTTATTGCCCATCCTGGCTTCCACAAGATGTGTGTAAGCTGTTCTAGGAACACGTACATGCAAGGCTGATTGCCATAGGGGTGTGTAGCCACGGTTAAGACTGAAATTGACTGCAATTTATCCTCTAATATTTCCCTATGAATTAACAAGGCTTCAAAAGATTTCAGAGTTTTAAAATAGTTACATCAGATAGATTCTGCCCATGCAATCATTCTCTAAGATAGAGAGACAGGTTTGTGGTGTGTCCTACTCAACCATCTTCTACTAGAATCCTCTCTATGAAATTATATGTGCATGTTTATTTAAGCCTTATATTCAGCCACATGCTAAAACCTCTTTGTAAAGTACATGAATTTCCTGAATCTTGAACCATCTATTTTCACGTTTTCCAATCTACATGTACCACCCAAGAGGAACCCGTGGGATCGGAAGAGGAAGTCTTAGTCATCAGGTCTTAGTCGTCTGTGTGCAAATGGAGTGGGTGCCTGAGTTATTCAACTGCTTGGAATCTAGGTTTTCAAATACTGTTTTCAGCTCAGCTTAATGTTCAAAGTGCTAAAATTCTCAGGCAGTTCTTAGGGCACATTTGCTCATTTATAGTCAGTGTTTCCCTTCTCCTGGCACTAAAATTTTAAGTTCTTCCACAGAGATAAGATAGTTATTACTCCACCCTTTGCTCTTCATCTTCCAAAAATTGTTGAAAATGAATTCATCTTCCATTTTTCTCTCTACTGTTCTTCCTTCCTTGTACGCTAATAATGTAACAATACCACTTGTTATTATCATACTACCATTTTATTGAGTTGGGTGGGTGAAGGAAAGATGCAATTACTTTGCAGCATTTGATGTCTTTGCAACATATGATCCCTTTGCAACATTTAACTGGAGATGGAACTCAGGAATATGGATTATAAGCATCCTAGGTGATTCCATTTCATATTTGTTTGAGAAAATTACTTCAGAAGAGCAACAGATATAAATTGGGAAATATTGATTCAGAGTAAAAGACAAATATGAAAACAGAAAATTGTATTTCCTGACATAAACGCTTTGATAGAGCTGTATTGGTTATATGAGTGCATTGACAGAGGTGTATAGGATACTACAAATGAAGTGGGGGGGAAACTAGCTAAGATTTGGGAGGAGACATTAGCTCAGGAGGTAATATCTGAAGGCCAAGTCCAGTTGAGCCAAGGAAGAAGTTCAAGAAGTAGAGTCACGCAAGGAGTAGAGTTACAAGGTGGATATATGCAATGCATTAGAGGAATTTTGGTATGGCTGTAGCATAGATGGGGGTGGTAGTGAGGAGGATGGAATGAGGCCAATGTGAAGGAGAGTTGTGGAAAGATTTTAATCACATTAGAACAGTTATTAGCTACAGTGTATAAATAGATGATGGAAGGAGGAAGGAGGAAGAAAAATGTAAACGTGGAAGTAAGGGAAATCAATTAACAGCCACTTGCTATAACCAAGGTAAGAGATGAGGATGTCAAAAGAATGCGGTGTTCTTTTGAAAAGGCAAAAGTGGACAAGCTCCACAAATGTTTGAGTAGCTGTGACACCATCTATTTTGAAGGAGAAACAGACTTTTGAGAGGAGTGGCGGGGAGTTAGCTGAGATTAAATTTGGATGCCGATTTTGCTTGCCATGAGATATCTAGGAGAAATGTTCATTAGTCAGTTTGGATTAGAAGTTTAGGAGAGAGTGTATAGGTTACTACAAATACACTGGAGAAAAAAAGAGGAGGTGTCATTAGCTTGTATGTCGTAGCTGAAAATTAGAAATTTCCCAAGAGATATTATAAAATCAGACTAACAACAGCTACCAGTTATTAAATATTTATCAGGTCGCATTCATAATTGTGTATTTAATACTAACAACCTTTCAAGAAAACTACTTTTTGTTTTATTACAGGGAAAACAAGAGGCAGAGATTTTAAACTGCTTTCCAAGGGTCCCCTGTTAAGCACCTGACAGAACTGCAATCTAAACCCAGGTTTTTCCTAATTCTGGAATATATCTCCACCCATTTTGCTTTCCTCAAAGATAAAATTTAGGTTGAAGATGCAATTCACTTAAGAGGTAAGCAGAGGAAAAGAATCCCTGAAAGTTAGTGATAAGGAACAGCTATATTTGTAGAGGAATGGCAAAAGAATGAGGTGTTATGGGATTTAACAGAAAGAAATTCGAAGCGGAAACAGTTAAGGGTGACAAACACCACAGGACATTAAAGTAAGAGAACCGGAAATTGTGTGTTGAATTTATCCACAAAGAGGTCTTTGTGGACTTTGGTGAGAGCGAAGACTGGTGTGCTAGAAGCTGAAGCAGACTGTTATATAAAAGAAGAGTGAGGGCACAGAAACAATTCAAATGTTACGTGTGAAGGTGAGGGGAGATGAAGGGCACTTATTAGATGCAGCATACAGTAAATGGATAACATGAAAAAGACTAGAGCATATCTAGATGCTAGCTGGAAAGAGTAAACAACTAATAATGAATTAGAAAGAAAGGGTATAATTTATAAACTAATGTTGCTGAGGGAGCCCACTATAGCCTTGGAGTACAATTTTATCCTTAGACTTTTAAAATTAAAAACTCTTTTTGATTATAAATGTAAGTCTGTGTTTAAAAAATAAAAAAAAGACATTTAAATATGAACATATGTAAATTAGAATCTACAAGTGCCCCTGTAATTTCAGTCTTAACTCATAATGATTCCATTTGAAAACTGTTAATTCTTTCAAGCTTTCAACATACGAATCTATAAACATGTATGTTCCTTAAAAGGGAATAATAAAATAAATCCTGATACATAAATGGATTTTTCACTTTTAAATAATAATTCACCAACAAACCTCTCTCCTTATTAGTAATACTAGAGAACACCTTCAGCTTTTTAAAGTCTTCATAGTATTCGTGGTCTTCACAGAATTCATGCACTTCCATTGCAGGGTATTATTGTCTTAGTCCATTTGGGCTGCTAGAACAAAAATGCCTCACAGTTTTGGAGGCTGGAAGTCTGACACAAGGTACCAGCCATCTGTTGAGTGCCTACTTTCTAGTTCATAGACAGCTGTCTTCTCCCTATGTCCTCACATGGCAGAAGGAGCTAGGGAGCTCTCAGATCTCTTTTATGAGGTCACTCATTCATGAGGGCTCTATTCTCATAACCTAATCACCTCCCAAAGGTCCTGCCTCTAAATACCATCACATTGGGGATCAGTGCTCAACATATGAAATTTAGAGGGAAACAGACATTCAGTCTATAGCAGATATGTTTAATCAATTTCTTATCAATGAACATGCAGAAGTTTTCAGTATTTACTTTAAAAAATATATTAACCATAGTATTATACTCTGATTCCTTTTTTTCTTGAAATACCTTTCTAAAAATATAATGGCTGGGCCAAAGAACAAGAAGATTTTAGTTGTTTACACACTGTCAGATAGTTCTAATCCATATTTTCACCATCAGCTTATGGGTGGGGAGAACTTCTATGGGATGTGAGAGTAAGAATGAAAGGAGATTGTGAATGAAAATGTTTTTACTATTGGATGAAGAAAGCTGAGGGACTTGCTTGACCATCTTCCATACTGCCTTCCCCCTTCCACCATACATTTTAATTTTTCTGTAAAGTAGAGGTAACGTTTCCTGCTTAGAGTGCTACTATCAGCAGAGGAAGTGAGCTGAATATGGAAATTGTAGAGGAAATCCAGCAGCACGAAGACCCCATTTGATGTCAAAGGCTGTGATATTGTGTTTATGGTAATCTTCCTGATCATGTGATTCCCCCCTCACCCCCCAGCATCCTTTAGCAACCTTGGTGTAGGAGCAGAGAACAGAGGATTCATCCAGTTGGAGATTTTGTTAGGTAGGCACAACCAAGATACAGGGAACTAAGGAGTGACAGAACTACCATAATAGACAATGGGATTCAGGCTAGATATAAAGGAAATGGAGACTCTCAGAAGGGAGCAGACAGATTTAGAAAAAGTATAGTACTAATTGGCTAGCAGTGTTCAACAATATCTATTTGTACAAGCTCTGGGAATGTCTTTAGTACCTTGTTTATATATTATAGTTTATATACTTGCCTCTGTTTATAAAGCTGTGCTTGTGCTTTTAGAAATATCCATAGCAAATTACAAATAATAAATTTCCCAAATGACTTTTGGATTACTTGGCAAGTCAGTACTTGCATTACCCTTCTGTTCACGTATATTTCCATTCCCAGCCATTTGATTATGACTTACAGACATACTAATCTGCGTAGGTACAGCAACATTGTGGTTGGAGATTGGCAAACCTACAAGAAAAATGCTTGTTATAGCCATACTACTAAAGCTAATCAGCTTTATTATGGAATTTAAAATAATGGAGATTATGTTGCTCCAATCAATTTAGATGGCCAGATTTTCATAAATATCTTTGAGGGTCATCAACAAGCACTTTTTAAAAATTGCCATTAGAGAACTTTTTCTTAATCAAATGCAGGTCATAAGATCCAGTGTCTCATGATCTCCTTGAATTTCTATGGATAACAAAATGATTTGTGATTACACAGTATTTAGCTTAAATAGAGTATAGTTCCTATGAGGTTTTCCCAGTCTCCTTGATTTTTTTTTTTTAATTAAAAGCTAAAACTTCACAATATAATCCATTATGCCATACCTAAGCCTGGCTACTTGCTGGAATTTAGCATCAGCTCCTACTTTGATGAATTATATAGCTAACTACATAATAAATAAGATGAAAGTAAAGTCCATTTTTTGGTTTTTCTCTCTCAAGAGAGAAATTCTTTGACAGACAATTACTTCCAAACCCCTTTGTAGTAAACATGATTGCTCTAACTCATATATCTGAAAATGTAAAGAAATTCACTAATCTTGTTTTATTCATTCTTAGAAAATAGAATCTAAAAGATTTGGTGGGTTTGTCACTGGAGGTAATATATAGTTAGTTCACAGGAAAGGGCATGAAATGTACTTTTGAATATCCTTGAAGATAGTTGTTGTTTTGTTGTTGTTTTTTTCAAAATACCTTCCCCTTCATTCCTTCCTTCCTTCGTTTATTTCTTTCTCTTTCTTTCTTTCTTTCTTTCTTTCTTTCTTTCTTTCTTTCTTTCTTTCTTTCTTTCTTTCTTTCTTTCTTTCTCTCTCTCTCTCTCTCTCTCTCTCTCTCTTTCTTTCTTTTTTTCTCTCTCTCTCTCTCTCTCTCTCTCTCTCTCTCTCTCTCTCTCTCTCTCTCTCTCTCTCTTTCTTTCTTTCTTTCTTTCAATAAATATCAATTGAATACCTACCTACATGCTGCCTAGAACTCTGCAAGGCATGAAGAGTACAATGGTGACGTCAGACCTGATCCCTTTCTTACCTGTATCCACAGTCTAGGATGCCCAAGGTGATGTTAAGTGGGATCACATGTTATTAAATCAGATACTCTGTGGGCTCGTGGATAGTTCCATCAGTTGAGGAACTGTAGGCAAAGAAGAAACTTCACACTGGGGATACATATTAATCCTTGTCCTCTCCTATGTGGAATGGGCTTGTGCTAAAAAATTTGCAGTCAAGTGGCTAGTTGTCTCCTCAAGGGATGGAACCACTCTAGGGCTCTTTTGCTCTCTCCTGCAGACTTGTGAGACAGTAGCATTGGTGGCAGCAGCCTGTGGTTCTGGTCATGTGCGTAGCCTCCACTCCTGCCAATTTGATTATTCTCTGTAAGAACTCCTTGTGCAAACCCTGGGTTGGCCAGTATCAGCTGGCTGATATCTACTGAATGAGCCACCTGTTGTACAAAGTCTTCCTTTGGTGCATGTTCTCTTGTGGGAATTGACAGAGTACACAAATATTAGCAAACTTCGCCCCTGCTCCCATAAATCCACCCCCTGCTTCTTCCCCATACTTCTCATTTTTAACTCTCCAGTCTTGTTCCTTTCAGGCTCCGGACCAAGCCATTTGCCTTGGGGTCTACGTGTGTCTTTACCTCAGACTATTTCACTGTTCATACCAAGCCAGCGAACAGGTTTATTGCTCAAAGCTCTGTCTGCTGGGAAGATTTCCTCTCTTCTTTTTCAGGTACAGTCCTGAGTAGGACTGTAGTATGGCAACAGTCCATTTTTAGGTTGCATGAACATTTCTAGCTGGCCAATGCATAAAGCAGGCCTGAATTTTTCTTCTTCCTCCATTAGTGAGTCGTAAAGAATTCCTCATTAGGCCAAGTACAGTTGAAGTAGAGGCATTCATACAACAGTGGCAGGTGATATGGGGTATGGGATACTTGTTCATGTAAGTATCTGTGTGCCCTCTGGATTTTCTTGGTTCCAGTTTCCATCATGTGATGGATTACTGCTGTGCCCGCCCATGCTTATGGCTTGGTATTTCTGACATTGATCCCATGGTCAAGACCTAAGTCTCCACTAGGATCCTAATAAGAGTGTTCCAGTAGCTGTTTTGGAAATGGTGATGATTTCTCTGCTACAGGCAACATGGCTTTACTTTAGAACTGTAGGTGTCTGCACTATGATTTTCATATCAGGGTTTTTATATTTGGGTTTGTCAGGAACATCACATACTGTCCTACCTACTGTAGTTATCTCTGGCATCACTGCATCTGCTAAGTATTATGCCCAAACAATAGGGATACTGGCAGTGCAGTCTGAACTTGTTGCCAATCCCTTTCTTGCTTTTGACCCCACTCAAAGTGGCAGCCTTTTGAGATACGATGTTTCCCAGAAAATAAGACCTAACTGGAAAATAAGCCCTAGCATGATTTTTCAGGATGACATCCCCTGAACATAAGCCCTAATGCGTCTTTTGGAACAAAAATTAATATAAGACCCTGTCTTATTTTCAGTGAAACACGGTACCTGACAAACGGATTTGGGTAGTAGGTCTAAAAGTATTATAAGTATTGATTCCAAAAGCCAAAGATGCCGAACAAGGTCCATGCCTCTTTCTTAGTATAGACCAGTAGGAGATATAGGTAGCTGTGACTTATCCTTTACTCTAGAGGAGGTATCAAGCATGCCTTAAACTAATGGACTTCTGAGAACACCTATGGCAGGGCCCTAAATTCTCCCAATACTTATTTCCTCCAGTCTCTTCTTACCTATGTTTATAGTCTGGGAGGTCCAAGGTGATATTAGGAGGGACCTTACGTTGTTAATTGAGACCCTCTGTGAGCTCTTGGCTAGTGGTGCCAGCTGAGGCACTGATCCTGACTACAGAGTTGGCTGATCTGTGCCTATTATATTCTTCCACGAGATCATCCATGTCCATTAATAAAAGCCATTCCATATGGCCAGAGACCAGGCTCTAGAACTACAGCATATGTCATTGCACACCCTCCACTCATACCACAGATCCTAGGATTCTAACGAATGGCAGGTTGTTAGACACAACACTTAGTACTAGCAGGGATGTGGCTTACAATTGATCCAATTCCACAATCCTATTCTGAAGGATGGCTTCCTAGAGTTAACTTTCTTAAGTTAGGTTCCCCCAGAGGCCAACCCTGAGCCAAGGAGCTGAGTGCAGGTGGTTTATCTGGAAGGTGATCTTGAATCCACTGGGAGGGGAATAGAAAAGTGAGACAGAGAATCCAATCCAAGAGCGTTATTAAACATACTGTCACTATGGGCAAATGAAGCTCAATTACACTGTGGCTTGTAGGGTCCTGTGCAGAACACACCTCAAATTTATCCCACCCTAGGGGTGCAGAAGGTGGGGAACTTATGCACCAACTCATGTAGCTATTAAATGTAAGCTGCTGTCACGGGTATTGACTCCAACTCCTTCCCAGCACTGTCTAGCTACCCGTATGCAGGCTGAGCGAGCTCTTACAGCCAGAGAAGGCCAAGCCATGAAGCAGAGTCAGGTGCTTCCACTGAGATTTTATTCACTTATATGGGTACAGTAATGGCAATGGGTACACACAGGACACTGACAGTGTGTGCTCCAAGTGGGGGTATTGGTGAAGCAAGAATCCTGAGGAATTAGGAGAGGGAAGTGTTTCAGATACACACACTGTTTTTACATAGGACACTCATTTTTTTTGTTGTTTTTTTATTCCATTGTCAACAAAGTTCAATAGGACAGCCTTGATGCAGATGTAGATAAATTTATAGGTTTGATGTCAGGTCACCAACTGATGTTTCTGTTTTCTCTTTAATATAGATATTCATGTAATATGTGGATGGCATGGGTAGAATCTAGAATGTGTAAGATTTTAGGAGATGGGAGTATTTTTTAAAAACTGCTACAGAGAAGGGAAAGAGCTGATAAAGTAATAGGAACAAAACTGAATTGCTCAGCAATTTTACAGGACAAATTGAGAGCAGTTACTATCATTATGGTTTTTCTCTAGACGCATTAACACATCAAGCTGGTACAGGCTTTGAAGACAGACATTCTGTGTTGGGCATTTTATAGGTGGGTAGATGAAAGGACAGAGACTCAACGGTGTTGTCAAAACAGAGAGAGGTGGAAGGAATCGCTTATGTAATTAAATTCAACAGAAAATGAAAGTATGACTGAATGGGCCTGGTAAAATAAAAACAAAAGATTGCAGTGCAGCCATGGATCTGACACACTGGGCACACTGAAATAAGGGAGCCCCTACTGTGTTACCAATGGCAGATTAAAATTAATATCGTGTTCCAATGAACAGGAATTTTGGCAGAAGCAAATGTGAACACTCAAAACCAGGAGAGGTAAGATGTATTTTTAGGAATAACTAAAAATTACACAGCAAAGGGAAAAAAATAAATCAAAATGAATAGTATATTTTAAACACAATGCTTACAAATACAAAAATCAAATTGCTTCTCTTTAAAGTTTTGCATATAGATACATGCATTTTCCAACATTTAACACATTCATTAGTTATATGAGAGTAAGTAGATGGGACAAAATACAAATGTAAGACTTTTTATTATGCTTATGTTGTATATGTACTACTTAGGCAGTGCCTGGGATCAAAAAGCCTGAGACACACCTAGAAGGAGTAAATAGAATCTGAATGTGTGGAAATGCAAACCTGTAAATATATGTTGAAATTGGTAACAGAGCAAAGCTTGAGATGAGGAGCCAAAGAAATTAAATAAGGTGTCACAAAGTATTGGAATACTGTGTCAGAGAGATAGAGAAGAATCAGGGAACTCAGTAGTGACAATTCAAGGCACATCAATGAGTTAAGCCTAGTAGGCCAACACGCAGACTGTGAGGATACTGAGAGAGGGAAAAAGGAAAAAGCTTTAAACAAGGCCAGATGGCCATTATGAAAATAGGACATGCCCAGGAAGTGAAGGGTAAAGAAAAACAGCAAAGGAAGATTACTGGAGAGATGGGCGTCAGGAGTAAGGTGTTCCTCAAGAACTTGGCCCTGAAGCCAAGATCTGCTGCTGCTCGGAGACTTTAGACCTAGTTTGTGCTGGAATAGAAGTTTGTCCAAGTCACAGGACAAACGTACTGCAGAAAGCAGGGGTTGAGTGGCCATGGAAGGATATGGAATTGGGAAGAACAGACCTTTTGGGAAGACAGGTGAGCTATGATGAGTGAACATGGATCTTTCGAAGTCTAATGTGTACCAGTAAGTACTGAACTTCGAACATTCCAGATTTGGAAACAAAGAGAAGCAGAGGCCCAGTTTAGAGGATATCAGTAGGAAGCTCTTTATATCCACACCAAAAGAAATCCCAAATCCTGGGAATGTCTGATAATTTTAAGATTAATGTCAGGTCCCATTAGACCTGACATATTCCATTAGATTTATTGCAGATATCAAAATAGAATAACCTCTGTTCTTACTGAAGAATAAACTTGGTCTCCAAGAGAAGAGAATCATCACTGAAGTATCCAGAAAAGGTACATTCTGGAACTGGAAATCAAGTTATAAATGAACAAGTAAGAATAAACAAAATAACTAGACTAAATAAAGTAACTAGACATTATTATAAGGTAAGATTAGGTGAAATGAAGCTGAGGTTCTCAGTCTAGAGTCCATGGACCCCCCTGGTGGAGGGAATTCAGGTGGTCAGTGAACTTGACTGAACTTTTACTAAATTTTAAGTGGAATTTAGCGTTTCCTTCAATCATGAATATAGGCAATAAGCTATAGTAATACGAGCAGTACCTATAACCAATAGAAATCACAGATATTTTCATATCCCATTAGATTTATTGCAGATATCAAAATTTCATCTACATTCATCCATACTTCAAAATTATTGTGGTTTGTTTGATCCACCATTGGGTGCTGTTACTTAATACATTGATACAGAAGTAAATTTATGACTACATCACAAAGTTGTTTTTGAAAATAATTTGATAACAATATTTTATTATGTTTGAATTTCTTTGTTATCCTGTGTACATTAGTTTACACATTTAAAAATAGTTATTTTGAGAAAGGATCCACAGGCTTCACAGACTTCCTGTAATTGTTTGCTGGGACTGCCATTCAAAGTATTACAAATGGGTGGCTTAAACAGCAGAAAAGTATTGCCTCACAGTTCTGGAGTCTGAGATAAGGATTGATTTCACAGAAGTCTGAGATAAGGGTTGATTTCTTCTGAGGGATGTGAGGGAGAATCTTTTCCTTGCCCCTCTCTTACCTTCTAGTGGTTTACAGGTAACTTTGACATTGCTTGGCTTCTAGAAGCATCACTCCGGTCTCTGCCTCCATCCTCACATGGCACTCTCCCTGTGTGCATGTGTGTCTCTAAATTTCTCCTTTTTATAAGAACTTTAGTCATACTGGATTAGGGCCCACACATATGACCTCATCTTAACTCTTAAGACTCTATTTCCAAATAAGGTCACCTTCTGTACAGGCCCTGTCTCCAAACGAGGTCACATTCTGATGTACTGAGGTTTAGGACTGCAACATATGTTGAGGTGGGGGTGGGAATTCAGCTCATAACACTTCCAAAGTGTCTGTGGCACTCAAAAAGATCAGAGCAGTGCTCTAAAGATAGGTGGACCCAGAGGAATCTGATAATATTATACTGCAGGTTTGGTCTGGCTGGTCAAATAGAGAATATACCCTAGAGCTTACCTAGCCTGCACAGAGTGTGCTGGTATTTCCACCAGCCGGCAAACTACTTTTGTACTTTAAAATGCTGACTTCCTAGTAAACCCTGGGCAAGAAGAGTGCTACCACCAGAGAAGAAAAAGGGAAAAGATTGTAAATTCCAAGGGCCCAGTGTCAGGAGGGGAAATCCCGACTGAGCTCCCCAGGTGGTGGCAGCTGAGTAAATCACCTAGTAAGCAGCTGTAACACATTACGCTGCAATTATCCTGGAGTTCTGAGGGCTTGTAAGCAGCTAAAGATAAAAGGGAGCACTGCAAGAGGAAGAGCTGCTTCCTTTGCAATTTTACAGTGTCTGAGGAAATGGACCTCATAGGAGAGCCATCCTTTCAGTAAGCCTTAAAGTACAAATAATCCCCTAGTTTTGAAAGGGTCTTGTGTTTGAATATACTGCCTACATATATAAGACATGCGAAGGAATTACATGGGGGAAACTAATATAATGAATCTTATGAAATAAATATGGTATGTACTTCTGGAATGAAGTCTGCCAAGTTTCCACAGTAAATATTATGATTGCCTATTTAAATGTCTACAGCAAAATGTACAAATACCAATCATTTATTAAGTACTTATTATACGCCTGGAATTGTACTGTAATTTTTTCATGAGATCATCTCACTTAACCCCCACAACAATTGTAAAAGGTAGGTACCATTATTATCCCCATTTTGCAGATGGGGAAGATGAGGATCATAAAGTATAAACACCTAGGACACTCACTGTTATCGCAGATAGTAACTAATGGAGCCAGATATCTAATACTCAATTTTAAATTTCCTAACCCTTTCTAATATACACAAATATAGATCTTGTGACTTTATAAATAACCTTTCAGTAATGGAAATCAGTATCTAAAAAAAAATTTCTGCAGACTCAGAAAACCTTTAAGAAGTATTGTTGCTTATATCAAAGGCTCAAAATTAGCAAATACAACCATTTACCCAATGCAACACTGAGGGAAAGAGAAAATGTAATTGTGGACCTAATTACCTCATTCATCTGCTAGAGAGCAAGAAGTAGACATATAGGTACCCTGTTTCCCCGAAAATAAGACCTAGCTGGACAATCAGCTCTCATGCATCTTTTGGAGCAAACATTAATATAAGACCCGGTCTTATTTTAGTATAATATAAGACCGGGTCTTATATAACATAATATAATGTAAGCCAGGGTCTTATATTAATTTTTGCTCCAAAAGACACATTAGAGCTGATTGTCTGGCTAGGTCTTATTTTCGGGGAAGCATGATATGTATCTATGTAAATAGAATAGCTGTAGCTCTCATGTGGCTACCATTTTTTAATGAGTAACCAATTAAAAAAATAAAATACTATATAATCTAGCCACAATGTACACTTTGGCTTCCAGTACAAAAAAAAAAAAAAATTCCCACATAATATGCAAACCAAGTATTTAATAAGCCTTCTCCCTTTCCTTCCAAGGTCATTATACTCTATTTACAGGGTCAAACAGAAATGTACTGTCTCATGGATTTCCCCTCAGCATTTTGCCCCTCCTGGCTTACATTGTCTAGTCCAACTGTGACTGAGCTGGAAAGCATGAAATAGGGCAGTGATGTATTCACAAATGATTAATAACCTGCTCTCTGGGGGATAAAAGCTCTGATTGGTAATGGTTGCCCATTTTTGTGGTGTCAATACTCTCACAATGTTCAGTTTCAATCTACCAACATGATGTCACTGAATTCAGAGCTTGTAAGATAAGTACAGTAGCAAACTATTATATTGTGTTTCGACCAGATAGATAAAATAGATATAAGTAACTTCAAGATCATAGGTAATATTAAAATGTAGTAAAATCATAAGGAAATGGTGAGTTTTGAGTATTTATTACCTTTGCTTTTAATATAATTTAATTGTGAGCTTATATAGCTTATTTTTTCACAGCTTTATTAAGATATAATTTACATAGCATAAAATTCAGTATACGCTTCAGTGCTTTGAGTGTATTCACAGAGTTGTACAACCACCACTACTATTTCATTTTAGAACATTTCATCAGCACCCCAAAAATTCTTTGTCTATTAACAGTCTTCCCCTTCCCTCATTGCCTATTCCTTCCTCTGCCAGCCCCTGGCTACCACTAATCTAGTTTCCATTTCTATAGACTGGTCTATACTGGAAAAATCATATAAATGCAACCATATAATACATGTTCCTATTATTGTAAAATGTGTTTTAAATATATGTGTGTTCGTGTGTGTAGACATGAGTAGAGATACATGTGCATTTCCAATTGGTGTGCCTTATTTCCTCTTGTTCCTGCCTTGTTGCACTGTTAGAACCACTCAGTGTTGCACAGAAACAGTGAAAACTGTAATTCTTGCCTTTCTTTCTGATCGTAGAGAAAAAACATTCAATCTTGCACCATTAAGTGTAAAATTACTTGTAGATTTTTATTTTTAGTTTGTTAATACGGTGCATTTATTGATTTTAAAGTGTTAATCCAGCAGGGCATTCTGTGATGAAAATCACAGTCGTAATATATTCCCTTACATACATGTTGTTGAATTTTATGTAATAAAACTTTGTTTAGAATTTTCATCTTTGTGTTCATGGGCATGGTGACCCAAAGATTTCTTATAGTGTTTTTTTCTGATCTGGGCCTCTGGATAATCCTGGCTTCATAGAATGAGTTGGGAGGTATATCCTTCTCTCTTATTTTCTGAAAGAGTTTGTGAAAACTTGGTATTAGTTCTTCATCGAATGCTTACAGAATTTATCACCTAACCTACTTGGTTTCTTTGCGGGAATGTTCTTAGCTACAAATTTAATTTCCTTAATACGTCTGAGGCTTTCAGGTTTATCTAGTTCTTCTTGAATGAGCTTGTTTTTATGAAGAATATATCCATTTTATGTAAATTGTCAAATTTAGTGACATAAAGACCTTTATTATGTTTTTATTATTATTTTAATGTGTATAAGATTATTGGTGAAAAGTTCAGGTTGTTTTCGTCTAACTTTTTCATGCAGTCTTTTTGTCACTTCCAAATAGGAAACTTGGCTGTTTGTCCAGTTGGTACAAATTCATAATGAATAATCCCTCTGATATCAAAAAAGGTTAGCAACATCGTTGCAACAAGTTAGTGAACTTAATTGCCAGACATGATTTTTTGGCCATGATGAAGTTACCCAAATTCAAACTGGTGATTATTACTGTCCGATTTATGTCTTCCATTTGAAAATATTTAATGGTCATTTATGAATCTTCTGGAACACGCTCCACAACTTATTGCTCATTTATTTTTATTTTTTTTATTTTGATTGGGGAATATTAGGGAACAGTGTGTTTTTCCAGGACCCAAGTTAAATTGTTGTCCTTCAGTCTAGTTGTGGAGGGTGCAGCTCAGCTCAAAGTCCAGTCGCCATTTTCAGTCTTTAGTTGCAGGGGATTTGGGATAAAATGCAGATGATCTGGGTATACTACATTACTGTTGACTCACCTCCACACGAGACAGAAGGATTTGAAGAACTTGGAGGTGGGGCTTAAAGGTGCTCTTTGTGGCTGGGGGACGGGGGCGGGGAGTGTTAAACATCGGAGGTCCAGAAAGCTCTGGCGTTGGGATAAAAGAGTTACAAATATACGGATACCTCACAGGAACTGATAGGTCATACAGAAAAAAAAAATGGAAAGTACTTTCTTTAACTCTCCTTATAGCCTCATATTTTCCTAACCCTGCTTTTTCTCTGTAACTCTATTACAAACTTTTTACCCTGAAGACTGTCCTACTTTGCTCATGGTCAACGTGGTTACCAAAGAATAGTACCCTCAGCCCTTGGCCTTTAGCATCTCTCAGCTCAGCTCTCTATATTTAATTAGTTCAATATTTCAGGGAGAGGAATGTGATTGGCCCAACTTAGGCAGGAGTCTACCAGATACTATGGGGGATAGTGGAAAAGTCATTTGGTATAGGTATAGACACCCAGGAACATTCATGAGAAGGAGAATAGAGTTCAACATGCTCTTCTACTGACATTTACCGTAGTCAAGTATAGTTGACCTTTGAATAGTGTGAGGGTTAGGGGCACTGACCTCTGCATAGTTGAAAATCCGTGTATCACTTGTCACTCCCCCCAAATTTAACTACAGTTGTCTCTCTGTATCTGTGGGGGATTGATTCCAAGACCTCCACAGATATCGAAATCTGTCGATCCTCAAGTCCATTATGTAAAATGGGATAGAACAACGCATACAGTCGGCCCTCCACATCTGTAGGTTCCCAATCACAGATCTAAAACACTGTTTTCCATCCGTGGTTGGTTGAGTCTACAGATGCAAAACCCAGGGATATAGAGGGTCAACTGCATATTTATTGGGGCGTGGGGGGAAATCCACGTGCAAGTGGATGCGTACAGTTCAAACCAATGTTATTCAAGGCTCAACTGTATTTAGAGCACCAGGCACCAAGGGCAGAATAAATGAGAGGAAAAGAGGGGAATGAGTCCCAACATAGTCTTCTATGGAGTTCTGACTTTCAACTGACACTAATAGCCTACTATGGTCTTCATTATGTAAGGCCTCTTTGGTCGGACTAAATCAGAGAGCGTGTCATTTCTCTGATTGCTTTTGAGAAGATCCTGCTCCTTTTTAAATAGGTCGAGCCTATAGATATCCCAAGTAGGAAGAAATACCATTTTAGAAGACATTCTCTGCTCCTGAGAGGTTTTCCCAGAGCCAGTTTCACTCTAGTGTCTGGTTCTGTAAGCCCAGGAAGTCACTAGCTACTGATCTATCATAATTAGGGTCAATGATAGAATTGCTTGAATAGGGGTTTTAGTCCGCTAGCCTCCTGAAGTGAGGACACAAACCTGAAATGAATGTTTAAGGAATGTAAATGCAGTATTTTCTCATACTGCATTCAGCCTCTTCTCAGGGCAGGTACACCTCTCACCCCCTCTCGCCAGGGAACCTATCTGTTATGCATATATTTCCTTTTTGTTCCATTAAAAGAACCCCTGATATATCCTAAAAATTTGTCTCAGTTTTGAAAACAAAGTCCTATAAGCCAAAGAACCCACTGGGTCCAGCAGCTAATTCTGCCCTAATTAAGTCACCATGAAATATGAAACAGATTCTAAATTATTCCCCCATTAGGGACTATTCTTCCAAAACTACTGTCAATTCTCTTTTTTGAAAAAGGATGGAATGTTCACTTAAAAGTCATCAACTCTAAGTGCATTTGCCTACATAGATGACCTCCTGCCCCTGAGGAAAACACAATGCATGCTGACAATTACGTCTGGTTGTGTTCCCTCTTTGCAGTTGCTTGTTCTCTAACTAAGTCCTACAAAGAGGTGAGGTGACTGTCTGTGCTTTGCAATTCAAGCTGTTTTTGGAGGGGAGAGAATTTCCCTAGAACGGCCTCTCTCTCTCTTTCCTGACCCCGCCGCCCTTGCATTCATTAAAGCTGAGTTCCTGGCTCAAGTGAAGGGAAGATTTTAGTTATTATCCTTGGCAAAGGAACTCTCCATTGTGGCTTTGAATTGAACTTCAGGTCTTCTGAGTACAGGGGTCACATGTGAATTTGTTATGCTTCCTGGCAAACGTTTCAGAATAAATGAATCTGATGAAATTCTCATGAAGTATTTGTTTTTTAGTGTTTCTCTAATACACAATAAATTGTAATTTATGAGGCGTAATTGAAGAAAATTTTGGAGGAAGTTGTGTATAAGATTAGAGGGATTATTAAATCAACTTTATTGTGTTTTCAAAACTTAAAAATGGTTTACAGCTATAATAAATTGCTTGAGAGTGCTATCAACCTATAAATTTTAATAATTTAATAAACATTCTGCAGTTAAGTTGGGCTTATAGCCAAATCCCAGGGCTGGTTTTGTGTCGTATATAGTCATATGTGTTTTAGTTTACCTGGCTGATAAAGGAATGAGCTGTTCTCATACACAATACACTGCAATTTATCAATGACTTTAATGAACTAAAACTGGGAACTCAATTTTGGAGTCAGAAGGGGTACTAGGTTTCTCTGACCCTTAGCATCTGTGGTACTGGTCACTGTTGCTATTAAGTGTCTTCAAAGTCATAGGTTCATTTCACTTCCTCTAGCCTTTCATCTTGAAAGTTACTTATATAGGTAATCACTGACTCACCTCCTTTTAGCAAGCTGTTAACTGCATTGTTAAAATATTTTAAAAATAATAAATGCAAAATACTTGTAATAATTTGCAGATAGAGAGTTCCCAATATGCACTGGCTGATTAAAATAAATCTATGTAATTTAATCAAGCAAAGAAAATATGCGATATTTCTGTTATCTCTTTTGAAATTCAGTGGTCAAAGTCTAAACAACTCGTTGAGATGAGTGAGGTCTATATGGAGATTCTGTGTTGCCTTCAAATGTGTGTTTTAATAAATGCTAATGAGCTGAGCATTATATAAAACAGTATTCACATGTCTGTGTAGACATGCCTGTGCCTAGATTTGAACCAAGTTTGTTGGTGTATAGTTAATAAAATGCTCTTTTTGCTCTTTTTTCCTTACTCCACTCAAGTGAATTGAACTTATCTTAAAACTTAAGTGAGTGCTTTAACTGTGTTTTGTGGTCAATTGTTCTTCGTCTACTTTTTATAATCACAAAAATAGTCAGCAGCATACTAACGGATATTTACATAAGATTTAAACTGTTGACTTTAGACTACACATTCTGTCTTTTTAAAAAGCAATTTTGTGCCCATAATAAAAAATATGTGTGATGAATATTAACAATACAGGAATCTTTTCCTTTGATTACTTAATTCTCACTTTCTCATCTTACTGATGTGACTGGGGAAAAAATATCATGCTTGATGATTTCTACCACCAAAAGAATTTCACTTGGTAACTAGATGTGAATATGTATTCATTCATCCATGCAACATAGTCACATGCTAATATATGCACTTGCCATGCCTATGTTTTCACTTAATGAAGAGCTTAATAAGAATCAGCATTCATAGCCCCTATGTAGTCAGATAAATTAGTTAATGCACAATAAGCAGTTCTTATGTATAATGCAAAAGATTAGTCTTATCATTTGCATAATGTGCTACAAACAGCCCACTGTTTCAAGCAGTAGAAGCTGCCCCATTAAATGTGAGTTGAAAGCTGAATGACGTCAATAAAGTAATTATGCTTCATTTGGCATATCTCATTCGTTCTCTGGAGTTCAGACCCTATCTGAGGTCTGTTGACAGCATTGCTGAAAGGCATTAGTAATGATTCAAAAGCAAAACTATGGGACTCTGGAAAGAAGCCTGGTGTGCTCAAGTCTCCACTACATAACTTGGTCCCCAGCAGTAACTCATTTTATAACTGGCTTATGTACCTATTTATGTTTAAATGTATGCAACTCGGAGCTTGTTAGTTTATACTGAGAGTAAAGGAATTTTTAGGCCAATAAAGTATAGTGACTTCCAGATTTCCCAGAATTCACAGTGGAAAGAAAATATTGCCAGTGGAGACACTCTGTCTTCCCCAGGGACCCATGAACACCCTACTTCTGCCAATAGGATACACAGAATTCACTGTCACAGTGTTCCTTCTCTTCCCCTTCCCTCCCCCTCAGAGAATACTTCCATGTTTCCATCTCTGTGAGAAATTAAAAGTCATTCTTTGAAAGGTAGTCTAGTTCTAAATAAACACACACATGCTTTACTAATGTGAAAATTGAGACCCCCAAAAGTTACACAATTTACGTGAGACCTACGTAAATTGGGTTGAGAATACAAGTCCCTTGACTCTTATTCTTATGACTCGTGTTTTCCTGTTTTGTGTAAGTATATATAAAACAGGTTTCTTTTCACATTTGTTTATTGTCTCAAGGATGGAGAGACAGATTTTATATTTGTCATGGTCAGCTGGCAAATATTTACAAAGCATCATACTAGTACAGTAAAAATGGTGGCAATGGAATTGCCTCTGAAAGATGATGCATTTCATACATGCTCAGAATCTTGCTCATAGATCAAAAGCAGACTGTAGCTAACCTTTTTTTTCAGTATCCACTGCAACAACAGCATTTGGACCAACATGGTACATTATGACTTTCTTCTGAAAACGACATTTTACTGAAATTCTTGTTTTCAGATAAATTAAATCTTATTTATTGAATGTGATAAAAGTGAACTGGCATCTTAAGATGACTAACCATAGAGTTGGGAGGACTATGGGCAGAGCTTGGGCCCTTGTTAACTCTCCAGTCCTGACTTCCTGTTAAAACTTTGTGGTAACTTCTGGGATGGGATTCACATATATAGAGGTCATCTTGGAAAGTGCTCTCTCTCTCTTTTTTTTTTTTTTGCATGTGTGTGGCCGATTGGAGCCCCAGCGGTAAGTATGCATTCCCACACTGCCGTGGTGGTTTTGTTTCTTTTTGTTTTCTTGACTAAACCACTTTTTGTTGGATTATCTGGAGAGTTATTTTGATCAGTCAACAAATGTAGAGAAGTAATATTGTTTGCCAGAAAATGTATTTGTTTGAAATCATGTATTCTACATTATGCTGTTCATTAGATTCCACAATAACAATTTTTAAAAAGTCAGAACTAAAAGACAATAGAAAAAATTAATGTGACAAAGAGCTGGTTCTTTGAAAAGATTTAAAAAAAAAGAAAAGATTAACAAAATTGACAAGACTTTGGCTAGACTCACTGAGATAAAAAAAGAGAAGACACTAATTAACAAAATCAGAAATGAAAGAGGGGAAGTTATCACAGACACCACAGAACTACAAAGGATCATGCAAGAATACTATGAAGGACAATATGCCACCAAATTCAATAACCTAGAAGAAATGGACAAGTTCTTAGAAACATATAGCCTTCCAAGGCTGAATCATGAAGAACTGGAAAATCTAAACAGACCAATCACCAATAACGAAATTGAATCAGTCATCCAAAACCTTCCCAAAAGCAAAAGTCCTGGACCAGATGGCTTCACTAGTGAATTCTACCAAACCTTCAAAGAGGATCTAATACCAATCCTGCTCAAACTCTTCCAAAAAATTGAAGAAGAGACAGTACTCCCTAACTCATTTTATGAGGCCAACATTACCCTGATACCAAAACCTGGTAAGGACAACACAAACAAAGAAAACTACAGACCAATTATCTCTGATGAATACAGATGCAAAAATCCTAAACAAAATTCTGGCAAATCGAATACAACAATGCATTAAAAAGATTATTCATCACGACCAAGTGGGGTTTATCCCTGAGTCACAAGGATGGTTCAACATCTACAAATCCATCAATATGATACATCACATAAACAAAATAAAGGACAAAAATCATATGATTATATAAATTGATGCAGAAAAAGCATTTGAAAAGATACAACATCCATTTATGATTGAAACATTGAATAAAATAGGTATAGAAGGAAAATACCTCAACATAATAAAGGCCATATATGACAAGCCCTCAGCTAACCTCATAATTAATGGTGAAAAACTGAAGCCCTTTGCTCTACGTTCAGGAACACGACAGGGCTGTCCCCTATCACCTCTGCTTTTCAACATAGTGTTGGAAGTCCTTGCCAGCGCAATCAGGCAAGAGAAAGAAATAAAGGGCATTCAAATTGGGAATGAAGAAGTTAAATTATTACTCTTTGCAGATGACATGATGCTATATATAGAAAACCCTCAAGACTCCCCCAAAAAGCTGTTAGAAACAATCAACGAATACAGTAAAGTTGCTGGCTACAAAATCAACGTACAAAAGTCCATTGCATTCCTATATACTAACAATGAAATCTCAGAAAAAGAAATATGAAAAACAATTCCTTTTGCAATTGCAGCAAAAAGAATAAAATACCTAGGAATAAACTTAACCAAGGATGTGAAGGACCTATATGCTGAAAACTATAAGACATTTTTGAAAGAAATTGAAGAAGACACAAAGAAATGGAAAGACATTCCGTGCTCATGGATTGGAAGAATCAACATAGTTAAAATGGCCATAGTACCCAAAGCAATATACAGATTTAATGCAATCCCCATTAAAATCCCAATGGCATTTTTTAAAGAAATAGAACAAAAAATCATCAGATTTGTTTGGAACCACAAAAGACCCCGAATAGTCAAAGCAATCTTAAGAAAAAAGAACAATACTGGAGGTATCACACTCCCTGACTTTAGCTTGTACTACAGGGCTACAATAATCAAAACAGCATGGTATTGGCAGGAAAACAGACACATAGACCAATGGAATAGAATTGAGAACCCAGAAATACAACCACATAAATATGGATAGATAATTTTTGACAAAGAAGGTAAAAACATACCATGGAGGAAAGACAGCCTCTTCAATAAATGGTGCTCTGAGAATTGGATAGCCACGTGCAAAAGAATGAAACTGGACTGCTATCTTTCACCATGTACCAAAATTAATTCAAAATGAATCAAAGACTTAAGCATAAGACCTGACACAATAAACTACATAGAAGAAAACATAGGTACTAAACTTATGGACCTTGGGTTCAAAGAGCATTTTATGAATTTGACTCTAAAGGCAAGGGAAGTAAAAGCTCAAATAAACAAATGGAACTATATGAAACTTAAAAGCTTCTGCACAGCAAAAGAAACCATCGACAAAATAAAGAGGCAACCAACTGAATGGGAGAAGATTTTTGCAAACAGTGCTGCTGATAAGGGGCTAATATCCAAAATATACAAGGAACTCATGAAACTCAACAACAAAAAAAGAAACAACCCAATTGAAAAATGGGCAGAAGACCTGAAGAAACATTTCTCCAAAGAGGACTTACAAATGGCAAATAGACATATGAAAAAATGCTCAACATCACTAATCATCAGAGAAATGCAAATAAAAACCACAATGAGATATCACCTCACCCCAGTCAGAATGGCTATCAACAAGACAAATAGTAACAAGTGTTGGAGAGGCTATGAAGAAAAAGGAACCCTCATACTCTGTTGGTGGGAATGCAGACTGGTGCAGCCGTTATGGAAGGCAGTGTGGAGGTTCCTTAAAAAATTACGAATAGAATTACCATGTGACCCAGCAATCCCTCTCCTGGGTATCTACCCAAAAAATCTGAAAACATTTATACATAAAGACACGTGTGTTCCGATGTTCACTGCAGCTTTGTTTGCGGTGGCCAAGACATGGTAACAACCAAAATGTCCTTCGATAGATGAATGGATAACGAAGTTGTGGTATATATACACAATGGAATACTATTCGGCCGTAAGAAGAGATGATATAGGAACATTTGTGACAACATGGATCTTGATTTGTGACAACATGGATGGATCTTGAGAATTTAATGCTAAGCGAAATAAGTCAGACAGAAAAAGCAGAGAACCCTATGATTTCACTGATATGTGGTATATAAACCAAAAACAAGACAAACAAATGAGAATCAAAAACTCATAGACACAGACAATAGTTTAGTGGTTACCAGAGGGTAAGGGGAGTGGGGGTAGGAGATGAGGGTAAGGGGGATCAAATATATGGTGATGGAAGGAGAACTGACTCTGGGTGGTGAACACATAATGGGATTTATAGATGATGTAATACAGAATTATACACCTGAAATCTATGTAATTTTACTAACAATTGTCACCCAATAAATTAAAAAAAAAAGTCAGTGGACTTAACTAGTACATAGGCAATATCATCATTTTCTACAGTTAACCTCTTTTATTTGTATGGTTATGGTACCCTTGAAATGCAATAATTATATCTTGGCAAGTCAAATGTGCAACTTTGTGCTAGAAGTAGACTAAAATATGATCATAAGATCTATGATTCATTGATCTATGATTCATTACTTACCTGTTAGGTGAGTAATAGTAAGCCCAAAAAAACACCAGTATTGTTAAGACATGGAAGAACATGTTTATATTCAGAAGTCTGCAAAAAATAGAGAATTTGACATTTTAGCCAAATAAAGCAATCACAGAAAGAAAAAAAGAAAGTATTAAGGAGTTCTTATTTTATAAGAAACTGAAGAAACATTTAAGCAGAAATTATTGTATTCAGTTTGATCATTTTAATTATTTACATAAAAACTTTTATTTATTGAGGTAAATTTAAATCAGATAAGGCATTCTTCATCTTTAAACATGAATACAAATAATAGTCAAATAGATTACCTAAAACTGTTTACAAAAGCTAATTTGAATAGCTCTGAATTGTTACAGAATCAAATCTGGAACATAGAGTGTTCCTTCCTATGGAATACTAGTATCTCTAAGTAAAAAGTGACATATCATTAAACAAGTATGTCTCCAAATGAACAGCTTGAAAACATTTTTTGAGTGAATATACGACTCTAGCGTTGGTCATTTTGATATAGACTTTGACTAATTATCATTTTGGCCTCTGGTAATTTGTGTGTGTACAGGTGTGTATGTTGGGGTGGGGGGTGCTGTTTTCCTTTAACTTCTTTTCTTCATTAGGTTCAGACGATATGTATTGCTAAAATCCAACAATGAGAAAAATAATTGTTGTAGCAGCAGCAATGCAGCCATAGACTGCATTGAGCTCCTGGGGTCTCAGTTCCCTAAACTGTCTCTACGTAAAGAAGAATTAAGAGGTAAAAAGCTACCCGTCAAATGCAGAGGAAATACAGTTGAAACATCTGTTTCAGTGATCATTTCCCAAATTTAAATGGTTTATATAAAGAAATGGATTAATACAGATGGTGTGAATAAAATGGTTTTCAAAGTTTGATATGTAATGCCATAATGAAGATTGATTTCAACTAAGGGTATACTTCTATCCTGTAGCTATGTTGGCAATAGAGGGTTTTTATTAGGCACTAGTAAATGGCCTTTGTAACTATTGCTATGACAGCCAGTGTTATATCTTAATTAGTAGTATTATTTCTAGTTCAACTAAAATAGCTAAAAGGTCCTCCTGGGATCTATTCTGGGATATGATTTTGTTTAATCTTATTATTAATGATAATAAATCTTTACTTTGTTGGAGTATCATCTGTATGCCAATGATTCTATTATTTAAACAAATAATTATTCCACATTACAATTTCTTTTAGAACATGACAATAACAAATCATAGTTACAGCTTATTCAAAGTAAATTAGGTCTAAACCACTAATAAAATTAATTGCAAGATGTTTGATTGGAAACCAGAGCTGGCTAAAACAGGAAGTCCTTCATATAGTCTTTGATAATGCATTGCTCTCTGGAATAAGGCTACCAGCATAAAATATCTCTCAGTGCTTGTTATCAAACAAAGAGTAATTGAAACTTGGTTGCTAGGAGACATTATTTCTCATTGTTGACAATCCTGATTTTCTTTGATTACTGGCACTATTGTTGTTCATTACACAAACTGAATGTTGTTATATAATATTGAAGAAACATATTTTGGAATCCAATTGTTGTGTGAATACCACCATGTGCTACCAAAAAAATGTTTATTCACAGATTCAGCAGGTTAACTATCTCTGGTAAGCATTTGTTCAGAAGGCTTAATACACATTTTTTGATTTCTTGTAAAATGTAAATTTTACTGGAAAGTACAGTCTACGTTTTTACAGGGCAAACATTTTGTATATTTCATCAAATTAAGGTTTTCCTAAAAATAGAAAAATAACCTTATCTCTGTAAGTTTATTTTCTTTATTGCAGTGACTTATTTTCTGTATTCAAGACCATTTCATTAGCATGAGAGTAAACAATACTTAAAATGCAAGAAAATATTTATTTTGAATGAGGTGAAGATTAAGCTATCCTGGGTCAGAAAGCAAGAAGGTTTAGAATGAGTTTAGCAAAATGGTATCTCACTTTGGTATCACTTAAAAGTTTTCTCTGGTAAAAAAATGATGCAAGTGTCTTTATTTACAAGGCAAGAGTGAGCATCATATCTGGCAAAACTACAAACAGGTAGACAGTTATGCAGGATATATCTCAAAAATCATTACTCCAAATGGAATTCCAATTATTTTTATGCTATTATCTATCTTCAGGTTTTTTCACCACTGTTTGATACTGGAAATCCGTCTGCTGATTCCCATCCACACAGCTGCGATAACCACTCTTTTCTATTCTCACATCATTTGTGCCATCCCTACTCTTCACTTGCCTGCTTCACAGAATAGACAGAGAACAACAGACAAAAACTCTATAAGCTTTTTGTCTTGTCGCACTTAATTGTCTTTTGTCTTCTGTCTTATCACACAATAATGGTATATTTCCAGTGTGAAACTCCCCCTTACGCTTCTTCTATTCTCTTCCTTTGGAAATTTGTCTCTCAACTACCCAGTCTTTTTCTTCATTTATCAATAATTTCTTTACCTGGCTACATATTCAGGTTGAGCTAGAGTTCTATTTTTTTGTTTCTTTGATTTTTGCTTACCAGAATTCTTAAAAAAAAAAAAAATCATTCTATGTTCGTAGATTCTTGTTTTAACACTATGCAATTGACTTCCTCAAATACTCGGATATTACTCTCATATGTACAAATGGCTCCGAAGTCACCAAATCAAGGATTTTTCTTAATTCTAATTCTTTTAACTTTAAATTCCTGCTGGTGACCTTTTCTTCTTTTAGCTTTTTTTTTTTCTTTTCTTTTTTTAACTTCCTCTAAAATTACTATCCTGGATATCTTCCCAGCTCTTTAATGATTTCTCACATGTCCTCTTAAGATGCTTCTTCTGTTTTTGTATCCTAAAGTCATTACGTATTTCTATCATTAAAGTTTGTCTTGGCTTACTTCTCTTCTTACATGTCTATTAAATTCCTCATCCCATCCAACAACCCCAGCTGTCATCTTTGTACAGATCTCTAGGTAAAATTATAAAATTTCACTTTCTCCAAAATTTAATCCTACATCCTCAACTGCCACCACTAAGCAATATTCGTTCATGTGGATGCCTCAGTGGCACCTTAAACTCATCAAGTCCAATAGCTTCCACCATCACCTTTCTATGAAAATTTTATTCTTCCTTGTGACTTTAATTTAGATTAAGGTATTACCAGTTTGCAACCATTTTTGTTCTTATTTTTCTCATCAAATCAATTGCTTGATTCTTCAGATTTTTGTCCTGTTTCCTCTGTGCTCTGCTTATTCATTCCTCCCTCCCTCCACCCTGCACCTCAACCCCTGGCAACCACTGATCTTTTCACTGTCTCCATAGTTTTCCCTTCTCCAGAATGTCATGTAGTTGGAACCATGTAATATGTATCCCTTTCAAACTGGCTTCTTTCAGTTAGTAATACGCATTTACATTTTTTCCATGTCTTTACATGGCTTGATAGCTCAATTCTTCTTTTTTTAAAAATTCCATTGTGAGGATGTACCATAGTTTATTAATCCATTCATCTACTGAATGATGTCTTCGTTGCTTCCACGTTTTGACAATTATGATTAAAGCTGCTGTAAACATCCGTGTGCTGGGTTTTGTGTGGACATAGTTTTCAGCCTCTTTGGTTAAATACCAAGGATCATGATTCCTGGATTGTGTGGTAAGAGTATATGTAGTTTGTAAGAACTTGCCAAACTGTCTTCCAAAATGACTGTACTAGTCTACATTCTTATCGCCAGTGAATGAGAGTTCCTGTTGTTCCACATTCAGGGTTGCCAGCATTCAGTTTTGGTAGTATTCTGCCATTCTAATAGGAGGGTAGTGGTGGTCAATATTGTTTTAATTTGCATTTCCCTGCTGGCATATGGCATTGAGAATCTTTTCATATTTTATTTGCCACCTTTATATCTTCTTTGGTGAGGTGTTTGTTAAACTCTTTGACCCATTCTTGAATTAGTTTGTTCCTTTTCCTATTGTTGAGTTTTAGGTGTTCTTTGCATATTTTGGATAACTGCCCTTTCCCAAAAATATCTCTTGAAACTATTTTCTCCCAGTGTGTCATTTGTCTTCTCACTTTTTTGACAGTGTTTTTCACAGAACAGTTTTTAATTTTAATGAAGTTCATTTTTATTGATTATTTCTTCCATGGATTGTGCCTTTGGTCTTGTATCTAAAAAGTCATTGCCAAACCCAAGATCATTTAGATTTTCTTCTATATTATCCTCTAGGAGTTCTATAGTTTTGCATTTTATATTTAGGTCTGTGATCCATATTAAGTTCATTTTTGTGAAGGGTGTGAGGTCTGTGTCTGGAAACTTTGTTGTTTTTTTTGCATGTGGTTGTCCTGTTGTTCTAGCACCATTTGTTTAGAAAACTACCTTTGCTCTCTAGTATTGCCTTAAATTATTAAAAAAAAAAAATAAATGTTGTTAGGGGTGGCTGGATAGCTCAGTTGGTTAGAGCGTGAGCTCTGAACAACAGGTCTGCCGGTTCGATTTCCACATGGGCCAGTGATCTGAGCCCTCCACAACTAGACTGAAGACAATAAGCTGCTGCTGAGCTTCCGGAGGGGTGACTGGATAGGATGACTCAGTTGGTTAGAGCACGAGCTCTCAACAAGTTTGCTGGTTCAATTCCCGCATGGGATGGTGGGCTGCGCCCCCTCCAACTAAAGACTGAAAATGGCAACTGGACTTGGAGTTGAGCTGTGCCCTCCACAACTAGATTGAAGGACAATGACTTGGAGCTGATGTGCCCTGGAGAAACACACTGTTCCCCAATGTTCCCCAATTAAAAAAATAAATGTTATATTTTTCTCTTTTTGGCATTCCACCATTCAGTACTGCAAAAATTTTATTAGCTAGTGCTTTTACTCCTCAGTGAATAAATGCTTTCAGTGTGAGGTCAGAGATGACTGGTTCCCCAGCTGTCAATATTCAGGGAGACAATTGATCTTCTCATTTTATTTAATCTCAGTAGCCATTTCCTTTTCCCCAGACCCAGCACTACTTAGAGAAACTAAATGTGTCCACGGTCATCAGTGGTTGGTGTAAGTGTAATATGACATGAATCAAAGACCCTTCAGGCCAAAGTAGAGACTGGTAATTTATGACTGAAGAACACAGGCTTTTCTGAAATTTCCTTTAGTTCAGGCAGATCACTATGAATTAACTAAGCAAGAGGGCAGCAGGTGCTCTCATTAAATTTACAGTCACTGGCAGCAGATAGGAAAGTACTTTTAAAAGAGTATGCAGCTGTGTGCACACCTGTAACGGCAGCCATGCCGTCCAGATATGCAGTGGGGTAGGTGGGCCAGCGCTCCCTCATGGGTTCCAGGCAGCTCTGGCTGCAAACATCCATGCGAGTGATTTTTCAACAGTGTGGGGAAGTGTGTTCCTAAAATGATAGATGAGCTTCTGAAAGCCAGAGTTGTCAGGGAGAGTGTGGTGCCCATTGGGGCCATAAAACAGAAGAGTCTTCCCTGGTCTATTTCTTCTATCCTCTTCTTTGTCCCCTTTCTAAAAACTGAATTTTCGAATGCACACCATTTCTCTCTGCTTCTTTTGGTAATACTATATATATGTCAAATCTAATGATAATGTTCTTTACAGAGAAAGGATGCTTTGTTAAAGTACAGTTTGTTCATTGTGCATAGTTTCTGTAGGAAAAACCCACCATTTCTGTATATAAGAGTAGAACAATTCCTTTTTCATAGTTCTAAAATCTCTCTTTGATGTTCATCTTCCCAAGTTTTTTTTCCATTTCTTCTCCTGACAATATTTTCTCACATTAATGGGAAGTTGTAATATTTCCTAAGCCCTTGGGAAATTTGCAGTAAGTTTGGTGAGGAGTCTTTCCTCCCTCCCTTTCTCCCTCCCTCCTTAACTTCCTTCCTTCCTTCCTTCCTTCCTTCCTTCCTTCCTTCCTTCCTTCCTTCCTTCCTTTTCTTTTTTCTTTTCCCTTCCTTTCCTTTCTCTTCCTTTCCCTTCCCTTCCCTCCCCTTCCCTTTCCTTTCTTTTCTGCTAGATTTCTTTCTCTTATTTATTTTCACAGTTGATCTGTGGTAGCTTACAATTAGACTACATTCAACAAAATAAGGTAAAATATAAGTCATAATTCTAAAAACTAATACTAAGAAAAATAACTGAAACTTTGTAATCAACATTAAAGAAATTATTATAGTTAAGTAGGATAAATGAACATATGATACTGCTCTACTTGAAGCTTTTATTTGTTCAAGTCGTGTTGGTTAAAGAGTCTTATTGGATTTAGGGAAGAACAAATGATCAGTCAATATTTTACGATCAATCAAAATACGAATACGATATTTGTATTTTTCCTGTTTTTTACACAGTAAGTTATTTGAGTCAGAAAAACCAAAATACCTTTACTGTGATCTCTCAATCTGTTGATATGATGCTAGTGAGATGGTAATTGCAGTTACTGTATAGGTCTCTCTGTATAGGTCTCTCTGTATAGGTTAATTTATCTCTATTCAGTGAGAATAGATTATACCTCCTTCTCTAGCCAACCACCCCATAATCTGAAATGGAAGAAGATAGAATGTTAGATCTGGAAAGGAGCTTAGCGTCCAACTCATCTGACAATGGCCTTGCTATTGGTCATAGGAAAGAGAGCTGGGTTGGGTAAATCTGGCCCACCGGTCAGCACTAGTGAGGAAGGAAGGAAAGAAAACATGGCAAAGCCTGTGATGACATAGCTTCAGATATACAGGAGAGTAGGCTTTCATTATTTGTTAATTATATTTCTAAAGCACAGTAATTATGATTCCCCTGCTGCCTTTGCTACGTACGTGGAAAGAACTTTCTTAAAATACAGTAATATTCATTAAAATTATACTCTTTTAATAGGAATTTACCTGTAATAAAGAAAAGCATATTTACTCCCCAAATTTACAAAAAATTCCTAAAAGCTGAAAAAAATGTGGCACTGTCAGGTGATATATCTTTCTGGTCTATTTGCAGATAGGCTTAACTTCCATATGAACATCCACTTACGCAAGCATACTAAACTATCCTGTAAAATATGTGATATGTGTGTATGATGTTCTACGCAATGGATATAAAGGGTATGAGACTTGTGTGTCAAAAGCCACGTAGTGGATAACTAGGTAATCAGTGTTAATAATACTTAGTAAAGAACTATTTGCTCTATTGGTAGAGTAACATAGCCTGTGGGAAGAATAGAGTGTCAAAAAAGAAATATGGGCCTGTGAAATTTTTGTGCTTGTGTTCAGGCTAGCTTTATGTCTGAAAGAGTCATGCAAGTGAAATTCAGTGTATAATATATATTGAAAAGTAATATATCAAGAGGATTTCAAATAACTAGCAGATAAACATAAGCCTCATGCCCCACTCCTTTTTTGGTAATGGAATACTTACATAAAAAAGCAACTTGAATGTCTAACAGTTTATTTTGTGATACATGCTGGAACAGAGATATGGCAGAATTGGCTATAAATCATTCTAATTCATGCCAAAGGCAAGTGCCGCTATTTACCAAGACGCTCTGGCAGACACGAAGCTTCTATTGCTTTGTGTCACATCATATCCCCCTTGAGCCTCTGATTTCAGCCAGAGGTCTGGTGGACTCTTCAGTGTCCTGACACAGCCCCACCAAACATTCACCATCTGGCCTTCTGGTTTCTAACCTTAGGCCTTCTCTGAAGTTGCAGGAGTGTGGAAGGGAGTTAGTGCCACCACAATAACTCTCACTCAATGGAGAGCTCAGCTGAGCACAAATACTCTCCCCTCCTTCACTTTAGGCCAATAGTTCTGGAAAGCATTTGGTTCACTTCCTGGAAAGAACTGCTGGAACTCAGCCCTTGTTACTTCACATGAGCAATGTCAATAGCGCACACTAATGGTGGCCTGTCCTTTTTTTCTGTGTTCTTCCTCTCCCCTTTCTCCTGCTTCCAGTATATACCAACTGTCTCAGGCTTTGAGTTCTGGGGAACTCAAACGAAGATAATTACCAAAAATGAGGTTTTCTTCCTTAACATATGCAGTGAGAAAGTGTGAGATTTAGGTGTGTTTGTATATAGTATGTGGACAATTTGGGGGGTTCGGAGACCAATGCTACAGTCTTTGCTGTTTTTCTGACTATTGGCTTGGCTTTATGTGGGCTACAGTTTCTTTAACTATAATACGAGAGAAATATTCTCCCAGCTTTTAGGGAACTGTGGGCACAAATGTAGCCCATGAAATACAGTTCAGTCTACTCACATGTGTTGTGCAGTATTTGATTTATTCTGCTGTTGAGATGTGAAGCATACCTTCACCAGGGAATGAACATCAGAATCACTGGTAGAGTTTATTTTATTTTATTTCATTTTTTGATATTTAATCAAAATATACACGCTGTACATGGCAAAAAAACAAACTATATGAAAGGACCATGAATGAAAGATAATCCCTGTCCTGCCACTTTCTGAGCTTTGGTCTATTTCCTTTAAACAATCTTCATGATTTCTGTTTGTGGTGCTTCAGGTTATTTCCATTATTTGAAATAAAATGTAAAATGTAATTTCTAGGTTAAAAAAAAATGACTCTGTAGAATGGAATGGGAGAATTTCATCCCCGTGAGGTACTCTGTCTCTCCACCCAGCTCGTTTTGATAGATACAAAATTTTTCGATGATCCCATTTGTACCTTTATGTATTATGTATTCTAACTCTTGATCTACAAACTCTGGTATTATTCCCATATTCTCCACACTGTAACGTGATTACATCACTCTCCCTTATAACGTCTGTCCCCACTTAGGATCTTTCATCTTCTACATTTACATTCTAACTTATAACCATATTTGTGTCTTATGTGTTTTGGCTATACTGGGGGTGCCAATAAAACGTATACAAGTGGACACTTTGGTCAACGTTAGTCAAGCAGTAGTTCGCCATAATCAGAAGTATCTGGATGCTGATGGTAACCACTTTGAGCACCTCTTATAACTGCAGAAGTCAAACGTGACTTGTATTCATCTTTTATTATTGGTATATATTGAGTATTACAATTTTAATAGTTTTTTCCTTTCTTAAAATGTGTGTACACTTTTTGGGACCCTCAGTATATTCTAAAAGCTGAAAAATCAAACAGTATTTACATCATTATATCAAGGTAAATTTTTATAGTGGTATACCCAAGTAGTGTACTAGGTTCTATTTCTTTCTTCATGAGTTCAAAATCAGGCCCTACTTTCTGTGGCATTACCGGTTCACCAAATCTCAAGCCAGCCCAAGTATCTCTCTTTTTAAGTAGTTAATTCTGACAAAAAAAAAGTACTGGTGAAAATGGTTGCCTAAATGAAAATACTTTATAGTTAACTAGGCACTTCCAGAAAATAGATAGCAGAGAACAGTATGGAGAACTTGGTGCTTTTCAGCAAAAGCTCGCATTTTTTCAATTAGAATCAAAGTCCAAACTAATCTTTCAGTCTTGCCTTACAGTATTCTCTATAGGTTTCCTTTTGCTACCTTTGAGTTTAGTTTCCAATTTATTCTTATATTCTATTTTTTCTTTTCTTTCTTTTTTTTTTTGTCAGTAGCTTTTTCTTTTTTTAAAAAAAATTAAAGTTTATTGGGGTAATGATTGTTAGTAAAGTTACATAGATTTCAGGTGTACAATTCTGTGTTATATCATCTATAAATCCCATTGTGTGTTTACCACCCAGAGTCAGTTCTCCTTCCATCACCGTATATTTGATCCCTTTGACTCTCATCTACTACCCACTTTCCCCCTTACCCTCTGGTATATAAACCAAAAACAACAAAAGAACAAGACAAACAAATGAGAAACAAAAACTCATAGACACAGACAATAGTTTAGTGGTTACCATTCTTATATTCTTAAGGTGCAAGTGTAGATTATAGATTTGAGATACTTGTCTTTTCATAGTCATTCAGTGCTATAAATTCAGTCCTCTAATCAGTGCGTTAGCTGCATCCTGCATATTTTGATGAGTTGTGTTGTTATTTTCATTAGGTTTAAAACATTTTTTCATTTTCCTTGAGACGTTATCTTTGATCCATCTTGGATTATTGGACGTGTATTGATTAATATTCAAATATTAAGGATTTTACAATTATTTTTCTTTTATTTCTAATTTAATCCATTGTAGTCTGGGAATATACTTTGAATAATTTCTACTTTTTAAAATTACATTAAAGTTGAAGAATATCCTTAATATTTCAGTCCTTTAAAGTTCATTGAGAATCTATCATGTGCACATAAAGGGATTATCTGTTCTACTGTTATTGTTTGTACGTAGTGTTCTACAAATGTCAATTAGGTCAAATTGGTTGGTAGTATGGTTCAAGGCTTCTGTATCCTTAGTGATTTTCTTCAGTTGTTCTACCAGTTATTGAGATGGAACATTGAATTCCCCAACTATTTTTTTTAATTGTGTGTTCTGTTTTAGATTAAGTAATATTTTTTTTGTGTGTGTTTGTGTATGCTAGGCGCTATTTTAGGTGCATTTATTTATAACACATTACTTTAGTGTTTGTTTATATGAGAATTTCTCTATTTCAACTTTTGTTTTTGAAGTGTGATATTTGCTGGGTATAGAACTCTTGATTGATAGGGGTTTTTAAATTATTATTTATACTTTGTATATGTCATCCTTCTGGCTACCAGCCTCCATTTCTTCTAATGAGAAGTCAGTTTTTAATTTTACTGTGGTTCCCTTGTAGGTGTTGACATGTTTTTCTCTTGTTGCATTCAAGGTTTTCTCTTTAGCTTTGGCTTTCAGCAGTTAGACTATGATTTATCTAGGTTTGATCTCTTTGTTTTTATCCTACCTGGAGTTCATTAAGTTGTTGGACATGTAGTTTAATGTTTTCAATCTAATATGGATTTTTTTTCAGCATAATGTCTTCAAATATTTTTTCTATGTCTTTTTCTTTCTCCTCTCCTTTGTGGCTACAATTACACATATGAGGTATGACAGTTGGGTTCACAAGCTCATCCTAGAAAAAGTGCTACATACTTCATTGCTAAATATCACTATGGTCACCTTTGAAGTATTCCCTTTGGGAAGCTATGCACTGATGCCAGTGCCTAGTCCACCCTTCAAAGCAGTTTTGGAACTCTTTTTCTGTAATAGCCATCAGAGCTGTCAGCATATTACCCTTGATGTTCTGAATGTCATCATTATGTCTTCCTTTCAATATTTCCTTTATCTTTGGATAAAGAAAGAAGTCATTGGTGGCTAGATCAGGTGAGTAGGGAGGCTATTCCAATACAGTTATTTGTTTACTGGCTAAAAACTCCCTCACAGACAGTGCCGTGTGAACTGGTGCATTGTCGTGATGCAAGAGCCATGAATTGTTGGCGAAAAGTTCAGGTTGTCCAACTTTTTCACGCAGTCTTTCAGCACTTCCAATTAGTAAACTTGGTTAACTGTTTGTTCAGTTGGTACAAATTCATAATTAATAAAACCTCTGATATAAAAAAAAGGTTAGCAACATCAATTTTGACTCTTGATTTGAACTGAAAAAACTTTTTTGGTCGTGGAGAATTGGCAGACTTCCATTGTACACTTTGACACTTTGTTTCACGATCGTGTTGGTACACCTATGTTTCATCACCAGTGATGACTGGCCCAAAACATTGTCTTGGCTCTCTAAAAGGTCTTTGCAAACTTTCACTCTCCTTTGCTTTTGTTCATTTGTGAGCTTCTTCAGGACCATTTTTGCACATACCTTTCTCTTGCCAAGATTTTCAGTTAAGCTTTTCCTAACTGTTTCTCTATCGATGTTTACTTGGTCTGCTATGCTTCTCACAATCAGCCAAAGATTTTGATGCACAATTCAATGAATTTTTGCAGTGTTTTCATCAGTTCTGCTCATTACTGCTGCCCTGACCTCTCTTCATCAGTGACGCATTCTCTCCCCTCAGAGAACGTTTAATCCATTTGTACACTGCTGTTTTCTTCATGGCATTATCCCCATAAACTTGGACTAACATGTTCCTGATTTCACTTCCACTCTTGCCAAGTTTAACAAGAAATTTAATGTTTGCTCATTGCTCTAATTCAAGCTCAGACATTCTCGCAATGACACACAAAAACACATGACAACAATAATGAATACCACTCAGCAAGACAACACCACACATCCACATGAACACAGCTGTGATACACTGATATACCTGGTGTATGTACGGTGTTACCGAGCTGTTTGTACGGTGCTGCCAAGGTAAGTACACGGTGGCAAGTTCACGAACCCAAGTGTCATCCTTGTATGTTAGTATGCTTGATGGTGTTCTACAGGTTTCTAAAGTTCTGTTCATTTCTCTTTATTCTATTTACTTTCTGTTCTTCAGAGTAAATAATTTCTATTTATCTATGTTCAAATTCTCTGAGTCTTTACTTTGCTGTTTTTAATATTCTGTTGAGTCCTTTTAGTAAATTTTTTATTTCATTTATTGTACTTTAAAGTGTACTATTTGTACTATTAGTACTACTATATTATATTATTTGGTTCTTTTTTATATAATTTCTACCCCTATTAATATTTTCTATGAAAAATAATTTTCCTTATACTTTCCTTTAATTCTTTAAATGTGACTTATTTCATGCTTGCTTTTTCTTTCTGCCAAATTTTCTTATGTCTTCTGTGTGCACTGGGTCTCGTGTTCAGCCAGGAATGAGTAGATAACTAGCTTTTTGTGTGTCAGGTTTACTTCTTTTAATGAAACTATGTGATAGGATTAATCAGTTGGACCAGGACTTCATTTTGCTTTTTAAAACAATTAAACATTCAGCAAATGGGGCTAGAGCAATTAGATACCTGCATGCAAAAGATGAATTTGGGCCAGTAACTCACACCATACAAAAAAATTAATTCAAAATGGGTCATGGATAAAAATGTAAGACCTAAAACTGTAAAACACTTAGAAGAAAATTTACGGGTAAATCTTTATGAACTTGGGTTAAGACATGATATCTTAGATATGATACCAAAATCACAAGTTATAAACAATAAAATTGGCAACTTGGACTTCATCAAAATTCAAAACCTTTTTGCTTCCAAAGACTACTCAGAAAGTGAAAAGGAATGCCACAGATTAGGAGAAAATATTACAAATTATATATTTGATAAGTGACATATCAGAATAGATAAAAAGCTCTTATAACTTAATAAGAAAACAAATAATTTAAAAATGGGCAAAAATTTAAATACATATTTCACTAAAGAAGATATATAATCGGTTAAAAGTACATGAAAAAAATGCTCAGTATCAGTATTCATTAGGGAAATGCAAACCAGCACCACAATGATGTATCACTTCTCACTCACTAGAATTGCTTAAATCAAAAAGGCAAAAAACAAGTATTGCTTAAATAAGTGAGGATGTGGAGATATCACAACCGTCATACATTGCTGGTACATGTGCAAAATGGAGCAGCCACTTAAGAAAGCATACAATCAGATATGAATATTGCCCCTTAGTCACAGAAAAAGCCCTGTCCTAACTGCTCTTCCTGTATCCATTTTTATCTCTTTCAATCTGGAATCAAAGCGATCTTTTCCAAAAGAACTTCCAATGGTAGTTTTCCCCTTCAGCTTCATATTTTTTAGTGTTTTCCTTTGCTCTGAAGATAATGAAGAATATCTTTGACAAGACTTTAATTTACAAGGATCCATAAGGTCAGGGGTCTACTTCTTACCTTACACCACTCTTTCTCTAGTTCTTTCTGCTCTAACCTCCCTGCCCTTCTAATTCCTCAAACACACTGCTCTTCAACTCAGTCCTTTAAAGCTCTTGTGTCCTCTGAATTAAACGACTCCTCTATCTGAGTGAAGTACCTCCTTTACATTTTTCCTAGTCCAGCTCAACATTCATTTCTTCAAGAAGCCCTATCTGGATGTTCATTTCACTATGGCCTTCACATTCTGCTCTTTTATCATAGTTTTGACTTTTGGTATATTTGTGTAGTTGATGTTTATCTAATCTCTCAACAACAAGACAGAGTAGGGACCATGTATGTCTGGTTTTGCTCACCATTGAATCCACAATACTGAGGTGAGTGTTTGCCACATAGTAGGTATAAAATCAATATTTGTTACATAAATGGACTGCTTTATAGTAGTCCCATATGCCAGTCAGCATGTCCCAGGTTAAACTAATAATCTCTGCCTTTATGACCTCTAAGAATAAGTTCCTATTAAATGATTTTGGCAATTCGGAATGTGCTAAAAAAGAAACTATTTAATTTTGGCATATAGCTAATTTTAAAATTTTAGCCAAAACACAACAGACAGTGTGGAATATTTGACATTAGGATAGGTAAAAGGTTTTGTGTGCAATGACAGTTCTTGAATCTCCAGGTCTATAAATATGAAAGTATTAGTATTAGTCAAATATGCTAGGTTATGTTGCGGTAACATAGTACCCTGGAATGTCAATGGTCTTACACTAAAATGTTTATTTCTCACTCATGCTATATATCTAATGCTGTTGGAGGGAGGCGACTCTGTTTCTCGTAGCTGCTACAGAAGCCAGACTAACTGACGTTCTGCCATTTGGAACCTTACCAGTGGCTGTGGCAGAGGAAGAGAGTGCATGGAGAAATCATACCCGCTCTTCCATGCTTTGACTTAGAAGTGACAGCCTTCAATTCTCCTTATAGTTCATTGGTCTACTCTAGTCACTTGAGTCCGTATAACTGTTGGGATCTAGGGAATCTTAAAAAGCACATGAATATCATGAGAAGCAAATGTCTCTGCCATAGTATTCATTCTTAAATTATTCACTGATTCTTTAAATTTAGATGTTTCAAGTAAATATCAAGCAAAGTATAACTGAATGTATGCATGATTTGTGTGCACATCTATTCTGTATTTGCATGTATAATGGCTCAGACTAATTCTCTACTTATTAACTTTCTTTCCAGAGCAAGGGACTAAAGTGCAGATAAAACTAAGTTCCAAACTTAAGTCTTTTATATTTTGCCTGACTGAGATTTTTCCAAGAGACATTTCATAGTAATCATAACGTTATCAGTTGTTGGTATCTTGTAACATTTCCCTGAATTTTCTTATTGAGACATTCTTAAAAACCCTATAGGTTTTTCTTATTTTCACTTCCTTATTCTTAGCTGTTTTATTGTTCTAAGAGTTTAATGCTATTTTAGCCTTTCATTTTGTATGAATTTTTGTTGTTTTGTTTCCTTTTGTTTTTCATTCTGCAATTATTTTACCAGGAGTTGTGGTGAGTTGTAGGACAAAGCAAAAATTATTTTGGGTAACTAGACAATGGTCTGTTTTGTCCTATGTGTTATTATCATAATATGGCTTCATTACTTTAGTTGGGTGATCTTGAAAATTCTCTAATCTCTGATCCTCTGTTTCCTTTTATGTAAAATTGATTTATAATAATTTTGCAATGGTTTATTTATTTCAATAGGTACCAATAATCTGTGTAAAATATATAACACAAAGCTTGGCACAATAAGAGTTACCAAATAAATGCCAATTCTCTATTATCAAACTGTGAATCAGAGACTGTATGGCAAAGACTCCTAAAGTACTGGGCTGAAATTCATATATCCTCACTTAATAAGTGGATAAAAATGACAAATGGTTTAATGTTTCTAAATTTTATTTATTACTCTGAAATTGATGCAATAATGGCTCCCTGGCCATATTGTCATAAAAGCCAGTCAAGCACTGGCATGAAAAGTGTGGTTCTGGAGTCAGACTGCAGAAGTTCACATCCAGGTGTGCCACCTAATTTGTTAATAACATTGTACTTTTAGGTACTGGGCAAAGGCAGGAATTACTCCATTTGGCGGCCAGTATACATTCTTTCCTTTAAATGAGCAACAAAGTGAACATTTCGGAACATCAAGAATTTATTTGCCACCCCCCAAAAATATAATGCAAAATTCAGCAGTTTCTACTCTAGTGTCAGCCCTGTAGTTATGAGAAGTCACCTAACTATTTTATTTGCCATCAACCTTTTAGGGGTTGGAGACATGGAGGATTTTGTCAGAAACAAGACACATGCTTTCAAAGAGGAGGGTGTACTTGTCTCTTTGTAACCCCTCCTGGGACAGAATTGAATGGCGCTGATGAAAACAGAAACTCTGTTTTTCTCATTTGGGGAAGTTTACTGTACAAGTCTTTCTATAATTTTTAGTAATAATCTTAAACCGTACGCTGTCACCTTTCTGAACAGAGATTTTTCCCTCTACAGAAATGTTGCAAGCTTATGGAAGTTCCATTCATAATCATGAAAATGAAAATTCACCCTTCTAAGAAAGACACAGATCTTTGCATGACTTTCTTGAGAACAAAAGATCCTTCACAATGTATTAATTTCATTGATTTCCCCTGAGAAATGAAGTAGCATCAGTTGTACAGAGAGGATAAAGGCCTTTATGGTTAAGAGTCTCCTAAGCCCTTGGGCAAGTTTCTAAATCTCTTTAAATCTTAATTTTCTCATTTGTAAAATGAAGACAGTGATAATATGTTGTGGGAAGTAAATGTGATAATGAGAAGAAAACCCTTCTGTGGTGTGTGGTACAACAGTAGACAATCACTACATGTTAGCTAATTTTTATTAGAAGTAGCTGTAGTGAAAAAAAAAAAATACACCACCAATACCACCATTTGGTTTATATTAAATTTCTACAGTAGGCAGTGAGTTTTACAGTAGCTCAGAAAAATAATCTCATGTTTACATTTTTGAGATTATGTGACCTATTGAATTAAATAAAAATCTACTTATGGTCTCATATTAGTGTGAATCATAAAGAGTTGTATACATTTGTTACCATGAAAACTCATACATGTGTGTCATCCAAACCTGACAAGTAATGATTATTTAAAGGTTATTACACAGTTTGTGATTTTATTAAATGATGAAAATATTTTGGGACTTCATAGGTTGACGCCGATTATGCTTAATAAAAGATGGTGTCATTACTGCTGTTTCAAAATTGAATTAGGAGCTTGTTCCTCAGTTTCCCATCTCATTCTTTGGGTAAAAATGTTAACATTTGGCTTTTGAACATTTTCATAATACTTTCAATGAAGTATTACAAATTCTGAAGAAGGTCTAGGGAGTTTCAAAAGTTATCTTTGGAGTAGTAAATCACTGAACAGCCATAAGCTGAATATTTTTGATACAGTTGTCACCATTCGGTATATAATTTTGGTGTGTGTAAATATACACATTTATAGCAGGATTTGTATTTAATGTATTTTGCTAAAAAGGGGAACTTTTCTTTCAGAAAATATTAGTTTTTATTCCGAGCCCAGGCTTGTTTAAAAGAATAAATGAGTTTGCATAATTATTTATATCTTACATGAATTATTATTCCTGAATTTCTTGAATCTGGGCATTCTTTTATATTGTATATATTAGTGTCCAAGTTTTCATTCCTGTTGATAAAATATCACTATTAGTGTATCGGATGCAGTGATACACCAGAAATAAACTATTAAACAAGGTATAACATCAAAGAAACATTTACTTTCCTTTTTCTAAATAAAAAAATAAATAGCTAAGAGTAATACCAACACTAACAGACATGGGTTTTAATAAATTTCATTCATCCTGCTTTTTACTAGAGGAGGGAAAGTTGGTGTTGTCATGTGATTTCATTAGATGTAAGTCAGTGAGTTATATTTATTTATGAGTTACTTGGGTAAGATATTTTTTATATATAGCTGTTACTATTGCAGAAGTTGTGTTTGAAAGTAGATATCAAAACTATGTAGGGATTTATTTTTAACTGAGATTAAAATGAACCAAATACATATATAAAATATCAACACCAGATTATTTAAAACCAAGCACATCTAATTTACATGTTTTATTTTATTTTTTATATAAAAAAACCATCACCATTTGAAATTGCGTAGTATTGAAACTCCTGACCTTTAAGGGATACATTCAGAGTAGGAGCCCCACGGGGTGGGAGCAGATCTCACAATTCCGCATCATTCTTTGTGTGAACTCTCTTACAGGATTACAAATCACTAAAGACAGATAGAGTCATCTGTACACTGTTTGAGAAGACATTTCCTCTCTTCTGTTTCCTATTTACAATTCCACTGGGTTCGTAAAATGGTCAGGTGCTACAGAGCCATGAACAAACTACAGTGCTTTTAATAGAGCCATTCATCTGCTCCTTTCGAAGGTTCGTGCTCTCTCTCGAGGGAGGGCTCTCAGATAATAAGAGGAAAATGAATGCCAGTTGAGCACCTGTAATCAAATTACTCTTAATTCCCTCACCTCTTGTCAGATATTGAGCTCCTCGTATCGTTTCATAGGTGGGCATTTTACAGACCCCCGTTGTGTAATACAGTTAGTTTCTTTTCGCACTTCCCTTCCTCTTTCCTATGCGCTAGCCACCATCCATCATGACTGGGTAAATCCTGTCAGGCAAAGTCCCAGCCGTACAAACAGTCAGATACTGCGCCAGCTTGGTCTACCGGTGCACCTGTCACTTCCCGGCATTCAGCTTGTGAGGAAGGGGGCCAAGAGAACATTTACGGAATGGATGTGGGCACTGTGCCCAGGCTGTCAGCAGGCGCAGTGTGGCCTCAGCCTTGGTCCTGGTCAGATGCTACTGCTCCGGAAAAGAGTCACAGTCTGCCTTAGGCCCCCTCCTCAAAGAAGGACTGATCTATGTAAAATGCTTGCAGCTTCAAACCTAGAGCAAACCATAATTGAGTCCCGACTCTCACAGACCCTGTGTGTCACATGTAACAAAACAAGCGCTGTACAAAGCGCTGAGCTTCTGAGTCTTTCAGCTGGTCCATAACTCATTCTGCTGTAAAGGCTGCAGAGGGAATTTGTAGAATGGGGTGAAGCGTTCCATTTCATTTGTATTGTACCACTTGGGATCCAAGATGAATTCAGGATGCAGCCACAGACATGCTTGGAATTTTATTGGTTTTATTTTGGTGGTTGAAACTCACATATGCTTTATGCTGTGTTGTTTTGTTTTTTTTTTTAAATTTCAACTTATATTAAATAATCCAGGCATGACACATGGAAAATAATGGTGATACACAATGACTGAAGGAAGTATAACACTGAAGGTATTGTTTTTTGATTCTATGCCAAATAAATTTTACCATAAAAGAGGCTTGAGTCAGGGATATGTGCAAAGATACAAATCTAAGAATGGTGTCATTGTAATGAAAATAAAGCTTAAACTTTAAAACTATATGCAATCAGATAAAACTCATTTATCAATTATGGCAAAATCAATGTTAGTCTTGAAAATGTCTACCTCACTGGTTTGTTTGTAAGGACAAGTTAACACATTCCCCATCAGAAATATGTTTCTTAAGACAGCTGTAAATTGGTATGCTTCCTGTTTTTTGTCCTTTGAACAGTATCTGTCATCTGTCTGTCTATCATCATCTATCTCATTTCATCTCATCTCATCTCATCTCATCTCATCTCATCTCATCTCATCTCATCTCATCTCATCTCATCTCATATCTGTTAGTAAGGGCCAGGCACTGTACTAAGCTCTGAATTAAAATAGTGATTTAAACGGATACCATCTCTGTGCTTCTGGTCTCGTATTTTCTCAGTATTTACCAACAATGAAAATGATTATACATATAAAAAACATTACTTAGAAGGATTTTCTAACCAACAAATTTATAAAAACTCTAAAAGTTTGCAGAATATGACTGAACCAGCCTCTGCCATGAGAACAATACATATATCTCACTATGCTTCCTTTCATAAAGACGTACACACATGCATTCTGATACTAATATGCAGTTTATTCTCTCTGTGAACCTGGTGATAATCCCTTTGTAGAACATACACGGCAATAATGTGTTTGCTGTTTGGATCTTGTGTGTCCTACTGAATCCTGTTGAAGGTTAATACTGGCTTCTTTGTGTCTCTATACAATGTTATTCAATATTTTATTATCCGTGAAGCTCGTGAAAATGTAACTATTTCTCACACTCTGTGAAAGACACAAATTGTCACTTATCCAGTAGTCATTTCTTTCTTATTCCTTGCTGACAGACCCCTGACTTTGTTTACCATTTAAGAGTGTTCATATACTTCTGAAAAAGCAGCTCTGGGGGAGAGTCTTGGCTGATCCTAGTGAAATAATGGCTTTATTTCCCTTGATAATTGATTGGTCAGGGTATCATCATGTGACATAATTCTGGCCAATGAGATGTTAGAACAATTCCGGAAAGAATTTGCTCATTTGTAAAAGAGACAAATGAGAGGGATATTTCGTTTTCTTTATCTTAATATTGTTATCTGCATGTGATTAATGGAACTGAGATATCCATCTGAGGACCTTGAAGGGAACAAACCAAAGACAAGTCAAAACTCTGGTGAAGTGAATAAGACATAGAAAGAATCTGTGTTTTTGAAGATACATTTGCTTACCCGGCCCTGGAATTACCCTATTTCCATGCATTTTGCTGTGTGAGGTAATACATATACTTATTGTTTACTTTGCTTCGTATGTTTTCTGTTATGTGTAACCAAAATAGCACATCGTGGCCCAAGTCTCCGGCTTTACAAAAACACCATTATAAGGCAGAATATTCCAAGGCTTACACCTCATCTTCCAGAAGCTGGCCAAAGGCCAGTCCTGAAAACAAGTCATTCTTGGGAATATACAGAGTTTGATCAACCTCAGCCTGTTAACTCTGTCCTGCACAGAATGTTTTTTATCAGAGCTCTTGGGTTATAAGGCCCATGAAGCTGTGTGAAGAATGGCGAGACACTTTAGAGGCAAGTTCAAAATATGCCATGACTGCATCAGGAAACACTGTGACAAGAACTCTCTTCCTTGGAGCCACATACCAACAGAGGTGTTCCTTTTTGTTCAGAGAAAGAGAAGCAGAAAGAAAGGGTGTTCTCTAGGGCCATCACCGCTTCCCAGACTGGAGTCTGTAATCCTTCCATTATGAACCAGGAGCTTAGTTTATCAAATGCCTCCAATACCTTTGAAAACCCATGTAGAAGATTCAAAGATGGTGGGCACTGCCTCATCTCTCAGTGCTTCCTATTCTTTTTCATGTCATAACTTGAGCTCTAACCAACTGAGCCATCTGGCAGCCCCTCCTGAAGCTCAGTGGCAGCTCATTGTCTTCAATCTAGTTGTGGAGGGTGCAGCTCACTGGCCCATGTGGGAATCGAACTGGCGACCCTGTTTTTCAGAGCTTACCCTTGAACCAACTGAGCCATCTGGCCGGGGATGCTTAGGTCTTTTAGTGATTGCTTTGGCTATTATGTTGCTTTGCTAGTGGTACTGGGTGCTGGACAGATAGAGAGGATATATTTTCAAATGTGCTTTTCTCACCCTAGATCAAGAGTTTGCAAACTTGTTTTGTAAAAAGCCAGACAGTAAATAATTTAGTTTGTGTGAGCCATGCTGTCTCTGTCACAACTACTCATCTCTGCCTTTGAAACACAAAAGCAGTCATAGGCAATACATAAGCAAATGAGCATAATAATATTCCAATAAAGCTTTATTAAAAAAAAACAAAACACACAGGGGGCTGCCTTTGTATGAGTGGCCATCGTTGGCAGAACTCTCCCCTAGATTTGAAAGCAATCCTTTCCCAATTTTTGTCCTGGTGGAGCAAAATGATTAAGAAAAGTGTGTTTGGGAAAAATATATTTGTTAATATGTCTTAGTGCTCAAGGGCAGGCTGCATTTCTCTTGTCCCACTCTGTAATACATACTTGGCATAATGTTCAGCCCAAGAGGCCTTTGGGTTCTTTTTCTTAAAAAACTAATGAACTTTCTTCTACTCTGTACAAATGAGGACATATTTCCTGCCTCTTCTTGGCAAGTGTCTGTGGTCAAGGGCAAATCTTAGACATATGGACTACTTCTCAGTGGAGAGGTAGCAGACACTCGTATTGACAGTAAAAACATTCTCTCTGAGACAGACCAGATCCTAAACATGACACATTCAAAGGCTGGGCTTGAGTCTTTTCTGAAGTTGACAGTTTTCAAATATGTGTTCTTTATAGATAACTTAAACTATTTAGCACTTAAGAATTGTTCTGAATAGGATCGTTTCATGCTAATTGTATGCTGCCAGTTGGCTGCTGCTTTTGAGAAAGGCTAAATGATGTCAACTATTGTTTCATTAACCCTAACGGAGGAAGCTGTGGCTTCCTTCAAATTTTATTTCCCTGCTTTTGTTCCTCTAACTACCATTGTTTGTATTAGCCTATTAGAAGGCATGCAAAAATACATTTCTGGCATATGTATCCATCCTAAAGATATATCTTTTTGTAGATGTAATTGCAAGCAATTGGTTTTGTTGTCATAGTTAGTTATCAGCAGTGCTAAAAGTGCTAAAAGACAGCAAGAGATTTAAATGTCAGCGTTTTATTCATGGGAGATACTGACACTTTCTACTTGGGGCAAGATGAAAAGTCCCCGATTTTCTTCATTGTGATCCAAATTAAAGCAAAGTTTAATTAAAGTTTCATTAAAGAAAGATCTTTTGTACTCCTGGGAAGCATCTTTTTCTTTGAGCCAAATATGTTTGAGAATGATATGCTTTCATCTCAAGTTTTTAATGTTTTGCTGAGGGAAGAAAGGGAATAGATACACCGTTAATGAGGTGTGATGTGGCTCAGCTGAGAGTATAAAGCACCAGGTGTTCTATCAGCTCTCATCTAGATGGAATGTACTGCGGTGAAACCCCTCTAAGCTTTCCTGACTGACAGTCTCTTACCATGTGGCTACCTGGGTGACCTCTGATAGGGTGCTACTCCTCTAATCAGGCTTCCTATTGTATTCTCGTAACTTTAACTATTGTTTTTCCACACAAGCCTTCTAATGCCCAATCTTTTCTACCTTCTCTTTAGTTCCTTCACTGTCCATCCACATCTCCCTCCTTTACCTTCTGCAAATACACTGTCCTAGTGTTATTCTCCTTTGAAAGATTATATAACTCTTCTCATTTTCGGTATTTTACACATGTATTAATTTATTTTTTCTATTCGGCCTCTGGGATTATTACTTGCAAATGAATTTCAACGTGTTTACCTGTAATTTGAGTGGGGTTATACGAAAGGGGGACACAATGGGAAATAAGAATACAAATAAAATTTACACATTTTCTTGACTCAGGTTTCCCTGGGAAACTGATTCTGAGACAAGAACATGCATGCTATAAGATTATTGGAGCATGCTCCAGGGAACAGAGAGCATAAGGGAGCCAAAATTGGGCAGTGGAAGAAGTTAATCTGCAAGACAACTGCAGCTGAGACTTTAGGAGATTTACAGAGAGCTCAGCCACTGTGATGATCCTTTTCAGATATACCTTACTTAACTGGTCATTGAATGCTTGAGAAGGGCATTCCTTTGGGCAAAGCAGTTCTCTTTGAGGGAGAGCAATTACTACCACTATTCCCCTTACTTGAGGATGACAGCAACCTCTGACTATGTCCCCCCACTACCTCTTGGCCAACAAGCTTATAACTTGGGTTAGGTCACTGCATGATGCAGGTAGGGTCATGTGCGTACAATAAGGAAAGAAAGGGACAATATCCCAAAATAACTAAGAAATAGACAGCTTGGATTGGAAAAGACTAGATTCTTGGTATCCTCAGTTAAAGACTGGATGGGGAGAATTTATACTGGGGTACTCTCGTGAGATACACAGGATTTAAATATCTTGGGAAAGACCCCAGAAGATTGGTGAACTAGTAACTAGGATGGTTCCTAAAAGCATGGAGAAATGATGGCCCACACTAAGTGTCATTGAAATGCCAGAATTGTCTTGACAGATGGTGGAGAAAGGAATTGAAAGACTCAAGAAGATGGGCGTACTGGAGAGATGTGGTATGTAAAGCTAGAAGACCCATCAGGAGGTTATGATCCATGGAAAGGCCCATAGGAGTGCACTTGCGAGAAGAGCAGAAAAATCAATAAAAAGCTCAATGGTGGCTTTCTTCTGTGAGCTAGGATGGATGGTAGGAAAAGAATTTACAGAACAGATAGGACCCGGAATCAACAAAGGCCAAGTGACAATTCTTAAAGCTGCATGCAGAAAGCCATATGATACAATTATCATAATGCATTGCAGGGATGAAGTGACAACCAGAGGAACCTGACTTATAGAGAATTATGGAGATGCAATAAAGCATCCCAAAGGTAAAATACATGTGCAGCCAACATGGGTACCACTCAGCTTGAACCATCAGAAGGAAGCAAAGATGGATGACCCAGAGGCTGAGAGCTCTTACTTACCTTAATAAAGAATCATGATGTATTGTCCAGTTTCTGAATCAAGCTATTTTTCAGACACAGAACCTGAGAAAGTGTGCTTCAACACTATAGCAAGTATACACTGTGGTGATCCTTTCAATCTTTTCTTAAAAAGAACTACATTAATTTACTTAGGTGACTGTACACTGAGGAAAGAGAAATACCCAAACATTTCTTGGATTGTTGGACTTAGTGTCCAGGTTGATATAATACCCTAAAAAGCAACGTGTCATCATGGCTCCCCTATTAGAGTGGAGACATTTGGGGGCTAAGTAATAAAAGGAATCTGGACTAACATCTGGATTGCAGTGGATCCACTGGGTCAGCTGACCCATCTAGTGGCTCTTTCCCTGGTCCTTGAATGTTCAATTGAGATTGATATGTGTAACAGTTGCCTTAACCCCCAGATTGAGTCCTTGGACTATGGTATATGAATTTTCATATTGGGGAAGTCTAAATAGAAGCCTCCTTCTGTCAAAATAGTAAATCATAAACAAGCATTCCAGAGTGGGGAATTTGATGAAAATAGTACTACCCTTACAAATTTAAAGTAGTGCTGTCCCATAGAACTTTCTGTAATGTTGGAAATGGTTATTGAGCACCTGAAATATGGCTAGTATGGCTGAGGAAATGAATTTGTAATTTTGTTTAATTTTGATTTATTTAAGTGAAAATCTAAATAGCTGTATGTACTTAATGAGTACCTTGTTGGATAATAGATCTAAAGGATAATAGATCTAAAGATCTCCATCTTGTTTCCATTTAGTTCAGTGATTTCATTCCTGCAGAAACCTGTTGAATTCTAACAGACAACAGCAGGCTGCTGAAAACTCAACTACGTAGTACCCTTAATTGCAGTGCTGTTCCAGATCGTTATTTTTCTAGAACTGTTTACCGTGGCCTCAGGTCCAAGGTCTGAGGCAATTAATTTGGTGAACACTTTTATCTATTCCAATCAGAAAGTAAGATTACATTTTGTATTCACATGGAAGAGGCAACAATATGCAATTATAGATTTGCTCCAGTGTTGTTAACATTCCTGCCCTCTGTCATAACATAACCCAAAGAGATCCAGGCCATTTGGATATCCTGCAGAACATGAATACCAAATTTGGTCTAAAACTTGCTTTCCTTGCATCCTTCCACCTGCCATCACGGTGCTGGGGGAAGAGGCCTATTGTACTTACCCTATCTCTTGCTACTAAAGAATCTCCTATCTGCCAAAATGTGAACAAATTTGCTTTGGTCAGTTTTCAACAGATTACTTATATCCAGGTTGGTCAGGTATGATATTTCAGTGAGAAATTGTCTCTCTACTTCTAGAATACTTTTCATAAAAATCAAGACTGGTAATTTAGAATCAGAGCGCTCTCTCCTTTGAATAGTGAATAATTTGTACTATCCAGTTCTTTTTTAGGGTTACCCATCAGTCATCAGAACATTTTTTTGTTATTAACATAATTCATACTTTATCATATGCTATAAATATAAGGATTATATCACATGTATAACATTTACGGATTCCATAATCATATTTTCTAATATGAATTAAATCTTCCCTTCCAGCATATTTCCAAATCTTGCCTTGGTTGGTGATATCCTTGGAGGTTTCCTCAGGTGACAAATCACATCCACTTTGTGAAATTTTGAGGTCTCCATCAAAGGAGTCTATATGAATATCAATATTTAATCCACTCTCAATCTTTATTCCTTGGGTAGATAGTGGTTCCATCTGCTAATCAACAATTTATGTATTAAAAATAGTGTCTGATTGAACTACAAGGTAAGGCTACTTTTTCATGCTTCATCTTTATTCAGTCTGTGTAAAATATCACCAATAATATCTCTTAGTCTTGTTATACTCAAAATCTCTTCAAACTTTGTATTTTCAACAACCGTTCCTACTAACCAGTTTTCTCTTTCTAAAACGACCTTGTGAAACCCATTGTTATGTAGGCGTTCTGTGACTAAGATTCCATTACACAATGGAGCTGGCTGATGGCTGAAGTTTGAGCAGAGGCAGCTGGTCGTTAACAGCTGTGGGTCACGGCACTCTAGATCAGACCAAATGTTCATTTTTGTAGACACTGCTGAAATTTTTCACTGAGGAAAGTGCCATTGTCTTTGAACAAAATGTATCCAAGTGCCTCTTCAGTGAGCCTGCAGGAGAGGTGAACAAAAACCCAGACATTTCTATGCTTATAAGAAAGAGGAGTTTTAACTGGAGTTTAAATTGGAAGGTTAAATCTTGGGCACCAATGTAGTGGTCATATCAGACAGGACTGCACTCTTTTTTTCCCCAGAAGGTTCAGGCTACTCGGTATCTGTAGAAAACAATGGGGATTATTCAGCTAGAATGAAATGCTATTGCTGTGTAGTTTCAAAAAAGCTTGTCTAAAGGTCCCCAAACCAAATATTGTTGCTTCAAAGGTGCAGCAATTGTCTCTTTCCAGTATACAAATTCCAAAGTTTTCTTTTTTATGGCCACTTTAATAGGTATGTGCTTGAAAAGACACCTGTAAAGAGAAATTGTATGTGTCAGGCTGAATTTTACCAACACTTTCTAATATATATAAAGCCAGAGATGCATTCTGAATTGTGTCACAGTCTTCTAGAATTATAGGATTAAAAGTGAGGGCGCAGGCAGAAGAAAGTACAAACCAGGCAATGGTAGTTTTCATGACTACACGATCTTCTTTCTGTCTGACATTATCTCCTGGTTTTTGCCTTATATTCCACTTTGCTTTAACCCCATTGGCCTCCCTCCAGTTCCTTGAATATACCAGAGAGATGCCTGTCTCAGGGCCTTTGCACTGACTGTTTCCCCTGCCTCGTCCTCCACATACCTCTGTAGCTTTCCCCCTCAACTCTTTAAATGTTTGCTCAGAAGTTACCTTCTCACGGAGCCCCCCCAACCACTCCCTCCCTCAATACCACAGCCTTCTTCTACCACTGCTCCCCAACATTGGTAGCCTTGGCCTCTTCTACGTCTCTTCTTTCCTCTGCATGCTCATATTATCTTCTACTGTACTTATTTATGTCTGTTTTCCATCTCCACCTATTAAAAGGTAAGTTCCTTGAAGACAAGGGTTTTTGTCTGTTTAGACCTTCAGCATCTGGATGGTGGCTCAGAGCATGGCACACACTCTAAGTAATTGTTAAATGAATTGATGCATGCAATCCAGAGTCCTTCCCCCAATTATGTACTGAGCAATCACACTTATCTTGCCAGGTCCCTTGGATCTTCACAAAACTACCATCTAATTGGTAATCCAAACTAGTGGCCATTTCCTTCATTGAATTTTAAATATCTATATTGTAAAATACATCTTAAAAGGTTTACTTAGAAATATTTTCCAGACATCTGATATAGTACTTATTACTTTCAACTCTAATTATGGATATTTAATTTTTAATTTTTATTGCTGAATTATTTAACCCCCAAATATGACAAATCCTTATGTACTTTCCCTGCAGATTTAAGAGAGGTTATTTTGACTTTTTTGCCTTACAAAATGGTAGTCTCAGCTATATTTCTACATTCCAATTTTTATCTTTTCTCTTCCAAGTGGTAACTACTGTCCTAAATTTAGAGTTTGATACTCAAACATGATTCTATATACGTAGTCATAAAAACTTATAGTGTTTTTTATAGTTACATTTTTTTCTTAAGTACTATCATTCTGTACAGAGTCTTTGATGTATTACTCAGTTCATTCAGCGTTATATTTTGGGTTTATCCATATTGATATGTTTTAATTTCTTTAAAATATTCCCTTTGATGAATCAGCAGTTCATTCATTCATTCCTTCATCAATGAACAATTATGTCCTTTTCCAATTTTTCACTTAGAAGATGTGCTAAAATGATTCTCCTTGCACATGATTCATTGTGTACTTGTGATGGATTTTCCATATCGAATATGCTTAGAAGTGGAATTGCTGAATACTGTGATTTGTACATCTTTGATTCAATAGGTATTGTCAAATTTCTCTCAAATATACCTGTACATTCCCATCAGCAATCAGACACATTCAGTTTTGCCACTCGGCCAATGTGGAGTGGTATTTCCTTGCTTTAATGTGTACTAAGAATCATGGAGGATGAGCTACTCTCCATATGGTTATTGCCATGTTCAGGTTTCTTCTTCTATAAATTACCTTTTCATTAATTCCTGCTTTTCTATTAGATTCTTTATATTGATTTATAGGATTTATCTAGATATTCTAAATACTATCTCTAAGTCAATTCGATTGCAAACAACTTTTTTGAGTCTATGACTTGTCGTTAAACTTAGTTCATAGTGTCTTTTGTTATGAAGGATTTTTTAATTTTTGTTTTTAATGTCAATCTTTTCTATGGATTTGTGCTATATATGTCTTTTTATGATTTTTTTCTTTGCTTAAATAATGCATATATTTTACTCTAAACCTGTTATTTGTTAGCATTAGCTTTGTAACCCCTCTGATATTTGTATGTGTTTGTAGAGTGAGACATGATTATGGCTTTATATTATTCCAGCATCACTTACTGAATTGTCCATTCTTTGCAAAGTGATTAGTGATGCCACTTCATTCATATATCACTTTTTGATATATGACATACATGTGTTTATTTCTTGGCTCCTAATCTACTTCAATCTCAATTCCTCATACTGCAGTGATTTGAATGATATAGCTTTATGATTTTAATTATGAGGGAATGGTCTTCCATTCTTTTTCTTTGTAAAAATTATCTTTGCCATTTGATTTACTATTAGATTCATTCTGATCTCACTTCTCTGCTTACTATTTTATTAAACACATTTTTGTAATAATCATCAAGAAACCCTTAGTAGATAATGTGGATGCTTTTTAGGTTTTCTTAATTGGATCCCCTAGGCATTATTGAATATAACTTGACTCCTCTCTTCTTTTTAAAAAAAACTCTTGATAGTTTTTCAAAGCCCTCTACCATCTGAGTCCAAGCTTCTGGTCTGTCCTTACCTCCTGCATTCTCTGGCTCCCCACCAACACTCCAGCCCTAACATTTCTGTGACAACACAACATTTGTTCATTTGTTCCTTTGAGATTTTTTTCTTTTTCTGAAACAAAGCTCCCCATCCAGCTTTGTGAAAATATCCATACTTTCAAAGTGGTCACAGTGAACCCCATCCCAAATAATCTTCAAAATGAGTTTTAAAATTAATAAAAAATTATATATATACACACATACATACATATCATAGCTAGTTACAAAAGCATTCACTTCTTTCCTTGGAGGTATGAGTAACTTGAGATCAAGAACCACACGTTTTTACTTTGGTTACATTAACACAGTACATGGTGCATAGCACTTATTGTTTCATTTATTCATTCACACAACAAATGCTTACTTAGAGCTTCTTCATACCAAATATTTTTCTATGCACTGGAGATACAGCAATGAACATACACAGACAAAACTCCTGTTTCAAAATTCGGGGAAAGGCTGAATTACCTTATCTATACCATATGCTAAATCTATTTCCTGATGTATAATTTTCCTATCTTCTTTTTATGTGAAGAATGATGTCTCTAGAAAGCAATTATCATTAAAAATTTTAGGAGCTTTTTCTTACTAGTGGTAATTCTGAAGTTAAATTTAGAAAAAAAATCAGCATTAAAGGAATTAAACAAAAACAAGAATTAATAGAATGTGTAAGTGCTGTGAGAAAACTCAGTTGACTATAAACTTACTTCTTATAGCAAGTACATGTATGTTTTGAATCTGGTTTTGTTGTGTCTAGTTTTATGACTTGCTGATCAGCCTAATAATGTTCAAAGGAGAATATGTGAAACCAATGTCATCTGGTATGCAATTATATTTGTAGGCTCAGAAAGGAATTCTTTAAACAATGATAGAACTATTGTTTGAAAGTGCTAAAAATCACCTTTTTCTTTGGTTCTAAACTTAACTTTGAAACAACCTTTGGGCCAAAAAAAAAAAAAAATCAAATTGTACTTGATAAAAATATTTTTCTGTTCGTTTGTGCAAACTAACAATTGTTTAGCCAAGCAATGTCTGAAAATACCTTCATCTCTTCTGTTCAGTAATTGCCAGACCAGGAAAGACCTTCATACAGGTCATGTTATTGCTTAATTAATTTAGCATTAAAGCATGACAAGGCGTTTTAGTGTCTATTAATGCACGCCTTGGGTGCCTTCAACTGCTTGAGGCATGTATTAATAGCCCAGTAAAGCATGCCCTAGAGTCACCTAGTGTCATTATAAAATGGTTATTTAATTTGAAATTTTATTTTTAAACCTTATTTTCCAATAAATTTACACTCTGTGTTCTTCCATAGTATAAAATAGTTCTTTTAGTTAGAATTTTCAAACTAATTTGCCATACAAGGGCAGAAAAGTCAGCAGGACCATTGAGCTTCCGTGCTGTAAATGTGTTATGTTTTTATAAACTTGCTACATAAATACAAACAGACCAATAAAGGAGGGCTTTGTCCACTACATATATGTTTTTAGAAAAATTGTCTGATGAGTAGAGGAATAATTTTCCATTCAGTAGGGTTGAGTTCTGAGTCACCAATAAATAACATTTGCTATCTCTCTGTTACTCCTCACCTCAGTGATACAAATAGAAATGATAAATTGGCTCTTTTCTTCTTCTCTCTAGAATGCTACTTTTGATTGAATAGTGAGATAGGGTATAAGCTAAATAATAGAATGAAAACATATAAGGAGAGTGTTGGATAACACCAAATACCCCAAGGCCCCATATCTCACTGATGATCGCTTGTCATAAGAAGCAGCAACTCTCTGCCTTCCCGCGCTACCGTCACCTAGCTCAGGCTGTCCCTGTGGTGCCCAAAGCCTATAAATTGACCTACCTGGGGTCATTAACTTTGAGCAAGAAACCAGTACTTCTCAGGCCCCACCTCCACCAGTCCTCATTGCTTCCAAACCTGTATCAAAAGGCAAATCACACACAGTTCACTAGAGGGATGTACGGATCTTTATAATGCCAGTTACAGCATTAACCTTGGGAGAAGATGGCTTGTCCATCAGAGCACATCAGAACAATTGTGAGATTTCTCTCTGCATATGAGCAAACATTTGGAAAATGTGTGTGTGTGAAGTGATGCTGTGAGGGGGTTGAGAGACAGAAGGAGGAACATACTGTCTATAAGTCTGAAGTTTTTGGGAAAGTACACATTAAATAGATGTGGAATCAGTGCCCTGGCTTGTGTGTTGAAGTGGTTTCCTTGAGGATTTCCATCACAGCCCATGGTAGACCTCTGCAGAAGACACATGGGTCTGGGGCAGTGACAGAGCTTATCGTGGGTTTAGTTAGATGATGTCTTCCATTGCAGCTATTGTTGTATATACAGTATGTGCAAACCATCCCAGGCCCTGGTAACTGTTATGCAACTAGTGAGCTGGCAAATGCTTTTTCCTTTCTTTCTTTATGTCAATAAGCAAAGAGCATCAGAAGCCATTTGCTTTTCACCTGATGGATGTCTATTTACCCTCGTCAGGTTGCATTAAGGTTGCAGCAGATATACTGATATGTTTACAGGACCTAGAGAGTAGTGAGTATTCTAGAAGCCATAAAAGATAACGTGACTGTCAGAAACTAGAAGTAAATTTTACTTTACAATTCAAAGTTCTGGGACCTCAGTGATGTTTCTGGACTCTATTCATCCGGAACATGTCAAAATAACCTTTTTAAAGTGAAAGCTAGTTACTTTATCTTGCACCTCCTACTTTTAAAACAAACACAGGAACACTTGGTAGACCACTTTAATGTTTGGGAACAACTTACACTTGATAGATGAACAGAGTTTGAAAAAGATCTCCTGCTGGTCAGAGCTGCAAGGCAAGTAACAAGATCACTGTCTCCTCTAACAAGGGTACTTGATGGTGTAGGAGTGTTGGTAGCAGATTAGAAAGCTGTCTCAACTGGTGGAAAGCCATGACAAGAGAATTACCGGGGACCCTAGGATTTTGGAGCAAAGCCATGTCTCTTTACTTAATAACTCTTTTTTCTTTGGAGAAACAGCTCCTGGTTTTACCCTGGACACACATGTAGGTTGGATGCCTGGTTATTGGACAACAGTGACCATGTAAGCTGCGGTGTCCATTTTGAACTTTCCAGGACACTATATAGTCAGAAGGCTGGCAACACTTTATGATTTACGAGTGTAGGTGATATATAGAGACCCAGCTTAAAAACACAAATAAGTAATATGAGTACTCCCACAGGACACACTTCTCTCATATTGTCATTTCTGCTCCAGTCAACACCCATTGCTTCCTGGGTAGTTTCCATGACCTGAAGGGGATTCCGTTTAAACCTGGATACTAGATAATGTTGCACTATATGCTGACATCAGCCAGAGATAGGTTGTTGTGACTTTTGTAGCTGTGGAGGTCTGCGAACACTGGAAAGGGCCCTCTCCCCCATAGTCTTAATTCCATGTGGTTTATCTCATTGTTTATTTGGTTTGGTATGGAGATGTCTGAAGATACAGATCTTCACTGATACAGAAGCAGCAATGAATTGTGCTATTGTGGAAGGAACAGAATTTGGGACAAGGGGGATGGTGATGTTTAGTGACAAAGATTGGATAAGAGTTACCTGGATGAACTTCTTAGAGTTTCAAAATATGCATTTTCCAAGTGAGTAATCCTGATGAGGTTATGTTGTGGAAGAGACCTCCAACCATCAGGCAGATAATACGAGCTGTCATAGGGATGTCAGCCAGCCTCCTCCCCTGAGAAGAAAGCCACTTCAACACTTTTTCAAAGGGATCAGGAACAATGTGGTCATAACATGAGATTGTGAATGAGCTTGCCAATAGAGATTTACTCTCACCAAGGCTAACCTCATTACCATGGCTCGTATGGGACCAGTTTGCTAGCGACAGTGACCAACCATGAGAATGGATATGGTCCCGTACCATAGGTGAGTCAGCCAGCCATATAATTATAATTCAAATACATCCTCCTTCTTCTGTAATAGACAACTATCTGTATTTGAATTCCCTTTTCTTGTCTACTATGCTTTTGCCAAGGACCCCACCTTTGGACTATTAAATGGCTTGTTCATCAACACACATGAACTATATGGCCTTATGAAAAGATGATAGGTTTTTAATTGAAACTTAGTGATTGAAGCTTTAATTTCTGCAGTTGCTGGAGGACTTTGTTAGATTGGCATCTGTCCTATAAAGTCTGGTATAGAACAAACCGGTGACTAACAGTTTGTGACCATTCTCACATGGACAGAAAACATGGGTCTGGACAACAGGGGACAGAAGTGAGAGTGGCTTCTCCACTCAGAGTTAATGATACATATCCCAAAGCTCTGCTCCACGTGACCTTTTTCCTAGACTATTGATTTAGAGGTATTAGGACTCAAAGTGTGAATGCTTCTTCCAGGAGACATAACAATGATTCCATTGAACTAGAAGCTGAAACTTCTCCTGGCCATTACAAGTACCTAATGCCACTGAATAAATCAGCAAAAAAGGAGGGTCCCTATGCTTACTGGGTTTTTTTCCCTAGTTATCAAGAGAAATAGGATTGTTGCTAAACAATGGTAACAGAGAGGAATATTCCCTTGGGACAGGGACTGCCTCTTCTATAGAAGATTATATAATATCCACACAGACAGTTTCCCTATGAGTGACAATTTGAATAACCTCACTAAGCAAATAATCCTGGATCAGCTGGGGTGCTACTGAAAGAAGGCAACTGGAGACTAGGATGGATAGCATGATGGAACTTACTCGTGCCAGCTATAACCTCAGAACAATTTCAGGAACAAAGATTGTTTCCTTGACTGTTGTGATTTTACCCCACCTTTTCTTCTCTTGTTTCCCTCCTGTCTTATGGAGGGTATATTGGAGATGATTAATATCACAATTTAGTTCTCAGGTTAGAGTCTATCATTTGGTAATGATAGAACTAGAGGAAGAATTCTGGATACATTAAGTGATGAGAATTGTGATAGTTCCTCTATGGGGAAAAGAAGAGCATATTTGTGTTAAACAGTAGCATGTGTTTATTGGGATGTTTAAGACTAGAAAAGAGAATATATTAATGTTGACGAGACAAAAACATGGATTCTGGTTGACATTTGTCATGTTTTCTGATTGCCCAGAACCATTTGACTACCCTTCCTATGTTTGGAAGCTTAGGCCCTCTGCATACCATCTCCCCAGATCTGAAGCTTGAGAACTGTCTTTACTAGCTTTCTTGGGCATTGTGACTAAAGTCATATCAGCCTTATTATTAACTACTAATTAGCTATTATTGACTATTAAATTAACTTTTTTTGACACTTAATATTAAATATATTGTATTAGAAATTTCTAGCATGCCTCAGTTATACGAAGAAAAGTCAAAGAAAGGGTTGGCTTTTATTTGAGCCTTCAGGAAGAGTACAGACTTCCTTCCAAGGTGGGAGGCCCTAGGGGAAAAAAGACTTGGTCACATCAACTGTGTACTTCATTGCTGCAGAGATTCTTTTCACTGCTCACACATTAAAGATTCTGAAATGAAACAGAGAGAGTTATTGTGTTATACTTTCTCTTAAAAAAAGAAAAAACTTCTATCAAATATTTTTTCCCTTGAAATGAAACTTCTTATTTCATAAGTAAGAATATACTAGTATTAACAGACCCCAACATCTCTAAATTGATCTAAGCCCTATAGCTGGAATTAAATTGAGGATTTTTATTTTCTCTCAAAGATATTTTGCTTGCAGAAGCATTTCCAAAGCTGTTATTTTTATATTTGGAAGAGACTAAGGAGTGTGACTAGTAAGTGCTAGCTTTTGAGTTATGCCAAAAACTAGTCTAGCATTTTAGATTCCTGTGCAAAATAATTTCACAGGCTCTTGAATGTGACATGAACACAAATGAAACAAATCCCTTTATTATTACTCTTTCTTCACTTACTTGACGTGGTTTTCAAATTGTTTAGGGAAAAAAATGGAAAACATTCTAAAATAATCTAGGAATTCTGCACTCTCTTTAACATTGATTCACATTATTCATTTTTAAAACTCTGTTGGAATGGTTAGTAATCAAATATTTATTATTTCTTGGATTTACATTAGAGTGTAAGCATTTTTCCAGAAAAAAAGTGATTTTGACATTATTTATTAAACAATCTAAAATATAATCTGAAAATAGTATTGTGCAAGGTACGTCAATTCTCAGACGTATCTAGGTTCAGAGTGGAAGATGAGCCAATTTTTTTTTTCCAAATGAAAAAGCTTTTTTCAGGGTTAATCACAGAGAAAATAATAATACCGATAGACTATCAGGGTAAAAATGGAAGTTGGTCTGTTCTTGGACATTAAGAGGGCAGTATGAATATGCTGGGTACATGGTGGTTTGGAAAACATCATATGAATAAGAGGATACCAAAATAAAATTTAAGTTAATCTGTTATTTTTGCTAAGCATGTGGGAAATGCAAAAGGTACAATATATGTCCTCCTTATCTTTAGAGTAAAGCTCTTTTTCTAAAAGGAGCCTGGGTGCTCTCTCTCCCCCGCCCCCCATCCTCCCACATTTCCTCTCTCAATTTCCCCCGCCCCCTGTTAGATTCTGGCTCTTTCTAACTCCTCTGGAAAACTAGAGTTTGAGTTGAGCCTGAGAAATGTCTGGCTTAGGACATGTTTGGCTTAGACGGAAGATTCTTATTCAACCCTTGGATCTAAAAAATACTGCTGGACCAAAGTATATACCACTGCTGCCTCCATGCTTATGTTCGCCTCTTAGGGTCCTGACTTTCAAGTTCACCAAGGTCAAGAGCAAGCATCATAAAAATGGGCAAATGGGGGAAGGGTGAATATCCACTTTGCAGTAATGTATGCTTTAATCTAGCATGGTAAGTGCAAACAGCCTGGCCTCCCTTTACCTCCTTTTGTTATGAATCACACCCCTTGGTAAACACAAATTTTATTTTTACTTAACTGCAGCCCATTACAAGTCCACATGGGAATATTTCAAGTACTACATGCCAGTAATGTTGGTTTTAAGTGCCTGCAAAGTTTCCCTAGATAGGCAGGCTTCTGTGAGGTCATCATATAGGCTGCCTGGGAAGAAAGTTCAGAGAACTAAAGCAGGCAGAAGAATAGGGGATTTCTCAAGAGGCTGTCATTGTAAATGTGACTCTACTTCATATCAGACTGACTATTAAGGGTAACATAAGAACTAACACACACACACACACACACACACACACACTCAAACCTACTTCTTTGCAATAAATTATTTTTGTTTTCCTCCCTGGCATGCTTTTGATAACTCCTGTGTCTGTTCAAGCATCAGTTCCCCACATGTTGGAGGCGTCTCGATGTTTATTAGTAAGACTGGGTCCAGTGCGACTTGCAGTGTTTGCTTTCACAATAGCCCTGTGCACTATATATTCCTGAAAAGGGAACTGGTGCAGGGCTTCCCATTTGCCTACAATCACTAGCAGATGCAGAACCCTCAGATCATTTCCCTTTAACTGGCCTAAGGGACAAAAGGAATTCAGAGGAATTTCAAACCAAGTGGTTCCTCTGCATTGCCTGACTTCACTTCTTGAACCCAAGACTATGAGTGTGGGGTAACATAATCTGACTCCCTTCTGAAGTATTCCTTTCCTTTGTTTTCCTTCTGAGTGTCAACCTTTGTCAATTCCTTAGACATTCATGCTACATATGAATTGGCGTTGGAAGAAGTACAGCATTGAAAACTAATTTTGAACTTTCCATGAATGCTTCTTCTGACTTTTTTTTGAAAAGGTTCTGTAGCATAACATAACAGACAGGTCCTTGGAGTCAAGAATTCTGGGATCAGCTTCTGGTTCTGCAATTAGCCCCCCAGATGACTGAACACTATGAGTCTCTGGTTCCTCATCAATACACTATGGCTTTTAGAGACCATGACCTCCCTGTCCCAGGTTACTCCACCCCAGCTTCTGCCATTTGAAGTTATCTTAACTGCAAATTTGTATGTATGTATATAAATGCATATACATGTCCATTAGGTCTGACAATGGAGGTGTGAATCTAGAAAAGGAGAAGATTCAAATGAGCGTTTGAAGAAGAATTTGATGAAGCAGCAATTAATGAAATTGGAGAGACTTTAGGCATGATGTTGAACATAGAAATTTGGGAAAATAGAATAAAGGACAAAAGCAAGGGATAGTCTAGAAAAGACAAAAGAGAATTATAAGAAGAAGGAAATAAGATCCCAAACCTCATTTTTTCTCCACTTTTTTTCCTCTAACAAGGAAATTCTGGTGTGCAGACTTTTATTGATTTATCTCTGGTTTGGACCCCAAGCTCTAAATTCTGGCCAAGAAAGAAAAATCCCTGCTGAAGATGGATACCGCATTTTTTCGCTGCCAGGAGTAACTGGTTAAACACAGAATGTGTTGGGTCCCTGTAAAACTTAGATCATTCCATGAGTATATTTTCCAAAAGCCACTCTACAATGAAGTAAGCATTGAAATAAAATCACTCTCTGTGTCCCACAATTATCGCAGATCAGCCTTTTTTTTTTTCCTGATAATTGTGATTTAGGGTGTTGATTAAAATTTGCTATTTTGGCAAACAAACTGGCCCTTCTTTTTAAAGTTCTCTGTATTGTTAACAGAACTGCTAATGACATATTCCCTATTTATTTGCTCTTAACTCCTTATGTGATTGATAAATACTATTTGAGATCCAGAGATAGTTCAGATAGTTTCATAAGTCCTAGTTCAATAAAAATAAAAAATTGTGTCTTGCAGTTTTTTACACAATAGTTATACATCCTTATGGGTTGTGAGTCCAAATTTATAAAGTTGGGCGTGGGGGGCGGAGTCATTCCAAATGTCCAAAGTGCTACGTTATTTCTAAGCAAAATTATTATAGTCATCCAGAAAACTCTTCCTTAAAACTAGACACTTACCAATGCAATCAAATATTTTCTCCATTGTATTTATTTCCATTTTGAAAACAAGGCAACAAAAACCTCTTAATTTTAAAAATGCATGCAGTTTTGATCAGTAGTCATACATTTTGTCAAAGACGCTTTCCTATTTCTGATTACTGGGTGAGAAAGGTAAATTTTACACACCACATCATACATCTAAAGCTTAAGGGTGCCACAGTTACTTAAAAATGCTTCTTTTCATTCTTTAATTTATAGCTAATTACATATTTCAGTGTGGAGAATGCCCAAGTGTTAATACTAGGACTCCGGGTATCTCAGTCAGTTTATACTTTCTGTTTTCTACCTGGCAGAGATTGTTGTACGCTCCTGTTTTTGTCACAATGAGGATATACATGGCAGTCTTATTTTTCCCCACCATCACACACAGATTAAAGAAACAAAACGGCTTGTAAAGCCCTGCCCTTTCTGCACACAGCCAATTTCTTTATTTTATTTTTGTAAGCCAGTATTATTTGGGTTCAAAACTTTTTTGAATGACCTATAGCAATTTATTAGAATGAGTCTGCACAAGTAAAGATTTTACTGGAATAATTCACCCATCGTTATGAATTCATACCTGTAAAATGCTCAGAACAATGCCTGGCACACAATATGCTGCTCTCAAATAATGTTAGCTACTCTCGTTGTTACTTTTTTTTTTTTTTTTTAAGTTAACCTGATTCTTTCTACCTCCTTCATTCCAAAGAGGAAAACAAGTTGAAAATCAGTCTGCCTGATCCCTACAGGAGAGAAGAAAGGAAGATATGGGTTGCAGAAAATGAGTTCAGGTTCATGGACATTCTTAATAACATCTAACAGTTTTTGAGCACGTATATGTGCTTTTCATGAAAGTCATGACAGACCTCTCACAAGAGTTCCAGGAAGCAGGGGTTATTATTACTCTTATTTTAAAAATGAGGAAAGTGAGGCAGAGAGAGGTTAAATTGTCCATTTTTAAAAATTAGTGAAGTCAAGGAGGTGGAGCTGAAGTCAAAAATTTTCAAAGCCCACGCTTTTAGCTACTTATCTAGTCTCCTAGTGCCGGGGATGTAGTAAGCCTTGAATGAATTCATGTTGAATGCACTTGTTCCCTGTGATGTATATGGGGGGTGTATTTATTATTTTGTGAGGCATGATGAGCTGTAACAACTACAGTTTTTACAGAGCCAGGATAGAACTTAGAGCCATTATGTTATACTGCCCAGGAGGGTTGTTTTTTGTAATTAAGGGTCTTTGGATGTGGGGAAGCAGAGTTTGGCCCCCTCCTCCACCAAATATGCCTTTTGGGATATTGATTTTAAGCTGGTTATTAAGGAACAAAAGACTCAGGAAAAACCTTTGACCTCAGAATTAACTGCCTAAGAGGAATTTAGAGAGAGGAAATACTCCAGGAAAGGAGATCTATCACAGATAACTACAGTTTATTATAAACTAGTGTGTGATAGACAGAGAGGAACCTAGCAAGGACCATTTGTTCAAAGCCCTCTCTGTGTCCCACTGTTAAAGATGGCCCAGGAAACATTTATTTACCAAACATTTGCTTTTCTATCTCCACTTGAATTGCCTTCCTGCCCTTTGAAGTCCAAAACCAACCCCCCTTTGTCCTTAGCTCCAGAATGGCAGAAAAACTTCAACTGCCTGACACTTCTTTGGGTCTCATTATGCTCCCCCTGCCCTGCTCCCCTCCACCAAGCATGCATTCATAAAATAAACTTTGGACATTTTCTCCTGTTAATCTGACTCATGTTAATTTGATAATTAACCCAGCTAGAACTTAGAAGGTGGAAGAAAAAGTTTTATTGCCCCCACAGATGTTAAAGACCTTATCACTTTTGTATCCCAGGTAAATAAGACAGTGCTAGGTGCCTGCAGTATCTTAATAAACATTTGTTCACCATTCACTTCACCAAACAGACTGTTTTCTCACACGTTTATATCCCTGCTTTTACCTATAGCTTTCTCTCCTGTCATCCCCCTGCCTTCTACTTAGCAGTCTTTCCCATTATTCTTATCTACCTAGCCCTTTCCTTCTCCAAGTTGAAACCCATATCTTTTCAACTATGCTAATGATTACCAGGCCACCCCAATTTAAGACAATGCTTCCCTCCTCTGAAGTTTGAGAGCCTTTATTCTGTACACCACTCACTTGGCACTTACTGCTGACTATGGCTGGCTGTTTTCCAAATTTTGTAAGCTTTTTCCCCTGCTCACGAGTTATAAGCTCCTCTAGGGCCGGAACTATTTTATATAAATGTGTGTTTAACATAGTCACCAAATTAGTGCTTTTTTCTCATAGTGAGTTTTCAGTTTACTACAAAGACAGCTTTATTACGTGCTACACTTCTGCATGGAGAAAAAACATTTGGTCCATGTGATTGTTCAGTTAACTCAGGTGCAAAATGAAATTTCCATCTTAGAGAAGAATATTTTCAAAGTTAGGCTGTGTGTGTGTGTGTGTGTGTGTTTGTGTGTGTGTGTGTGTGCGCAAGCGCGCGCGCTCGAGCATATACATATTCTGAGCATATGTATTTAGGTTTAAAAAACCCTAAATTTGTAGAATTACTTAAAGTAGCCTGTGATGAATGTCAGATTGTCGGGTCCAATTAGTACTTAGTAATTTCGGGAAGGGTGATAACAGCCCTGGTGATGTGAAACTTGGGTCTAGATGTTAGCATTTATTATGCCAGCAATCACAATGGATAATTCGCTACTAAATATAGTGAGAATGTGCTAAAAATGACTTGTTAATCTAAAGGGCAATTTCCGATTGGGAGTGGGCAAAGACTGGGCTCAGATCATGTTACACTTTGCTGTACAGTTTCTTTTTAATCCCTAAGAGTAGCCTCAAACCATGGTTAGTGCGAAAGACATTACATTGGAAAAAGGTATATAAATGAGTCATCTTGGTTATTGCCCAAGCTCTACACCATTATTCTTTATGTATTCCTTTCTAGGGTTGATGCCATTTACTTTGATCCATCTATTCTGTTTCTCTAGGGATCCTGCTCAGAACAAAAAGACAGAGCATGCTTCGGAGACATAAAATTCATGCATTCTGCTAGTCACTCTCCAGCAGAGTCTACTCCTGACATCTTTTAAAATCATTTCTACTCTTTTATCCTGTATTGTTTTTCCTTTTTATTTTTTATTTTTATTTTTTTTACTTCTGCTCTTATCACAAGGTCCTCCTGCTAGAAAGCAGTGATTGTGCTAGTCTCTACCTTTATAGGGAGTTGAAGATTTGGTGTTTGTTTTGCTTTTGTTTAATTAGGATGCTTTAATTTGTAGTGTACTCCAAGTCTACACTATAAAAGTGGATTAAGCTTTTTTACATACTGAAAAGCACTATTAATTTGGTATAAAGATAATTTCTTTCAAGTAAATCAGCCAAGTTTCAATATCACTTAAAAGCAAATGCTGACTTAGAAAAATCAACTGTCACTTCCAGGTTTCAAAATACTGCATTCTTAAAATGCTTCTTGCAATATGTACGGAAAATTCAGTGATTCATCTGCTTCCTTAGTTTAAATGAGAGATGATTCCCCACCACTCTCACCCTCTCACTCACCAAACCTCCACCAACACCAAAGAAGTGGGAGGTGTGATTGCTCTGTGATTTATGGCTTATGCTCAGAATTTCCCAAAAGGTGGTAGAATTGGCCCGTCTGCCTTCTTGTCTTACACTTTCCCTGGTCACTGGATTGTATGCTGCTTTGAATCAGGAAAGCTGCTCTGATTCCAGACCAAGATGTAACTAGGATGTCTCTTTGGGCTTTCCAAAGTGTTTTCATTTCTTATAGAACTTCCTATAGTAGAGGTAGTTTCTCAGACCTTTGGACTTCAAAGGCCTTAGAACAAGTACGTACATTCACGTTGCGATTCTTCAGTAGTAAAATGGCTGTGTTATGCATTTAGAAAACACCAGAAATTCGTGGGTCTTTCGGATCTACTTTCCTTTTTCATAAATCTAGTAACACTTTGAAGGGAAATGAGAAGAAATTTGGAGAGACTCCAACGTATGCTGAGAGCATGGAAGGATTAATAGAGAAAGAGAGTACCCTCCAGTTAGCTTTCCCCTGCTTCCTCCTTGTGAATTCCCCCCAAATTACAGTTATCATGAAACATCACAAAGCTATTATGTTAAACCGTCAGATAGAAGCTATTATTCCTATTCTCACTGTGAAACCTTAATGGAATTTACATTTCCTAAACATGAGAATCTTTCCTACATTTTTCCAGCTGAAGAATAAATAATAAAGAGTCACAAAGAAAGATATCTGACATCTTTGTAGGACTGGTGAATCATTTCTCAATAGAAAGTACAATTGTGGCCAATGAACTTAACTAAGGAAAGACAAATAATACAAAAAGACCTTTCTGTTGTGACTGAATCAAGTTAGGGTCAGTTCCCGCAAGAGTTAACTACTGCTCCCCCCCACCTCCCCTTCACATGGCATTCCAGCGATCTGGAGCTCAGCCTTGTTCAACAGAGCTCCAAGATTTTGCTTTGCCAATGTCTGCCAAGATTTATCAGTTTTGGACAAAAATCGAGATTACACAAAGCTAAAGGGAGATGTGGGAGATATGAATCCGAAAGTGACAAGGTCTTCCTTGGAGATGTTAATAGTCAACATATTCAGAAATATCGTGGAACAGGAATCAGATCCTCTGCCAGCACAGATCTCTTATCTCCTACATGGTGACAGCTTTAATACTGAGCATAGAGAGAAAGAGAGAGTTTCAAATCTTTTCTTTCTTTTTTGTGAAGTAGGATTTTTTTTCTTCCCCGAATGGACCGGCAAAAGAGAGCCATGTGATTTTAGCACTATAAGGGAAAAATGCTCTGCGGCTGCGTTGTGCTGAATTGCACTCCCCAAACTTGTTGTGTGTGCTACTGTGAACAAAAGGGGGCATATTTTACCCCCCAAAATTGGAGAGAGAGCGTGCTGGGGGAATAGATATTTTAGATTCAAGATAAAAATGATGTTGCCCTATTTTATTTAAAAAAAACTACAAGGCAAATAAGCCTACTGCTGGAATATTGTAAAAAAGAAAAGAAACCTCAAGTAAATCACATCAAAAATATACCCACAATAGCCCAGCTCAAATCAATCTAACAATGTCAAGTGCATTAAGCTACTGGGAAGCTTTGTCTTGCAGCTCCAAGAGCATATTGATACACAGAGGCAAGGTTTGCACTTGAAATTCACATCCCATGCCAGATCACAGCTGCCCTAGGCTTCATCTCATCTTTTCACTCTGTTCTTCTTGACTCAGAAATGAAAGGAAGAAACAAGAAAACCTGTCCCCATAAGGCTGGTGTGAGGCGGGAGTGGGTGGGGGCTGGACGGGAGGAAAAAGGTTATGCCGCTGTCAGTCAGCCCCAGAAAATGCCATTTATGTGGATCCAGTCCTCACAGAGGAAGCAGAAATAAAGCGCTCTGATGTGGCCCCGCCCCCTCCCCGCCACACTCTCGCTCATTACTGCTCTTTCTTTCAACTGCTGGGGAGACAGCTGGCAGCCAGTGCCTCCGAGGAGGCTGGAGTAAGGGAGCATATAAATTACTGTTGCATTTTACAGCTAAGATAAACTCAAACTGCAGGGTTATAGCCTGAAATGACATGAACGGAAGGCTCCAGCAGGCCTCTCAAAAGAACAAGGAGTAGAAAATGGATAGAAAGAGTTATTCAGGGAATATGGGATCATGGAGAAGGGGAAAAAAAAAAGCTAAACAAGTTGTGTAAAATCTGCTGCTTTAGTGGGTCTTAAAGAGCTTATGTCAGCTTAATTCTGTGTGGTGGCATAATGTAAATCTATGGGAAATGGGGCTTTAGGCATCTCTGCGCTTTTCCATTTCTGCAGATTGCCAAGCATGGCAATAAATGTCAAGTGATTATTTATTTGATCATTAGAAACTTCATTAGCTTTTGATTTGATGCTCTTCAACCTCCCCATTCTCCACCACCATCACCCAAAAGAAAGCTCAGTTTTGAAATTCAATCCAGCTAGTTTCGTTGGGGGAAAAAAATGTTATGAAATAAAATCAAGTAAATACCAGCATCTAGATGACAACATTCTGCATAAATATAAAATCTCTTCTCCAAGGAGTTTACAGCACTTTGCTAAGGCGATGAAAGACACATTTTGGCAAGAGTGGTAAAATTTTTGCAAGCCTTTTTAGTGTTTTGTTAGATGGAAGGCTGTTTCTGAGGTGAGATCAAACCCCTCTGGCTACAGACAGAGTCTGATTGTGTGTTCTTGGCTTAACGGTCTTAGCTTGTTTGAACTTTCACTCAGCTTTCTTGGACTTGATTTATTTACAGATTATATTACCTGGGAAAAAGAGTTTGCGGGGCCCTTAGCTGGCCTAGGTAATTTGGGACTCGCTGGTTAATGTCTGAATGTTTGTTTCACCCTTTCTCAAAGCGTAGAACCCAAGCCTTGTTTTCTTTAGAAAAAATAGCGTCTTTTTACTGTAGTCAGCATGTCAGATACACTGTTTACAGCTGACTTTTTAATTGCAGTTTCAGTTTCTCCTGTGCTTTTCATGGTACAGTTTTCCTAAGAATCATGTATAGTATGGGAAACAAAGAAAGGATGAGAGAGAAAGTGCTACGACTGGCTTGCTTCCGCAGGGAGCAGTCCTTGCATGTCAAAAGCCCCCCAAAATTGGAATTGGACTGAGTTTCATAAAACCAGGGATTTAAGCACAGTGTGGGGTATGTGTTATTGCCACAGAGCACACGCTGCAAAGAAGCATAAAGAGACAAGCTTTATCTCTCTGCCTGAAGCCCTCTTGGAACCTTCTGGGAGTGCACATTCTAAATCAAGAATCAAAACATTTTCCCCCACACAACGCAAATTGAAAACAGGCACTTGAACAACACAGGCAGAGATGTACAAGAATGACTTTGAAATGCCTACAACCCACCCCAAGCCACCCCGGGTCATTCTGTAGACATGAGCAGTATTCATCTCTGGTAAAGGGTACAGAATACTCTGTAGAAACAAATGACAGCTGACAAAATGATCCATTAGATGCCTGAACTTGCCCCTTGCCAGCACAGGATATTTTTCGTTTCTTTTCTTTCTTTCTTTTTTCCCCCTCTTAAAGAAAGGGCAGGTATTTTTATTTCAGGAAGCACCCTATAGTCATAGATTATTTGTTTTTGTTTTTCCTGTAGCACTTTCTAGTATGTCGCAATTGAAATCGGCGCCTAAATGATGAATTTCTTTCATTAATCGAAGTGGTGTGAAACACGGAGGAAAACAAGCTTAGGCATATATTATTGTGCTGCATGTTTAATAACAATAGTAACAACTACTTGTAAGTCAGGAAATCCATCGTCTTTTCATGGGAGAAGTTGCTATCATAAAAACAAAACAAAGTCTTTATTGCTGCAGATCGATTGATGACATTTGTGGAGTGTATTTCCAATGAAGAACTCTGCATAGGCCCAGCTGGCATGATGAAAAGGCAATGGCCTTCAAGGGTCTGGTTCCAGTTAGGAAACAGAACTCAGACAAGGAAGGTAAGTCCTTCCTGAACAAGGTCTTGCTGAAGAAAGAGAAATGGAAGTTAAAGGAAATGCGTGAGGCCCAAAGCCCTCCTGAGCAGAAAATGAGGGTTAGGTGAGTGGTTTCTTCTTTCCGCAGGGGTATTTGGAAGGAGATGAAAGGCTGTTGGCAGAGAAAAGAAGAGAAGGAATAAAATGTGCTAAGGGCCAGAGGAAAGGGCCTGTGCTGAATGAGGAACAGGGAATGGCTTAGTTTTCATTGATCATAGATTCTCTGTGAGAAGAGTGATGTCAGCAATGAGAAAGGCAGGATTTTGGGCAAAAGATTTTGATAACCAAGTTGAGGAGTATCAATTTGACATGCTAGGCAACAGGAAGCATTTAGGATATTGTGTGCACGAGTGGCATGTCTACTGTTTCTTGCTGGACTGTGGACGGCATGGATTGTGAATCTTTGAACCAGGCTATTTAGGACACAGATTAGCTGCTGTAACTATGCATTTTATTCTAGGTGATTTGTCGATGAACAGGTCATGACCTCTACATTCAATCTTGTGGAGGTGAGAGATATGGACTTAACTAACAAAAGGAGGTGACAGAGGGCAGGGAGAAAAGCAGAGGGAGGTGAGGGCTGCAAGGAAGGGACTTCACAGTTATTCAGTGCAGCCCTTGGGCTCAGACATGGGCCAAAGCACAATTTCTCAATTCTAGGTCCTGTCAGCAACTTGGGGAGAGAGGTGAGGAGAGCAACATGATGAAAGAAGTTAGGAGTAGTAAGTGTAAGATAAACCCGTGGGCACAGACCGGTACTAAAGCTATGTGACCAGTCAAATAAGAACAGAAGCATAACTTAGTGCTTTGCTGGGAATGAAAGTGCCACAGATGAAATTTTTGTACGTGGTGTGTGTGTGTGTGTGTGTGTGTGTGTGTGTGTGTGTGTATTCCCTCTAACTAGTGAGGTTGCTGCTTGATTCTAGGTGGTGTTGAAGACAGAAAATCACCTTAACACAAATGTTCCTTATTCTGTGAAGGGCCACTAAGGCATTTGTTTATGTAAATATGGAGCAAGTATTTATATAAATATTTATATTTATAATATTTATAAGTATTAATTTACTTAGCTATTTAAACAGTTATGTAAATGTAGAGCAAGTTGTCCTAGGAGAGTAGCCTAACAAGGCATGTATTTTGAGGGATCCTTTAAAAAACTGCCCTATTGATTATAACTGTTGAAGCTAGGGAATGGGTATGTGGAAAGTCATTGCACCATTTCCCTAGCATATGCATATGTTTTGGAAATGGCTTTAGCCCTAATGGGAGAATTAATGACTGGACAACAAAGGGAGCTTGAAACAGACTTTGGAGCAAATCCTAATCTGGCCTGCCTATTGTCTAAAAGCCGTGTATGAAAATGGCAGAACTGTAACATTGGGGCATGATACTAACACACAACACAGAGGGATTTCCTTCTTTCAAAACACCAGCAGAGAAGGGCTCATTTTCACAGGCTCCCTGAGCCACAGCATCATGTGAGACTGGGAGCCTACTGTGGAACCAGCTTTCCAGATCAGCTGGATTATCATGGCCCCTCCGTGTAGCATGAATCCTCCCCAGACAGACGCTGCCTCTGCCTAGCTCCTGGTCACCTAGTACTCGAGCAGCACTTGGAAAGTTTATAGCAGCCCAGCTCTTTCCTTCCCCATATCCTTGATATGACTCACATCAAAATTATTCCACCTCTACCATCAAATAGGTCAGCCTGGTTCTACAAGGAAGAGACTGGAAGAGGAGAGAAAAGAGCCTTATCCTGAAGTGCTGCAGAGAGCTGGCTGCATCCAGAAGCCCTTGGAATCAGCCCGAGCAGAGAACATAGTTCCACCTTAGTGCTCTGTGCCTAACCTTCATGGATAGCTCCATCATCTCTCCATCCAGAAACTTTCGAGCGACCCTCATGTTACTTAAATAAAGGGAGTCAGATTCAGCTGGGGAGATTTATGATCAAGGAAGACTTAAAGCAAGTGCGTGACTGAGGGGGGAGAGAAAGCCTGTATACAGTACTTTCAAGACTAAGTTAAAAATCTCCCTTTTCTAGACAGCCTCTTCAATAAATGGTGCTGGGAGAATTGGATAGCCATGTGCAAAAGAATGAAACTGGACTGTTATCTGTCACCATGTACCAAAATTATTTCAAAATGGATCAAAGATTTAAGCATAAGACCTGACACAATAAACTACATAGAAGAAAACATAGGTACTAAACTTATGGACCTTGGGTTCAAAGAGCATTTTATGAATTTGACTCCAAAGGCAATGGAAGTAAAAGCTAAAATAAACAAATGGGACTATATGAAACTTAAAAGTTTCTGCACAGCAAAAGAAACCATCGACAAAATAAAGAGGCAACCGACTGAATGGGAGAAGATTTTTGCAAACAGTTCCTCCGATAAGGGTCTAATATCCAAAATATACAAGGAACTCATGAAACTCAACAACAAAAAAACAAACAACCCAATTGAAAAATGGGCAGAGGACCTGAAGAGACATTTCTCCAAAGAGGACTTACAAATGGCAAATAGACATATGAAAAAATGCTCAACATCACTAATCATCAGAGAAATGCAAATAAAAACCACAATGAGATATCACCTCACCCCAGTCAGAATGGCTATCATCAACAAGACAAATAGCAACAAGTGTTGGAGAGGCTGTGGAGAAAAAGGAACCCTCATACTCTGTTGGTGGGAATGCAGACTGGTGCAGCCGCTATGAAAGGCAGTGTGGAGGTTCCTCAAGAAATTACGAATAGAATTACCATATGACCCAGCAATCGCTCTCCTGGGTATCTACCCAAAAAATTTGAAAGCATTTCTCTATAGAGACACGTGTACTCCAATGTTCATTGCAGCTTTGTTTACGGTGGCCAAGACATGGAAACAACCAAAATGGCCTTCGATAGACGAATGGATAAAGAAGTTGTGGTATATATACACAAAGGAATACTATTCGGCGTTAAGGAAAGATGATATAGGAACTTTTGTGACAACATGGATGGATCTTGAGAGTATAATGCTAAGCAAAATAAGTCAGACAGAAAAAGCAGAGAACCCTATGATTTCACTGATATGTGGTATATAAACCAAAAACAAGACAAACAAATGAGAAACAAAAACTCATAGACACAGACAATAGTTTAGTGGTTACCAAAGGGTAAGGGGGTGGGGAGAGGGAGATGAGGGTAAGGGGGATCAAATATATGGTGATGGAAGGAGAACTGACTCTGGGTGGTGAACACACAATGGTTTTTATAGTTGATGTAATACAGAATTGTACACCTGAAATTATGTAATTTTATTAACAATTGTCACCCCTATAAATAAATTTAAATTAAAAAAAAAATCTCCCTTTCCTTAGGTCTTCATCACCGAAGCTAGAATTTTGTTTTTTCTTTGTCTTAACTTTCCTTTCCTGGGAGAAATATTCCATCTTACGTTGTAATTTTTATTGAGACTTCCTATGTACCTCCACCTCCCACACATTGATTTTAAGTTCCTGATTGCAGACGTACAGGTTACGTAACTCTAAATGCTATGGTCTATGTGTAATGAGTACTGAGTTCTTATGATGAGCCAGATACTGTGCTAAGTACTTTACATGAATAAACTTGCTTAATTCTCACAAAATCCTAAGAAACAGTGGGGGTACCAAAAAAATATACACAGGTGGACACATTTTGGTCACTGTTGCTCAAGCAGTAGTTCACCATAATCAGAAGTGTCTGGACACTGGTGGTAACCACTCTGAGCACTTCCTGTAACTGCAGAAGTCAAACGTGACTTCTATTCATCTTTTGTTATTGATATATATTGAGTATTACAATTTTAATACTGTTTCCTTTCTTAAAATGTGTATGCATTTTTTGGCACCCCTGGTGTATGTGACATGGGGGGATTGATGCACTGAGAGTTTAACAAACTGTCCAAATTCACAGGATTTGAATGAGGTATTCTACCTTTGGAGTCCACACACTTAACCGTTATGTTTGCTGTCCTTCTCACTACATGTGGGTAGCATAGGCTCAACAAATATTGATGAATAGCTACATGGAAGTGGAATTAGTCATGGCATTGGGTCTGAACATGACTCTGAAGTGCAACTGTGGTGGTCGACATGGATAAGGTGTGTCCTTTTCAGTGATGAGAACTGTGTGTGAGTTAGAGGTTCTATGCAGATAAACTGGTTTAAGTACACGCAACTTGTGGAGCACACGGAGGGTAAGGGGAATGAGAATGGTTGCCAGGATCTCAGAAACAGGACAATAGCATCACAGCAACAGTTGACAGGGAAATGGATAAAGATCTGGTGCAGGATGTTTTGAGGACTTTAGGTTGGACTTCACTGGCAAACTAAGTGCTGGAGAAAAACAAGACGAGAAGGTGGCCAGAGAGTAAGGAAAATCTTACTCATCAGAAAAACCAATGGTGTATCTGTTAGGGATGTATTTTGTTGCAGGCCAGAATATGTTAACAAAAAACAGCTTAAACGGTGGGGTGTATTTTTTCTTATATAACAAGATATCCAGAGTGTCACTGTTGATAATGTTGGTTTATTTGCTCAAGACACAATTAGGATCTTTTTTCCTTTCTGTTTTGTCCTCCCAGAATGTTGGTTTTCATTTCCATGCTTGTCTCATGGTCACAAAATGTCTGTTGCCGATAGAGCCATTAGGTCTGCATGGCAGACAGAACAAAGCAGTGAAGAATAGAACCTGCCTCATATGTCCTCTTCTGCAAATCAAGCTTCCTACGGTGCTACTCTTCTCAGCAAAGTTCTGGTCAGATCTCACTGGCTTTACACTGGTCACAGGATTGCCTCTAAAAGCCCTGACCAGCATTTGCATCAGCAGGACTAGGCGATTTGCTCCTCTGAACCAAACAGTACTTCTCTTAGGACAGAATAGAGATTGTTTTCATCGGAAAAACAGATGAGAAACATGTTTCCCAGTTAAAACAGGAAACATATCTCTAGGGTGTCTCAAAACCTGTTGTGAGTTTGCTTGTCAAGTACATGTGACCCTTGAGCAAGGCAGGCATTATGGCTGCCGATCTCCCAACCCGTCAAAAAATCCATTTATAACTTTCGAATCCCCCAAAACTTAACTACAGTCCCTTGGTATCCTTTGGGATGGGTTCCAGGACCCCTGCATGTACCAAAATTTGCAGATGCTCAAGTCCCGTAGGTACTAAGATGGCTTAGAGCAATGTGCATACTCGGCCTTCCACATCTGCGGATTCCCAACCATGGATTGAAAATACTGTTTTGGATCCACGGTTGGTTGAATTGGTCGATTTGAAACCTGGGGATACAGAGGGCCAACTGTGTATTTATTGAAAAAAATCCATGTAGTGGACCCACACGATTCAAACCCATGTTGTTCGAGGGTCCACTGTAAGTTCTATAATCACAATTTTGCCAGAAATGTTCCAATGTCATTCTTTTGTGATGTACACCTCATGACATTGCTGCTGGCCTGGTTTGCCAATTTAAGTAACATATCATTGAATAGTTATAAGACATTTCTCTGAGGAGCTTTAAGAGTTTTAAAAGATAACATTTACTGTGGCAGCTCTTCAGTGTGGACATTTGGAGTCAGAGTCCTCTTGGAGGTAGGAATGGAACCGCAGTTCTCCATCCTGAACTAAAAGTAGACACTCCTATGGGAGACATCCACAGTCTCTTTCTGTGGGAAGAATTGTATCAAACCCTCCTGCTGTGTGTGTGTGTATGTGTGTGTGTGTGTATGTGTGTGTGTGTGTATGAGAGAGAGAGAGAGAGAGAGAGAGAGAGAGAGAGAGAGAGGAATAGGTCACATACTCGTGTTTCCCCGAAAATAAGACCTAGCCGGACAATCAGCTCTAATACGTCTTTTGGAGCAAAAATTAATATAAGACCCAGTCTTATTTTACTATAATATAAGACCTGGTCTTATCTAACATAATATAAGAATGGGTCTTATATTAATTTTTGCTCCAAAAGACGCATTAGAGCTAATTGTCCGGCTAGGTCTTGTTTTTGGGGAAGCACGATATAATGTCTCTAATAAGGTTCAACTATTGAGTTGCAATGTCAGATCCGAAGTTTTTCCTCTCTTCCTATCTTTCAGTCACCGTTGGTGCTTCATGGATTCATGGTTGTAATTTTTGTGTAATGGCCATATTTACCATTGTATTTGATTCTAGTATCGATTTCAGTTAGACATTTCTGAAGCTGGTTAGTTCAGTCCAAAATCATTCTAGCAATGTTTTGTTTTGTTCCCCCTCCCTGCCCCCGGTTTCTACTACTTTCAAATGCATAAAGTTGATATGCAGTGATCCAAATAAGAGCAGAAGCAGAACACTTTTCTGTAATACTACAAAATTAGACTTTTCATTCTATCACAATTGTAGGTTATTTCTCATCTCTTTACATTATTTGTTTCTTGTAAAAATCTTTCACATTTGTGACTCCTCAGTCCCTTCCTCTTTCAGCACAAGAGCAAGATGACCGTATTTAGAAAATGATTACAAGACCACTGTAACAACTTATTGTATATATCAATGTATTATCTTTGCTTACTGTTCTGTCTTCCCAGGTGAGGCATTGGCTTCTTGTTGGCAAGCACTTCACCTTTTTTGTTTCCCACAAGCCTCTGTTTGCACTGTGTAAGCAAGGGGACAGACCAACCCACCCTGTGGGGGTTAAAACAAGCTCCTATTCATAAAAGGCCTTCCTTTTAGTCTGGGACCTGTGATAGACCAACATTGTACTTGTTCTTTTCTTCCACTCTTGGGGAAGAGGAACCAACAATTTCAGATGCTTCCACTTGCGTCCTTCATTCCAAACTCTCCTGCCTCCTCTGGGTTCCTGAGCTATCAATTAAACCGTCACTTGAGTATCTTGCCTCTCTTCCTCCTCACTTATGCTTTTCTCTCAGACTACACTGGTCCTCAAATCTTTCTCATCCTAAAAATCTTTACCCTGAATGTATTCTTCGTTCCGTTTCCCATCACTGTCAACTTCTATCTCTAGGTCTACATGTCTCAATGACTTCTTACACCCTTTATAATCTGACTCTCCCTGGATTAACAAGTGTCAACCAGAGGCTTAGATGGATGAAAAAGCCTGGCACAGACGCCACTTGGGTAAATCTTTTCCAGAAAAACAGAAGGGAGTCAGTGCCACTGGGAGATGTGGTAAGGCCAGGAACATTTCCCAGGATAGACACAGAGCAAGCCTCTGGAATGCAATTGCTGACAACCACATCTGTGGATGAGCGACAGTCACATTAGAGGTGTTGGAAGCGGAGCTGGAGCCCCGCATCCAACGTCAGTCAGCCTAATCTGAGTCACCTCATGTGGACAAGGTGTATTTAGTCAGCATAAGTTTCTCACAGGTATAGTATGAATGCTAGAGAATAAAGTACACCTGTACTCCAACAGTTATCTACTGGACACTCAAAAACTAAGAGATATACATTTGCACACCAAATTCACAGGGAGAACTTAAGGAGACTAGACCTTTTTATAGTTACCTTGATTCTTTTATCAAAGCCCCATGGGGTGTATATTATTCTAGACTAAATAATCCAAGTGTGCAGAAATGTTTAGCTGGGAAACAAGGAAACCTAGAGAAGAGGAAGCCCTTTGGGAAGTGGGTGCTGTATCATGAAAGATGGCTGTTGATTCCTACCGCAGATTTAGGGGAGGATCTTTTGGAAAGGATGACAAGCAGAGTTAGGAAATGGGTTTCAATCATGAAAACACATGTCATAGTAGTTATTTTAGGAATAACCCAGAAATCACCTTAAATATAATAGAAAATAAAATAAATACATAATAAAGTTTAAAGTTTCTGTGTAGCTTATTTTTAGCAAGTTTCCCCAACCAGCCCTGTTAGTTACATCTATTATTCCTCCCCCACTTCAGTAATGAGCCCTATATTCCAGCCCTCTGCTATACGAGCTATTCTTGTAATATAGTATAGCCTTTCTTTTTTGCTTCATGATTTTGTACACACTACTCCTTGTAACCCAAATACTTCTTCTTCCTTTCCCCTTTTCTCCAAACGTCAAGCACTTAATCATCCCACAAAATTAAGTCCATATGTTGTCCTTAGGAAGCAGCCTCTAACTTTTACCATCAGACCTCTTCAGAAATGCCCTCCTTTTTCTTCAACCACTCTGTACATAACTCTACGATAGCATTTTTTGGGGGGGGATGATATCTAAATTTTCCTTTTGATTGAGATTTTTTGAGCTCAGGTTGTCTTTTAAATCCGTATCTCTATACCATACATCAGTACCTTGTACATAATAGTTGCCTAATAATTGTTGAGTAGCCCAAAAAAGGAGCAAAACTAGGGCCAAGTCATGAAGCATAGTCACTAAGAGTAGAATTCAAACCACTAGTGGAGACATTTGTTGTTGAACAGAAAAATCGTCACCTAACTCAACGGACAGGCATAATACACATGCTTACAAATGCTCTCTCCCTGCCATAGTTTTTCACCAGCCTAATAGGGTAGAGACATAGAAAATTTTCTCATCACGTATTTTTAATTTTATTTAGGATTAATGTGTATTTTTTTTATTCACACACAAGAACAGGATTTTCTCCTAAGGTTGCTAGTGTAGGCTTCGATGATACATTCACAACACTTACCTTCAGCAAGTAATGATTCATCTCCTTGGATCTCACACGGAGTCTGTAGTAGGTCTGGAGTATTTTCTGAAGTTTATTTTATGTGCAGCTGATACTGGCCATGAAAGCTGTCTAAATACTCAAGTCTATTCCCAGCCCACAGAAATGCAGGCTTCACACTCTCTCTGCTCACTGTCATGAATCATGATGCTGACAAGTAAGTCAGATTCATAACATTAAGCACAAGCTGATAGCAGTAACTTCTTCCTGAATCCATGGGGAAAGGGTCTGGATGTTCTTCTGTAGATCTGAGCTTCTCCTACCAATGTAAATGTAAAGCTAGAATAGGGACTGAAAGATAGCCAGTTTTTATTTCATTTTCCCTGGAATAAGCAAGATTCATTTTTTTTTTTGTCGTGAGAGTTTCCTATCTTGTTTTCTTTAAAGCTGTTTGCTGCCTTCTGTAAATTCTATTGTGTCACAGCTCTAAAGACTATTATTCATATTCTATTATCGGGTTATTATTATGGCCTTTAGGATAATGAATAATCATACTCTGTAGCTACCTGAAATCTTTCTTATTGGATCATCCTGCTTAGCCTCATAAAAGAAATGAATCAAGTTACACCTTTAAGGAAAGCATTTTGCTACTTCATTGTAAAAGCAAATTGTCTTTGTTTGCGTTGCTTGCAATTGTGTACAGTTTTCTAAAGAGACATGTTCAAATATCAGGGGAAATTTCAAATGGGCCATTACGTAAACTGATTGGTCTCTGTAAAATTTAAAAAAGTATTTAGCATGTTAAATTTAAAAAACTATTAAGTATGTAAGAAAAACAGATATATGTTTCTAATGCACAACAAAGAGATAAGTGCATATATTCAGTGTTTATATAGAAATATAAAGTTAGTCTTTTCCTAGTGCAACGCACATTTTTAATTGTTTGTCAAGAAGAACACCTGGTAATATTGGGTTGGCTGTGGTTCTCTTGTTCCCCTGCTCAGCATACTTGCAGGAACCTAAGCAGAAGCCGCAGACAGGAAATGTTTCTGACAGTATCTCATAATCTGACTCTCCATCACACCCTGCCACCTCTCCCAAGTTGGATAACTCTTACAGCTGTGTTCTCAGCAGAGGGAAACAAACAGGAAGGTATTATCATATATACTTTACATATGAGGACATTTCCAATAATATCTAACTATTGGACTTAGATTTGAATTTAGTTTGGTTTTTGTTTGTTTTCTTCTCCCATGGAGTTTTGCTACGTGCTTGGCATCCTATCTCAGCTCTCAAATTTATCTTTATCATTTTCTACATAGATAGAAGAAAATGGTAAGGAGGTAAAGAGGGAATTTCCATGTCGAGTTCTTTAGCCCCATCCGACTGCCATTTGTGATCATGGCCATTTGCAGGTTCAGCACCACCACCTGAGTCCACATCAGACCTGGGAACAGATTATTATTTACCCTAGAGAGGCTCCATGGACAGCCAGGGCTTTTGGTGGTATAGCTTTTGACATAGTGTCTGTGTGTGTGTTGAGAAGAAAGTAGAAATAGTATTTAAAATTATAGTTATAATCATGAAGTACATGCATGCTAAGACTTTAAAGCAATTTTTTTTTCATATGAAACAGGGATAGTATTGACATCCTCTTATTTGAGAAATAATTCATAATTCAGATGTGAAGGAGTGTGGGAGAGTGAGATCAAGAGTCCCAAGAGTCACTTCTAATTCCCATATGCAATTCAGGTACTTCTCTTTCAAATTTTGACTGACTATGGTAGGGTGAATAATGGTTCCCCAAAGATATTCATGTCCTAATCCCCCAAACGTGTGAATAAATTACCTTACTTGGACCAAGGGACTTTTCAGGGTGATTAATTTGAATGTTTTGCGATGAGATTATTCTGGATTATCTAGTGGGCCCAATGTAGTTAAAAGGACCCTCCTTATAAGGGAGAAAAGAGAATCAGAGTTAAGAGAGAGGTGATGTGATGACTGAAACAGAAAGAGACTTTTGAAGATACTACCCTGCTGGCTTTGAGAATGGGGGAAGGGGCCATGAGCCAAAGAATGTAGATGGCCATTAGAAGATGGAGAAGAGAAGAAACGGGTTGTCCCCTGGAGCCTCTAGGAGAAACACCTTGATTTCAGCCAGTGAAAGCCATTTCGGACTGCTGACAAATTTATTTAAGGTCATAAATTTGTCTTGTTTAAGCTAGTTAGTATATGGGTAATTTGTTATAACAGCAATGGAAGACTAATATATTCACTAATGATGATTGGAGGGAGTATAGAGGTTAGGATCACATACTCTGGATCTGGCTCATATAGGTTTAAATCTTGTTTCAGCCATATATGAGTTGTGTGACCTTAAGCAAGTTATTTATACTTACTGTGACTAAGTTTCCTTATCTTTAAAATGGGTACACCTGTGTCACATTGAGTATTATAAAGAATACATTAATTAGTTCATATAAAGAGCTAAGAATAGTGCCTGCTACAAAAAAATAGCAGTCAATAAATGTTAGATATTTGAGGAGAAAATATCAAGAATTAGCTAGTGATAGATTAGGAGAATTTTGTCTCAAGTAATAAGTAGTGATAGGAATTTAAAGCTAATCTTATTGGTTTCCACTTCTTCACATGTAGGATATAAATTTTATATTAATATTATGTCTTAATTTCCTATGAATTTTGATTCTCAGTCCATCATTGTGCTAACATGCCTATCTACTTCTGCTTAGTTCTTTAGTTCATTATAGAGGAGATATTTGACTTCTGAGTTCTAACTTACAAACTGAAATAACACATCTATCCAGGGATTCTATAAAGTTTGTTAATATTCACATGTATTGGGTTTTAACTCATTTTACAAAAATCTTCTGTCTTAGACAAAGTGTTTAAAAAAAGAACCCTGGCCTTCATGTCGTTTATTGATTTAATGAGGGGAAAAAGTGAAAGTATTAGAGGCAATAAGGGCAGAAGCGTTTGGTCCACCTTCACGTACCTCTTTGGGAGATTTCTCAACAGAAAATGTGTGATTTCTTAACAAGTCATCAAATGTTCTTATGGATATACTTCAGAAAGATAGATGGTAAGAAAAACTCAAGTTTACCCTAGTCGTGTTTTAAAGAAAACTTTCAGAGTCCTAAGTTGGTGATACAATAATGACAGCTAATCATCTGAACAAAACTACTTTCCAATTACTTCATGAATCTCAAAACTGGAGATATGAAACAAAATAATCAGATGAGCACAAAGTGTGATCCTTTTATTCCAGGACAAAGTATCACCCTGGTTGGTGGCAGAAGCAAACAAAAGAAAGAAATGCATCATTTTTTTTTCTCATAAAACTTTCAAATATGCTTTACTCTCTAAAAAATCATGCAAATTTTCCTGAATAGCGAATATCTCTTTATTATTAGGTTGGTGCAAAAGTAATTGTAGTTTAAAAGGTTAAAAATAATTACAAAAACCACAATTACTTTTGCACCAACCTAATACAACTACCACTAAAATAATAGTCAAGGACTAGTATTAGACTGTGAAAGGCTCAATGAAGGATGTTGGGAATGAAACCAGATGGAGAATCAGAGGACCGAGGACCTGAAAACCCAGAGAGAGGCTGACTTTTTCTGGGAAGGGCCAGTGAGTTCCAAATTGCTCTAGAAAATATGGATTGGATTCTCTGGACATATTATAGAAAACACCTGGACAGGAGGGACTTGACTTAATTCTCTGTAATTTGTTTTCATGATTTCTTTCCTTAAAAAAAAAAAAAAAAAAAAGATTTTTTTTTTTTATCAGAAAGATCACTGAAATTTGTAATTTTATACCACAACAAGAAGTCAGACTTATGTAGAGTCACACTATAATTGATATGAAGTAAACAAATTGTTTTCTCTGGTTTATTCCTAAAAGTCATACTCAATTTGTGTTGTCATAGGGAATTTCAAAGAGAGAAAAAAGATGTAAAGAATTATTTAGTCATTCACTGAAATTTTATTGAAAATTTGAAAAAAAATCAAGTACGGTTGACATTCAATATTGCATTAGTTTTAGGTGTACGGCATAGTGGTTGGACATTTCTATACCTTACAAGATGATTCCCCCAATAAGTCTAGTACCCACCTAACACCATGCATAGTGATTACAATATTGTTGACTGTATTCCTTATACTGCGCTTTGCATCCCCGTGACTATAACTAGCAGTTTGTACATCTTAATCCCTTTACCTTTCCACGCAGCCCCCAAACTCCCTCCCCTCATCTGGCAACCATCACTTTGTTCTCTGTATCTTTGAGTCTGTTTCTGTTTTGTTTGTTCATTTATTTTGATCTTTAGATTCCACATGTAAGTGAGATCATATGGTATTTCTCTTTCTCTGACTTATGTCACTTAGCATAATACCCTCTAGCTCTATCCATGTTGTTGCAAATTGCAACATTCCATTTTTTTATGGCCGAGTAATATCCCATTGTACATATGTACCACATCTTCTTTATCCATTTGTCTATTGATGGGTACTTAGATTGCTTCCATATCTTGGCTATTGTAAATAATGTTGCAATGAACATAGGGGTGCATATGTCTTTTTGGATTAATGTTTTGGATTTCTTCGGATAAATACTCAGAAGTGGGATTGCTGAGTCATATGGTAATTCTGTTTTTAACTGTTTGAGGAACCTCCATACTGTTTTCCGTAGTGGCTGCACCCATTTGCAATCCCACCAACAGTGCACGGTGGTTCCCTTTCCCCACATCCTCACCATTGTGCAGTATGTGGTGTTAGGCACTGTGCTGGCCACCTCAAGGTGTTAAAAGTCCTTTTAATAATGGATGGAAAAATTAGAAAACATTACCATAGTTATATAATTTGTTTACTATTAGGGAATGTATCAAAGCAACTGAATGGAAAGGCTAAGACAACAGACAGCTGCCAAGCTGAGGACAAAAAGGGGCAGTGAAAAAAAAAGGAAGGTTTTGATGACAGGCACACAGTGCAGATCAAAGATCTTGAATATGTCTTTTTAAGTCTGAAATTATGATATTTCATAAAATAATATAAATACCAAGTCTGACAATTAAGTTCGTGAACTTGTTATAACGATGTTGCTAACCTTTTTTGATATCAGAGGGATTATTCATTATGAATTGGTACCAACTGGACAAACAGTTAACCAAGTTTACTATTTGGAAGTGCTGAAAACGCTGCATGAAAACACTAGACAACCTGAACTTTTCGCCAACAATTCATGGCTCTTGCATCACAACAGTGCACCAGCTCACACAGCACTGTCTGTGAGGGAGTTTTTAGCCGGTAAACAAATAACTGTATTGGAACATCCTCCCTACTCACCTGATCTGGCCCCCAGTGACGTCTTTCTTTACCCGAAGATAAAGGAAATATTGAAAAAAAGACATTTTGATGACATTCAGGACATCAAGGGTAATACGATGACAGCTCTGATGGCCATTCCAGAAAGAGTTCCAAAATTGCTTTGAAGGGCGGACTAGGCACTGGCATTGGTACATATCTTCCCAAGGGGTGTACTTCGAAGGTGACCATAGTGATACTCAATGAGGTATATAGCACTTGCTCTAGAACAAGTTCACGAACTTAATTGTCAGACCTCATACTATGGGCCACTGAACTGCTCTATTCTATTTTTAATGTATTTTCTTCCCATTCAATGATTATTTCAGGATGCAACAATTTTGACAGCTTTGACATATTTGTATTAATATTCTTCTAGGAGAAATATTCATTTAAAAAACATTCTAACTGCAACAAAATGGATTTGGTAAAAAAAAAAAGGCCACTGAGACCCCTAAACCTCCATGTCAATGCGTTTGCTGCTCCACTTGTAGACCTAATCAGTCTGCTTGGCCTTACAGGATGGTCAGAGTAGTTAATTAAGAGCCAGGGGAACTCCGTTCTACAGAGCAGACAGCAGTGTACAGTGAGCAAATGCAGGGTGAAGTAGCTTACGGCCAGTGCTAACACATTAATCCCAAATCGGTTAACCAGTAGAGTTTAAAGAACAACAGCATCTAAATTGGGCTTTGAATAATTGATGACATCAGCTGAACTACTCAAGAAAAATGTCTCTTTCCTCTAGGAAGCCTATATGCCTGTAATTGATAGACTTATTTTCTCTCTGATTGGATACAAATTCTCTCAAGAATATTTTCTTTCCTCTGAAACATGAAGAGGAACTCCAGTGACATATTTTTGATGGGAGTGATAGAAAAATGATATGCTTTAAAGAGTCTGCCAAATTAACTGAACTGACTTCAAAAAGTCATGGCCATAATTTTACCGTACACAATAGGAGGGAAACAGAAATTGAAAATTAATGTTTTTGCTGAGGGTTATTGGGTGTGAGGGTGGGATTATAGGGTGCCCACCACAACACAGACTTTGAGATAGAAAAGAAATGCTTTTGAAATCAAATCAGAAGATAGACAAGTTTATAAAATAATACAGTGATAACAAAGACTCTTACAAAAGAATTGAGTATAATTCATTACAAACTTGTGTGAATCATTTCCTCCGCTGAATCAATGGTATTTCTAACCTGTGAACTCTGTCTCTCTTTCGCAAGAGTGTTATCTGCATAAACAGGTCTTGCATAACCAAGAAACAGTATGTGGTGCAGGTGACAATTCTGGATCCGTTTTTCCTATTACCTCTTTTTCTTGTGCATTACACATGTTACACCTCTAATAATTCTATAGAAACAATTGGTGTGGGACTTTTGAACCTGTAGTAGTAAGGAATGGAAGAGCAAGGGAGATATTTTGGGCATGGGTGACCAGCCGATGTGTTAAAACAGAGTTAAGGTTGTGTGACATTCAAACGCTAAATGAAAAGCACAACAATTTCATAGGTGGTGCATAAGGTTTTACAAACTTGATGAGTAAAGGTTGGCTATAACAAAGTTGCAAGCTAAAAGTCTGAGTATTAAATTCTCACCCTAAAAATATATGTATCTATTGACAAATGTGTATACAATAGCTTAGGGTTCTATACTAGTCTTCTAGTCATCCGATGCCTTACGCCTTTATGTAAGACGCCACAACAAAAATTGATGATGCAGTCCTTCTTTCGATAAACACGTATAAAATCGTTATGGGATGTCAGGCTCTCATCAAGGTGTTCGGGATATAGCAATCAACAAAGCAGAACAGAGCCTTTCACTGAGCTTACATTGGGTTGGGGATATATACAGTAAATGGAGTAAAAATGTTACAAATTGGTATATTCTGTGCAAAAAAAGGAAAACTTGACTAAGGTAAAAGAGCTGGGGGTTTGGATTACAATTTTGATGAGGGTGGTCAGGGGAAGCCTTATTGACAGAGCACAAGTAAAGACTTGAAGGAATTGAGAAGTACTATTGAAATATCTGGAGGAGATCCCTCCAAGCAGAAGGAATGGTGCCAAGGAGGAAGATTACATGCATATTTCCGCAGCAAGGAGGCCAGTGTGGCTGGAGGGGAAGAAGTAGTTTGGAGGATTGTAGGTCAGAAATGTAGTTGTCAGCCAGATTATTTGAGTTTTTAGGCTACTACAAGGATTTTGGCTTTCACTCTGAGTAAAACAGGAAGCCAGTTGGTCACTGGTTCTCAAGGGAGTGTCCCTGGACCAGCAACACCAGTATCTTCTATGGAATTGTTAGAAAAATGAATTCTCAAAAAAAAAAAGAAAGAAAGAAAAATGAATTCTCAGGCCCCATCCCAGACCACAATTTCTGGGGAGGGGGCCAGCAGTCTGTTTTAGTAAGTGCTCCAAGTGATTCTGATACATGTTCAAGTTCAAGAAACATTGCGCTAAATGATTCTACGCGAAAGAGTGTCATGGTCTAAGTTTGATCATTTACTTAAGACTCCTATAGATTGACCATATGTAGGTTGTCCACATGATTTACATTCTAAGTCTGGGCCTTTTTCACAGTAAAAGGGGATCTAAAGATAATTGACAGTTATAATTTATTTACAATAGGTTATAAACTGGGATTTTCTGGGGCAAACCAGAATACCTGAAGCCACAAGCCACTCATTTATTCCATAAGATACTATATGCTCTTCCTATACAAAGAGATCTAGTCACCAAAGCCAACTTGTACAAATTGAAAAGAAGAAGAAGACGAGAAAAAGCCCTGTGAAGTGTAGCTTCCCAAACGAGAATCTTTAACTCTCATTAGCAATACACAGCCTGAAGTTCACAGGAAGGTATCTCACTTGAAAATATAGACAAATTACCATACACATCTGAAATGATTTAAATGGAAGCTGGAGCTAGAATGGAATTTTTATGGAAGCCTGACCTTTGGTCTTCCTCATTTCATTACCAAGTATTTTCCTGCTGACATTTAGCCTGGGCCAAAGTTTGTCCCTAATGCATTCTGAAGTCATGACATTTCATCATGTGGTATTTTGCTTTTGATTAAGGTGCTGTAGCATTGGTTGCCTTATAAATTTAATAGTATTTAAATATTTTATATGGACATGCTGTTTTTCAAAAAAATGTGGCTACTTAAAGGTGTTACCTAGTTTGATATAAAATATTTAAATGAGGAATCTCTCAAGAGTGGAATGTTGTGATTATCAAGGGTGGGCTGAGATGCATTCCAAACAGGCTAGCCATAGATATCCGGGGGGGCAGCGTGAGGTGCAGAGTTTCTGCTCAGTGTCTATGCCTCTTGTACTCTTCTTTCCTCCCTGTGATGCGCTGGAATACGTCAAGTCTCAGGAGAGGTCATTTTAACATGGTCGAATCACAGTTAGAAAGTGAAGGTGGCAATCTTCACTATTAAAAACGTTGCCTAAGGAAAATGTAAACTAGCTAAAAATAGAAAGAAACTCAGGCTTTAAGCTTGAAAAGAGATGAAGAATGGAATATAATGCTTGTCAAAGGCAGTCCACAGACCACCTGCATAAAGGTCACCTGGGGAACACATTAAATATACAGACAATCACAGGCTGCCTGCCAGACCTGCTGAATCTGAATCTCTGGGCAGCGGTCTTAGAAATCTGCATTTTAATAAGCACTCTAGGTGAATTTTATGCAAACTAAAGTTTGGGAAGCACTGTGATATGGACAGTGTCCAAAAAAAGTTATTCAGGGCCACAAAAGGTGAAGATGAGAGCAGTTACAGTGCTAAGATAATTTTCTATGTTTAAACTATTTTTGGTTTGAATGACTGTAAATTAAGGAGAAACAGGGAAGAAAAGAGACACATCAAAACCCAAAGGACTCACTACAGCAAGTTGGAGGAAATGTTAAAAGCTTGAGAAGCAGCCAAATAATTGGTGGGGGTGGGAGGTTTGTGGAGCCTGCTCAGAGATCTCTTGGGACTAACTTCACATTGCTAATTTACAATCACATGCTGCATCTGTCACTTTTACAAATCAATGAGAATGCCCACCCTCTCACAGAATGGGGTTACTTGCAATGGTTGCTAGTGTGGGCCATTCAGATGAGACCTTTCAGGATGTCAGGAAAAGGACCTTGGTGACGCACATTAACACACACACACACTCCTTTATGTCACTTCCAATTTACTTTATCTTAAATTGTCAGCAAGAAGAACTCACACCCATATTAATAACTAGAGGTTTGCATTTAAGCCAAGAAAAATAAACCCTGCTGATAGCTCTGCAGACAGCTGGTTAGTTCTAACTAGAGCCAAAAAAAAAAAAAAAAGACATGGGTTTTTGTATTTGTGGACATTTTACAATATTTAGGGAAGGGAACTGGTAGAAGAATGGTTTCAATGTCTTTGTTTAGGAAAGACATTTTGAGAAAATAATCGAGATTGTCATTAAACATGAGTTTTACTATAAACAGCAGAAAAAAATGGAAACACTATTAAGTCATGATAAGTTTCAACCATCTGGGAATCTAATTGTGCTGAAGAAAGAGGATCTAAGACATTCCTTTTACTTTTCTAAAGACAAATGAAGAAATTAAGATGCTGCTTCTGTGAGTCTAATTCTGATCAAAAAGCAAGAAATTATTCATGATGAGAAGTGGTTAAATGGAAATAAATGCTGGCCATTGCCAGACATGGGACTAAAAGGTTTAAAAGTAAATTTCGAAAGTACTTACAGGCAAAAAAACAGGTTTGTCTTTTGTAGGAGCCTTAAAAGGAAATGCTGCTCAAGGAGTATGGCAGGAAAATGAACTTCAGTTTATACAATCTACATTCTCATGAGGAAGAACCTATTTCTAAGGGAACTGATTTAGCTGCCCAAGAAGCTTTCTGAAGAACTGGAAATATAAACGAACATGTGGAAGAGGTAGAAGGAGGGGCATATAGCAAGGAATGGAAACAAAAGAGCTGTGTAGACTTAGAAAAATGGTGTCAGAAAGGTTAGAGGCCAGAGTTATTGAGACTTGTGGAACTGCTAAAGACAAGAAAAGGCTTTGCAAGCTAGGTTCAGAGACAGACTGTGAACAAAGAAAGGGATAGGATCACTGCTGGCAGAAAATGGTACACTGTTAACAGATGACTGAGATGTTTACTAGACTATCGATTTATTAATCTTTATAAGCCCTAGGCCTAACACAGTACCTGTCACCTATCAAGGATGTCACACGTGTGGAGGAAATAGATGGATGAAGAGTTAAGTCATGAGAATGATTTTGAAAATAGAAAAGTTGTAGAATAAATAAGACTTTTATAGAAGAAATTTGAATAGCAAGATAAAACATGAAATTAATAAGAGGACTTGGTGATTTTAAAATTACATTTCTCTGCAGGGTGAGAAGAATGACATCCCAAGAGGTAAGAACCTGAAAATCTGATGTTAGAACTGTCTTTTACAATGTTCAGGATCAAAGCGTAGAAGTTTCAAAGATAAAATCAGAGCACTAGTCCAAAATTTCTAAAGGGGAAAAAATGGATTTGGAATATTCAGAAGAGTGATGTGACTATTTCTGCCATAACTGTAATGTTTTATGAAGAAGAGAACTTGGCGTGATTTAGATTTTTAAAATGATGTTTAGAATTTACTAAAAAAGAAAAGAATAATGAAAACTAGAATTTATTTTTTATTGTATTAACTAGTCTATTTATGAAGAAAATGAACTTGTCATTATGATTTTAATAGGACATCCTTTTATGCTTCGAGAAAAGATGGAGAAGGGCGAACTTGGTGATGATACAAACAAATGGATCCATAATTTTCAAGCATACTCCAATAGAACCAAAATGTGCTGTATGACTGCGTTTGGCCTTGTCTTATTCAATATTTTGATCAATGGTTTGAATTAAAAAAATCAAACGGAAAAGGTACTTGTAAAATTTGAATATGACACAAAGCTGGAGACAAAAATAATATCATACTGCCAGTCCAAGCGAGATGGCATCTACTCGCTTTCTTAGTTTGGGCTGATATAACAAAGTACCATATTGGTGACTTATAACCAACAGAAATTTATTTCTCACAATTCTGGAGGCTGGGAATCTGAGATCCCGGTGCCACCATAGTCAGGTTCTGGTGAGGACCATCTTCCAGGTTTCAGACTGCCATCTTCTCCCTGTGTCCTCTTATGGTAAAAGGGGAGAGGGAGCCCTCTGGGTATCTTTTTAAGGGCATTAATCCCTTATAAAAGAAGGGACATTAATTCCTTATAAAAGAAGGGAGAGTTCTGGGGTGGCTGGATGGTTCAGTTGGTTAGAGCACGAGCTCTGAACGACAAGGTTGCTGATTCAGTTCCTTCATGGGATGGTGGGCTGTGCCCCCTGCAACTAAAGATCGAAAACGGCGACAGGACTTGGAGCTGAGCTACACCCTTCACAACTAGATTGAAGGACAACAGCTTGGAGCTGATGAACGCTGAAGAAACACACTATTCCCCAATATTCCCCAATAAAATTTAAAAAAAAATGAACACAGAGCCTTCATAACCTAATCACTTCCCAAAGTCTCCACCTCCTAAGATTGTCACATTGAAGGTCAGGCGTTCAGCATAGAAATTTGGGAGGACACAAACGAGTCCATAATACTCATCTCTTCCTTTCCACTAAGTGAAACTATATACTCTAGAGACCACCAGAGAGAACTTTGAAAGGTGGTGTGGTAGGCTGAATAATGCCCTCTGCCCCCAAAGATATCTCCATTCTAATACCCAGAGTCTACGAATATGTTACCTTACATAGCAAAAGGACTTTGCATATGAGATTAAATTAAGGAGCTGGAGATGAAGGGCTTGTCCTGGATTATCTAGGAGGGACCAATGTCCTTATAAGAGTGAAGCAGGACGATCAGAGTTGAAAAGGTTAGATTATGTCATGATGGAAACAGAGAAAGTTTGAAGATGATATGCTGCTGGCTTTGAAGATGGAGAAAGGGGCCCCAAGCCAAGGAATGGAGCCAGCCATTTGAAGCTGGAAGAGGCAGGAAACACATTCTGTTATTGAGTTTCCAGAAGGAACCAGCTGGCCTACACCTGGATTTTAGCCAAATGAAACACATTTTTGGAGTTCTGATTTCCAGAATTATAGGAGAATAAATTTGTGTTATTTTAAGTGACTGAATTTGTGGTAGTTTGTCGTAGCATCAATAGGAAGCTAATACAGATTGTAAGAGGAAGGAGAACTAAGTAGGGACTCCAGAACTGGAGAAAAAACATAATGTCAGGGCGTCTTGTGGCCTTCTTTTCACCACGCAGCAAAGAGAGATGACTCCTACATATTCCAACCCTTAACCTAATAGCCTAGCTGCCCAGTTAAGCTCATTTCCCCTCTTGATTAAACAGAAGAATGGTTAAGATAAAATACAATGACAAGAATAAATGTTGGTAAAAGGTGGAGGAATGGGGTCAATTATACAATGTCGATGGGGATGTAAAATGGTAATCCATTTTGGAAAACAATTGGATAGTTTTCTATAACATTATACATGTAACTCCCATATGCGGTAGCATTTATCACAGAGAAAGGATATTTATACTCAAACAAAAACCCATACACAAATATTCATGGCAGCTTTATTCAAAATAGTCCCAACTGGAAACAACCCATATGTCCTTCAGCAGGTGACTGGTTAAAATAACCATGATACATCTAAAGCATGGGATATTACCCAGCTATAACGAAGTGTAAACTACTGATGCATGAAACAACTTGGATGAATTTGGAGATAATTATGTTCAGTTAAAAATACCAATCTTGAAAGGTATTTTGATTCAAGTTAGATAACATTCTTAAAATGGCAAAATTATGTTACCAGGGGTTAGGAGTGGTGGAAGGAAGTAGGTGTGGCTATAAAATGGAATTAATAAGGAATCATTTTGGAGATGTAACTGTTTTTTATGTTGATTATGTCAATGCCTGTATCTTGCTTGTAGTATAATTTGGGAGGTGTTACCACTAAGCGAAACTCACTAAGGTGTACATAAGATCTTTCTGTATTATTTCTTACTACACGTGAACATATCTCAAAGAGTTTAATAAAAAAAAAAAAAAAACTCACGAAAAATAAAACCAAAAAAAACTTTTCATAGGTCATAGAATATTCAACTGTGCTCCTAATAATGAATTTTCTTAGCTTTTATTTGTCATAAAAAGTTTTTATTTTTCCTTCATTTTTCACAGATATTTTAGCTGGGAATAGAATGTTGGGATGACCATTTTGGTTTTTTCTCTGCCGTAAACCTGCCTCTATTGTCTTTTGGCTTCTACAGTTTTTGATGAAAAATGTTGTTCCTTTGTACGTAAAGTTTCCTTTTTCTCTCTGAGTTTTTTTTACAACTTTATCTTTGATTCTCAACTGCTTGAATATGATGCATCACGATGTGATTCTTTTGTTGTTGTTGTTTTCTGCTTGGGGTTCTCTGCCATGTTTCAGCAATCTGAAAAACTTGAGCTGAAAGTAGATTTGGCAGGATATGTCCTACCCTTAGCTATAAAAGACAGTTGCCGGAAATCATTTCCAAATGGCAGATTAAGAACCTCTGAAAACCCTTTCCTTATAAAACACCAAAAACAGTACTAAATGATCAAAGTCAACATTTTTCTGAACTCTTCAAATTAACCAAATTAATCAAAATCATACAATTCAAGAAAAAAGGCTGAATCTTGCTATGAACAGCAAAATAATGTGCCTTCAATCCATCCCCTTTTTCTCAGCTTGATGGAAACCTTGAAAATTATTGGCCTTACAACCACAATAGCTGCGAAAACCAGTCTAGCAGCCACTGCAGGTTCAAATCAGTTTGGAGCTGCCCGAAAATCTGTATCACTGAAGAATTGTCACTCTATGACTTGTATGACAGCTCTCTGTAAAAGTTTATTTTAAAGGATTTGTCTTTATTTGACTTCATTCAGGCTCACTCAGCAGGAAACGTCCTATCCCTAGTGTTTGTTGAAAATACTATAAAAAATTTAGAAAAATATCTGAGACAAAAAGTGTTGAAGAAAAGAACAGGAAGAAGAGGAAGGAGAAAGATCGTTTTGATGCTGTAATGAGAATAGAATATTCAGGTAAAGTGTGGAAAGAGAATGGAGACATGTCAAGTAATAAGAGGACTGAGAATGGATCATTGTATTTCGTAATGTGGAAGTTACTGTGTATCTTTGGGAGAGCAGTTTCAATGACAGTGGGGAAGGCAAAAGCCTGATTGGAGAGAAGTTAAGGGGGAATGGGAAAGGAATTGTAAACAAGTACAGACAATTTTAGAATCATGATATTTTTGGTCTCCCCAGTACCTTAGCTAGCTACTTCATTAAGTGTAGGATGGAAACCCCAAGAAATTGATCATAAGACACAAAGCTAGTTACTTGCACCCCGGTTTTCTCACTCTGGTTTAAATATCCTTCAGTCACAAAAGATTGTCACCTTCTGAAAAAAAAATAGGTAGATTTATTTATTATTAATTAAAAACAGATTCTGGACTTTAGAAATGAAATAATTTTGCTTTGTCCAAGGATAAGCCTACTACTATTTTGGTTGTGACATTTGGTTGCTCTCTATTTCAGAGAGGTAGTGGGTTATTTGCCACTCAGTGACTGTTAGATACACCCTATTCAGTGATTCTTTGAAATGTTAACTAGAAATGTTAACAGCAAAATGACAATTTTAGTTTTGTATTCCGGTCACTTTCTTTTTCATGGACTTAATCCCACAAAAGAATATTATCTCTGGTTCTTAAATCTTTGGCTCAGAGTGAGTTGTATTTTGTTTCGGAATCGTGAGAATTGAATTTCTCTTTTTACTTAAAATCAAAGTCTTCCAAGGGGCTTCCTTACCACCCCCTCCACCTCTTACTCATTTTTCATATTCTCTAGAGAATATAGGCAGAGGAATAATATCAAGTTTTTATCTAAGTATCACCCAGCTCAGCATGATCCCATGGAAGAAAATGGAAAGAATAATCCACAGTGGTCAAGGAGCTAAAGACTAAACTTGATCCATAATTAAACAATACATTCACATGGCTGAGCAAAGAGCTTGCAGCTATTACTAATCTCAGTTGTTCTTTTGCAAGGTTTATCTCCATTTGAAAGCATCCTTTTAAGACATTTCTTTGGCAAGTAGTCTAAATTATTCACTGCTTCCAATGTTAATTTTTGTTATATATTTCTAATATATTCCATACTGTGGGATAGAAACATTTTATGTTGATTTTTAATTAAGATTAGTCAAAGCCACCATGCTAATAATAATAACAAATAGACACATACCAGACATATACACTATGTAGTTTTGGCTCATTAGATAGAATATGTAGAAAACAGCAATCAAAGCATCATCTCTTTGAACATTTACTTTAATTATGATACTATATACTACATATAATATTTATTCTAGGTGTGTGTAAAAGATTTTAAGATGAAAAAGTATAATTATGGTAATTATGATTTTTAGAGCTTTCTTTCTTGAACATATTTTGGAGGCCTGCATGCCATAAAATAAATACTAAGTAAAAAAAGACTCTGGGCTCGAACAAACACTTCGTTCTTTAATAATCCTCATCATATTCAATGCTGCTGCCATATTAGCATATTGTCATTTCTGCCTTTTTCTTTTTTAAAAAAAATCTATTTGCATAATTATGTGTAGTGCAATCTCTCACGTTGTTCGTGGGTACAGAGCACTTAGCATTGCATATTACTATGGGAGATAAGCCTCTGTAGAAATTCATGACTTTTTGGATATGAAAAGAAAATAAATGCATGTGTTTCTGATTTCTTTGTGAAGAGGAAAGCTTTGGCACATTAGAACAATGAATGTAAAAGTGTCTTATTTTCTTTCTGAAATACCATATATATCATATAAAAAATACATCTGTATACACAGGTTTTAATTTTTGTTGTGATGAGAATTAGTTGTATACAATTCTGACCTCTACATTTCTCAGTTTCCATTCGGATACATAAATTAGGTATGAATACATAATAAAGAATAAAAAAATATTAGTTAAATAGTGGCTAAGCCTACAATGATCCTTAAATAACACACACACAGAAACACTCATGGATACACAAATGTACACTCACATATGATGAATTGCCTATTCAGGGAAAAATATGTCTTACATGTACAATAAATATTTTGAATAAAACTTCATGTACACCAAATTTTTAGGATAATGGCCTTTATAAAAAAATATCTAATATATATTTAAAAAGAAAGAAAAAGTGAAACAAAATGGAAGTTCTAGAACAGAAAACAAAAATTGACTACAAATCTCATCACCATCACTCAACAATTAATTTTGGTGACCATCAACCTATTCTCCCTTTATTCACACATAGCCGTCTAAGAGATAGGAACAGTTTAGACAATGAAATAGTATTATGCATAGTATTTTAACTTTAAATTCATGCTTAATTTTATTTGATTTTAACTGAAGAAAAGGACACTGAGGTGAGACTTAAAGAATTTTGAAGCTTGTGTGTTTGTGCACTGTGCACACATGTATATAAGACAGCTTTTAAATTAAGAATAAATAAAATTTAGGGTCTTTTATTTTTAGCAAAAATGTGCAGTTTAATAAGAAATATTATGCAGTTTACAGAATAGTTGGAGGGCTATTCTGTAAATAGTCATGGTTCATGACTCAGATTCAATGAATCATACAGAAGTGTATCAAAGATCTAAAATGATTAAGAAGTCACCACTACCACTTCTACTATGCACATCTGAGGTGCTAGAAATGTTATACAAATATTACTAAAATCTAAACATATCTGGCTATCCATTCCAGAAAAAGAAAACCAACCATCCAAACAACAGTGATAAAACTAAACACAATCAGGTTTGTTACATTTCTTGCTTTGGGATTGAAGACCTCCGTGAAAGCATCTCTGTAGTAGATCCTGGTCCATGTGCCCGCGCGCTAGCTGCAAGGTAGCTGGGGCAGCATGTGTTCTGTACTATGCCTCCAGAGAGATGGGACTCGTAATACAGGAACTTATCATACTGTTGGATTTTTGAAGGACTGGATGGTCACATATGTCAGTTATCTGTTATATATTTCTTGTTTCCTGATCTCGTAATTTCACTTTTCATTATTTACTTGCTCCTTTTAATGGAGCAAATCCAATAATACTTACTGAGAAATCATTCATGGGAGGTTAAAATTTTGAACACCTGCATACCTAAAAAAGAGTTATTTTTAACTATACATTTCAAGCTTGAAAAATATTTGACTCCCTGCTAAGAAGTATGAGGAAAATATCACTCAGACTTCCTCCCACATTTGCTCTTTCAGCTCCCATTTTTAATTATATTATCATTTTAACATTTCCAAAAGTATAACATTCACATTAGATTATGTAACTACAGTTACTTCAGTTCTTTAATCTTAGGTGTTGGCATAAATGGATTCAAATCTCATTAACCATGCTTTTCTACAGTTTCTATTTTCTTAAGCTCTTTATTTTCTGTTATTTCTTATTTGGCTACATTTCCTTCGGCAAGAGTGAGAAGTTCTGCCTTTTACATTAAATATAAAGGACGACTTCACTAGATATAAATTTGGGGTAATACTTTTTCTTAGGAATTTATAGATATTTCTACACTTTTTTCTGAAACTGAAGATTTCTTTGGAGACCTCTAAAAACTGCCTTGTTCCCCTTTGAATGTAACTTGTTTTTTCATTCATTCATAAATGCCCATATAGTTCTTCCTTTATTGTTAAAGACTGAAGAATTTACCAGAATGCCTGTATTGATATCAATCCTGTATCCATTTGAATACTGTGAGAGACTCGATCTTAGATTCAAGTCTGTTGTATATCAAAACAGTTTAACTTTGTACTTGAATTTTGTAATAATTCTGTTCTTAGGGATACAAATCATATATAGTTCAATATATTTTGCCGTGTCCATAATTGTATCTATAGTCACGTTCATGTTTTGTTTTCTAGTATTTTATTTATGTGATTTCCTTTAGCCCATTCACTACACCTTTGACATTGTTTTCAGTGATATTCATTTTTATGTGTTGTTTTTAACGTGACTTTCAGAACTACCATAATTTTACTTCACTTCTACTTTTTCTCCTAAGATTTATAATCTCACTTTTCAAAACTTTCTGTCTTTTATGTTCCTTTATTTGAACACTTGTAATTTTTTTCCGTTTTTACAATTTAAAGCAATTGTAGCCTATACACTATAATTTCTTTCTGTTTTTATGACATTACCTGTGTTTCTTTGAATAATTTTTTTACACTTCTTCCTCATCAACCTCTTAATTCTTTTAATCTATAAAAAGCATGCTTTAATGTGTGGTTTTGATGTTAGAGCTTTGACGGTTACTTGATGAGAGACACATCTGGATGATGCTATAGGCCTTCCCCCTTTTGACAGTGTGGCTGATACCTGGCTTTACTGCACTGACATGGTCTACACACAGCCAAGGTCCTTGGCTCTTGTCAGCATTCCTAGTGTGTGAGGCTGTTTCCAGGGCTCCTGGTCTGCACATCTTGAACTTTGTTTTGCATATTCCCTAGTGTTGTTCCAGAGCCTAGAACTCACTTGATATATTTCTCGTTGCTTAGTGTAGGGATCATCAAACGCTACAACCCAAAGGCCAAATCCAGCCCACTGCCTGCTTTTTAATAGCATGAACAAAGAATTGTTTTTACATTTTTATGTAGTTAAAAAAAAAGTCCAACGAAGTATAATAATTCCTGAAACATGAAAGTTATATGAAATTTAAATTTCAACATCCAAACATCATTTTATTGAAACACAGGACTGCTCATTTGTTTATGTGTTGTCTATGGCCACTTTCATGTTGTCATAGCAGAGTAGAGTGGTTGCAACAGAGAACAAATGGCTCACAGAGGCTAGTTCTATATGAAATATATACCATCTGGTCCTTTACATAAAACATTTGTCCGCAGTTGACAGAGAAACTGGGAGTTCCCCATCCCTATCTTACGCTTATGTAACATGGTGTTAGGTACGTGTTCACTCCGTACCTAACATGGAGTACTCAGTTACATGTGTAGCATGTTGATCTAGCTAGACCCTTCCTCCTAGAACTTTGGCTTTGATACATACAGAATATCTGCATCTATCCCATGTTAGAGAAAAATCGCAGTTTGGAGGACTGTACTCACCCTACTATTTCTCTGCTTATAAATTTTCATCTAATAAATTCTGTGTTGTATTAGGACACAGTGATGCCAGTGGCTTGTACCTGAGACCCTTTTGCATGACATTACTCAGTTTTGAATGTTAATAGCTGCTGATGGAAAGATGTGGGTCAAATGGGCATGCAATGGCTGGAAAATGTGAAGCAATACACAGCCTATATTTTGTTTTATTGTTTTTTCTGTTTTAACTACAGTTGACATTCAACATTATATTAGTTTCTGGTATAAAGTATAGTGGTTAGACATTTATGTAACTTACGAAGTGTTCCCCCCCAATTAGTCTGGTATCCACCTGACACCATTGTAGTTGTTACACTATTAGTGATCGTATGCCTCATGCTGTACTTTACATCCCCGTGATTATTTTGTAACTACCAATTTGTACTTCTTAACCCCTTTACCTTTTTCACCCATTTCCTCCCCCTACCCCCACCCAATCTGGCAACAACCAGTTTGTTGATATCTATGTGTCTGTTTCTGTTCTGTTTTTATTTTTTTTTTCAGATTGCACATATAAAGGAAATCATTTGATATTTGTCATTCTGTGTCTGACTTATTTCACTTCGTGTAATATCCTCTAGCTCCATCTATGTAATCGCAAATGGTAAAATTTCATTCTTTTTATAACCAAGTAATATTCCATTGTATATAGGTACCACTTCTTTATGCTTCCTGGACTTGTGTGTCTATTTTCTTTGCCAGGTTAGGGAAGTTATCCATCATTATTTCTTCAAATAGGTTTTCAGTCCCTTGCTGTCTCTCTACTTCTGGTACCCCTATGATGCAAATGTTGTTATGCTTGATATTGTTCCAGAGGCCCCTTAAACTATCCTCATTTTTAAATTTTTATTTTTATTTTTTGCTGTTACGATTGGGTGTTTTCTGCAACCTGGTCTTCCAAATCACTGCTTCATCTAATCTGTTAATTTCTTCTACTGTAATCTTTATTTCACTTATTGGATTCTTCATTTCTGACTCGTTCTTTTTTATTTCTATGTCCTTACTTATATTTGCTATCTCTTTGAAGTTCTCATTGAGTTAATCTATTCTTCCCCGAAGTTCATTGAACATCCTTTTAACCAGTGTTTTGAACTATATATCAGGTATATTGCATGCTTCCATTGTGTTTACTTCTTTTTCTGGAGTTTTCTTAGAACAACTCTCTGGAGTTCTTTCATTTGGGACGTGTTTCTTTGTCTCCTGATCTTGGCTGCCTCTGTGTGTTTGTTTCTATGTTTTAGGTAGATCTATGTCCACCATTTTGGCCGGGTGGCCTTATTTAATAGCTGTCCTGTGGGGCCCAATAGTGCAGTCTCCCTGGTCACTTGAGCAGAGTTCTCCAGGTGTGTCCCTTGTATGGGTTGTGTGTGTCCTCCTGTTGTAGTTGAGCCTTGATTGCTGTTGGCACATCAGTGGATGGGGTTGACATTCAGGTTGACTGGCTGTGAGGACTGGCCGTGTCCCTAGTGGACAAACTGCTATGTGGGGGCTGACCTGTCAGATCAGGATTCACCCCACAGGACTCTGGAGCCTGCTGAGACCACCTTTTGGATATGCTGTTTGTGGAGCTAGTCAGGTGGTGTTCTGTTGTGGTCTGAAGCAGCCACTGGATGTGTTGGTTCTGGGCCTCTTGGAGGGGTCTCTGGTGCAGGACAAAGTCAGCAGCTGTCTATACCTAGCTTGAGGCCACCTGATAGGAGCTACAAAGCAATCCACAGTTGGTAACTACCTGTGTTGGGCCCAGAGGCAGGTAGCATGGTGGGGATCATGCTGCGAACCAAGGCTGATTACCCCCGCTGTCAGGCCTGGGATGGCTCATGCAGAGGCACAGGGCACACCGGGTCCAACTGTTGCCTGGCTTAGGCATGTAAACCTTTGAGAATTTTTAGGAGAGTCTGCAGAGTGGGCCAAGGCCAGTTGCCTGCCTGTGGAAACTGCTCAGGAGGTGCACAATTTGGGGGACGGGTCTCTGGGAGTCACTAGGATGGGGCACGTGGTGTTCAACAGGTTAATGCAGAACCAGATTTGGCACTACTGCCAGGCCTGGGGCCTCTCATCAAGAGGCCCAAGACATGCCAAGCCCAGCCACCACCTGCCTGAGGCTTGTGGCCTTTAAGAGTTTTCATGAAAGTCTGAAGCACAGGCCAAGGCTGGCTGCCTGTCATGGCAAGTGGATTGGGCAAGCAACGTTCACCAGACTAATCCAGATTTAGATTTGGCACCTAACCTGAGCATTCAGACTGTGTAGGGGAAGAGCTCAACATGGGAGCAATGGTGGTTGCCCCTCAAGTCCTCGTCCTGAAGCCATACAATTCAGTTCCTCCTTGTATCAGCTTTTCGGTTGCTTTCCTTTTGATAGAGCTTAGGGTGAGTGTTTGTGAGTAAGTCTTTACCAAGGCCCTTTAAGAAGACACCTGGGTTTTCAGCAACCCTCTGAGTCATCCACATGGAATCCACACTGATTTTCACAGCTATATATTGTGGGGACTCTTCTTTGCAGCACTGGTGCTCTGGACTGGGGAGCCCTATGTGGGACTGGGACCCCTCACTTCTCAGGAGGGACCCCTTCAGCTGAGATTCCTATCCCTCCCGATTCTCAACAGCCACACATGGTTGTGGGACCAGCTCATTTTGTGTCTCTGCCCCTCTTACCAGTCTCGGCATGGCTTCTTCTTTATATTCTTAGTTATAGGAGTTCCATTTAGCTAATCCAGCTAGTTCTCCAGGGTCATTTTTCGATAATTTACTTGTAATTTTGATGTGATCATGGGAAGAGGCAAGCACAGTGTTTACCTACTCCACCATCTTGACCAGATCTCCCACTTGTTTTAATATTTTTTAACACACTTTTTTTCTCTATTGGTCCTTCATTTCTATCTTCCCCACATTGCTGAGATATCAAACTGGATCTCCACTGGGACATTTTTCATCTTTATACAACCCTAAATCTCATAATTAATCATGATCATTTTGTATGCTATCTTAAATATAGGGATTTGTTACATTGTTGCTGATCCCTCATTTTGATTACCATTTAAAAGTATTTGGCAAGTTAGCTTAAAATTTTGTTCTTTGAGCCATGACAATTTTCTTGCTCCTCTGATGATGAAATTTTTTTAATCATTAGTTGTTGTTTTGTTGTTGGCAAGATTTAAAGAAGAAGAGAAAAGGAAAATTTCTTTCTGCCATCTTAAAGTGGAAACTCTAGTCTGTTTTTATATACTTACAGAGTTTTATAGAATCATGTGTAATTGATCTTGCTCTATGCCCCTGAATTTATTTTCTGTCTTGACATTGAACTACTAAGATTTTCAGCTGTATGTGCAAGAAAAATCATTAAGCCTTGTTTAAACTTTGCAATTTGACATTGTTAGGACTATCCTTTCAATTGTATATGCTAGGCTTATGCTAATAAAAATGGATAGTCAACTTCTTTGTAAATATAACACCCATTATTTCTTCCACTAGAAAAAAGAAAAATAACGTTGATTTTCAAAGAAACCTGAGTCATAATTATAAAATACTTCCCTCAATTCTCCAACATTAGCTACCATGTATTTGCTTTCATTTATTCTTTAAAACCAAGCTAACTTATTCATTCTATCTCTTCCAGATTGTAATCCTTTCAGAACATATTTTTTATACTTCTTAAAATATTCCTTAAAAATTGCATGTGTGAAATTTTTATGTGAAATATTTCTGAATGAAGTTTGTTATGAATTCCCAAATAGACAAAGATATAAGGAATTTCTTTTCTTTCTTTCTTTTTGTCTTTAAAACTGAGATTTCTTTGACAAAATGTTTTACAGGTAGAAAGCCAATAGCAAAGGAATAAAATGCTTAGGAATGGTGGTTTTATATAGGATAACAATTTGGATGACATATAAAAAGAATTTTGCTTTGTTTTCTTCATGGAAGACTGCCTTAATAACAATCAACCACAAGATATGAAACAGTGCAGTCCAAAGATCTAGGAACATATTTGGGAGATATGGCAGAAACAACCTTTAGATATTTATTTTCTTTTGAGTACAAGAAAAAGTCAAAATATTTACTGAAGAATGTGAGCCATGCTTGAAAATTAAAAAAAAAAAAAATCCTTTGTTTAGAATACTTTGATGTCTAATAAATAAAATATTTCTAAGAAAAAATATTAAAATTTTAACTATGATGAGTCAAACTTTTGATTAGCTATTTTCTAATTCCTCTACTTCCCCAGTTACATAGAATTTGTGGGTTAAAAGGGGAAATTATTCAAAGATGGTGCAGCACAAATTGGAAAAACCTCTCATGACTAAGACAATGGAAGAAAGCAGATGTTTATTGGATTCTTTTCTCCCCAACTCTTTAATGAGTAAAGATGTTGACAGCAATTGTTTTCTTCCTTACCCTAGTGGTGGTGAATCATTAAAATGAAACAAAAAGTAATGCACACTGCAAAGATGTACAAATATTCCACAGTTCTACTGGTCTTACTTCAAAGATAAGTCTTGGAATAGTCTTACAATGCCATTTTTCCCATACAGTTTGTCTTCTGTTATTTATAATATTATAACTTATATTCCATTATTAGCTACCATAGTAAACAAGTTCTTTAATATACATAAGGATTGTTTCCCTCATTTAAAACTAAGATTTAAAAATTTAATATATAGGTATATTATATGTATACACACACACACACACACACACACACATATATATATATATCAAAACTTCTATGTTAATTCTTTCATATAATGAGTCAATAAAATATCAGTTTAGTTCATAATATATGGTTATGATTATTGGGATATATTGCTTAAATCAACATCTTATATTGCCAACTTATTCAAGAAATAGCATAATATGACCTAAGTACCATGCCACTTCTCAATCATAAAGATTTTATTATTATTTACATTACCTTCTCCTATGTCACTAACTTACATATCGTTATGAATACTCACAGACAGCATTTTCCATTTAGGGATTGGTCTCTGCACAGAAAACTTAAAGGTGGGAATGAAGGAGAAATATTGCATCCATGAAATGGTAATATGTAAGTACTATTAATAAACTTTTATACCCCCATTGTAAGAAGGAATATTGAAATAATTGTATTAATTAACTGTATATAACCAAGAGGAATAAAGACTTTGAATAATTAAGAACAAAAAGGTATTTGAATATTTCCAAGTTCTGATAAATACTGTAATCCTATTATGCAAAATTACACTATTTTGAGTATCAAAACTTCCTTTTCCCCACAGATATTTTACATCCAAAAAGAATGTCTAATGTGCCTCCGTCTCCTTCCCACACCCCTGGCACTGACCAAAGTGTGCTTTTTATTATAATTAGTAGTAATCAAAAACAATTTTTCTTTGGATTTTTCAACAAAATATTAAATTCCTAGAATGAATCTTTTTCGTTTCCAGGTATGATGAATTAGCATTCAGCAGACTAAAGCTTCTTTGAGCAAATGTACAAGTTAAATAATACACAAAACTCTTTTTGTTGATGGCTTTAGAGAAATGCCAAGGCAACGAGGCATTAGAAAGCCAGGGTTCCAGATGGAAGAGAATCAAAGAGTGGGGAGTTGACATTGTGCAAACCACTTTTCTCATAGTGGCACCTGCTGATACTTGGCAAAGATGGAAAGGCTGAGAATATGGGAATGGGTCCAGATATAAGAATCAGAGCAGCGAGCAATGACTCTGGCAATTTGCAAGGGCTAGAGAGACAAAAATTGGAGTCTAGAATATAGGACTGCCAAGATAGTTAAGACTTCAGGGACTAAGATCTAAAGGGAAGTAAGAAGTAGAAAATTGATTCCCATATTTCTGGTTTCACCAAAATGCATTTCCAAATTGCTAAGAACATAAGAAGAAAGCTTTGAAAAGCAGAATGAAGTTTTCAGCAGTCTTACTGTGCTAAAGAGCAAAAACTGAGGATTAGAATAGTCCAAAAAATAGAGACCCTAGAAAACAATCCAGGATCACAATTGAACCCTCTGAAGAATTATACAGTTGACCCTTAAATAACACAGTTTTGAACTACACAAATCCACTTATACGTGATTTAAAAAAAATAAAAATAAATGCAGCTGTACTTTCATATTCAGGAGTTTTATATCTGCAGATTGAACCAACTGATGATCGAAAACAGTATTTTCAATTTGCAGTTGGTAATCTGTGGAAGTGAAGGGCCAACTCTGTGCGTTATACTGTGCCATTTTTATATAAGGGACTTAGCATCAGCAGATTTTGGTAGCCATGGGCGTCCTAGAACCAATCTTCTGTGGATACCAGGGACTGACTACAGTGAAGTTTTGGGATAGTCAAAAGTTTTACTTGAATTTTTAACTGCATGGGGTTGGTTGATGTCCCTAAACCCCGTGTTGCTCAAAAGTCAGCTGTACACCAGAGGAGGGTGTGAACCAAGGATAGAGTTTTTATGAAAAGCATAATCTAGCCTGGGTGTTAGCACAACCTCTGGTTCAATTGAGGTTATCTGCCTTCATTTCATCTATCAGAAGATAAGGAGGAAGATTTAATCAAGACCCTCAACAGTTTTTCATACACAATGCCTCATAATCAAAACTTACCAGGCATAAAAAAAAGGTCAAGAGGAAAAACAGAACAGACACTAGAAAAAGTTACATGGGTAATTATTTGCTGGCCAACATAACTTTGATATTTAAATCTTTCAAGATGTTACCTGAAAGCAAAATTAGAGGGCAATCCAAGTTTCCAAAATCCTAAACAAAGTATCTCACAACAGAGTTAGCATTCTAATAAAATAAGGTTGATTTAAGAACAAAAATCCTATTAGTATAATTTGCCACATTAACAAAAAGAAAAAAAAGATACAGAAAAATAATTTGATGACATTTACTATCATTTCAAGACAGAAACTCGTAGCAAACTTGAAATAAAAGAAAACATCCTTAATTTGATTTTTAAAAAATGATCATAAACATCACATTTTACTGTGAAATATTGAAAGTCTTCCCTGTAAGACCAGGAAGAAGACAAAAATGCCCAATATCATCATTTCTCATCAGCATTATAATGGAAATCTTAGCCAATGCAGTAGTGTATGGATAAAGAAGTCATGAAGGTTAGAGAGGAAGAAATACATATGTCATTATTTACAGATGGCATCACATTTCTGAGGACAATTCTGCACAATGGCAGAGCAACATGGAATCCAAGCTCAACATAGGTAAAAAAAAGCTCTTAATGAGTCAACAGATAGGAAATATCAGAAATGTTAACTATAAAAAACAACAACAAATGGAAAAAACTAAAATTTAAAAGTATAGTAATGAATAAAGACATTCTCAGTGTGAATCTTAATAGCACAGTGTAGATGACAAATGTTAGTAAATTTGAGGGCAGATAAATAATCTTTAAACTGAAGAGCATGAAGATTTTTAAAATGAGAAAAGATTCAGGAATCTATATATTAGATCTAAAACATGAAATTTGAGTCAGAAATATAAGAGAGTAAGGACTGGACAAAAATATATTTGAACTAATAATGACTGAAAAATTATCAAATTTGAGGAAAACAATTTACTTAGTGATCCAGGAAGTTCAATGTCCCTTAAGCAAGATAAACACAAAGAAAATCATACCTAAGCAAGTTATTATCAAACTGGTGAAAATAAGAATGAAAGAGAAAATCTGCAAAATTCCAGAAAAAGTAAAGGCACATTATTTATAGGGGAACAATGATATAAATGATGGTTGACATCTCATCATAAATAATAGAGGCCAGAATGTAAATCCTTCAAGTGCATGATGGAAATAAAGACATTTTCAGATAAATAGAAGCTGAGAGTTTATCTCCAGTAGACCTGCACGATAAGAAACACAAAGGATATTTTTTTAAGTTGAATGAAAAGGATATCAGGTTGAAACTTATTCATATCTACCTAACAGGAAAGAATGAAGCACACCAAAAAAATGGCAAAATAAGTGGAGAAATTAAAAGCTTTATTTTTTTCCTTCCTACAACTTACTTAAAAGATAGCTAAAGACATAAAGAAAAAATAATAATACTATAAAGTATACTATAAAGAGTTTATGAGGTAAATAGAAGGAAAATACATGACAACAGTTTCACATAGGGAAAAGGGAACCATGAATAAAATGATGTCATTTTAATATGATTGTTTTTGTAAAATGGTAGGTGAGAAATGTGAAGGATAGAGCATGAAATATTAGATGTAAAGTGTGAAGTGGAAATATTGACCAAGATCTACATGAACTAAAGATGCATAGTTTGGAGGTAAAGAAGCCAATAGAGTAAATGAAATATAACTTAAAAAAATTATTTACTTAAAAGAAAGAATAAAAGAAACAGTAGAGGAATCAACGAAACAAAGTACAAAGAAAATAAAGAGTAGGTTGTGGACTGAATCCTAATTACATAAAAAACTTATATTAAATATAAACAAACACTGCAGATAATAGGCAGAGAGTGTCAGAGAGCACTTAAAATAAATTATATATCTCCTACAAGAGATGTACTTCAAATATAAATACACAAGTAAGTTGAAACTAAAAAGTTAGAAAACCACGTAACTTTCCAACAGAAAGCATAAGAAATGTTGCTATATTAACATCAGACAAAGTAGACATCCAGATTATGAATATTGGAAGTGATAAAGAGAAACATTTTATAATGGAAAAAGGGCCAACTCATCAGATAGATATAATATTTCTTAAAATATACGCACCTAACAAAAAACTTCAAAATTCATGAAGCTAAAATGACAGAACTAAAAGGAGAAATAGACAAATCTGCAAACATAGTTGAAGAACATCATAATCTGTCGCAGTAATCAATTGGTCAAGTAGATTAAAAAACCTAAAAAGTACACAGAAATCTTAAACATATCATCAACAAACTTGATTGACTGAAACTTCTTCAGCCTGATAAAGGGAATCTACAAAGAGTTCCACACTTAACATCATACTTAAGGATTAATGACTGATTTTTTTTTCCTTTGTATTTGAGAAAAAGGAAAGGGTATTCATTCTTGTCCCTTCTATTCAGAATTGTACTGGAGGGCCTAACCAGTGCAGTCAAAGAAGAGAAATGATAAAAGACAAAGTTTGAAAAGAAAAAAATGAAGCTTTCTCTACTCACAAATGATATGATTATGTTCAGAGAAAATCCGTAGGACTCTACCAAAAAAATTCTACTAGAAAATCCAGCATAACTCAAATGCTAACATTGATGTAAATATTACGCGTATCAATAAAGCTTTATGGTACTAGTAATTAACCATATATGAAGCTAATATCTACTTTATAGACTTGATAATGATGAAAAATCAGATGTTGCTGTTTGTTTATTAAGCTGATACTTGCAGAAATGCTCCTTGAGGCACTCAAAAGACCAACTTCAAAGGTTCATATATTTAATTTATACCTACCGCACTTCCAAAGGGATCTGACGCAGCTGCAAACTTTAGTAAGTTATAAATTTGAAAAATCTTCAGACTGGCTTTTTACAGAATATGTTCTGCATAATATTAGATCCACAGGGGGATAAAAGTGTAACAAAGAGGAAAAATAAGCTGTGTGGTTAAATAAATTGAAAACTAGTTAGAAGGCTTCATTAGCAACGCTGATTTTTTCAACATAGGTCTTCATGAAGAAATGTACATTGTGAATCCACAATGGAGGCATGACATGTCTAGGAAAAAAGCTCCCTTTTTCTCTTTTAATCTCACACACAATACTTACAACACCAGATGTGTGGGTTTTCGCCCCACACCAACCAATTCTGTGCAATACCAATTGGGCATCTTGCAGTTCAGTTCAGTCCTGACACTAACTGGAGTTAGTGCCAACCCCACAGTTTAAGGGTTCAGTCCCACAAGACTGTCCCTTTTTCAGATGCCAATCGCAAGTGATAGATCCCCAGGTTATCCCCAACTTCTGTCTATCTCAGCTACAAATTGGAGGTTCCCATGACCCTTCTCCTTGAATTTGATCATATGCTAGAATAGCTCACTCAACTCAGAGAAACACATTCACCAGTTTATTATATAATGAAGAATATGATAAAGGATACAGTTGAATTGCTGGATGAAGAGAATCTCTTAGCAGCCCTATTTACGAGAGTTTCAGGAGTTCTGTGTCAGGAGCTGCATGTAGAGAACAATACACAGAGAGCGCCAAAAAAAAGTATACACATTTTAAGAAAGGGAAAAACTGCATTAAAATTACGCTGATGGTAACCACTTAGAACAACACTTCTTGTAATTGCAGAAGTCAAACGTGACCTTATTCATCTTTTGTTATCGGTATATATTGAGTATTACAATTTTAATACAGTTTTCCTTTCTTAAAATGTGTATATATTTTGTTGGCACCCTCTGTAGACATATTTATTATTATGTCACAACATGTTATGTGTTTCTCAAATATACTTGCTCACTGAAAGTAATTGTCTTCATGCACTTGACTTAGAAATATGTTTGTCTGCATGAATTTTGGAACATGCTACTTTAAACCATGATATGAAAGAATGTTCTTGAGAATTTTCCTGGTTATCCTCTTTAGTGAGCTACTTTTAATTGTATATCCAGCTGTGCCTGGATCTCTTCTGATGACTGGTCAAGATGACAAATAACAGGCAAAATGAGGGCTGGATGAGGAGAGCTATTCTCAGGAGGGCTACAATTGTATTGTGGTAAGGCAGAGGAGCAGAGTAATGTAACATTTGGAACTTTCTGCCCTTGTACAAAACATTTCTCCTCCACTACATCTGCCATCATGAAACAATTCTTCAGCCACGATCTCAGTGCCCAGAACATGAAACTCCACCTTCTATCAGTCTCCCATTGGCTTGCATTTTAATCCTCAGCCTTTCTGTCTTCTTTTTCTCAATGTATTGTGGCTGTCTGATTTAGTGGGTGTCAGAGGACAAACATATCTGGTAGAGGCCACAGTATATAAATGATAGCAAAAGTCCTAGCAAAGAGCATTAAAGCAATTACTTTGAATATGAATTTACAAGTGTTAAAGCAGTTTGAGGTCAGAGAAAATCTCCATCGTATTTCAAAGGCTTTGGGGCTTACTATTTCTCTGTGGGAGTATTGTGATAATAAAGCATAATGTAAGCCTAAGGATCTTTAAATGCTATTAATTAGATTCACCATAAAAGGATTGTGAAATTAGAACTGTCGTGTTCTCAATTATGATTTAATTGTATTAAGATGACAAAATTTTGTTTTACAATGATGGCTCAAATCAGCCAATAGAAAGAGTGCTCTGAATATATAAAAAAAATATTTTGTACTCAACTATCAGAAAAATATGACACACTGTTTGAAGGAGTGGCTATACCATAATAAATATGATTACATGAGCTACAGATACACAATCACATGCACAGATGAAAACATTTTTTTTCAACATGTGAAGATATACCTAAATGTTTGTTATTCTCTTTCTAAGGACTATGTTTATATAATTAAATGTAAAAAGAGGTAATGATGTTACTTTAACATGATTTCTTGAAACATACACATCTTATAAAATGTCTTATAAATACAATAGATAGAAATTATAACTCTTCAGTGATTATCTTCTAAAACTCTTTTAAAAAAATTTCCAATATTGGCATGTGTTCCAAAAACCTTTTGATTGCTTAAAAATTGTCACTTTATAAACTCTGTGTCTGATGCTTTGGTAATCATTAATGGTATATTGTCAACTTTAGTTAGAAATAAAAGGGAATAGGAATAATAGAAATTTAAAAAAAGAGGGAAGTAAAGTATTGTCTTAGGGAATTAGCATAAAGGCAGCTACTCGAACAATAGGAACCCTCCTAAATAGCAAAAGAAATACTCAACTGCTGGAAGGAAGGAAGGCAGGGTGGAAGGAAGGGAGGGAGGGAAGAAAGAAAGAAGGGAGGGAAGAAGGGAAGAGGATAGATTAAAGGGAACAAACGACATAACAAGAAATTGGGTGTTTTTGTTTATCTGTGTGTGAGGAAGAGTGAGAATATGGTTATAAGACAATGCATGTGGGTGGATAGGAAGATAACCTCATAATGACATCAATTTTCTCTAAGTTAATTTATAAATTTAACATGAGCTCGTAAAACACCAGGTTTTACTCTACTGGTGCTGAGCAAGTTGATTTAAATATCCATATGGACAAATAAGCAAACAAAAATATCCAGTAAAACCTGAATAAAAGAAAGCAATATACATGTTAGGGAAGAAGGGGTTCTTACCCAACCTGATAGTAAACATATCATAAAGTTATTATAATTAAAACAGGTTGGTATTGGCTTTTTAATAGGCAAATAGAAATTCTAGAAATAGACTTAATTTGTTTATGAAAATTTAGTATGTGATAACAGGTTACATCTTTAGTCAGCAGGAAATAGATGGACTTTTAAATGAATGATTATGGGGCACTGCATAGCCATCTGGAAATAAAATTGGCTGTGTACCTCAAGCCTTGCACCATATTAAATTAGGAAGAGATAAAGAACTAAATTATTAAAAATGAAATCATAAAAACTAGGGGAACATATGAGCTAATTTATAATATGGTAGGGAAGGAAATTTTTCTATCTAGAACACACTCTTGAGACAAAAGGAATTTATTAATTTGACTACATAAATATCTTTTGTGTGGCAAAAATAAATAAGCAAAAAAAAAAGCAAATAGTAGATGAAAATATCTGTAACATATTAGAAACAAAGGGCTAATGTCTTTAATACAGCACTGTCTGTGAGGGAGATTTTAGCCAGTAAATAGATAACGGTATTGGAACACCCTTTCTACTCACCTGATCTGGCCCCCAGAGATCAAGGAAATATTGAAAGGGAGAGATGTTGATGACATTCAGGACATCAAGGGTAATACGACGACAGCTCTGTTGTGTTGTTGTGATGAATTGTTGGAGAAAAGTTCAGGTCATTTTAGTCTTTTTCACACAGTCTTTTCACCACTTCAAAATAGTTAACTTGGTACAAAGTCATAATGAGTAATCCCTCTGATATCAGAAAACATTAACAACATCATTGCAACAAGTTCGCAAACTTAATTGTCAGACCTCATGTATATAAATATATAGTTTTGCATAATATACATGGAAAGAGATTTGTTACTAAAGAATTGGCTCATATAGTTATGGAGGCTGAGAAGTCCAATGATTTGCCTTCCACAAGCTCGAGAAACAGAAAAGCCTACAGTAAACCAGGGAAACTGAGTATATAATTCAGTTCTTGTCTGAGGCCTGAGAACCAGGAATGCCAATGATAGAAATCCCAGTTCAAGTCCAAAAATCAATGGTGTAAGTGCCAATCAGAGTCTGAAGGCCCAAGAAACAGGAAAACACCAATGGCCAAGGGCAAGAGAAGATGGATGTCTCAGCACAAGCAGAGAATAAATTCTCCCTTCCTCATCCTTTGTTCTATTGATGATGCCCACCTCCATTGGTGAGGGAGATCTTTATTCAGTCTTCTGATCCAAATGTTGATCTCTTCTGGTATCACTCTTACAGACACATTCAGAGATAGTTTTACCAGTTATCTAGGCATCCCTTAGCCCAGTCAAGTTGACATATGAGATTAAACATCACAGCTTGTATGAACTTTCACTTTCACAGTGGCTACAAACAGAGTGCTGGCATCTAGGGAATTGATACAGAGTTCCATTTCTCTCCCTGCTTATCACTTCTCTGACTGAGATATTTTTATTTGAAGGAAGTGTTTCATGTGAAAGAAAATATAAGAGGTAAAAATTAAAGGAGTGAGGATAAAGGAAATCTGTCAAATAATAAACACCAACATCTAATTAACTTAAGCTCAATTTAATAACTTCATGAAATGTTGGCCTTCATTACTTCATTCTTTTTACTGTGAAAATGAAAAAATGAACTATATGTGTGGAACATTACCAAAAAAGAATAGAGAACAGGTCAAATTTATTAATTGCTATAAATTACCATATTCATTTGTTTCCTAAAATGTGTCAATCAAACAAACAATTTTGTTTTCTGGCATAACTTTGTTTACTTAGCTTTAATACAGGCATGGCCATAATAATATGATGGTAATTATATTACATGCATCTACTGCTACTTGGCTATGTGTTCCCGCAATCATCCTGGAAAAATAAAAAAAGTGATAGGTAGACTTGGTGTCTTACTTCTGGGAGTAGTAGTGGTGAAGAAGGAGAAAAGGGACTAATATTTATGGAGTGCATGCTATTAATGTTAGAGACAAATTTGAGTGTCTTGGGGGGAAGTATTTATTTTTTTATACCTCTTTGAGTAGCTTAGCTAGGGGGTGGCTTAACTTTTTGGGTTAGAAGGTAATAACAACCATTAAACTGTGGACATATCCCTTTCAAGCAAGCCTCTTTGTCACCCAGGAAACTTCATTGTTTGGCAGTTATGAAGGTGTCCCCTGTACTTACTTCCCTCCCATTCCTGCACATGTAAGTGGTATATGGAGGCAGGGCGTCTCTCCTAGACCCTTTCACATAGTGAAGCCAGTTCTTTCACACTGTCTTTATTTAGGATAAAAGCTCAGGCAAATATGTGTGCTTTGCTGTCTCTCTGTCTACGTTTTTCCTAACAAATTTGATTTTACCTAACACCGTATGGCACTTGTTGTATGTGTGTCCATCCCCTACTTGCCTCACAAAAATGTTAGATTCTTTTACATATATTATCTTACTTTAATCTCTACTCTAAGGTGAATTTTGATATCGTTTTATAAACAAGAAAAAATACACAAAATTCAAAAACCATTCAAGGGGAGAAAAGCTGCCCACAACCTAGAAAGAGAAGGAAATATTCTAAGCTTAATTAAGGTAATCTGTGATGATTTAGAGCAAACATCAAAATTGATAGTGAAAGACTGAAAGCTTTTCTCTTTCAGAAATGGAAACAAAGCAAGGATGTTTGCTCTTACCATTTTTATTCAACATTTTACTGGAGATGCTCATCAGAGCTACAAGGCAAGAAAAAGAAATAGTAGTCATATAGATTAGAAAGCAAGAAATATAACTGTCCTTATTTGAGGATGATATAATCGTCTATGTAGAAACTCCTAAGGAGTCTATAAAAAGCTAGTGGAACTAACAGATGAGTTTAGCAATGTCTCAGAGTGCAAGTTCAACATTGAAAAATCAATTATATATCCATCTTACTACTATTGTAGGCAGAATCGTGACTCCTCAAAGATCTCCACACCCTCATCCTTGCACCTTGTGAATATGTTGCCTTATATGACTAAAATGACTTTGCAGATATAATGGAACACTATCCTGGATTATCTGGGGTGGGGGGGCACTCTAATACCAATCTAAGTGAGATTAAGACTTAAACTCACTCTCAATCCTTAAAAGTGGAGAATCTTTCCAAACTGTGGTCAGACAGATGTGAGGAATAAGAAAACTCAAAGAGATATAACATTACTGGCTTTGATGTAGAAAGAAGGGGACACACAGAAGGAAGCAAGCAGCCTATAAAAGATGAAGAAGGCAACAAAATGGATTCTCCCTTAGCCCTTCCAGAAAGGAATGCAGCCCTATTGACACCTTGATTTTAGCCCTGTGAGACATGTGTTGGACTTCTGACCTACAGAAATATAATACAATAAATGTTGTTTTAAGTCACCAATGTTGTGGAAATATGTTATATCAACAATAGAAAGCTAATGTCAGTGACAATGGAATATAAAATAAAAAATAATATAATTTATAGTAGAATAAAAATATGAAATACCAAGGGATACATTTCACAACATGTATTTAACACCTGTAATGGAAAAGGACAAAATATTACTAAGAGAAATTAGAGAAGACCTAAGTGAATGGAGATAGACTCCACGTTCATGGATTAGAAGACTCAATTAAAAATTGTAATTTTAAAAGCATTAGCAATTCCAGTGGCTATAATTAAAACTATATATCATATATTCGGGAATAAGTTTGACAAAATTAACAAAAATGTGCAAGACTTTTACATTAAAAGCTAAAACATTTCTGAGATTAGACAATATCTAAATAAATGGAGAAATATATGTTGTCCTTGAACTAGAAGGCTCAATGCTGTTAAATTATCTAAACCTCACAATGGTCTATAGATTCACTGCAATCCCAATCAAAATTCAAGCAGGCTATTTGGTAGAAACTAATAAATTGATTCTAAAATTCCAATAGAAATACAAAGATTCTAGAACAGCCAAAATAATTTTGAAAAGAACAGTGACTCACACGACTTGATTTGAAGACTAACTATTAAAGCAACAGTAACAAGATCATGTGGTATTGGTATAAGGTTATACACATATGTGTAGATCAATGAAAAAGAATTAAGATCTTTTATCCAGAATTTATACACCTCAGTTATAAGAGGAAAAACAACCCGTTATGGGTTGAGCTGTGTCTACTCAAAAGATATGTTGAAGTCCTAATTCTGCATACCTAAAATTGTCACCTTATTTGAAAATAAGGTCATGGGAGATGTAATAGTTGAGATGAGGTTATAGTCGTATATGGTGGGTCTTTGAACCAATTTGACTGATGTTCTTTTAAGAGGAAGAGAAAAGACACAGACACTGATGGGACAATACTCTGTGAAGACAGAGGCAGAGATTGAAATGCTGCAGCTGCAAACTAAGGAATGACAAGGATTACCTGCAAACCACCAGAGGCTACGAACAGATGAAGAAAGATTCTCCCCTACAGATTTCAGAGGGAGTGTGGCCCTGCCAACACCTTGATTTTGGATTTCTAGCCTCCAAATTGTGAGACAATAAACTTCTGTTATTTTAAACCACCCAGTTAGTGGTACTTTATTGTAGCAGTCCTCAGAAACTGATACCCAACCGAATGACTATAACAAAATGGCCACATCCAAAGACATACAAATGGCAAATAAACACATGAAAATTTGTTAAAATTATTAGTCATTGGAGAAATGCAAATTAAATCACAGTGAGAAGCCACTATACACTCACTAGAATAATGAAAATTTAAGTATTATGAAAGATGTGGTGCTAATAGAATTCTCCCACGTTGCTGGTTAGAATGTCAAATTTTACAGTCACTTGGCGAAACAATGTGACAGTGTCTTACAAAAATAAATATACGTATACTGTATAACTCAGCAATACTGCTCAGTAGTGTTTGCTTAAAAGATTTTACACACACACACACACACACACAGAGATACTTCTCAAATGCAGGTTTATTCATAATAACCCAAAACTAAATAAAACCTGAAAGAACTGAAAACAAACTGTCCATCAACTGCTGTATGGATGTATGAATGTGCGGTTCAGTATGGAAAAATATTCAGTAAGAAAAAGGAATGAACTATGGACTCACACAACAACATGGGTAATTATCAAATACTTTACTTTAGCAGTATGCTAAGTAAAGAATCCAGGCATACAGCCAACATGTTATATGATTTATATGAATTTCTATAAAAGGAAAAACTATAGTGACAGAAAACAGATCAGAGGTGGCCAGTGGATGGAACTGGCAGCAAATGGGCATGAGAACTTTCTGAGGGTAAAAAAGTGAACAATATTGTAACTGGTGGTGTAGGTGACACCACTTTTCTATATTTGCCAAAGCACATAAAATTGAACAAAGTTGGCAAATTTCATTTTATATCAATTACATCTCAATAAGAATTATAAAAGTAGCATTTTCTCATTTTTATATAGTCATATGCCTCTTTCTATACCTACCTACCTAGTGTTCTATGTTTATATGCATAAAGAAGACTAAAAAAATTACCCTGGGTGATGTGTCATTTCTGGGTGGCATAGTCCGAGGATTTATTTTTTAACTGTATATATTTTGCCGCATTGCTTGAACTCTTTATAATATGCCATTTCATTAAAAAAACAGTAGTCATTATTTTGGAATAAATGTAAGAAAATCCTAACTATACTTTCATATATTGTAGCTAACTATGGCTTTAAAAATTTTGTATTGAAACCCCAAATGCCAGGATATGAGACGAGAGAGCACATGATACATGATATTCAATCTATGTATTGTGATTTAGAAAGCATTTACTTTCTAATCTTGTTGGAAAGATCTGGTCTTTGTTATGTGAATTATTTTATTTCAGCATATATTGGTAACATTATCTGATGTTATCAAAATAGGAATGCTTTTGAGCGTTACTTACAGAAATAAATTTATCTCTCAGACCATTATTTTGCTCTCAACTTTAATCCAAAGGTAGATCATATCTCATCATCTCCGTTAGTATTCCAGCAACACCTTATGTTTTTAAAGAGATTCTATGGTGAAAAACATTTGGGTAACTCTGTCTTAGAAAATGGAACCTATGTCCTAATGTACACCATATCAGTAAGTAGTAGAGCCTTTTAGAGCTACTCCATTTTCCAAATGGTAGCTTATGGACTTGGGAATAACTGCATCTGAAGTTTACCACTCAAATCCTAAGATATGGTCAGGCATGGAAAATTCTTCAAAAGATTAGCACATGCTTAATAAGTTGTTTTCTGTAGTTTCTATTTATAATCTATATATCTTTACATCTATCATCTATCTTATGTACACTAAATGCTAAAGAGATTTAAAATGTAATTACAGGAATTGAGATGTAGGTGTACCTATAATTACAACAAAGTCTGTGCTTTAGTGAGGGCATATAACATATCTGTGCATTGTATCTAGGTATGTTCCTATGAGGTTAGATGTGATTGAAATAAAAAACACGGATTGGGGTGTCCAGTTAGCTCAGTTGGTTGGAGCATGGTACTGATAATACCAAGGTTGCTGGGGTTCGATTCCCGCAAGGGCCAATGTGAGCTGTGCCCTCCTAACAACAACAACAACAACAACAACAACAACAAAATAATCCACTGATTTGGGTGGCATATTTACATACTAATATATTGCCAATACTTACTTCCCTGGACTATATACACAAGAGTAAATCATCTATTTATTAATCTAATTTAAAGTGTACCCCCTCTGCTTAATGTTTCAGTTTGGAAGAATTAGGTTTGTTTTTAGGGTTCAGGACTCCCAAACTTATTTTCATCCTTTTTTGTTCTCTTGCGCAATTCATGTCACTGACTGATGAAGTGGGAAATTCCTACTTTGGAGGAACATATTCTGAAAGTGAACGTGACATGACTTTAGGTTTCAGAAGTGTTTATATTTTAAAGAGACTGCAGCATTAATGCTAAGCCCACAAATGAATACCTTTGTGACATTGCAGACCTTTTAAAACCCATACAGAGCAGATTTTGTGTTTGTGTAAGGGAGAGCGTGCAGTCAGTCACCCAAATACACTATCAGTGTCTTGTCTGTGACCTCTGGTGAATGGATACCCTGACCAAATTAAAACGTTGCTATTGTAAACAGTGGAAACCCAGCAAGCTTTAGCTTTATTGAAAGGACAAAACTAATCTCTAGCTATATACTCGTACACTGAGATAGACACCACCTTCTATCCCACGATGCCATGTAAAATGTATTCATGAATCCATGTACTCATACAAACTATGGAGGTTTTTTTGGTTTTGTTTTGTTTTTTTTGTCTAATACAAGCAAATGACACCAGCATAAAGCTGTTCACATACCAAGCATGAAAGGATTTCACTGAATATGCAAAAAAGACAAATGCTAAAAATGGAAAGTGAGATATGCAAGTTAAGCTAGTATGTCTTTGGAACTGGCTGCGTATGTAAAGCTTTCAACAGAATAATATTACACTTTACTGACAATGAAATGTCCATTACATAGAAGAATAATCATTATCATTAAGTGAATTTCCTGCTGAGTACATTTTTCACTGCGAGCAGGCTCATCTCCTGGGACATTTGCAAGGTAGTCTCTGTAAAATTGTTTAGAGTGGAGAAAGTAAGAGCACTGGTTGTTTGATTTAGTTGTCAAATAAGAAAGTAACTTGAAAAATTTCAAAGGAAGCCACTAAGGTAGATTTTTCTTTTCTGGCCCTTTAGGACAAAATTACATGTTTGTTATACATCCTTCAAAATAATTTAAAGGAGAGGAGTAGAGATATTGACATTCTACTTGAAATAAACAAATCCTATTACAGATGAATAGTCACCATCATCCTTATATTCACAGACATCTGTATAGCAAGGCCACTGCTCAAAAAGTCATATAGGTCAATGGGAAATTAGGAAAATATGTTGAAAAGTACACATTTATTGTAATAACACTGAAAATATGAATAAAAGACAAATTTTGAAGATTTAGTCATGTAAAGTTTTATTTTTCCTAAATTATAGGTATTTGGTAGTTTATTTCACATCTTTTGTTTGTTTCTGCCTTCATGAGATATTCATAAATACTTTACATAATGACCTCTCAAAATACTTTCATATCATACTCCAATTTTTAAACATTTCTTTGGCTTTAGCAATGTGAAAGAGTTACAAGAACAAAAATAGTTCAGATTTTGCTTATTCTCCAGCTCTCCTTTCCCTTGATAAGAATCTCGTTGGTAGAGTAAGAAATGCTCCTGTTTGGTTACAGAACACATTCATGAATATTAGGGATTCACAATCTCGTCACATTCCAAACAAACTTACATTTTTCTGAAGAAACAGTGTCATAGTAGTAAAAGTTAACATTTTATGAGTGCTCATTATGTACAAGACACTATTGTGTTTTTGTTGAATTATTTTAGTTAATCCTGACAATCACCCTGTAAAGTACTCTTATTATCTCTATTTAAAACACAACACAAAACAAAACAAAAACAAAGCCCTGAATAATTGGGCAATTTTCTGGTAAACAGAGAAGCCAAGGTTCAAATCCCAGCAGTCTGATTCCAGAGTCCATCCCTTAACCCATTATACTCTTCTGCCCTTCTGTGAATAAGCAAGCTGCAGCTATTAAGTGTCCACTGCCATAAAAGGGAGACAACATGTTTGCTAAGTGTGTATATTTGCACTGATTGGGTATATTAGTGGGATTCTTTGATCTTGACCTTTATTAATTTTTCTTATTTATATCCTACAAAGGAGTTAGAAGGAAAGTAGATGTAAACAAACCAAACAGATTTTCTAGAGTAGTTTTCTAGCCACTAATTACTAGAAAGGCCCTTAAAATTGATTTTCTATATTTAAACCAAGAGCTTATTTTGTCACGTAATTATTTGTTTCTTTAATGAAATATTAGTAATAACAGCTAGTAATTATTGTTCTTAACCTGTAGTAAGTGCTGAAAGGAGAACTTCGCAGTCACTAAGTCACTTAACTTTGGATCCATGTTTGTTGTGCGGAGCTCCAAAGCCCACCCATATTTTCAAATATTATGCCATAGTTTCTTTCAAGGAAAAGCATGTTTTCTAAGAATCAGTATTGTATCTATAATGCCAACTATTCTATTGTGTGTATGTGGTGAGGCTGGAGGTTTGGAGTGCAAAACACTCTGTAACAAGGCATACCCCTAACTATTTGCTTTAAAAATAATCACAATGACCAGCTCAGGAAACAGTTTTATTATATCAATCACAATTGAATTAGATCTACTCAGCAATTACCTAATCAACTTCTCAGCAGTAGACTGCACAACAGCTAAAAACTATTGGCCATTTAGTTAGAGTAATATTGATAGCTATTATTTTAATACTGTATTACCAGCTTATTTTCTAGGAAACAAAAATGTGCTTTTTTGTATCTAAAATATCCAAGAAATGAATCAATGATAATAACTTTATGTCCTGTTTGCAAAGATATGATCAATGTATTTTGTAATTTTTATTCTAATCAACTCTCAATTTTAGTACACTGAGGTGAATTAGTCATTATACTTTCCATCTGGTCAGCTATTACTCTGTGTCTTCACTCATGGAAATGACTGTGTTTCTGTTTTCCTACCAAATTTTATTATATTTTGCATTTCTACTATGTCTTTGCCTTAGAATTACAGTTTCATGAACATCACTGGATTTTGTATCAGTCAGTGAAAGAATTCAGTGCATTAAAAAATTTATTTCTAAAATCAAAGCCAAATAGACAGAATATACTCCTTCATTGCAGGTAAAGCTAAAGATCTTAAATCTTAGCAGATCATTTGTTGCAGTAGCAGTTCTATATTGCGTCCCTTTCCTTATACATGCAGATTTTTAATGGAGAAATGTTCATAGAACATTTAATCTCTGCTATATCAAAAGCATTTCACATGCTCAAAAAGAACCAGATCAGAAAGATATCTATTCATAGATCATTGAGGCAGAAAGATTCTCAAGAGGTTATGTAATGCATAGCTTTAAAATTTAAACCTGAGTAGAACAACAATAGTATTCTAACTCTTTGTCAGTGTGTTCTTTAAAATCACATAGAACAGCATTATTTGGTAGCACACCGTATAACAATCTCCTTTCTATTCAGAATGCTCTTTGCAGTTCTCATAAATCTCTGTATTTAAATTCAGTATTCAAATTGATCTCAGTAGAGATCTAAAATGTCATCTTGCACCAAAGCCTGACTGTCCAGCCAATACTCCTGAGACAGTAACTGCCTCTCCGCAATTGGGCTGCCATCAAACTTCTTTTCCAGTCTTCCCTTATGTTTGCTATTGCTCTAAATGAGCCCTGAGCAATACCTCCCGCTCCCCTCCAGTATACACCATTTTCTCATATAGTCCCCAGGTCTAGAATATACTCAATCTGAGCTCAGTCTGCTAAAATCAAGCCAGGTTCTATGCCACCTTCTTCATAAAGACTTCCTTCGTCATGCTATCCAAAAGTGGTGTGCTCTTTCTGCTTCTCTCTGTCACCATACATCTCCTACTTTTAAGTCTAAATATAAAGTATGTGTGATTTGCTAGCCTAATGAAATTGGTCCATAAAAGGGATGAGATGTGCTGGATTTCCTAAAGATCTCTAATAGTTACACTTCCTGTTGACATAAAAATAAGAGAGATATATTTTTTACATATTCTCTTTATTTTTTTAGATAGTCTTTTTCTGTTCATGTCTTAAAAATGTTATTTCCTTGTTTTTTTATTCTACCTTTGAGATAATTTATCTGATTCTGTGTTTTAGCAATACTGACTGTAATTGTGTGTGTGTGTATGTGTGTATGTGTGTGTGTGTGTGAGAGAGAGAGAGAGAGAAAGAGAGAGATATTTAAAAACTATATAGTCCTCACAATACTAATAGTATTAGACTTGAATATATAGAGAAATAAGAAAACTAGACTTATTCTCACTTAGGCACTTTGCAAATGAGCCAAAATTGGATAGCTCTTCACCTATAAAACTAAAAAAAAAAGGAAACAGCAAGACTTCATTACATAGGCAGAAAGTAGAATAAATGTAGTTCCTAAAAATGTCAGAATAAAATTTTATAATCTGATGATTTACAGTTCAGTCTGTGGTTTTAATGTGTAAAGGATAAGCACATCTAGTGGAAATGGATGAATTGGGTCAAGTAATAGGAACCCATGAAAATTCCAGTTTTAACCCTCGGGGTATAGCAAAGCCTGGCCACCCAAGTTATATATAGCCCATTATTTGCTTCTGAGTTGCCTATGTTTTATCTCACCAAGAAAATGGAAGACTCAAAAATTCTCCACTTTATTTTGGAATCCATGTTGGAAGTTAAGAAGAGATGGAAAATCATTGAGTAATATTTGCTCGAGTTTTTTTTAAAAAAAAACACATTTATACAAGTTCAAAGAGGATTTTATGAGTTTGACTTCAAAAGCAAGGGAAGAAAAGCTAAAATGAATGGCACTATATCAAACTAAAAAGCTCCTGCACAGCAAAAGAAACCATCGACAAAATAGTCAACCAACCGAATGGGAGAAGATTTTTGCAAACAATGCCTCCGATAAGGGGCTAATATCCAAAATATATAAGGAACTCATATAACTCAACAACAGAAAAACAAACAATCCAATTGAAAAATGGACAGAGGAACTGAACAGACATTTCTCCAAAGAGGACATACAGATGGCCAATAGACATGAAAAAATGCTCAACATCACTAATAATCAGAGAAATGCAAACAAAAACCACAATGAGCTATCACCTCAGAAGTGTTAGAATGGCTATCATCAACAAGACAAATAATAAGTTATCATGGAAGAGACTGTGGAGAAAAAGGAACCCTCATACACTGTTGGTGGGAATGCAGACTGGTACAGTCACTATGGAAGGCAGTGTGGAGGTTCCTCAAAAAATTAAGAATATAATTACCGTATGACCCAGCAATCCCTCTCCTGGGTATCTACCCCAAAAATCTGAAAACATTTATCCGTAAAGATATTCATTGCAGCATTATTTACAGTAGCCAAGACATGGAAACAACCAGTGTCCTTGAGTAGATGATTGGATAAAGAAGATGTCGTATATATACACAATGGAATATTATTTTGTCATAAGAAAAGATGAGGTAGTGCCATTTGCAGCAATATAGATGAATCTTGAGATTATAATGCTAAGTGAAATAAGTCAGACAGAAAAAATTCGAGAACCGTATGATTTCACTGGTATGTGGTATAGAAAACTGAAAACAACAAAGGAACAAGACAAACAAATGAAGAAACAAAAACTCATAGACACAGGCAATAATTTAGTGGTTACCAGAGAATAAGGGGGCCAGGGAATTGTAGATGAGGGCAAAAGGGTTCGAATATATGGTGATGGAAGGAGAACTGATTCTGGGTGGTGAACATACAACATGATAAATAGTTGATATATTACAGAATTATACACTTGAAACCTATGTAACTTTACTAACAGTTGTCATCCCAATAAACTTTAATTTTAAAAAAAAAGAATTTTGCATAACTCAGATTCTTGCGTTTATCTAGAAACTCGCTTTGTCCTATGATGTCTAAACACTAAAGACATGTTTCCACTCAGGATCATTATTTGTCATTAAAACAAAGGCACCAAAAAGAGCCTGCATTTGCTAACCATTCAAAGAGGAAAATATGCATGCTTCTCACTTGTTTTGAACAACTTGTTTCAAAAGATGCAGTGTATTTATATGCATAAAGCAGTATCCCCCTAATTATAATTTCTTTTTGCTTATTCAAGAAAAACACAACAGATGTATTTCTACCAACTCTTGGACTGTCACATGGCAAAAGAACAATTGAATAAATGTTTCAAATAAATGTTCAAGCACTTGGACATGAATAATTTTTCAGCATATCCTTGTTGGCATATTGTAGCATTTAACCTTAATGCTATCTTTGTTGGGAATGCAGATGATGAACAAGATGGTTTGCATTCTACTCAGATCACTTTCCTCTGTGATCAGTGGGCATCAGAAACCAAATCTACAGATAGCAGAGCAATTGCATTTTAAATGTCACATAGCTGCCTTTATTATTCCAGCTGGCTTGTGAAAAGAAAGGTCTCTCTGTTAATGAGACTAACACTGCCAATCCCATTATAATAGATTTAAGCAAATAAATAACATGTTTGCCATTTCTTCTCTTGTTTTTCAAGCACTATTTTTGTCACTGATCTCATTGCTACAGACGTTTGAGTGGAATAACTATAATGGTTGCATAGCTTAGGAAATGAAAATTACACATGGAGAGTCTATTTATTTTAGACAATTCAGCATATTAATCCAAATTGTCCCCAAAGCCTGTACTCCTCATGGTTCTTGCTCACATGTGCCATTAATGCTAATATGACAAAAAGATACAATGAGATATGTGCAGTGGTTCACTAATGTGTGGCGGTATCTACAGCACACTTGACAAGAGAGAAATAATAGCCATATAACTTCAGAAAGAACAAAGTCTCCTGCAAGCTTAAAAAAGGAATAGTACAAGGTCTCTCTACATTATTGCAAAAATTAATTTGAAAATAGATACCTCCAAACTTTTGTCTTATGTATTTAGGGAAATTAAAAATCCACTAAGGAAAAAAAAGAATCCCATTTATACTGAGAAGTCATAGATATCATTTTATGAAAAAGTAGTGCTTTTCTAATTGCCCACAGTAAACTAGCATATTTAGACACTGACTCTGTGGCTAAGAGAATAAACAAAGCATCTTACATAGTCATTGATTTAAATGGAGACTGAGGGAATAAACCAATAGTTTTCTTAATGCACACCCCTTCTAGGTAACATAATCTCCAGCATAAATTCTGTTAATTCTAATTATTTTTACTTTGGTGTGTTATAATCATTAGATAGCTAATTATAGCATTTATATTGCTAAATTATGTACCATTTTATTTTGGTTTAATGAAGATATAAGCCCTAAAATAGTTCTAAATATTTAAGGACTTTCAGAGTTATACTCTAATTAACAGTGAAAAATACTTTGTTCTCTCAATTATCTTTATTGTTTAATAATTTAAAAATAATACAGCTTAAAATTACTTAATTTTGAAAAGGGGGGGCTCATATTATTTCATTTACCTGGGATGAAGCAAATGTCAGGTTTACAAAGAGAAAGTAAATAGCTGGAGGAAGTAATTTCGTAATGCAAATATAACAGTCTTTCTAAATGTATTAGTTATTTTATATGCAGCTGTGCTTGTTGTTTTGTTATATCTGTTCTGGTGCTTTTGCAGGGAGCGAGGAAGAGGGTGGTCTCAAAGTAGTGCCATCCATGCATTTCCCGATGCTCAGAAGTGAAATCAATACTACTCAAGAAGCAACTTTGGGCATGTTTATCTTAGTGTATTTTCTTTTAAGTTTCAGTAATGAACCTCTAAAATTGTTATAATATACACAGATAATAATCAGTGAGGCTTTCCCACATTGCTTCTGGAAAAACTGCTTTGTGTTCCAGTTTTAATTAGTGTATTATTATCCATTGCTAATTTGAGCGGTTTAGTCTAGAATTAGCACACAGCTGCAGAGAATGCAAGCATATGAATTGCTGGATTAGCTGGAGTCCATACAAAGGGGAAGGAATACATGAGGGAAATGCAACAAACCGAATCCTCCAAATAGCAGCTAACATTTATCAGCTATTACCTGTAATTTAAAAGTGAATTCCTTGATGAGAAGGAAAGTGTTTTTTTTTTTTTTAATTTGGTTTGTTTTACAATAGGATAATAAAATATAGGATTACCTACTTTTCATTTTTTTGGAAGATTTAAAACATTCAGAAAACTAAATAAAATAACAGACTTGTTTAAGTACCACCCAAATTTAATAAATAATCAGCGTTGCCATGTTTGCTGTAGATTTTTCTAAAGGCAATAAAACTTTGGAGAAGCAGTTTTAGTCACCTTTCTAGCTCTCGTAATCCCCTTCCCCATTCTTTTCTCTCCGTCCCCAGAGGCAACCAAAATTCTGGAGTTGGTGAGGGCACTTTCTATCTTGCTTTTTATACTTTTGCCAGATGTTTGTAAGTTTACAACGTATCCAGTATTTTTTTAAATTGTTTGGACCTTTTATAAATGATAATATGCTACATTTATTACGGTGCAACTCAGTTTTTTCATTCAACATTATGTTTGGATGACTCTTCCATTGTGATATATAGACAGTTGCGTTTGTTAATCTTAACAACTACCGTGAAAATCTTGTCCATGCTTTCTCGTGCACATGTGCTGGGATAGTAATCCTATCCAGCAGAGGTTTTCAAGCAGGTGTCATGGCACTCCCAAGAGCATTTGGAAATGCAGGGGAGCTTTCTTTCTAGCACAATATATTTGTTTTGTAGGGTTCCATACAAATTACCAGACTAGGTGACTTAAATAACAGAAATTTATTTTCTTACAATTCTGGAGACTATAAATCCAAGATCAAGGTGTTAGCAGGGTTAGTGTTTGTTTGTTTGTTTTTAGGCCTTTCTCCTTGGCTTGTATATGGTTATTTTCTCCCTGTGTCTTCACACGGTCTTCCTCTTCCTTCTGTAACATGCCTGTGTCTAAATTTTCTCATAAGGACACCAGTTATACTGGATTAGAGTCTACCCTAATGATTTCATTTTAACTTAATCATGTCTTTAAAGATTTTATCTCCACACACAATTGTTTTCTGAGATGCTGGGGCTTAGAACTTAGACATATGAATTTGGAGGTACACAATGCATTCCATAATACACAATGGCTGGACGTTGCTATTGAATAGAGAGGGCAGGGGCCAAGGAAGCTGAACATCCAGCAATGAAAGAAGGCATTGCACCTGACCACAGAATGCTGGCAGGACACTCCTATAGGGTATAAACCAACAAGTGGAATTCCTGAGTTAGATGCATATGCAGTTCAAGTCTTTTAGATATTATCAAAGTTCTCTCCAAATAATTAGACCAATTAAAATTCCCCCAAACAGCATACAAGAACTCATATTTCCCCACATCCTTGCTAGCAATTGATGTTCTCTGACTTTTGAAACATACGTCAGTCTCATGAGTATGAACTATTGTTCATTGCCTCAATTTTCATTTATTTGATTCTGTATATATATCTTCATATACATAAAGGTGTGTATGCATTATTCAAGTTACCTACTCTGTAAATTACTTCTCCTAACATTTACCTATTGTTCTATTTTGGATTTATTCTTTATATTTTCTGCATACTTTCCTTTTGTTGTTTCTATGTTTTACATCAGCCATATTGAATGATAACATGTCCTTGAAAATGGAAACTCACATTCTGAAGATGGTAGCGGAGAAAGATTAGAACCTGAATTCCTGAAGATGCTATAAAGTTGTCCTGGCATATCAGGCATGAAAAGTGTGTGTGTGTGTGTATGTGTGTGTGTGATGAAGTTCTATCTGTTTCAGGGTCTATTATTTCAAAGTTTTCAGTCTTCTACAGCTGAACCTAATATGTATTAGTACTGATAGTATTTTTATTCCTTTTCTTTTAGTTACCAAAATAATTTGTTTAAAATAAGAATTATCTATCCCTTAAAGATTTGTTAACAATATCCTATAAATTGTCACTTATACAAGGAAACTCCCCTCTGAGTATACTTCTCAAGGATGATCCTGGTAACCATGGAGTCGCTATTTTCCAAAATTCATTAAGTAGATTTGCAAGGTCCAAAGCATGGACTCCGACACTCAAAGAAGTATAGTCCTCTTCTTTCAAAAAAACTGCCAGGAAAACCATAGTTGACTGACAGCCTTCATATGCCACACGTTGGGATTCATTGCAGCGTTCATGCTGAGGACATACTTACATCAAACTACTACCGGCCAACGGTGAAATAATGATCAGAGTGCTGCAGACAGGTTATTTCTGCCCAGCAGGAGACTATCCTAAGTGTTACACTTTACTCAGGGACTCTCTTTTGGCATGGTTGAGACTTTCTCAGAACTTCATTGTTGTCAGAATCTCTTTCTACCCAATGCTCCTTCCTCCCCTCTGCCCTTCACAGGAAACAGACCCCCATCATATGCTGAAGGCACTCCCTGCTTATTCCTCCTTTTCTTCCTTTATTCCTTCACAGCATTTCCCTTAATAACTGTCTTACATGTTTAATTTTATTTTGATATATGCTTCTCAGAGAACCTGTACTAATAGGGAGTTAAGGCATTAAAAATGAGAAAGAAGGCACTAAGCAGAGAAATAATCCACTTAGAAGATCATCTAGATAATTAGTATTAAAGCCACAGAGTCTCAAAGTAAAAATAACATTGAAAAGAGACCTGAGAAAGAGAGTCCCAGTGGTAGGATTGTAGCTCCTGTGTCTGCATTGGTCTTCAGTCCACGAGCTCCTGTATTCTTCCTACCCATCTGCATGATGACATTGACGAAATAGCCTAATGCCAGGTTCTATAGGGTATTCATTGGAGAAGTCCTGCACGAGGCAGAGATAGCCTTCCTCTAGTACCTCTACCATGCTCAGGCACTGGCCGGGAGCAGTGCAAGGGATGCCTGGCCTGAGCAGGAATGCCCTGAGGGACCTGCAGATGCAGCGACTGCGCGCTGTCAATCAATTCTCTCTCGCCTTCCCTGGCAGCAAGTCCTCTTGAAAGGAAATCTTGGAGGCACAGCTCCCTGACCACCACAGACCCTAAAATCCATGTTGTCTAATATTAGTGCTGGGCCATCTAACCCACATAAAATATTATACTTGCTATAACTGCTATTCATACCACTGCTGATTATCTGTGGTTAGGTTTTTGCTTATCTAGATTACTTAATTAGTGATTTATTATTTGGCTATTATGTATGCCATTTTCCTTGTTATTTTTGTCTTACATTCTATTTTGTCTGTTATTAACATTGCTGTACTTTCGTCAATATCAGTTTCCTGGAATTTTATAAATGCAGCAGCCGTTATCTGCCTCACTAGTAGATATTGGAGTTTTTAACAATTTTCAAGGATGTAAGAATAAATAACATTGAAATAGCAGAGCTTTTACAATCAAGCATATTCAATCTGAATCTCATAAAATAGGAAAGAAATTCTCGGCAAATGATTTGCAAGTTTGAAAATTATTGATGGGGGGAGGAGGAATCGTTATGATAATAAACCATTCAGTATCTCCCATTGTCTTTCAAAGAAATCATGCAAAAAGCCTCCCAGTCCATTTTCATAGAAAGTATAGGTATTAACAAGATGTTAACTAATAGGGGCTGCTGTTTACATCCACTAAAAGTAATTCTTGACGGAAATGAAACAAAACTAAATGATATACTGAATCTGAAAACCTTGACTCTCCCTTGGGGAAACTGAAGTCTATTTGTGAACTGGTTTATATGGACTGATTATGTTGATGGGGGAATGGGTGAGATAGAGTGAACAGCCTAGGGTAGAAGTCAAACAGATGTAGGAGGATACGTCTCAGAGATGATAGGTTTTGAGTTCTGCTCTTGCTTCTTTCCCATGTTGCCTTGGAACTAGTCTTTGGCTGTCTCACCTCTGTGTGAATCAGGCTAGTAACAGGATAGCACACAAGTCCTCCTGGGTAAAGAACTGATAGAAAGAAATGATACTGCTCCATCACTTTCAGCTCCCTCAAAAATTCTGAATCCTTTGGGAAAAAAACAAAAACAAAAAACTCATTTACACTGAATACATTATGTAGAGATTTTTTAAATTATGTCTCAGCTAATGCTATAATAAAGAATCCTTTTGAGTCTATTTCTATTGTCTGTAATTTTCCTTAGTTTTCATTCAAGTTGAAGTATCTCTTTATAGTTGTAGTTACTTTTTCCTGGGTATCAGTAATTATATATGAACAATTATATTTAAACATCGATATCTCAACAAATGTTGACAAATTAAATCTGGCAATATAGAAAAAGGATAATACATCATGACCAAGTAAGATTTATCCCAGAAATGCAAAGTTGGTTCAACATTTTAAAATAATCAATCTATTTTAACATATCAACAGACTAAAGAAGAAAAATCATTTGATCTCAATAGATGCTCAAAAATCATTTGAAAAAAATTCAACATCCATTATAGTTTTAAAATCTCTCAGTAAACTAGGAATTGAAAGAAACTTCCTCAGCCAGATAAAGGGGATTGATTAAAATAAAAACAAATAAACAAACAGACCAACAAAAAAAACCAACCTGTAGCAAACATCATATTTTATGATGAAAGACTGAATGCTTTCCCCAAAGGCTGGTAACTATATAAGAATGTCTACTCTGACCATTTCTGTTCACTGGAGGTCCTAATTAATACAATAAGTAAGAAAAAGAAATAAAAGTCATCTAAATTGGAAAAGAAGAAATAAAACAGTTCACAAATAACATGATAGTCTGCATTAAAAAATCACAAAGAATCTATAAAATAGTAATTAGAACTAAGGGGTAAATTTAGCAAGGTCATTGGGAACAATATCAATATATGAAAATCAATTGTTTCCAATATACTAGCAATCAAAAAATGAAGAATTTATTTAAACCCAGAGTTGATGAACTTCAAATACATTATGCTAAGTGAAATTATCCAAACTCAAAGGCAACATATAACAAGATTCCATTTATATGACATTGTAGAAAAGACAAAAACCACAGTGCCAGAATTCAAATAAGTGGCCTCCATGGGCAAGGGATGGGGGAGAGAATTCCCTACAAAGGAACATGAGAGAACTTTTTGGGATGATAGAAGTATTTTATATCTTTATCATGGAGGCAATTACACAGGTGTGTTTGTCAAAATATATAGAATTGTACACTAAAAAGCATTTAACTGAATGTTAATTGTACCTCAATAAACTTAACTTGGAGAAAAATCAGTCAATTAAGGATGAATATGATATCATTTTTACATTTGTTTAGCAGATAATTAGCAGCACTAGCAATCTGAGATCATTTTAATCACTAAAATTGGGTTAGAGTGATGTCAGGCTGATACCAGTCCCTGCAATTGTTGTTCTACAATCAAATCAGCCTTACTCCACTTCCAGGGTCCTAACACAAATGCATGGATTTCCTAGTCCTTGACGGTCTCTATAGCTTTGCAAGTTGGTCACAAATTCGACTCCCTTCTTAGACTCTCTCTTGCCTATTCCAGAATTGGCAGCTGTCCTTAGGAGAAACTGTCCCTATATCGGGGCTCATTACTCTGGATTTCTTGTCTTAGTATTAACTATATTCTCTCAATTCTTTGTTCTTTGATGGATATCAGATATCTTCAAGCAGGTTTAATGATAATAATGATAATGTCCAGATTTTTTAGTCATTCTCATCATGGGAGTTGTTTAAGTTACTGATTCCACCACTAAGAAGGGGAGCTCTGCCAGTTTCAACATTCATCTTCAAAGGCTGCCTTAAGTCGTCACCATTTGTCTCTTTTTTTAAAATTAAAATTTATTGGGGTGATGATGGTTAGTAAAATTACATAGGTTTCGAGTGTAATTCTGTAATACATCATTTATATATCACATTGGGAGTTCACCACCCAGAGTCAGTTCTCCTTCCATCACCATATATTTGACTCCTTTTACCCTCTTATAATATGCGCTCTTCCCCCTTACTTTAACCACTACTTCTAATCAATAAAAACAAGTAGATGTTTAGAGCAAGAGTGTTTTCATTTTGCTTTGTTTTGTTTTGTTAATCCAGGGACAGCCTTTTGCTCACCTTCCATGGGGAACTCCCTGTCTTGGCCACACATCTCTGAGGAAGTGTGAGAATGTCATTGTAGATGTACAGCCCAGGACAAATGAAAGCCCAACCACCTTTGCCCCATGAGGCTACCAAATAATATTCTAAATGTTCTGATTCTTGTAGCTCATTGACACAGAGATCTGTTCTTCATTTGAATCTTTAGGATGATAAAAACTTTTTATTATGCATATTTTTCATATGCTCTATGATGAATTTTAAAAATTTATTCTGTAATAAAGAGATGTTTATCTGGGCTTACCTTGTATAGTTTCATGGCTTCTGGCCTGTTCTTCCTCCTAGAGAGAAAATCATACTCAACTCCTAATTCCCAGAGTTCAGCAAGCTTTTCCCACTACAATCCTGCTGATCTGAGGTGAATTGTTTGCTTGCTCCTGACCCTGCTTTTGTGTGTTAATTCCAGAATGTGCAATACCACCTCCAAAAGCAACCCACGGACTCCCTGCCTGGATTTCTGTGAGTTTCCGTGGACCTTCTCTTTCTGCTTGGTCAGAAATTATAGACAGTGTGTACGGAAGGAGGAGACAGAATTGTTACCTCAGTATACAGCTCCCTTGGTCCTGAGAACAACTATCTGGCTTGGTTTTGAGTATAGACAATTTTCCGAGCCAGGGGTGAAGCAGAAGGAAAGAAATAAGGGGTTTTGAACCACTTTTGAGTGGATTGTTTCTAATTGTACAAAACATGGAAGTAATTTTATTTTTTGTTGTTTTAATTCTTAGATAATTGGAAACGCCTAGATTCTGGTATTAGTTAACGTCAAGTTCAGTTTTGGTGACAAGTATCATCCTTTCAGAGGAAAATTCATAGGAAAATTTTAGTGGGAAAAATGGGTTAAGCTGGGTCAATGCACACCCTGTTTTAAGCCAGAATATTGTTGTGTTTGGCCTTATTTTGCATGTTATTTTTTTCATCACTTAATCTTGAATTACCTTTAGAAAAGTTCCCAAATTCTTCATTCTCCTTCATCAGGTCTAAAAACACTAAATTTAAGCTTCCCTAATGTCTATAGTACTTGGACAAACAAGATAAATAAAATCGAGGGCATAGCATTGCAACTCTGACTTGCATTATGCATTGAGAGTTGTTCAGTATCTGATAAGTCATATGAATAATAAAGAAGCATTAGAAATACCCTGTATTCATATCTGCCCAAATTCAGAAGACCACATCATGCATACTCAAGTCCACATTTTGTGTCAGTGATTGTCAAACTCTGGATGCAAGTTTTTAAGCTTGAAAAGGAAACAGCGACAGAATTATACAACTATGTAACGTCTACTTTTGTGAGGATGTTTTGTTTTAAATTCAGTGAGTCGTTTAATATGTTTCATTTGTGATAAAAGGAAAAAAAAACAAAAAGAGATGCATTTCAAAAAAAGGGTGGAAATGAAGCAAATTTTCAACATTCATGGTTATTATTTGTGGGGCTATAATTATATCCTTTAGAATAATCATTATAATTCAAATATTACATATACACATAGTTACTTATCCTTCTGTAGCATTAAGCATAATGATTCTTTCCACATGTATGTAAATAAATCTCCCCATCCTGTGTCTTTGCAAATCACTGTGACGTAGCCCCCAAACTAGACGCTCCAGTAAACTGATGAGTAAATAAATTAAAAAGATCATCAGCAGTTCTTCCTAATTTATATGCTGCTTAAAGGGTGTTATAAAACAAAACTTGCTTTTAACATTTCCAGGCACTCCACTCATCTAAATTAAATACAATTCACATATTTCATGGGTAGAATATGCTATTTATATTTATGTATCAGTGATTGCTTCCATGGCAAATGGTTAAACCACACTCAAGTAAAGCAAACATAGAAAATGCAAGATTATTCCACATTTTCTGCAAACCTATGGATACATTTTGCTCTTACACACGTTGGCAGAATGTAGTCCTTATGTCTTGGAATAGGAAATTCACATACAACCAAAGATAGGGAGATAGTCTGTGTTTTCTTCTTTAAATATAGTCTGTGTTTTTGAGATTCATCCAGGTTTTTGGTTTTTATTTGGATTTCATTTGCTCCTTTGTAGGCTAGACGTCTTGTTTTTATTTTTAATAGTGGTAGGATGTTCTTAAGAGCCTATATTACCAATGAACCGACTTAGGCTCTTGTTTTTTCCTTGTCAGAACAATATCCCACTTCATTTTCCCAAATTCACTAGGCTTTTGTGGTTTCTCCCACATGTTCCTTGAGAAGGTTGGCAGATTTGGAATTTTATGAGGGGCACTGCACTCCGGGTTTCTTTTTTCAGACCTTGCTGTGGAGAAGTTTCTTTCCCCGGCTCACCAGGATCAGGTCACAAACACTCTTTGCAGCATGTCGGGAGCCAATTAGAGCATGTGTTCCCTCGTCTTTCAGAGGCCGCTCTTTTTCTGAATCTGCTGGGCTTTTAATGCGATGTTGAAATCTGCTCCGACTTGACTCCTACAGCTGGTTTTGATCAGGCTCCTCTAAAGAGGAAGTTTCAATTAGCACAGCTCCAAATGTGCTCTGGAGGTATATTTTTATGACTACTCAACTAATAGCACTCTTTGTTCCTATCGGTGTGTGACTCCTTAACAAACAGCCATTCGCGTGAGTCACCAAGTGACTTTATAGCTAGGCTATGCTTTGCCAAAACCAGAAAAGAATGAGACAGCCAAATTGAATTAGTGGTTGAAACACATTAATTTATGCTAGATAAATGTTATTGTGGTCCCGTGGGCAACTACTCAGGTCGTAGGCTTTATGAACTATTTGCAGCACGAGGGCTTCGTGGCAGTAAATCAGCTCTCGAGCCGGACTTTACAAAAGACTTCACAGCCACTCATTCTCTCCTGTTCCTTTAAATTACTTCCGCTGCCCCCCACCCCCATCACTGCCTTCCATTGCAACAGCTCACCATTTTGTACATGTTTTGTAATATTTAACATATAAGCAGTTGGATTAATGATTTGTGTTGGCTTTGCCTGACTCTGGTTGAGACCTGGCCATCTATTACCCCTGCGGCCCTCGCCACAGGCAGCTGTGTGCTTATCATTCCAGACTACAGATCTCAGTGGGTACAGAGTTCTGGCTTAGCCCCAGCTTTCGGAGTCTGTGCAGCTGTGCAGTAAATAGAAACCTTGATGTCTCAAACACAGCACACACAACCAAGCCTGACGGGGCTGTTTCTCTTCTGGGGAGGAATTAGATCCACTTAAGGCTGGATTATTTCTAGAGTAAGAAAAGTAGAAATAAGTGTTTTCTGGCTGCAAATTGTGGCAAGTGAGAGATGATGCCAAGAAAGAATTATGCATAAATGATAGTGTTTAAACTTGTTTTTATGTGTTTAGATGTGTCTCTGCCAAAAAACTGACAAGTCCTCTTTATTGGCGTTTTTTTCAGAGACAGACCACTCACACTGAACATTTTCTCAAAAAAGAAATAATTGTAAATCACTGGTGTCTGGGCAGGTGATAACCAGTTTACCTTAAACATGATCTCTTGCGGAATCCAGGGAAAACAACTAGCTGAGCAAATAGGGATGAGTCCCTGCCTCTCCCATTCCAGAAGCCCCCGCAAAATACCAGCACATCGATCAGTCAAAGCCCTGGAAAATTTAGTGCCGTGAATAAGGGCATGTGCTTTGGAGTTGGTTCTGGGTTTAAGTATTCTTCCTCTTACTGGCTTTGCGATCTTGAGCAAATTGATACGCTGCCTTATGGAAGAGAAATAGACCGTTCAGTGGCATGATGCTGCTGGATCTACGAGCTCCATCCCAGTAGGCGAGGGCCAGAACCAGAACTAGGGCCAGAACAGAGGTTGCCTGCTGTAAATCCCCTCAGAGTCTGCCTAATTGACCCCGTCCTTCCCCATGGCCCCTGGTTCCTTCCTGCTGGTTCCTGGAACGGACTGTTGCCCTACCCCAAGCAAGCATGTAAGGCGTGAACCCCTTATCTGGGGTGGTAGCACCCCACTACCCCTGTCCATTCTGCCCTGTTCTGTAGAACCCTTTAGTGCCTACCACGTAGCACAGAGGATATCCATGTCACTTTGCCACACTGCCCAAGATATGCCTCATGTGTAAATTTTCTTAATAAACTCTTGGTGTAACTATGGAGTTGTCAGCCACTTTCTTTGGTCTCTTGGTCACGAGAAATTAATATCCATGTCCTCACATGTAAAATAGAGATAATAATCACACCTACTTTTGCAGAGTGTTAAGATTAATGAAGTTCATGAATGTAACCCATTAACAAAGTCAGTGGGGTACGAAGTAAGCATTCATTCAACAACTGATAGTTCTATTAATAATTGGTACTGCTATTATTGCTGTCGTTGATCCCAAAGAATAAAGTCTCTGCTTTAATTGCATTTCTTCAGTTTCTTCTGGAAAGAGCACCTGGAACTGTAAAGGTTGCCTTTTCCCAGAAAAATGTCTCCTCACCTGAAGAATATTCAAGCTATCATATTCGGTTCAGCCCCTTGACCTTGACCTACCTACCCTTTGGTCCTCCTCTACTCCTTTGTTTGGTTTTTATATTTGAAGACAGCCTCTATGACACTGAATATTTTGCATTAAGTGGAGAGGCTGAGGCATGACAGGTTCTCATCACATCTCTGGTGAATTCAGTTTCCCTTGACAGATGCCCACGTGTGCGTGCTTATAACTAACTATATGGATAGACTTTTCCAGGGTGGAATTTTTTCTCCCAAATTCAGCAGAAATTCCCAGGCTTTGACAGTGTATCATTTTCAGATTAAAAATAAAAAAAAAAATTGCTGCTGCCCGCGTTTGCACTGAAAAACCAAAAAGAAAAAAATGTGATCTACACAAAAGGTCTTGAAGCTTTCTGAATTAATTCGATGTCATGTAGGTTGTTCTTCCTGAGTTCTCAACTAAAGCTCATTCAACTGATTTCAATCGATTAGTTGCTATGTGGTCCTCACCTAGTTGCTTGGTTGATTTAAAAAACAAAAATGTAAATTTAGTCAAAACGTTCTAACTTATCTGTGTGTGTAAGTACATTAAGAAGTTTTTATTTGTCCTGCTTTCCATCTTTAATCGGACTTCCTTATCTTCTAAAACTCTAAAAAAAAAAGTCTGTAGCAGCTTTTTCAAAATGTACTTACTAAACATTCCATAAAATGATGCACGTGGCTTAATTTCCCATGGCCAATCTAACTTCCTAAGTCATCAAACAGAATTTTTCAACCTATGGGCTTTTTACTGCATTCCTGAAAAAAGTTACATATAATCTAATGTGGTAATAGGTGTTGGGCCTCAATACTTGGGCTTTACAAAAATACTTGGGCTTTACAAAAATCTGTTGTCTTCGATATTCAAAGCTCCAGGAAAGCAGGGATACTGCCTGTCTTCTCACTTCCTACTTTAGTCCCAGTGTCTAAAACTGTCCGCTGACACACAAGCCCAGAAGTATTTGTTCAAATAATCATTTAATTTATGAAAAGTAATTGACCAATAAACTCATTTCTTCTCCATGTTTCTGACTTTTCCTTCATCACGTTTTATTCTTCATTTAGATAACACTTGTTTAACCGTATATATTTTTAATCTATTGAAACTACCTCCTCAAGGATCAGTTTTCATGGAAAAAAAATGGAACTGATAGTATTAAGTTTTATAGTAAACAGATGGTGAAATTTGCCTAAATTTTCTCACCCCGAAAATGCTGATTTGCAAACTGCGACCAATAGCTGTGGTTTCTTGTGGCACATTTTGAGTAGCTCAAAGTGCTAAGACAAGTCCTTGGTGTGTTAACAGGTGACAATCCAGTGCGTAACATCGTGAAAAGTATCTCTCTGGGGCCAGGAGTCATGGAAGTTCCTAAGCTTCCCATGGAGATGACCAATTGATAAAAGTTCTATGCTCAGGATTTTGTACATTTTGTTAATTAGGCCAAAGAAGTAGGTCGTTGTGGCAATTATTCAGACAGTGATGTAAAAAGATAGCCTGACAAACAAACCTCCATAACATCACACAGAAGCCAAAGGGTTGGAAAAGCCTATTAACAAGCTCCTTGCCTGTCTGTTTGGAGACGCTGTTAAACCAAGAGTCCCAGCACCTGAGGCGGTCTGTTAATAAAGATCATTTGTAGCAGATTCCTGTTCTATTAAGAATGGACATAAAACAGCATAATTTAAAATATGTCAATAACTCAAGGCAAAAATGCCAAACATAGTCTGTTCTGTCTTTATAAAATGGAGCAAAGTATAAACAAGGGAAGTGCCAGGAAGGCTTCTGCTGACAGAGTTTAGAGATTGATCATGATGAATAATGTGATCCTTCAAGTTAAAACAACCTCGTGGGTGGGTATCTCTGTGTCTTTTCTGCACTAAACTCCATGGATCTTTTTTATTTAAGGGCCAATGAGATGGCTAACCTCTAGTCCTAGAAGATACCCTGAAACCTGGGCCCTTTGTCAGCCTTGTGAATTCATAATAACTTGTGAGTACTTCATTTTTTTTCTCTCTCTCTCTCTTTTTTTTTTTTTTTTTAACCTTTCTCCTGAGTGACATTTATGGTTTGTTTTGCAACAGGGCTTTATAGACACAGAGCTATGTAGGGTTGGGATGTCTTAGGAATATTCACTAAAGAATCTAAAACCACCGAGCACCGTGTCCCCCTTTGTTTTACACATTTGATTGAATACGTTAGTCTGTTTTCAATGACTGTGCTGCATTTTTTAACACAAAAATAAGGACCAGAAAGTCAGTATTCCTGCAGAGTTTATCTGGCACTTACGGTATGACAATAGCAAAGGCTGATTGATGGCATTCTCAGTGACGGCTTTCGAAGGATAGGATAGGATGACAGTGCATTATTGCACATGTGTACTACACCCTGTGTTTAACAGGCCCATAGATTAAAATTTCACATACTGTCTCCCACACCCAGTCTGGGTGGATGGTTGAGCCTGAGTGATGTTATCTGCTCTGTTAGAAGGCCTCTCATGAACTGAGTGGTGGTTTTAATTAAATCTAGCAGGTTGAGAAAAGTGATTTGGCAGTTTCAATTGATTTATTGTGTATGTGACATCTGGGCCTGATTTATTGTATTGACTTACAGAATTGGTTTTGGACACTTACCCTGTGTATTCTCATTCTTGTGTGGGGGATTCACAGCTTATAAATATGTAGAATTTTCATTCTATTGTGATTTTAGTTTTTGTATTTTTTTTCTCATTTTCTTGGATGGTAAACTATTGTATTCATCTTGTTAAAAATGTGATTGGAAGCATAATATTTTGTGGGTTTGTGTGCATGAACAGGGCTGCTTGAAAAGTTGTACTGGGTTGAAGTTCATTATCATTATTCCACCTCAATTTTGGGAGAGAGAGTGAGAGAGATTGACAGTTTTGGATTTTATTTTAACTTAGTGTATATATCGCCAAACTATTTGTTCCATGTTATGGTTGCCTACATTTTAAAAATTTGGATTTTAGATATAAATATGAACACAATGTTATAGAAAGTTTGTTCTCAATTATCTGAAAATAGTGAGTATATACAGCCTGATATTATGAATAAGTGTCCCCAAATCAAATTTTACTGCAAGCAAGTCAATTTTAGAAAGTCTCCACTTCAAACTCCACAGAACATAGAGGGGAAAAAAAGGAGGGGAAAAATAGGAGGGAAGTGAAGAGTCAAGCCCCAATGTGTTCCAGAAGGGGAGGACAGCAAAGCAAGCATGTCCCAATCAGCCCCAATGATTCTCTGGTCTCCAAATGAGTGGTTGCACATCCCGGTTACAGACACTGTAAGGATGTGTCAGGCTCCCAGCATTATAGCTCTCCATTTCCTACCACTGAGGCCACTTAGCCCATACCTAAACCTCCAGCCAGGGTTCTGGGACAAATCAGGAAAAATTTAAGGAGGTCTAGGTAAATCTCTCAGGCGAGTCAACTTCAGGTCAGCCAGTGGGTCAGCTCACCTTAACTTTCTGCCTCAGGATTAAAGGTTGGACTCTGCTGTTGTTCTTTGTAGTAAGCTTTTCAGTGCTAGTTCACCCACTTAGAATGGCTTCCTATTTTTTTATTCTTGTACCCGTGTGTCTGTCTCGGTAAATTGCTTTGTTAGTCTTCATAGATTTCTTTCCAAAATACCCAGAATACACCTGTGAGCCCAAAGTTGGGACTTACTTCACACTAACCACTGATGACTACTTACTGTCCAGATGTTTCTTTGGGCTACAGTTGGGTCTACCAACTGAACGAAGTCTGTCCTGCTAAAGGAGGCTCACTATTGAATAGGTGATTACAAATCTTAATACACAGCCTAATCCATAGTCTTTCCTTTAAAACCCTGATTTCCCCTGTCATTTTTTTGTGTGGGGTTATCAGTTTAAAGAGGGACTGGTTGCTCACCACCACTCTACATAGCTACATAGAGTTGATTTAAAAATTTTTACTTTATTCTTCATGGTACCTGAGTTGCTTCATGTAACTCATGAACTGATTTGGTTTTGGGAGCTGTTTAATGGAATTCTCCAAATTGGATGAGATAGGATATATGAAAGGAAACCCAATTATAGGAGGCACTTACCGAACACCCACCTATATTTAAAACATAAACAGGTATGGATTTTAGCCCAGCATGAAATCTGCTTGGAAAAACCTCATTCATATAAAATTCAAATAGAATATAATGCCAAATTACTTCTTAAAACTGGCTTTACTGAGATATAATTTATGTACAATTATATTCGCTCTTTTAATTGTGCAATTCAATGATTTTTACTAAAGTTTTACAAAATTGTGCAGACTTCACCAAACTCCAAGTTCGGAATGTTTCCATCACCCTTAAATAACCTGGTCTCAAAAAGATAATTAGCTATAAATTTATGTATGAATCATTTTAAATTAATCATAGTATGATATTCTGTGCGTAATTTAGAAAGAAAGCGTAAAGAACATTCTATGTTTTAATGCTGGTGCTCTCATGGGTAACTATGCAGGTGACCTGGTTCACTACAGTGCAGCCTGCCCCTCATACAGAAAAAAAAATTGAAAATAACTCATTCTAAAGTAGAATAAATCTATATGAGGGCAAAAATGTATCACAAGTTAGACATAAAGAGCTATGGCTCCTGTGTTAAGTTCAGATGAGGAAAGACTTCTTCATTATTAAACATCGTCCATCTGATTTACCTGTGTTGCAAGTTCCCTGCACATACCTGAAAGATCCTGTACCTGCAAGGTAAGTGCCGAGATTTCTGGAGCTGCTTGTCCTAATAGACTGAGAAGAGCTGACCTTGAAAGTACAGCAGGAAGAGAAGCTGGAAAGAGTGTTCTTAGCAATGGTAAGTACGCACTTCTTCACTATCAAAGATAATGATCCTCATGGTGTTTTTCAGTTGTGATGGCCATACCCAGTAGGCTAGATAACAGACCAGCAAGATATTGAGCTTTTCAAAATTTGGTCCATGAGCTACCGGTAGGTGTGGATTTAATGAAGTGTCTCTTCTGAGAAACTAAAGAATTCATCTGAATTATTGAAAATAAAAGACTGACTATTCACTTTTACCTTCCCTAAAAGATAACATGACACCAAAGAAATAGCAGTGAGCAAGGAAGAGTTTGGTTTGGTGTGTTTTTCAAGCAATTATCTTTTTATGGACAAGACTGTATTAGATTATAGGGGGGAAATACTGCTTAGGTGTTCACCTTCAAAGGGTTTACAATCTAGTTGAAGAAGTAAAGTGTACTTCCCTTGAGCAAATTATAGAGTCAATTCTTATGGCAGGAAGTACCCTCATTTAAATAGCTGTGGTAGTGGTTGGATATAAATGATGTTTAGTAAGATGGACACTTGGTGATGTCTGATAAATATGGTCAGAACAAAAGCTTCCTAGATCCACCATCCCTTTCCTTTCTACTGCTTCATTGCTTACCCAAATCCCCCACTGCCTCTAAGGATATAGAAAGTTTCCTGTTGTTGAATTGATCAGATATTAGTAATCTCTTACTTTTACTGGATCAATAGTGAATTTTCAGCAGAGTAGAAAAGAAGTAAAAGAGCTTATCTAGGGTAATAACTGAATACCCCTACAAAAACTTTCCATTTTTCTCACAAAATATTCATTCCTCTATGCAAGCATGTATATTTTCTGGGGTAAAGACTATGATTTTGTAGCCTTGATAAAATCCCAGCATCTTATGATACAAATGCATGCTTATTTCTGAAGCCCTTCAAGACAAATTATCAGTATATTCCATCCCTACTCTCTGTATAAATCATGGGTTGATTATGTGCTGACACACTAGTATATTACTGTTACAGACATCGTGTTTCCCCTTATCCTGTTCAATGACCAAAGCATTTATTTTAAAAATGACAAATGATATCTATAGATCTGTGGGTGCAAGGGTCATATATTATAGGGTGTACTATTTATTGACAGCTTTTGGTCTTATGGACTGTGGCATTTTATTTACAAAATTAGACTGATTGCATCCTGCACACAATTGAATTTTATTTCTACAGTAGTAAAAGTCTACCTTGTTTAGGTGAAGTATCTGCCTAAATACTCATTAATGATATAAAGGATAAGAGTCTGTCTTACGTTGAGCTTCCACATGCCCTCTCAGGCTCAGCAGGCAACTGTTTGAGGAGGACACTCTCTTGATGAAAGTCCTTGATGTAATTTTTCCTTGGGTGAAGTATTCCTACAACCACCTCCTGTCCACACTTTATTGTTTCGGAGGTTTTTGTCTTCAGTTGGAATCCAAAATCCTTTTGAATGGTGCATTGATGATGGGATAATTGATCAGTACAATTTCTTTTTTATCCAATTCTGCTAATTTCAATTTAATATGCTTGTCTTAAATCAAAGGGAAAAATAGATGAGGGAGGAGTTTAAACTTACAGGTGGTTCAAAGTGTTTTTACAAGTTACATGTAATGTAACTGCCACCTTATTTTTACAGTAACTTAAGCGTGTTCTTACTTTGTACTTTAGATTTTCTTTTGATTTGCAAAGCATGATAACCTTTAATTAAAGACTTTATTTAAAAATGTGACAAATTTATTTTTTGGAGAGGAGGGAGTATATCTTTTTAACCACTTGGCATTATGATACTATAATGAGATTTCTCCTTAAAGGTTTGTTTATAAAGCAGAATTTAACTGACTTAATTCATGACCAGAATGTTATTCCAGCCTGGTTTTGAATAAACTTACCACATAAGTTCTTGAACATCACCTGTTCAGGCAGGTTAAGGAATAACTGGTTGGGAATAGTACTTGCAAGATATGAGATGGAATTACCTTTCAGAGAGAGATAATTTTCATTGACCTTAGAGATAATTTTCATTGACCTTCATTGACCTTGAGTTGGTCTTTAAACTCTTCCAACCCCATTCTTCCAGGTCATCATTTTCTTTCTAGTTTTATTGTTTTCTCTTCCAACTGTTACTGTACCCTTTTGGTCATTCCTCTAGTAAAAGAACACCATTCTACTTACTTTCTGGATCCTTTTTCTAAATGACTAAAGAAAGTCATCACAAGAAAACTGGGTGCCCCTTAACTGGGCCTTCTGAGTGTCCCTACTGGTGGCTGAAAGCTTTTATTCATGTAGCCCGAATCCCTTCTTCATTCCATGTTTGTATATGCACAGCAATCTGCCAAATGTGTTGCCCTGGCATGTGGAAAGGATTGAACCCCAATGAATGCCTCCTGAGATCTTATTTTCTGTTTATGGGAAAATCAGATTGCTAGAAAGAGCTTCTTTGGGATGCACTGAAATCTGTGTCCTGTAGCTTCTACCAGTAGATCCTACTTCCGTACTAAGGGGATTATGCGGAATATGAGCCTTTAAACTCAGCCATCAGAACATTATTGGGAAGAGTTGTGCGAGAACTAGACTTGTTTTTAGTTCAAAAATTCCTCTCCTCACTATCTAGCCCCCTCTATTCCGATCCTTTTTCCGAAACTAACTCTTCTCTTTGACCCTTGATCTTATCTCCATCCCAATTCGTAAAGGAACTTGATTTATCACTTAAATCTCTAATTGCCTTTCTTCTACTATACCATTCTTTTTGCGAATTTGCTCTGATCTACCTTGCACCATATAATATAAAATAAATAAAGACCCCCTTAGCCTTACTACTTCCCCAAAATCACACAATCTTGTACCTTCCTTTTTCTGTCAAACTGTTTTACTAGATTTGCATAATAATCTATGTTTTACATTAATTTTTATAGGCAGCAAAGGTGCTATTCAGCATACTGTTTTATGGATTTGAAATAATCTAGTAGTTGACAGATTTCCAAAAGTAGGCAATGTCTATGTGTTGATAGGAATTAGTTTATAAGATCAATACAAAACAAAAAATTAATACTGTCTAATGGATGAATGCATATATCTAGTCTAATCTTTTTGCATTTAGAAATAATCTCCTAGGAAAATTTTTGTCTTTATGTCACATTTAAATAACACATAACCCTCCTTCCCAATCTAACTATGCAAAACAGGAGTGGAATAATATACTATTAAAAGATGTTGCAATCTATTAATTTTTTGTGATGAGTAGAACATAGTAATAATATACTGTAATTTAAAAGAAAATCCCAAATATTACAGACTTATTGTGAGCATCTCTTGATACACATGTGGCAGAATGAAGTATCTCATACCCTTCACATCCTTATTTCTTCTCCCTTCTCACTCTTGATGAGATGGGACTCTTTGGTAAGACAGAAAAGAGACAGAATCTTACCATGAAAGCATTAAATATTTTCTTTGAAAATACTTAATAAATAGCCAATATTTGTAAAATATAGGTTTGTTTTATGGATCTATTACTCTGAATAATCTAAAAACTCACTCCAAGGAATATTGTGAAAAGCTACCAGCCCTTCCTAATAAAGCAGGAAATGAAGAAGAGAACAGAGGAATTAGAAAAATCCTGAAGAAATATTAAGGATGAACCCCACTCTCCTAAAACAAATGCCACAGGACATAAATTTCTGAAACATATGGAATACAGAGAAGTATTCATAATATAAAAGTAAACTTTTTGTTATACAAAATTACTAACAAGAGTTCTCTTGAATAAAGAAGACTCCTGGGACATTCAAAATGATTCATTCCCTATTCACTTAATTACTGCAATTTCCAAATCCTCATATGAGCTGTATCTGTAAATATAAGAGTTTATTAAATAATGTATACGAATATAATTCACTTGTATATGTCCATGTTAAAATTTTATGAAATGTTCCCAACTCAAACATTCTCACATTTTAATACATTTCTGTAACTTGTGGTGATATGCTAGATTTCCCTAAATTCTGAGCACCATATAAAATCAAATTTGATTAAATTGGTTTTCCTTGATGGAAGAGAACATTACTTAAACCTCTGTGATTTGTGACTTCTGATTGTTCTCTGTTAAATGTGATTTGAAGGTCAAGTCTAACTTAAAGCCGCGGAACACAGTGCAAATTCATTACTCCATTTTAATTCATGTTGTGACACAGCTAAGATCCCATGAATATCTGTACCTCTGACCCAGAATTGTGAAGAAAATCCATCTCTGTGATGCTGCCAAATCATTCAGACTTCCATCAGTAAGATTGCAGAGGCCCTCAAGGAAATAAAAGTTCACAGTATTCACTGAGGGATATACTATGTACCTATGGAGGAAATACACTCTGTTATCCTACAATGCAAATACAGATCATACAAAAAGGAAAAAGAACCATGTATTTCTCACCAGCAAATGAAGTCATTAATATATGTCTTAACTTCATGAAGTATGTAGCCTTCAAAAAAAAATGAGAAAAGGAACCAACAAATAGGATTCATTAAGTAAATTCATGAGTTTCTCAACTGAAAGGAATTATGTTAATTCAACATAGCCCTTGTTTTAGAATTAAGGTGACCAAAGTCCAGAAAATATAAATTACTCAAGATTACACAATTTGTTAGAGGCAGAGCCAGAACAAGAGCTCAGGATTCCTGACATTTCAGTCTAGTCCAAAACCAATAACTAGTTGCTAAGACAATTTTATTCCTTGAGATGTCTTTAGGTTTGAAAGGTCAAAAAACATACGTGGTTGGACAATTAATTTCCTGAACTCATCCTAGAAAAAGTGCTACACACCTCATTGCTGAATATCACTACAGTCACCTTTGAAATACTCCCCTTGGGAAGCTATGCACTCATGCCAGTGCCTAGTCCATCCTTCAAAGCAATTTTGGAACTCTTTTTCTGAAATGGCCGTCAGAGCTGTCATCGTATTACCCTTGATATCCCGAATGTACTCAAAATGTCTTCCTTTCAATATTTCCTTTATCTTCGGGTCAAGAAAGAAGTTATTGGAGGCTAAATCATGTGAGTAGGGAGGGTGTTGCAATACAGTTATTTGTTCACTGGCTAAAAACTCCCTCACAGATAGTGCCCTGTGAGCTGGTGCATTGTCGTGATGCAAGAGCCATGAATTGTTGGTGAAAAGTTCGGGTCGTCTAACTTTTTCATGCAGCCTTTTCAGCACTTTCAAATAGTAAATTTGGTTAACTATTTGTCCAGTTGGTGCAAATTCATAATGAATAATCCCTCTGATATCAAAAAAAGGTTAGCAACATTGTTGCAGCAAGTTCGCAAACTTAATTGCTACACTGTGTTGTTCTCCTAGACAATGCATTCTTAACAAGGGCCATATCACTCCCAAAGGGATGAACACTGGATCCTAGGGATCAAAAAATACCTTAGATGTTAGATATTAAAATGGTTTGTGGCCTTCCTAAGGACCATAGTATGTAATCAGATATATGACATACCTGTGGCATTCAGGTTTCAAGGTGAGGGTAAGTATGGGCGGGACAAGGAAAGATTAGGAAAAGAATGTCTTGAAAATTAATGGTAATGGTTACGTCATCAAAATGGCAGCGTGAAGTGAGCCGTTGTAAAACTCCCCTGGAATTTACAACTAATCAAACAACAATAACTCCACAAAGGACCCTGCACAGCAGACAGGCAAGACGAAGAGGCCCACTACTGAATTCACCTAAAGGTGGGTGAATCGCGCGAGCAGGGAAGGAGGGTGGGGGGAAGTGTGGAAACGGAGCCTCGTGGGCTCAGGATGCAGACCTAGCTCAGTGCTCCGAGCTCGCTGCTCCCGGAACTCCCGCAGCTGCCGGACAGGGAAGAACTCGGACTGCTAGGGCTCCGCTTATGGCCCACAGGGCTGAGGGGGCAGCATATAACAGAGCTGAACCCAACGCTCACGGCAGAGACCTCGGAGAAAAGACTGAGGGAAGAAGGCTGAAAACGGTGGTTTAAGCCCTGACTGCCAAGCAGGGAATGGAAGCCTTAGTCACTGAGACTAGCCACCCCCTCCCTACCCTTCGAGAGCTCACCCTGCCCCCACTTGCCCGGTGCTAGAAGCGGAACAGTAGCAGTGTCAGATCAAAAGAACTGAATATTTGCTGTTCTGAGAAATGTGGACTGCAGACACAGATTTGCAGCCCATCTAGTTCCGGCAAAGTGGAGGGAGCTGTGGAAGCGGGATCGCTGTGGTGGTGATCGCTGCCATTGCTCTGGGCCACCTCTCACAACTCACCCCGCCCCTGGCCCCACCTATCTGGGCAGATCCCTGCAGGAATAAACAGAAGTTCTGAAACATACGGGCTCTGAATCTGGTGCAGAAAGAGCTTTGGAACTTCAACAGCTCTCCGCATCCACACAGGGACGTGGCGCCCAATGACACAGTCGAACTGTTAACAGAGAAGAAACCTATCTCCCAGGCATTCCCCCCATTGTGTGAGAAGCTGAAATAGTGTAGAAAAAACAGCACTGTCGTGTGAGAGAGGGAAAAAATGGCTTCAGTCGGAGAGAAAATAAAACATTCTACCAACAAGTACTGGAAAACAAAAGAGAGACCTCATCCCGTCAAACTGTTGTAGAAGCTCCTCCTGTAGATGTCTAGGAAGAGAAATAATAAATCAATAATTGCCATGAATAACCAAGGCAACAAGATAGCTCAGAAAGAAAGTGAAAGTCTCCAGAAAAGGAACTTAAAGATATGGAAATATGTGACTTAAATGACAGAGAATTCAAGCTTGCAGTTCTGAAAAACCTCAAAGAGATGCAAGAAAACACAGAAAGGCAATTTAATGAACTCAGAAACGCAATCAAAGAATAACATGAGCATTTTATGAAAGAGATTGAAATTTTAAAAAAGAACCAAATGGAATTTCTGGAGATTAAGAACTCAATAGAAGAAATTAACAATAAAATATCCAGCTTAGGGAGTAGAGTTGACCAGATGGAGGAAAGAATCAGTGACATTGAAGATAGAAACCTGGAAATTACACACATGGAAGAAGAAAGAGACTTGAGACTTAAAAGAAATGAAAGAACTCTACAAGAACTTTCTGACTCTATCAGAAAGAGCAATATAAGAATGATGGGCATACCAGAAGGAGAAGAAAAAGAGAAGGGAACAGAGAATATATTCAAACAAATTGTTGATGAGAACTTCCGGAACTTGTGGACAGAACTGGATCCTCGAATCCAAGACGCATATAGAACACCTAATTACCTCAATTCCAACAGGCCTTCACCAAGGCACATTGTATTGAAGCTATCTAAAATCAATGACAAAGAAAGAATCCTCAAGGCAGCCAGGGAAAAGAAGACGGTAACCTACAAAAGAAAGCCCATTAGATTATCATCAGATTTTTCAGCAGAAACTCTACAAGCCAGGAGGGAGTGGAACCAAATATTCAAACTATTGAAAGAGAGAAATCATGAGCCAAGAATAATATATCCAGCAAAGATCTCCTTTAGATATGAAGGAGGAATAAAGACTTTTCCAGACATACAGAAGCTGAGGAATATTCTAATACATGACCTGCAATTCAAGAAATACTAAAGGAGGCTATTCGACTACCATCAAAAGGGACAATTTGTGGCAACCAAAACACAAAAAGGGGGAGAGTAAAGGCCTGAAGCAGAATATGGGAATGGAGAAAGTAAGCGTGCTGAAGAAAATGGAATACTCTAAATATCAAACTTTCTTTTACATAAACTTAAGGGTAACCACTCAAAAAAAATCCAGAACTGAAATATATACTGTAATAAAAGAAGAAACAGAGGGAAACATCATAGAATACCACCACACAGAAATAACAGACAACAACAAAAAGGCAAAGAAACAATGGAGACACAGCCTTACCAGAAAACTACAGATAGAATAACAGGAAATCCTCACATATCAATAATCACCCTAAATGTAAATAGACTGAACTCACCAATAAAAAGGCACAGAGTAGCAGATTGGATCAAAAAACTAAACCCAACCATATGCTCTCTCCAAGAGACACATCTCAGCTACAAGGACAAGCAGAGATTCAAAGTGAAAGGGTGGAAATTGACACTCCAAGCAAATGGTACACAGAGAAAATCAGGTGTAGCCATAATGATATCAGATGAAACAGACTTCAGGGTGAAAAAGATAACAAGAGACAAAGATGGACATTTCATAATGGTAAAGGGGACTATACAACAAGAAGACATTAACAGTCATCAACATTTATGCCCCCAATCAGGGAGCACCGAAGTATACCAAGCAACTACTAACAGAACTAACGGGAGAAATTGACCAAAACACAATTATACTAGAGAATTATACAGAGAATTCAAGCTTGCAGTTCTGAAAAACCTCAAAGAGATGCAAGAAAACACAGAAAGGCAATTTAATGAACTCAGAAACGCAATCATCATTGACAGCTATGGATAGGTCATCCAAAAACAAATAATAACGAACTAGCAGCCCTAAATGACACATTAGATGAAATGGACATAATTGACACATATAGAGCACTTCATCCTAAAACATCAGACTATACATTCTTTTCGAGTGTACATGGAACATCCTCAAGGATAGGCCATATATTGGGACACAAAATCAGCGTCAGCAAATTTAAGAAGTTTGAAATCATACCAAGCATATTCTCTGATCACAAGGCTTTGAAATTGGATATCAACTGTGAAAAGAAAGCAGGAAAAAACACAAATACATGAAGATTAAACCACATACTTTTAAAGAATGACTGGGTCAAAGAAGAAATTAGAGGAGAGATCAAAAGATATATAGAAACAAATCACAATGAAAATACATCCTACCAAAATTTTTGGGATGCAGCGAAAGCAGTTCTAAGAGGGAAATTTATATCATTACAGGCCTAGCTCAAGAAACAAGAAAAGTCCAAAATAAATAACCTCATGTTACACCTTAAAGAACTAGAAAAAGAAGAACAAATGAAACCCAAGGTCAGCAGAAGAAAGGAAATAAGAAAAATCAGAGCAGAACTAAATGGAATAGAGAACAAAAAGACAATAGAAAAAATTAATGTGACAAAGAGCTGGTTCTTTGAAAAGATTAACAAAATTGACAAACCCTTGGCTAGACTCACTAAGATAAAAAGAGAGAAGACACTAATTAACAAAATCAGAAATGAAAAAGGGGAAGTTATCATGGACACCACAGAAATACAAAGGATCATCCAAGAATACTATGAAGGACTATATGCCACAAAATTCAATAACCTAGAAGAAATGGACAAGTTCTTAGAAACATATAGCCTTCCAAGGCTGAATCATGAAGAACTGGAAAATCTAAACAGACCAATCACCAATAACGAAATTGAATCAGTCATCCAAAACCTTCCCAAAAGCAAAAGTCCTGGACCAGATGGCTTCACTAGTGAATTCTACCAAACCTTCAAAGAGGATCTAATACCAATCCTGCTCAAACTCTTCCAAAAAATTGAAGAAGAGACAGTACTCCCTAACTCATTTTATGAGGCCAACATTACCCTGACACCAAAACCTGGAAAGACAACACAAAAAAATAAAACTGTGGACCAATATCTCTTATGAATACTGATGCAAAATTCCTAAACAAAATTCTAGCAAATTGAATACAACAATACATTAAAAAGATTATTCATCACAACCAAGTGGGGTTCATCCCCGGGGCACAAGGATGGTTCAACATCCTCAAATCCATCAATGTGATACATCACATAAACAAAATAAAGGACAAAAATCATATGATTCTATCAATTGATGCAGAAAAAGCATTTGACAAGATACAACATCCATTTATGATTAAAACACTTAATAAAATTGGTATAGAAAGAAAAAACCTCAAGATAATAAAGGCCATATACGACAAGCCCTCAGCTAATCTCATAATTAATGGTGAAAAACTGAAGCCCTTTGCTCTACATTCAGGAACACAACAGGGCTGTCCCCTATCACCTCTGCTTTTCAACATAGTGTTGGAAGTCCGTGCCAGAGCAATCAGATAAGAGAAAGAAATAAAAGGCATCCAAATTGTGAATGAAGAAGTTAAATTATCACTCTTTGCAGATGACATGATGCTATTTATAGAAAACCCTAAAGACTCCACCAAAAAGCTATTAGAAACAATCAACGAATACAGTAAAGTTGCTGGCTACAAAATCAAAGTACAAAAGTCCATTGCATTCCTATATACTAACAATGAAATCTCAGAAAAAGAAATACAAAAAACAATTCCTTTTGTAATTGCAGCAAAAAGAATAATATACCTAGGAATAAACTTAACCAAGGATGTGAAGGACCTATATGCTGAAAACTATAAGACATTTTTGAAGGAAATTGAAGAAGACACAAAGAAATGGAAAGACATTCCGTGCTCATGGATTGGAAGAATCAACATAGTTAAAATGGCCATAGTACCCAAAGCAATATACAGATTTAATGCAATCCCCATCAAAATCCCAATGGCATTTTTTAAAGAAATAGAACAAAAAATCATCAGATTTGTTTGGAACCACAAAAGACCCCAAATAGTCAAAGCAATCTTAAGAAAAAAGAACAATACTGGCGGTATCACACTCCCTGACTTTAGCTTGTACTACAAGGCTACAATAATCAAAATAGCATGGTATTGGCAGAAAAACAGACACATAGACCAATGGAATAGAATTGAGAACCCAGAAATAAAACCACATAAATATGGACATATAATTTTTGACAAAGAATGTAAAAACATACAATGGAGGAAAGACAGCCTCTTCAATAAATAGTGCTGGGAGAATTGGATAGCCACGTGCAAAAGAATGAAACTGGACTGCTATCTTTCACCATGTACCAAAATTAATTCAAAATGGATCAAAGACTTAAGCATAAGACCTGACACAATAAACTGCATAGAAGAAAACATAGGTACTAAACTTATGGACCTTGGTTTCAAAGAGCATTTTATGAATTTGACTCCAAAGGCAATGGAAGTAAAAGCTAAAATAAACAAATCGGACTATATGACTTAAAAGCTTCTTCACAGCAAAAGAAACCATCAACAAAATAAAGAGGCAACCAACTGAAAGGGAGAAGATTTTTGCAAACAGTTCCTCTGATAAGGGGCTAATATCCAAAATATAAAAGGAACTCATGAAACTCAACAACAAAAAAACAAACAACCCAATTGAAAAATGGGCAGAGGACCTGAAGAAACATTTCTCCAAAGAGGACATACAAATGGCAAATAAACGTATGAAAAAATGCTCAACATCACTAATCATCAGATAAACACAAATAAAAAACATAATGAGATATCAGCTCACTCCAGTCAGAAAGGCTATCATCAACAAGACAAATAGTAACAAGTGTTGGAGAGGCTGTGGAGAAAAAGGAACCCTCATACACTGTTGGTGGGAATGCAGACTGGTGCAGCTGCTATGGAAGGCAGTGTGGAGGTTCCTCAAAAAATTACGAATAGAATTACCATATGACCCAGCAATCCCTCTCCTGGGTATCTACCCAAAAAATCTGAAAACATTTATCCATGAAGACACGTGTGCTCAGATGTTCATTGCAGCTTTGTTTACGGTGGCCAAGACATGGGAACAACCAAAATGTCCTTCGATAGATGAATGGATAAAGAATTTGTGGTATATAAACACAATGGAATACTATTTGGCAGTAAGAAAAGATGATATAGGAACATTTGTGACAACATGGATGGATCTTGAGAGTATAATGCTAAGTGAAATAAGTCAGACAGAAAAAGCAGAGAACCATATGATTTCACTGATATTTGGTGTATAAACCAAAAACAACAAAAGAACAAGACAAACAAAGGAGAAACAAAAACTCATAGACACAGACAATAGTTTAGTGGTTACCAGAGTGTAAAGGGGGTGTGGGAGGTGGAAGATGAGGATAAGGCGGATCAAATATATGGTGATGGAAGGAGAACTGATTTTGGGTGGTGAACACACAATGGGATTCGTAGATCATGTAATACAGAATTGTACACCTGAAATCTCTGTAATTTTACTAACAAATGTCACCCCAATAAATTAAAAAAGAGAAAAGTAATGGTAGGGGCAATAATTTTTAAAACGTTGAGAAATACTGCCCTAGACCGAAGTCCATGTTTAGGATATTAGGAAAGTTGCCAAAACATTGGCTGAATACAAATGCTGGGGCTGAGTTTGTTTTTAGAGTTAAGCTAATAAATTGGGATCCTGAAGTATGCTTTGCCATTCTCATTCAGTTTTGCTGACCTGTGTAAAGTATACCAACCTCCTTTTTATAGTACCAAACTCGGGTCTCCATCGCTTTATAAGCAGAGGACAAATAAGAAAGAGGTTATTATTACACAGTGTACTCTGTACTATGAGTAAGGTAAATAATAGGGTGCTGTAGGAATTCAAGAAAAAGGCTTAGTGTACTGGACAATACTCAGAAAGTTGTCAGGCTCTAAATACTACTTCTGTGCCTTAATGCTGATTTCAACGTTTTTCTATTGAGGTTGTCCAGGTCTCTATTTCCTCACATATAAATTTGGAATTACCAAACTGACATGACTTTGGGAGAAACAAAGCCTGGAATATAGTAATCACCAAATAAGTAATATGTATCCTTATTATTATTACCTATTTATACCTCCAGAAGCCATGAGACCTAGACTAGTTCTCCACCAATTTATTCATTAGGTAATTTGTTCTTGGAGACCTTTTTATCTCTTCTTTTGAGAAACTCTCCCCCTTTGTCTTTGCCCCGCCTCTCTTTCATTCTTTCTCTGTCTTGATACTCCCTACCTCTGTCTTGGGCTCCCCTGTGATCTGTGTGCTGACTGTGGCGCCCCGTTCTGCCTGCATAAAGATATCTGAGCCAAACTGTACTGTGATGATGGACACAAGCATCACCCTTACCTTGTATTTCTGCCCTTCCATACCCCAGAGATTAGAATAAAATGTCTCACTGATTTATGTCTCCCCCATAAGACCTTTAACTGCTTGAGGCCAGGGATTCATTTATTCAACAACTATTTGTTGGGCATTTACTCTGCTCCAGGTACTGTTCTAAGTGAACTGTTCCAGGCATTTTTCTACAGCTGTGAACAAAACAAATAAAAGTCCTGCCCTCGTGGAATTTGCTTTCCTATAGGGCAGAAAGTAATGTAAAGAAGAAGTGAGCCATAGAGTTTGTTAATGGTAAAGGCTAAGGAGAAAAAAATAATAAAGAGGGATACTACATATAGGAAGGAGTGTAATTTTAGAAAGTTGGTCAATTGAAGTTTCCCCCTACCGCCCTCCCCCCACAACATAAAAATGGCATTTGAAAATAAGATCTGAAAGAAGTGAGGAAATGGGCCGTGGAGATATTTAGGGGAAGAATCTTATATCCTAAGAGCTGAGAGGTGCTTTTTCATAGCTGCCACAGGGCCAGACTGTAGGTCCACATAGATCATTTTTAGGATGTTGGCTTTTACTCTAAGGGAAATGGAATCATGTCTTATGCTTCTTAATTCTTTAAGTACTGGCCTAATGCCTAAAACATGCTAGGCATTGAATCAATGATTAATGAATGAACCAACTCAGTCAACACCACATGTACACACACACAGCCAATTAAATGGTACACAAAGACTGGCTTTGTGATGTCTTATTTAGACAGGTATGTAAGATAAACCTGAAAACATAGAACCCACTGCAGACAATATCATTTAAAGAAATCGTAGTAATATATATGACTTTTTACTTGACAATCTTTTATACTTGACAATCTTTCTTTCTTCAGACTTGGTGAGAAAGTTGGGAAGAAGAAGAAGCAGGATGAAGTAGGAAAAGTATTAGGAAGAGCCTTAGACAATTGGATAGCAACTAGAGTTGGTAGATCTAATACATAAGTAAATAAACAAATAAATTAACTCACTCACTCACTCACTCTGGATGCCCTGTTAAGTTTGCGTTTCAGAAAAAAATAATTTTTAATATAAGTATGTCCCATCAATATTTAACTGGTTGTTCGGTATTTTATCTGGCAAACCTACCTCCAACAGACAAGAGATAAGTGGAATCTCTGTATCAAAATTGAATTCTCAATATGGCCTGACTGCTGTGAGCTTTTATCCAACAGTCTGGTTTAAATGATTCATGGAATGTGAGTCAAAATAATCAGACTCCTGTGTACATTTATTTGCATCACATCATTTTATATTTATATTGTTCTATATATTTTACAACACATATGATATATTAGTATAGTAGCATATTTACACATATGCTTTATATATAATTTGTAAATAAACATTTATTGGAGCTGAATAGTCAAACATTTATTCCTGGTAAGGGATGGGAATCAAAAAAGTTGGAGATAACTATTCTATTTATTAATAGTTAAGCAGCATTGGGACAGAGAATATTTATTTTCCAAAAAAAGGAAAAAAATCCAGTCAAGCAAATCCTTGTTTGCTTGGTAAAAATGTCACTAAGCTATTTAGATTGGGGAATTTGCAAAATTGACCAGATGTGTTGAAGTATACTTTTCTTGTCACAAACTAGCTGATAATCCACTAGGATAAACCACTGTGAGGCAGTCACATTTAAACAATTATTTTGATGCATTCTTCACCTTACTTGTGAGAAAAAAAAGGAAGAAGTTTATTCGGACTTGGTCCTTACACTTCACATAGTCATACTTTATTGTTTTGTTCTGACAATTACATGTCTATCTTCAACTTTGAAAAGAGAAAAGGTGGAAAGAAAACAAGAAGCCACAGACTGCTCCCGCTCTGCAGAGTGACAACATTGTAATACCACAGCATCTAGAGACAGATGGTGGCTTATAGCAGACATCAATCTTCAGTGAGAGTAAATTTAGGATAATGCCCCTCTTTGGTAATGGACATGTCTTTGCAAAGTTATTGCTGACAGGATCCTCTAACGTGCTGATTTGCTAAGACAAGGTTTTTATTGCATCTAATCTTGTCGTAGGGATGAAAAAAATAGCCGGGTACATGTTTTTCGTGTATAGTTTTTACAAGAATTGCCTGCATTAGAGAGGAGCTAAATTGTTTTCCATATTTTATGGCACATTTCTAATGTTCCACCACACACAACATTGATCACTCAGTCCATTAGCTTATTATGATATCCTGAAAGGAGATACTTCCTTTGGGAAAAGCCATTATTTGAAATGAGATGAAGGCTCTGACTACATAGGACAAAGTGGGGTGGAATCTCTTCAGCAACTGCTTAATTTCATCAAGGGAAATAGCCAGAAAAAATATATACACATGCAAATGTATATATGTTTTCAAAATGTCTGACCTATCCAATTCTGCTCTATCTTCTTAGTGAGTTAGACCCTGCCTAACAGCTCAAACTATCCCCAATAAGGATAGAAACAGCTTTCATGATACAAAACTTTTTCATAGTTATACTACACATTGGAAAATACAAATGGCATTATCAGGGTTCTAATAGGAAAATAGAAAAAAAAAGGGGGACTTTAATATAGGTATTTGTTAACACAGTTTGTAGAAGAGCTGAAAGGGCACGTGGGGACAGTGGAGCATCTCAGAAATTAGCAACAACAGAATGTGCCACCACCACCGGGTGGTACTTCCAGCGTTGGGACCATTCGGAGGTCCCGGGCCCATTCTGGGGTTGTCTTTGGGAGCTGGGACCAAAGGTCTGGAATCACTGTGGAGATATAGCCCCTGGGGGAGACACTCCTGAAGGGAACTGAGAACATACTGGATTCTCCCCTTTTTCTGCCCACTAGTTTCCAACAGTTCCTCCCTTTGGCAAGGAAGCCTTGCAAATGCAGCTCCCAGCAAAGCAGAACAAAGCAGGGAATGAAGCTGGGAAGCAACAGATAAACACTTAGACAAGACGAAAATACCTTTCTTTCTTTAGCACTTCATTTAATATGCTTCTGAGCATTGCCGATTCTATCCCACACATAATTTTTCCCCCAAAGAGGAAAACTTTGACATCTTTGCCAGCAGGGCTAAAGGTTGAAGTAGATAGAGATTGGTGGCATATAGAAGAAGTGTTCCTTAGAACACATTCTGAAAAATTTGGTGAGATGGCTGTTTAGGCTCCTAATGCATTTGTGCTTCAGGAAATGAAACTGAATGGGAAAAGGGTGGATACCCATTGTATTCTGCATCTACTACACAGAATTTACACGAGGTACTTCTGCATATGTCTCTTCATCGTTAGAGTGGCCTAAGAGGCGAATTTATATCTCTGTAGGGATCTAAGCTATGATAGCTTTATCTACTTCTGAAATCCCAAAGCCTTTCTTCCCTGTAGGGGGTCCTTTGTATCTGATCTTGAGGTAGGTCGCCAAGACCAAGGTCTCCTTTGACAAGAAGTACACACAACTCTAATTATGTAAAACCTCCCATCTGAAAACTTAATAACACATGAGTTACTGTACTGTATGAGACCTCAGGTCCAATCAATTATTTTGTCTCTGACAATAACACGGAGGGTTCATGGACCGCCATGTTTGTTCTTTAACAAAATTCTTACCTATTTTTCAGGTTGTGTTCTAACTAATAATAGCTTATACTTATGAGTGATTACTAGATCACAGGCAGTGCTGTGAGCGTTCTCCTTTTTTTTATTAATTACTTTAATCCTTGCTATAAACCTGTAAATTGGTTTTATTGTTATCTTCATTTTACAAATGAGGAAAGAGAGGCAAAAGCATTTATATAACTTGTCTAAATGAATCATCTAGTGATTGGTAGAGCTGGATTGGAATACTGTATCCTAAGAATTATAATACAAGACTTCCCAATATCCCATGATGACGCTTTACAGATTCCTGGCTCATAATTCTATCTAATTCTTTATTACAAGAGATTTCTAATGAATAGTTGTGATTATTTCTCTTGAGAAAAGGCAAAATTATAATTATATTCAATATGTACATGTCAAGATATTGAATAGGTTTGGGCTTTTAATATTCTCTTTTGAGTAAAGAAATTAGGTATGCTTTTTTTTCCCCTCTTGTTCACAAAATCTGGCCCTTAACTATCTTTTTTGCAGCGATTATTAATTAAATAAAAATTTCTTTAAGCAAAATATAGCAGCTGAAGTAATAATATTAGGATTTTAGTATTTCAGATAGCAAACCCTAGGAGAAGAGATGGGTAAAGATGTGTTTTGATGGGAAGGAGCAGGAACTGGCCACTAAAAGAACTCCAGACTCCTAGTCAAGTTATAGAATCACAGAAGTGTTCATCTTGTTTGCTCAGATTACATTTGAGGCCTGATTCAGGGTCTTTGTCTTTGCTGATTAAAAGCAAGCAATTGGTGGTGTGGCCCTACCACTAGACAAAGGAGGGGCTCACGGAGATCACTGACGTAGACCGTGATACAAGCCACCCCTACCATCACAAATGCCAGAACAACGGACTTATCCAATCTTAGGGCCAGGGATGGAGCATGGGAGAGTTTTTATCATTTTTATTTGCCTGCTTTTCTATCCACTACCACCAACATAAGTTGCTGTTCCTTTTATAAGTAAAACTTCATGAAGGTGTTAGGGTGGTGCTAGCTCTCGTTCTAATTCCTCTAGCTATCTTAGAAATTCATTGTACACTCTCCTTTTAATTTACTTATATGTGCCAATTTTGCTACTTCCAAGAATTCCATGTCTCTATTATTCACTGCGGAGGGAATCCTTGATATGTCCCTAAAACTGTCATGTCCAAGACTCACTTCTATTCATAGTCTTTGTCTCTACTCGTTTTATCACCTTTTGTTACTTTTTTGAGTATCTCTTAGCATAGACACTATAAATTTATTAGATTTATCTGACACGTTTAATACACTTAACATTTTAATCCAGAGGACTATAAGTTTCATTTTTTTAATAAACAGCCTCATCTTCCCTAATGTGACAAATAAAGTCACACTAAAAGCTTCACACAGGCTTATTTGCCATATTCATCCAGAGTCCATTCCTGCTTCATCCTGACTCAGGTTTCTCCAAATCAGCAACCGTGGCAACAGAAATCAGGCTATTTTATATAATTAAAAAACAACAGAATTTTTCCTGGACAGCCCTTGAGTCTCTGACTGTGTGCCAGCTCAGTGTCCTCTTCTGAAGGCAGAGCCTAGCACTAGTGCTTCCTCAAGCAGCTGCCACCATGCTTTTCCCTTGGGCAACTGTTTCCCTCCCTTCACTCCCCCATCCCCTCCTCCTATTTGGGCTGGATTGACATCTGAGAGGTGACCTAGCTAGAGAATTGGGTTACTAGGTAAATTGTTTTGTGAAGAGTGAAGAAATGACCCCATCTGATTCTCTTATGGAATGTTTGAATGGGAACCATAGGGAAGGGAGGACGGATAATAGAGTGGCATAGACAATGAGAGGCAGATAGAAAGTAGTAAGCACAAAACGTGAGAAAATAGAAGCAATGAAAGAGTAAACACCATGAAATAGAGAGAACAAAATGCATATCAGGTTTGAAAGAGCCAAGAGGCAGAGACCAGGGGAGCCGGCTCACGGAATGGCTATTTGACTATTTCTGGGACTCAGGAGCTGGAGTTTTAAAATGTATGTTCCAAAGCTTCCCAAAACCTGTTGTGTACCAGTTGAGACCATTTTCTGTGCCTCCTTACCTGTGTCACCACGGTAACAAAGTTCGTTATTAGGTGCTGCTTCTGGTCTGAAAGAGGCCAACAGGAGTTGCTATCTTATAATTAGTGTACCCATACACACGCCTCACTTTTTCAATAATTTCATGCAAACTTTCTGCTTTTGACCCTAAACTTCTGATAGGTAAAAATATACATTTGCATACCAAAAGCCAAATCCTTTGTTTTGAGAGTCCTGTCTGTAAAAATAATGAACACTCATTAATCATATAGAAATGTATGCCTAAGATGCTAAAAACTTAGCTTTTCTTTATTGTATAATCTGGTGTTCTTCTCTGAAACTTCTGCATTTCCATTGTATTACTTGTAAAACTTTTGTTAGGGTAATAGAATGGATGTCGGTCACCACTTTGGGCTCTGTAGGAGAGAAGAAAGTTTTTCTCAGCCCTCTTAGGGTCCCAGGCCTGGTCTGAAAAGTAAACTGATAAAACCAGATTAACAGGAGAAAAGTATACAAATGTATTTAGTGTAAGCTTTATGTGACATGGGAACCTTCATAAGAGAATGAAAACTCAAAGACTTGGGTATTTTTATGCTAGATTTCATGAAGAGTGGACAGTAGTGAAGGAATCTGACGGGTTAAGGAATATGACATAAGTGTAGTAAACTGGAGAAACTTAGCAAGGCCTTCTTGTTAGATTCTCCTTGGGGTCCTTTTGTTTTTGGAGTTAAGGGTGTTCTGGATAGGGAAGGCACCTCCAACAAGAGGATTTTATGCCAGCTTCAGGGAAGAAGGGTGAGTGCGGGAGGAGGCCAGAGGGACCTTCCTGCTTCTGCCACCTTTTCAAACTCCTCCAGCATCCAATACTCAAGATGCTGTATTTGAGGGTAGCATGTCCTGAACCCCAGTCAGCTCCCAAAGCATTCAGTACTTATCTTTGCTAATATACATTTGCAATTATTTTGTTAATGCTCTTTACTGCTGCAAACTCTATGAAGACAAGGAACCAAGAATTCTTGTTCATCAGAGCAGTAGTGAGCATTCCATAGCTACCTGTTAATTGAAGAGTGAAAAAATGAAAGCCATTGTTACTTTTCTTTGCAGGGCCTTGTTAATTATCTGTTGTTAGGGTTCTAGTTTAGAGAACCAAAGACAAACCAGGCACAGAGATGGAGGACTGCTTAAATGTTTATTCTTCCGTCTGACTTATTTCACTTAGCATTATACTCTCAAGATCCATCCATGTTGTCACAAATGCTCCTATATCATCTTTCCTTAACGTCGAATAGTATTCCATTGTGTATATATACCACATCTTCTTTATCCATTCATCTATCGAAGGACATTTTGGTTGTTTCCATGTCTTGGCCGCCGTAAACAAAGCTGCAATGAACATTGGAGTACACGTGTCTCTATAGATATGATTTCACTGATATGTGGTATATAAACCAAAAACAACAAAAGAAGAAGACAAACAAATGAGAAAGAAAAACTCATAGACACAGACAATAACTTAGTGGTTACCAGAGGGTAAGGGGGTAGGGGGTGGGAGATGAGGGTAAGCGGGATCAAATATATGGTGATGGAAGGAGAACTGACTCTGGGTGGTGAACACACAATGGGATTTATAGATGATGTAATACAGAATTGTACACCTGAAATCTATGTAAATTTACTAACAATTGTCACCCCAATAAATTTAATTAAATTAAAAAAAATGTTTATGCTTCCTATTGGTGGAAATGCTCAGGACCACGAAGTCCTTGGCTTTTTATCAACTAGCCGTAGCATTTAGCTTTGCCTAAAGATCCAGAGAGCTTTTCAAGTGAAGTGAAGTTTTCGCTTCATTTCCTAGTTCTCCGCTACTTGAAGTGCTTGCACTGACTCTCAATGAGCTGTTCTGTCCCCATAATAGTTTGAATTTTGGTATTTGAATGTGTTCTGGTGACTGCTCCCCACTGGCTGCTCATTTGCATTGAAATCTCTAGTCCTAGCTCCTAGCCTGCCTCTTCTTGTAGGAGCCTCACACATGCTGGTATGCTTATAGCCATAGTTTCCTAAAGTGTTCTAGAAAACAACAACTCTGCACAATGTAGAAAGTTGGAATTGAGGAACTGTAGTCAAATAGGTGTGAAAAAGCAGTTTGAACAGATTTGGTAAGATGATTTTCCTGACTTGTTTGTCCATAGTTTTTTCTTGCAGCATATGTGGAACCTACCTGGAGAAACACTACCTTGTGGTATCCTTGGTAGAATCCAGCATTTTGTTTTTTCACATAAACTTTGTAATGAGCTATAATAAACTCAAAGAAAGCCACAGAATTATAAGTATCCAGCTCAATAGATTTTCATCAAGTGTACACCCTTGTGTAACCCCCATTCAGATCAAGAAAAAACACCAATATCATCCCAGAAGTGCCTCATTACCCCTCCCTCTAAGCATTACCGCCATACAGGTAACGACTGTCCTGACTTCTAACAGAGATTACTTTCAACTGTGTCTCAGATTTGTATAAATGGACTCATTTAGCATGTGTTCTTTGTGCCTAGCTTCTTTATTCTATGTTATGTTTATGAAATTCCTCCATCATGTTACATGCAACAGAAGCTTCTTCCTTTTTATAGCTGCATAGTATCCCTTTCTTAACTATACCATAATGTATATATTCATTCTGTTGATGGACATTTTTGTTGTTTTCAGTTTGGGACTGCACTTACCTTCATAGAGTTTACAGTCTAGAGGGAAGGATAGACATGACATCAATAATACATATTTATGTGTATTATAAATAATATAATATTTATGTGAAGAGATAATTGGGGTAAGTGTTATAAAGGAAAAGTGCCATGATCAGGGTGACCATTTATCCAGGGAAGTATGTCAAGGGCTTTGTTCTTCCTTGTGGATCAGACACAGGAATGTTGACAAAATACTGTTCTATGATTCCCAGGAGATTGGGTATGAGGAATTACTTCAACTCAGTGGTTTTACTGGATGACAACATGGTAGGTGGTTTGTGGTCGTCTTAAGTGGGAAAACATGGTAGCAGTAGCCAGACCACGAATCTCAGAGTGTCTGTTATCTTTGAAATGTATGTTGCAAGTTGCCAATCTTCAGCCTGTTGGGTAAAGTTTCATTTTGAAATAATTCCTATTCTAAAACATTTATATAATTTCTCCCATAAAAAGTGTTTCATGAATATTTCAAGAGGTATTTATCCTGATCTGGAAATGCTGGCAGAAAGACCAGGTTCCTTGTCATTCTACCTATCTCTCCCATAGAATATGTGAGGGTTTTTTCCATCAATTTTGTGTGTGTATGTGTGTGAAAACATTTCCAGCAGTAGAGATTTTGTACTTTCTATTCTTATTAGTTTTGTATCTTCTAAGATGCCAACAGTGCTTCGATCTACTTAATCTAAGAGAAGTCACTTAATTATTTGCCTCCAGGAATGTCTAGGGAGAAAATCTGCTTGTATTTTGGCAAAGACAATCCTTTTTCTTTTGATATTTTTGTCTGCATTTTCAGTGGACAAATAACCTAGTATTGTCCAATGGATTACAGAGCAGATTTCATTTTCAGTATGGTTGTTTTCAGCTTTTATCCAATGTTTCAACTGTCTTGTGTCATACAGGATGTTAATTGTTTATTTTAAATGACCGACTATGGGGTTCTATTTCTTATAGCATGGTGGAATGAGCTAAAAAGCCTGCAATTTAAAAGTAATAGATTACTTTTAAAATTACTTTTTCTCTTTATTATTAAAAAAGATATATATTTTTATGGGTAAAAGTGATAAAATAATGACAATTTAAAAATGATCTTACTTTTAGAAATTTGGTGTATATTTTTATAGTCATTTATTTTTCTATAAGATTATATTTGTTTGTAGAAATGATGTCATACTTTCTATAGCTGCTTTTTTTGTTTGCTTTTATCATGTAACACTAAGTAATAAACATCTTTCTCTGTCATTATGTAGCCATAAATTTAAAAAATTAATGACCACTGCAGAGTCACTCATTTCATGTGTCATAATGTATTTAACCTTTGTTCCTTGATGTTATTCAACCACACAACAATATTTAAAAGTTAAATGTGTGGATGAAAGACCAAAGGCGCATGTAATGCAAATTTGGATAAAAGAAGAGAACAAAAATGATCACACAAATGAATCAGAAAGTTTTTTCATAACTAGTAGAAGAAAATTAGAGAAGCTAGTAATGTTCATTTTGCCAGGAACAAAAATGAACCAAATATTTCAAATATACTGAAGTTATAATAAAATTAGATTTGTATAAAAAGATCATGATATCAATGGCATACATCAAGAAAATTAGAAAATGTAGTTTATGTGTCAATGCACAGATCAAACAGCATATATTTTGTTTGAATTATCACATAGTTTACTGGTAATCTCCAATAAGATGCATCGTTTTATAGGTGTAATTTATCCATTCTCAATTATTCCTTCATTCACTCATTCAGCAATTGTTTGCTGAGGACTTGATATCTGGTCATCTCTCTCATAGTCTAAGGTTACAGTAGTGAACCAAACAAACACGAGCTTTCCTTTCCCAAACTCACAAACTAGTATAAAGAGCAGAAATTCAATATTTAGTTACATATCCAAGTGTACTGGGCTGAACTGTTTACCCTTCCCACTGTCTTCTTTAGATAGGCACAAGTAGGACAAAGGACACAGAAAGAGACTAAAGGGAAGGAAGCTTGTCATGGTATAGAGGTCTTATTATCTTGAAATCATACTGTATTAAGGCTAAACCACAGAGTGGTTTTCCTTCTTCCTTCTCTTGCTGCACAGTAGAATCCAAAGTCCAGCCACCCTCTCCGATCCTCTGTGGGGCTGGGTACAAGAACTCCAGAGGGCACAAGGAAGGGGGGAGATAAAGAAGGTTCAAAGCAGGGATGTTTCCTTATTGACTGGAGAGATACACTGGATTTATGTATCTATGAATCTATGTGCTTGAATGTTTACATTTGAAAACATAACTACCCATGTGTGTTTAAAACCTTTTAGTACAATTTGTACTACTTTTCTCCCATTTAGTTGGAGAATTAGGTTACAGGAGATAAAAACCAACTCTTTCAGAAATCTTGAAGACTTTTGGTGCATTATAACCAAAGAATCAGCTACGATAATCATGTATATGGCTATATAAATATATACCCACTATGCTGTGTATGTGCAAATGTCTCTGTGTGTCTTTGTGGACATTTCAGGGTCATATTTATACCCTCTTCATCTAAGAAGACCCTGGAATAGGGTATCTTGGATACATATTAAAATCAGCTGGGTAGTTTTTAAAAATTCTCACTCTTGGTTTCCCCTTCTAAAGAATCTTATCTGATTTGTCTGCAATGTGGTCTGTGCATTGGGAATCTACAAAAACTGCCTAGGTAACACTAATGTCTGTGCAAGGTTAAAAATCACCAGCCTAAAACAAAATGTTTTAGCTTTAAAAAGAGAAGTAAAAATGTATTTCCCTTCCTTATTACATGTGCTATAAATATAAACATTACATTTGGAACTGAAATCCCACAGATTAACTATTGTTTTCTCTCATTTTTCCATCCTCCCCCAATACAAATGTCTGAGATGGAGCTGTCTCAAAACTCTCCCAAAATTCTTCCTCTCTACTCACCAGTTCTTGCCTATGATGTGCAGCCCTACTTCCCGTGATCTATGCAGGGAACTTCATATGCCTGAGATGCTCTCCCCTGCTTATAGCTTTATATTATAGGAGGAATAAGCATCATTGAGATAACAATTCTATTGCCACATAGACTGCCTTCTGCTGAATTCATATTTCTTAGAACTATGCTTCTTCTTATGGTGAATGTGTATAAATCTTATTGCAGAATATAGATGAAATTACACTAGAGCACATATTGAAATAATGGAGCTACATGACTTAAGGTGAGGAAATAAACATTTTCCATTTACCCTGTGGCATTTCGACACAAAATTTGAAAAATAGCAAATTGTTAAGTTTCAAATAGCACATTTAGTTTCTCTACTCTGATAAAGATATCCTTGATGTGGGGATGTGAGTTTTAAGGTGAACATGGGAAATATGATTTCAATTTCAACCTGAGCATACCCAAACTTGATCATTAACTTAAAATGTGAGTTACTGTGCTAGACTTAGGTAATTTCATGTGCCAACTAGATTTACCTTTAAAATGCTCACCACATTGAAATTGGACATTAATAGTTGAATATTTACATTTCCAAATGGTCTACTTTCTGAAACTTGGAACACAGCATCAAGTTCAGTTTGCAAAGGGATTCATCCATCTGTCAGTTTTTTTCAAACAAATATTTATTGAATGCCTACTGTAGGTTAGACAACCATCAGCACTGATATACTAAAATCATAGTGGATTCTCTTACGGAACTCATATTCTAGTGAGGGATACAGATAATTAAAATATAATACAAAATTACAAATTGATATAAATACAATGAAGGAAATGGAAAATTTATTCTAATGGCAAATAAAGTGTGAAGAATAAGCTATTTTAGGGTCTTGAAAATTTAAAAACTCGTCTTAGGGCATAGGAACAGTATTCTTAGTATTGGAAATAGTATGTGCTGAAAGGTACCAGGCATGAAGTGTTCAAGTTCACTTGGCTGAAGTTCATTGAACTGCTGGTGACTGAGGTACAAGATGGTACTGAAAGGCAAATTTGACCTTGGAGGATAGGATAACTTTAGATTTTATTTAAATGGAATGGGAAGCCATCGCAAACATGATCCAATTAACACTTTAAAAACATCATTATGTCAGTCTGTGGAAAACGAATACATTTAAGGCAAATATGAAATAAGATGAATTAACTGGCTGTGGCAGTAGTCTGTGTGAAAGATGAAGGTAGCCTAGATTACGAAAAGGGCAGAAGAGGTTGATTTGGATTCATTTTAATAATTGTTGGAGATAGAGCTAACAAGTTGTAGTAATGGAGGCTTGGAACAGGGAAGAATCGAGGCTTACACTTAGATATCTGAGTTGAACAATTGGGTATATGTGTATGCTATAGGAATTACTAAGATGGGAAAGACTAGTAGAAAACAGGTTTTATTGCTTTTGTTATTATTATTTCAGTGGGACTTGTGGAATTTGAGTTGCATTGTATATACATTAAGTCTGAGATTTCTATAAGTCAATTACACTTAGATGTCAAAGCATAGCAATACAAGTGTATAACTTCTGTGTGCAGAGGAGCTCAAGGGACTAAAATAGATCCAGGCAACATTGGCGTACGGATTTGAAAAAAAACCTTTTTTATTATAGATTAAAATGCACACAGACATAGAGATTAGTACATTGAACCCCCATGTGCCATTCACCCAGCTTCAACAACCACAACTCATGGCCCGTCTTGTTTAAACTATCCCCATCCATTCCCTGCATCCCTCCACGCCATCACCACTGACTACTGGACTATTTTGAAGGAACTCCTAGATTGCATATAATTTCCACCATTAATTGTTCATTATGGATTTCTAAAAGTTGAGGACTCTTTATACAAATACAATTACAATCTCATTACCACAACTAAAATAACAGTAAATTCTTAATATTATCATATATTCAGTCAGTGTTCCAGTTTCCTTGACTATCCGTAAATAATTTGTTACAGATTGTTTTTGAACCAAGATCTGAATAAGGTCTACATAATTAGTTGATTTTTTTTTCTTTTATGTTTCTTTCCCTTTCATCTCCCTCTTTTTTTCCCTTGCATTGTTTGTTGATAAACTGAATTTGTGGTCTTACAGAGATTCTCACAACCTGTATTGCATCCCCCATGTTGTCATTTCCCCCATTATTTTCTCTTTCTTTATTATTTATTGTAAATTAATAGTTTTTTACCAACTCAGCTTTGATTATTTTTTGCCAAGAATATTTCATGGGTGGTAGTATGTATTTCTATCAAGAGGCACAATATATGTGATTATCTTTTTCTGATGTTAGGAGCCACTAGTGATCATTGCTTAGATCCATTGTTTCATTTAATATTGCAAAAAGATGCTTCAGTTTGGTTTCTGGGTAATTTGGATGCATTTCCTGCCTTATACCTGTAATCAACCATTTCTCTTAGGAAACACAGTTCCTTTTAGTTGAAAATGGAATTGAGAGAACACAGTCTGGGCACTCATTGTCATTGGGTTGGTCCCTGTGGATATAGCTAGGAGATACATCACACATTCGTACGGATTTTATATTTCATATTCAGAATTACCAGGCTTTTACTTAACCTCTTGAATCTTGAATAGCAATGGTTTCTAGTGTTATCGGAAAAGATGAGTGAGAGTGTGGAGAGGACTCATAACCTGAATCCTATAAAAACAGATATTTAGGGGATGGAAAAGAGGAAAAAGACCTAACAAAGTTGGTAGAGAGGAGCAAAAGGGAGTGGTGCCCTGAAAGCAAGGATAAGATAATGCTATGAGAATGAAGAGGCAATCGCGTTGGATATCCTGAGGAGTTAAATAATACGACATGAAATTGTGCAAATTTGTATTTGGCGAAAAGGAAACAATTCTTGCAGCGGAATGACAGAGCAGAACCCCGCCAGAGTGAGTTGAGAAGTAGCTGGGGCATGAGAAACTAAAGACAGTATGAATAGGGATATGTTCTAATTCTGAAAGATGGAAATAAAGTGGCCATTTATAAGCTGCTTCGCCTGAAGAAGTATCTCTTAATTGATAAAACCCAGGTCTCAATCAGAACAAGTTCTTTTTTGAAGAAATCTGAGAGAGAGTAAGGCATCCATGTATACAAAATGTAAATTAATAGATTTCAGCACAGTTTCCTTTTACATTCCTGTACTCCTTAAGGTACTAAATTGTTCAGTGTATGAAAATATATTTAAATAGTTCTTTTGACAAGTCTGTTCCATAAACCAAGAGAATTTCCATCTTTACTGAACAGTAGAGGTCTATAGGAATCATAAAAACCTGATATCTTATCACAGGTCCCATCACTCACTATCATTTCTTTACATTAGCCCTGCATTCCTCTCTTGTCCGACTGATTATTCCATCGTTCAGACTGTAAGAAGATTCACAGGGTAAAGGGAAAAAATATCCAAACTTTCTGTCATTTCCATGTGTTGTAATAGCTTCGCCTAAAGTAATTACCTAGGCCATATATTCTCAGCCTCACTGGCTTGGCCAGATGGTGTGTTCCTCTCCTCTACAGACCGTTAGTTTATTTTAGCAAACCCTTGAGACGGCTTTAACATCCCATAAATGTAGTGGATGAAGGCCAGGTTCTTTCTAGGTTAATGATTTTGAGATCAGTATTTTTGAAACCTAAGCACTGTTTCAGCAAAGGGGAAAAAACTCAACAGATGGGAGGAAGGGTCACTATCAGTGATTATGGTGGCAGTAAAACAGCTTACATAAGGAAAAGAACAGACTGTGTGGCAGAGTTTAGTCCTTCCCCCTGGTTATGTGATAATAGATACAGAAGCAAATCAGCCTTGCCTGTTGCTTCACAGAGAGTCTTTAGGAGTGGAGATAAATGGAGAAATGACAATAATTATTCTCATGCTTTTTGGTTTGGCAATGTTTTAGGTACTGAGTTCTTTTTGCCAGAATTGCAAGGCCTGCCCTGAAATGAAGGGGAACATGTTATGGATTAACTTTTATTTGATAACATATAGTCTATAGCAAGTAATTTTAACATTTTTTGGAGAATAGTAATCTTTCAACAAAAGAAGGCTCTATGTAAATGAACCCAGTGTGACTACTCAAATTCAGCAAATCATTTCTCTGGGAGGGATAATTCTTTTTAATGACTATGATTATAAACAGTTCACCTAAAAAACAGTACCTGCAAAGACATGGGTGTTTCTCTTACAAAGAAATTCTAGAAAGGGAACAAAGGTGGGTTTTAAAGAAGGGAAAATATGAAGGATTAATAGTATATTTTGAACCATATTTCTTTTCTTCACACAAGTGCAGGGACGATAAGAGCCCATCTTGGCTTCAAGTTTGCTCTGTCTCTTTTGTCTTGATTTTGCTATCGCCAGAGAGCTTCATTTTTTGAACAGCATGTACAACAAAGATCAAATTAAAACACCTGAGATAGAAGTGGGGTGAAGGATGGGTATAAGAGGGGGAGTTGAGTATGGCTAAAGATCACTAATAGCTGATTTTGTGGGGGAATATATTTTTCCTTTGAATTTTATATTCATTTTTGAACTTAATATCCCACCTCCTAAACTATCTGCATTTGCTGATACATGTGTAACTGGTCTGAAAGAAGTATTGTATTGAAGATACCAGGAATCTGGATTAAATGTCATGAAGAATGGCCTTCAAAAATTGCAACACATAATTATAAATGCCTTTCTTATTGGCTAAAATCTTGAGGCATGTATACACTGCATGCTAAACTGATGCTTAGAAATTTTGGACCTCAAAGATGGCTGATGCTGCCAGTTTTACTTCTACTCTAGGGTTGATGGAATCAGTATGGGGGGAGTGGACCATTCCACTCCTAAATATGAGGTCATCAATGAAAACTGTCATTTCCTTACTGATAAGTTTTTAATTACCTTTAAGGTTTCACATTAAAACAAAATGATTTGACTCAAAAGATGCCATACATTTGAAAATGCTTGTACAAACTGTACAAATTGTGCTGTAGCTGTATCTCGAAACTTTTTTTTAAGAAGCGATCTTATCTACTTGGAAAATGTGCCTCCTTCTTGATTTCCATTCATTTATTTAAATATTTAAACGTAAAAAGCACTTAGCTCCCATTTGCCAAAATGGTTCATATCCTAACATAATCAAAATTACCTGTGCTGATGAAAGTAAGTAATGGGTCTGGAAAGAATAAGGGAATAATACTTTGCACTTTATCTTATTTCAAAATGTTTCTTTTATAAAAATTGGAGGAGGGTAGTTCCCTTTGTTCTTTAGTTCTCAAATTCTGCCTATCACAAAGCCCAGTTGCCCATCACACAAAAATAAAAAGCTTTCTAAATTCATGATAAGGAGCTGACAGCGTAAGAAGAGAGTCAGTGGGCAATAGTCAACATTCTGGGGAGCTTCCCACCTGTCTCAGTGTAATGTCAGTATATGCTATCTCACATTTCCTTTCAGCCCATTTCTAATTGTCCTGGGGAAAACAGTCTCGAAGTCTCCTTTAAGCACACAAGTCAATCAATTTTGATTCATCATCATAAGAACAAAACATTGCCAAGTTTTACATTTGGGTTAGTTTCCCATCATTTAAAAAAAAAAAAAAACATAGTAAAAAGCTCTGCCTTCACTTTCTGAACTGAGTTTAGGAATGCTTTTATCTCCCATTTGCAAAGAAGTTCTCCATTTATCCTGTGGAGTCACTGTCTAATCACGTTCCCTCACATTCAGGGGGGATCCCATCTGTTTACATTAGCAGTGAGCAGGCTAAGCAGAAAATGGAACAAAAAAATTCAGAGGTGGAAACAGTCTTGAAAATGTGTGAGAAATGCTCAGAAAGCACACATATATACGCATATTTTAGCAGCCTCCTGGAGACAATGGAAATCCCTCCTCTTCTTGAAAAACCTCCCTTCTTCCCTTTGCTCTCCAATTCCCATCCAAAAACCAGTGTTTAACAGCGGTAATGTTCCCAGAATGAAACAAAATGTGTTTCAGAGGCAGCATGGGAGGCTGAGAGCCATGAACATATGTGCAGCGTAATGGAGTACTAAAATATAGGCCTTTTTAATTAGACCCCAAAACTGCTTTTTTAACACTATTTTTTTTAAGTTAGAGAATTGCACGGTTTTCTGTCATATAGATTCATGCCACCGCCCAGCTTTCTTTTTAATTAATGCACAAATACAGGATACGTAATGGGTTGCCCAGCGAAGGCACATTTATCCTCACTAATGAGGATACAGTGTGAGAATGCTCACTTCTTGCCTAAGGCTCTGCTGTTTTCAGTTCTTCATCCTGTAATTGCAAGATTAAATAGTTTACACTGGATTTTGTGATTGGAAAAAGGAGAAACACAGTTCAGGAAGTTAAAAGTCCACTTGGATGTGGCATAGTTACCATTTCCTATTTGTGCCAAGATGTTAAAATTTTCCGGATGCAGGATTTCTGTCTTGCCAGCATCCACCCCCAACACCCCCCCCCCCAATTCTCAGAATAAAACCCTTTGGTTGGACAGAATTAAATAGTAAGAGTACGAGCTAGTCTAATGGATCAATAAGAAATACTGGGTCAGATGCCTGAAAAAAAGTTGAGGGAAAATGCTCAATGATGGCACACAAATGTTTGGATGGGGCGAACACCAGCTCATCAGGCCCTGAGCAGTAAGAGCGTCTCTCTTAGGTACTCTGCTAGATATAAAAATGAGCAAGAGAAAACCATGCCATCAAGCACAGCACCATCAAATGAATAAGATAGGACAGATGTAAACAACTGAAATATAAGGTAGACCAAGTTTACTTAAGAGAGTGCCAAACTATTAATGATGGGTAAAGCTTCTTGGCAGAGGTGGGAAATGAAATTGGTGAAAAGGTCTAGCAAAACATTTCAAAACTGGGCTTTTTTCGTTAAACAGAGAGTTAATTTGTTATTGAGGTGGTTGTTGTTTAACATCTTTTCCCTTGGCCACTGTTTTTGTGTACCTGATAAGATACAGACCAGGAAAGGAAGGAAGTGTTCAGTGAGAAGCTGGGGAAAGAGAAACTCAGGGATCTGAAAAGTTCAACGACAAATTAACAGTTGAAAATAAAAGCTTAGTGCAGAGATCTAGTGGTTTGCAAAAAAGAAGAAAATGACCAACATCTCACTTCTAATAGGCCTCATTCCATGAACCTTGGTGTAGGGATATCCTAGGTTCCTTTCATTCTGCATGCATAGAAATTTCAGTGGGGACCAAAATAAAACAAACAAGAAATATTTGCCATTGATATAAAAAGTATAAAATTGCTCTATTTCTAGATGGAAAGATACGTGATTCAAATTGCTTATTGACACGTGATTATAAATTCTACTAATGAGGGAATTCATATGAATAAATAATTTGCATGAGTTTGTATTAATAAATACTTTGTTTTGCTTCTTAAATGGCACAAGGAGATGTGGGTTACATAGAGAAAAGTTCTTTCTTATAAAGAGACTGGCTCTAAATTGATTTGTACAATATCTACTTAACACCTGTCAACACTACATACTGACAAGAACACTTTATCAGAAGGGAAGAGACCTGAGTTACAGTTCTGGTTCTGCCCATTACAAACACCGTATCCTCAGAGAACATCCCCCAACTTTCATCTGAAAAAATAAGCATAATATCCATGCTTCCTTTTTTTGTAGCAATTTCTGAGGGTTGATAGAGATATTTCATGTGGAAGTGCCTTACACATTTGCACATTAACATTCAATTAAATAGAATCTTGTGAATAGATGCTTTGAAATGTTAAATTAATAACAAGCTGAAATAAGCCTCTTGTAACTCAGCGGTCTAATCTCTTTACAAAGGAAAAGACTTGATGTTCAAGAAGTTCAAGGAAGTGATGTTTTCACATACCTTTGTTTCTTGCTGAAGTTAGTCCATTGCTATAACTTATCTAATGCAGAGAAAACGATTGGGGTTTCCAACAGTCATCTGTATTAAAGCTATATAAGTTAAACTTGATCCATTGAAAGCTTCTTTGGAATGAAATTATTTTAAATGGATAAATGGGGCCCAATATAATCAAATGTAGTTGATCATTGGATTCTGAAAAATCTTCAGGCAAGTCACTGCTAATCACCTTGCATCATGAACATATAAATCTAGCCACTTTAATCTCGATCTAATTTTTCAGTTTTTTCATCAGCATTGTTGTTTTATTTTGGAACTGTATTTCCAGAGGTTCTTTCTAAAGGTGCTTAATGGATCATTTGCTTATTTTGAATGAATTCAAACAGTCTCTGAAAAAAGCTCCGATAATGTAGTAATTTTTAGTTAAATTTACTTTAGCTAATCTTCCTTTAAAAAGCAATTAAATTGGTCTTAAAAGTACCAATAAAATTTTCATTTTGATGCTGTTTTCATTAAACTTCTTATAAATTGTGTTATTCAGGGATTGTATGTCAGAATCTTGCTGAAAGACGGTTTAGCTTCTTGTAACTAAATAAGTAGAATTAAAATGTTTACGCTCTACTTTAATCATGTGCTCATTTAGATTATTCGCAGCAAATCATTTTTACTTTTTCTCCTTCAAAAAAATCCCAAATTGAGGAAATACTTTCAAGGTTTGTTTGGATAGCTTATTAAAAGAAGAAGGAAGGAAGGAAGGAAAGAAGGAAGGAAGGAAGAAGAAAGGAAGAAAGAAATGAAAGAAAGAAAAGAAAAAAAGAGGAATGGAGGGGGTGGGGAATTACTGGAAAAGTATCTCACAAAACCAAAGGTAGAGAGAAAACAGCTACATTTCAGACAAAACCAAAGTAAGAACAGGAGAGCCAATAGGAGCCCTGATCCCTTCTGGATCTCATTTTGGGCTTGCATAGGCTTGTATCTTTGCTTCTCTCTTTACTGTTTCCCCCTCTCTAAATAAATTGTTTTACTGATGTATAAAAGTGTACAATTCAATGAATTTTCGCAAAATGAACTCACCAGTGAAATAATCACCCAGATTGCTAACTAGAACCGTACCCATGTCAGAAGATCACTTTTTTGCCTCTCCCACTCATTAGCTCTCTCCACCCAATGGTGAACTTCTATCATAAATTAGTTCTACCAGTTTTTGAACTTCATGTAAATGGAACTATACAATATGTAGTCTTTTATGTCTGGCCTCTATCACCCAATATTATTTTTGTGGGAGTTATCATCATTTTGTTTCGTTTCTTTCCATTGCTATATAGTATTCCTGTGCAAATATGCCACAGTTTATCCATTCTACTATAGTTGGAAATTCAGCTTGTTTACATATTTGGCTATTAAAAAAAATGCTTCTATGCACATACTTTAACTTGACTCTGGTGCACATATTTGTGCATTTCTGTTAGATGTGTACCTGGGAGTAGGAATCCTTGATCATAGGTTATGTGCATATTCAATTTCAGTAGATACTCTTAGACAAATTTCCAAAGTGGATATACCAACAATGTATGGCTTCTCCAATTGCTCCACACTCTTACACTGTAATAAGGTAAATATAAATTAAAACAGCAATAAGATGTTAAGATAACATAAAATTACATTATATTATAGTATTACATATTCAGGATAAAAGTAAGAGTGTATTAATTATAGCATTTTTCAAATCTAGAATTTTCATTTCATTTCCTTTATATAGATTCCTTTTCTCAGCAGAAAGTCTACATCTTGTCGTGAATTTTTGGGGACTCTTAGTCATAGTTATATTAAAGTCCATGTGAGGTCATCTGTGTGTTTTTCCTCTTGGCCTATTCTCTTGGTATGCCTTATAAATTTAAATTGAAGACTGGATTTGAAACAAAAACAAACAAATAAAAAAAAAAACAATTGAGAGGGTTTGGAAATCCAAGAGAAGACTTTCTTTAGCTTTTTGCATGTTAAGAGTAGGAGTAGGCCAACTTCATCCAGTCTTACCTTGAAATGATTTGGGACCAGATTTTAACCTTTTTAAGCTTGCTTTATCTAGTTGTTCAGATGTCCCAACTGAAGGATAAGCTGTTCACTAGGGTCGTTTGACTTTGGCAGGCTGTTTGCTCCTATCTCTATGTTTCAGCACAATGAGACTACTGATGATTATACTTAGGTTTTCAGCCTTTTAGCAACTGTTTTCTGTTTGGTTCCCCAGACTTTCAGTCTGTTTCATTTACAAATGACAAATGCTCCCAGGGGAAAGCAGCTCAGACTGTCAGGATTACTTGTCTGAGCTTCTCTTCTCTTCAAAATATTGGACCCTCAGCCTTGAGCTGCCTTGCTAGCCCTGAATGTCAAAATTTTTCTCCCCAGGTCCATGAGCCTCCTGAGGGCTAAATTTCGCTTCTATACCCCTTAGTCTACTCTTTCTGCTTGATTTATTAATGTGTTAGGCAACGCTACTTATGAATCAACAAATGGATTGAGGCAAAAAGCAGTATGGAATGTCATATTTACCTTAATGAGTTGCTCTTCTCCCAGAGATGTTGACCCATCAAGCACTGGCTGTTTTGATAACTCAATAATATTTCAAAGAGATTACTATTATATTCTTTTCAGTTTTTGCAATCATCCTTATTATGAAGATTGATGTGTAATAAGTTAGTCCACCATCACCAGAAGAAGAAGAACTCCTCTCTTTAATTATCTCTTCCACTGTATGCCAATATTCTCTGCTTTTTTTCAACTTAGGCTGACATTGTCCTTTCTGGAGCCTCATGACTTCCAAGTTCAATAGTCAACAGACATTAAAGAAAGCTTTGTGTGTCAGTTCCAGATTTTCAAGATGAATTCTAGTTGGTCAGGCATTATAACTGACACTGGGAGTTATGTGTGTCAGGGGTGTCATTTGGCATGTTGTTTAATTGACAGGGAATTGGTGAAAAAATTCTCTAAGAAGCAGTAGCAGAATTTGTAGAAGGGAAAAATGAAAACACTACTACTCAAAAACAAGCAGACTCAGAGAAGAAAGGCAGATAGCATAACAAACAGTCTGAAGTTGCAGTCTCCAAAGCCCTATTTCCTAAGGTGTTTTTTTGTTGTTGTTGTTGTTGTTTTGCTTTTGTTTTTGTTTTTAAAGCAAGGAGCTACCAAGTCACCTTTTCAAATTCAATAGTCGAAAAAACCTGTATGTGCTTGATTTAGTTTTAGTTGTATTTCTGTGACACATTCAAAACATCCTCATACATAAAACTCAACTTCTAGGTTAATAAAATTATCTGACATAACACAGGGTGAGAAAATAACAATTTTTAATTCTTCTCACACTTGTATTGCTCAGTTCTGTTGATCCTCTTTACTAAGTCCTTGATCTTATCACACAGCTATGGAGTGATTTGTAGTGTTTCGGTTTCTTTTATATTTCCAACTGTGAAACATTCACCTTAAGAAATTAGACTCTCTCAGGTAGCCTTCTAATATTTTCTGAAAAATGCTGGCTCTCTGCCATGCCCATGTCACCGTGCCCGCACAGTTCTACAGTTGTTTGTAACCTGTGCACTCTGTTCCCTAATACGTACCCTATTTTCATGTAGGAATAGATGGGGCTTTTCAAATCCTGTTCATCTAAAAGAATCCCTTCTTATGTGGCTCCACTTTGAAAAGAGAAAGTCCTTCATTGAAAATAGAGGCTCTGTATAACACTGAAACATTTCACCCCCAAAGAGCTCAGAACCTATTTGTGGTTTATTTCCACGTTGGATAATTCCATAGTCTTTACATTCTGGCTTAAATCTCTTCTTGAAATAGGCCATTCTAAAGAGAACTGTAAGTAATTTATAACCCTTGTGGAATACATTTGTTTATTCATTGAAGAAATATTTAATGGATAAGTCTTATGTATCGGCCTTATTCTAAGCACTGATGACAGAATGGTGAAAAAGATAAATAAGGTTCCTCCCCTCAAAAAGGTTACATTCTAGTAGTGGAAAACAAGAAGTAATGGCAAATGAGGAAACGCGTTTGAATAATTATTTCAAATAATAATGAAAGCAATGAAGAAAATAAACTAGCGTAATATAAAAGAAAGTGCAATTATTATGGGGAAATGTAAGATATGGTAGGAAAGGTAGAATGCTTTGAGGAGGTGACATTTAATCAGAGACTCAAAGGATTAGGTGTCAAAAATCTAAGAAAAGTGACCCAGGTAGAAGCAAGAACAAACGCCGATATGCTTGTGCTAACTAGCCTGCAATGACCCCTTCTTCTTGGTACTTATGCCTTTGTATAGTATCCTGCCAGAATGAATAGTGCTAACTTGTGTAACCAATATGGCAAAGCAGAAATAATGGTGTGTGACTTTTGAACCTACATCATAAAACAACATTGAGGCTTCCATCTTGCTCTTCTGGACCACTCATTCTTGGGGAAGCCAGTTGCCATGTGGTGAGAACACTCAAGCAAACATATGGCTAAGGCCATGTAGTAAGGAACTAACACATCCTACCAAGAGCCAGTGAGGAACAGAGGCCTCCTGCCAACAGCCATGTGAATTAGCTATAGTGGAAATGAATTGTCAAGCACTAGGTTAGCCTCCAGATGACTGCAGCCCAGACCAACATCTTGACAGCAACTTCGTGAGAGACCTCAAGCCAGAACTTATCAGCTAAGTCACTCTCAACTTCATGAACCACAGAAAATGACAAATAATAAATGTTTGTTCTTTTAAGCCACTAAGTTTGGGATAAGCTGTAACACAGCAGTTGATAACTCATGTAAAGTTTAGTAATGAAAGTGGAGTGCTGTTATAACAAATACCTAAATATGTGGGATTGGCTTTGAATCCAGGTAGGAAGAAGATTGATGGACTTTGAGAAGACGAGAGTGAAAACCTAAAGTGCTTTGAACATAGTGTTGGTAGAAGCCTGATGGCTTTGGAGGCTGATAGTAAGGGCTTAAAATGAAGGAAAAAGTATCTTTGTTATATATTGGTAGAAAGTTTAGCACCGCTATTAACTGTAGCTATGTGGAAACTAGAAAATGTTGTTAATGAATCAAGTGATCTAGCTAAAAAGATTTCCAAACATCTTCTCAATTATAGTAAAATGAAAGAGGTAAGCAAAAACTTAAAGAAAAATATATTAAACAAAAAAGGAGACTGGACTTGATGGTTTTATAAATTTCAAAAAAAAAAGAAAAAAGAAAACACCAATAAACAGTTCTAAGTACATTTAAAAAAAAAAAAAGAAAAGAAAGAAAATTTCAAGCCTCTTCCAGATGGCAAACGATGCTAAAATTAAGAAACGGTTTTCAGGAAAAGATGAAACCCAAGGTCGTGCTGGGAAAACAATAAAGCCAAGGGGATGACAGTAAAAATCATTTACCAAGACCTTATAAAAAGCTAACGTGGCACCTCAGAAACCTGCAGGAAAACAATACGATTTCTAAGAAGCTTAAGGTCCCTCAGCATTCTCCAGGGAAGGCCAACGTAGAGAAGGCATTATCGTAAAGAAATTTCTGGATATGGGTTTTACCTAAAGGATTGAACTCCAATGCAACTAACAAGTAACCCACAGAGTTTTTAAAGTGATTATGTTGGCAGAAATACTGCCAGCTTGGACTGAAAAGGATAGAGACAATACAAAATGAAAAGAACACCTTTAAAATTCTGTTGGGTGGAAGCAGGCTAAGGAAGCTTTGCAGCAGCAAACATAAACTACCTTTTGTGGAAAAGAAAAGATGAGTGAGTGAATGGAACCAAGAGATCAGAGGGCAGAACCAAGAGCCATGCAGAGTTACTCTTGGGTCAGAGAAAGATTAGGTTCTAATCAAGGAACTTCCAACATTTGTCTGGCTGGATTTCAGTGACTCCTGTGTGCTTCCAATTTTACGTGGTTTTGAGTGGGTATCCTAGGCTTATCCCAGCATTGTATGCTGGTGTTAAAGGGGACAGATAAGTTATTGCTACAGTTCATAGATCTTAAGATCAAATGAAACAATACTAGAAGAGCTGCACTGAGGAGCCTCATCTGCACTGGGACCTTTATTTAGATGACAAAATTGGATTTTGAGCTGGTACTATGATAGAATGGGACTTTTGAGGGTTATTTTTGGGGGGTTGGTATGTTTTGCATGTAGGGAATATGTAGATCATTATAGGATAGAGGGAAGTGGTAATCCCACTACCCCTGCCTCCTGGGAGCACCTTCTCATATTGAATAGGACTGACTTTTGTAATCAGTAGGATATTTTGGAAATGACAGAGTGTAATTACTGAGGCAAGACTATACAAGCCCTTGTAGTGTCTGTCTTGATCTCTTTCCTCACTTCTTCTGAGGGAAGCCTGTCGCCATAATACGAGACTACTCAGACAGCCTTATGAAGAAGGCCACGTAGCAAGGACCCTAGGTCTTCTACCAACAATCAGTGAAGCTGAGAGGCCTGCTGCCAGTAGCTATGTTAGTGGATCTTCTACTTCTGGTCAAACTTTTGAGTGAGGGCAACGCCAGTAAGCATCTTAATTGCAATACCCTTAGAGATCTCAATCCAGAATCACCAGCGAAGCCACCTCAGATGTCTGATCAACAGAGACTGTGCTGTAATATATGTTTAGGCCAGTATTTGGGGCGGGGGTGGGGTAGGGGGTTTGTCATGCAGTGGTAGATAACCAATATGGTTTCAGGAAGAGCAGGGACAATAGAGTTGAAGCATTGTAAGTAAAACAGAGAATGATAGAAGATGAATTTGGAGAGATGTTCCCAGGTAGATTATATTGGGAACTGTAGACTATGATAAAGAATTAAATTTTATTACAAATTCAATTGAATGTCGTTGAAGAGTTTCAAATACGGGCATAATATACTAAGGAGAAAGAAAAACAAAGCAAATTTAATTGTTCATTCATCTAACAAATATTTGTTAAATGCATTTTTGTGGCAGATATTGAGCTAGGTACTATGATGAACAAGATACATAAAATACCCCCTTCACATTATTTACATTTCAAGTGTTCATGTTCATAACAAGTAGACAGACTAAAAGTAAAGGTTAAACATATATTGTGACAGATTGGGAAGGAAATTAAGAGTGGTAGTAAAGGAGTAGCACGATGACAGAGGGCAAAATGAAAGAAGCTTCATAGAGGTCAGGAAGACCTCATGAAGATGATTAGGTTTAAGTCCAGACCTTTGGGAAGAGAAGGCACCAGGCATGGGAAAGTGGGTGATAACTATCTTTGGGCATGTTGAAAAGGTCTTCAAGTGGGAAAGAACTTGACAGAATAAAACAGAAAAGAAACAGATGGTTACCAGACATAGTGTAGTGATCATTTTGTTAGGTATATTAATGTTGAATAACTATCTTGTACACCTGAAACTAATACAATATTGTACACTAACTATATTTTAATAATGAAAAAAAATTAGTGTGGAGAAAAGAGGGGGGTGGGATAAGATGGGCTTGGGAAACTAGGTAGGAGTGAGATCATAGAAGGCCTTGGGAGCCATAAAATGAAGTTTGGACCTTAATGTAAATGGAGTGAAAAACCACTGGAAGTTGTCAAGCAAGTAAATATTAAGATCTGATTTATGTTTTAAAACAATCATCTGATGCTATGCGAAGAAGAATTTTTTAAATATTTTACATAAACTATAACTAATTTCTATGAAATAGATAAAGTATTCAAATTTATATTTTGAAGAGAACAGGAGGAAAAGCACAAAGACTCATTAGTGGGCTTTACAACAACTTTGGCTTCAGAAAACGTGTCATGGATTAGGCTAGTGGCCTAAGAGAAGTGGATGGAACAGATGGATACAGGATATGCGAGTATTTTAGAAATAGCTGTTGAAATTGCTGCTAAAGCAAATGTAAATTTATTTTGGTCCCAATTGCTAAAGAAATTTATAATACCTCTTGAAATCATTAACAAAATAAGGAAGGAACTAAATTAGTAGGTAATGCTAGTTCACTGACCTTGCCTAAGGTATCTGAGAAAGCAAGGAGAAAACATATATGATAATGTGTAATGATAAATCCTATAGATAGAAAATGCCAACAAGGTGTGATGGGGCAAGTATAATGAGAATGATTATCTGAGGTGGATCTCTCTGTATTTAGAAATTAGACGTCAAATCTCCCTCTTCACATGCATGTGAGCATTGATAGGTATTTATTTATTATGTATGTAAATACTTTATATGCAGTGTAGGTGCATTTTTGCTACTAACCAGAATGTCTCATTGCTTTCCTGTGTACCCCTCATACAATTTTAATGTTGTATTGTATAGTATCCTCAGTACATTATTTTCACTTTGGGGGACTCTGCCCCATCCCCATTTTTTCAAAGAAAAATTTGTTCAGTTCAGGTTGATTTTATTATATTTCTTAGATCCATTACAATATTTTCTCCAAGAATAATACCAATTTGGCAATTGAATTACCTAGAGATTGCTGATAAATATCTGAAATATTAGCTATTATGTTTTTTCTAGGCATTTGTTTAAAATCAAGCATTCTTTTCTTAACAATTGTTCAAGTTGATTTCCATAACTCTACCATGTGTTTGCACTTAAAGTTTCTCATCCTCTTAGTTGAAGCATTATATATTAAGCCATATTGTGTTCAAGGAGGCAAAGGAAGCTGCAAAAGTGTGTCTCCAGTTAAAAGGTAATTACCATGTAGCAATACGTTTCTCCCAAGGACATTCTTCACAAATTTTGTAGGACAGGGCATGAAGGGAAAACCTCAGCTTAGAAATTTGGAAGCAACATGAAACTTGTAGTGTGGAATCACAGCCTTTCCTATTCTCATTTCCAACAGAAATCTGTGCTTTGTGGTCCCCACCTAAAGTGATATTAACTTTAATGATTATCTGATTCCTTCCTTCTTTTACGTTTTATTCACCACCTACTCTTGTTCACCCATCTGCTTCTTTTCGCTGTCTATAACTCACAAACTGTATCTCCTCATGAAGTCAGCTACCATTTCTATACCCATTCCTAATCTCATTTCACCCAGTTCTTATCTGTTATTCCTGATTTTCATACCTATAATACAATATGTGTACATAATTATATGTGCATATGTACAAAGATATACAAGTGTAAGAATTTTCATGTACTTGATGAGTCTGTAACACAATTTGATTTTTCACACTTTCTTCTATCCCCCTACTTAAACGTCTTCTTTTTCATAATTCTTAATCTCAGCTAGAATGAGACCACACACCCAGCTTTAATACTCTTGTTTCTGAGTTAGAGTTTTTTAAGGATGAGAGCTCAACACTCAAAAACATAGAGCTTTCAGCCCTGGAGAGTTTTATTACCACTTGGGAATAACAGAAGTTACTGGAGATGGATGAGAAGAGCAGGCTTTTTTAGTAGTCAGGGGAAGAAATTGCTGAAGTATAAAATCATGCTGGGGAATGGAGTATGTTCTCTGGATAAGAGCTATTCCAAATTTCTTTCCTTTTTACTCATGATAAATGCACATGCTGAACAATGTGATATACATATATCACATATATAAATACAAACAGATATATTTATATACATACACATTTGAAGAAAAAATTTATTAGCTATATAACCACAGTCAAGTTTAAGAAATAGAATACTGCTGTTTTCCAGACACAAAAACAACAAACAAACAAAACCTATGTGCGCTACGTCAGCACACCCTGCCTTTCCCTCAAGGATAACCAAGAGTCTAAATTTCGTATTCAGAATCCCCCTAATTTTCTGTATAGTTTTACTACATAAAAGTTGGCAAATGCTCCAAAGGGTAAAGCAGTACAAAATGTCATGTTCACCTTACTGAGTGTCCTTCTCCTGAGGACCTGTCCCCCTCAAGTCCTTGCTTCCTCAGGACCCCCGCAATGCCTTCAAACAGAAGTCCTCTCACGTGGTTGGTTTTATCCAGCTCTTCTAGTTATTCTTGATAGGACAATGGGATGGATATGAGCTAGTCCCTCCATTCCAGAGGCAGAATTCTTTCCATATTTAACTACTATAAATAAAAGCACAATGAGTTATGAAGAAACCTGAATCCAGAGTGGGAGGCATCTTATATGAGAGAAGATTGGAAATGTTTACAGATTTGCCAGGGAGAAAAGAGAAAAGGCATTTTAGACAGATGGAATCAGGCAAATTAGTGGGGATGTGGAATGGGGAACTGCAAAGAGTCCTAACTTTCTTGCATCCTGCTTTCTCTTAAATGCTGAGGCTTGTCTATTCCAAGTTGTCCTGAACACTTGAGTACTATCTCTTTCTTTAAGAATTGGAGAATCAAAATTTACATTAAAGAAGGCCAAGGTAAAGCATATCGGTATGAGTTCTCTTTTAAGAACCCCTCCTTTACTGTCTTTCTCAGGGGGACTTTCAGTGCTGTGTTCTCCCAGAGCGGTTGTCATAAGCCCATCACTCACCGTTAACCTCTGATGTGTGGGAGCTATGTATGCTCTACTGGCCACGTGCCTGATGTCGTGCTGCCAGGCTCTGGGTAGTTTACGGAGGATCTGCTCTGTGTCCACTGCTCTTGCCTCAGGGACGTCATCATTGACTCAGGGAGCCTCCATCTAAATACATGAAAAGTCAATTCGCTTTAGTAATGACTCATTAACACCTGCTATGTCTGGAATGGCACTAATTCCTGTGATTCAAAAACGAATAGAATGTGTACCTGTATACCAGGAAACATGGACTCAAATTACCTGGTTGTAATAACAAAATACTTCTGGACAGTAAAAATGTCTGTCAATGGAGAATGACTATGATATAAACATTCAATGGGATATTCCAAACAAGTCAAAATTAATTCTTTTGAATGCATCAACATGGGTACATCACAGAGACATATGTTCGCTGAGGAAAAATACATTGTTATCTTTTATATGAACCATGACCACACACATACGTACAAACATGTGCACTACTAATCACGATAGAATTTAACACGGGCCCTTAAAAACACTTAAAATGTATTTTATTCTCATAATAACCATATGAGTTAGACTATCTTATTATCCTCATTTTCCAGATGAGGCAACTGAGAAGTTTATTAACTTGTTCAAGGTCACACAATTAAAAAGTGGCAGAGCTGGCTTTAGAGTCTTTGCTCTTCAATGCCATGCTATACTGCCTCATGGAAACCTGACACTCTCGATGGGCAGATGATTCACCAACTTCATGATAATGCATCCCTCTCAAGGGGAAAAAGGAAAATGCAATAAATGGTAGGATTTTATTCTATAAATAGTATATTATTTTTTAAAGAGAAAGAAGAAAAGAGACCTACAGCAAATTTGACAATATTAAAATTTGCTTTATTTCAAGCGTCTCATATTAATTCCCCTTGTTTTCTGTTCATTTAAACTCTGCAATGAATTGAAATATGTTTAAAAAGATAAGTAAGAAATGGACTTTGTGGCTAGTAAGAGGTAACCATGAAAATAAAAATTATTTTGGTACAATGTTATTGTTACAATTAGCAAAATAATTAGAGCATTTGGATGTTTGCAAAGCATTACTACCTCATACATACACAGCCCTGGGAAATGGATAAGACAGGTGTTTAATGATTTGATATATAAGCAAACTGGGGCTGAGAGAGGTTAAGTACCCTGCTAAGGCTGTGCAGCGATTAGCTGTTGATAAGCCAGTTTTTGTTGCCTTATCAAATGATGATAACGTAGCAGTCCTCTCATTAGAATAGTCCAGAAACACACCAGGCAGGAGAAAGTGCCTAGAAGGAAAGAAATCCAACGAGCTTGTCACTAACTTATCCATATCTTTTTATGCTTCCTTTTCTCCTCTTTATCAGAGATCATGAGTTAAAGCATGAGGAACAACTTTAAAATCTTCCCTTTCCCATCTCCCCACCATGACCACCATCACCCTGTCAGAATGAGGAGACAGAGGAAGCAATCTAATCTTCAGGCTTTCTTTTAGACCTGTGCTCTTCAATATGGCACCCACTAGCTACATGGGGCTAATGAGCACTTCAAATGTGGCTAGTGTTGACTGAGAAATTGAATTATAAATTTTATCTAATTTAAATTTAAAAACTGAAGCAGTGTAAATTATGTTTTCCATCAAATGCAACTTTACTACTTTTAAGACATTGCACTTTAGCATTGCTTCATGTAAGATACTATTGTTATATTAGAGTGTGCATGTTAGACTTGTTTCTAGTTTTACACATAAATGTGTCACCAACTGAAATCTAACTGACTAGTTAGATCTAGTCAGTGTCAGTGAATTCATTCAGTCTGAATGATTTTTAATATCCAGATGTAACATTGTAATATGTAATATGTTTATTTGAATACATTATATAAACAGCACAAGTTCAGTGATTCATGTAATGCACAATTCATTTAATTCAACATTGATATGGAACTTGAATCTACCTGCTCTATTACAATTTTGTAAGTTTTCCTTCCCAGTAACATGCTTTATGGAATTGTCTGCACCTGATCATATGTCATATGTCTTAAATACTTAATCTTTTTCATAATGCTATAACCTCCCCACCAAATTTTTACCTTGAAAGCTTAATAAAAAGCATTTAGGGGCTTATCAAAGTGAGAAAATCAAAAAAGACCCAAGCCCTGACTCAATAATCTTTCCCCTGCTCCTGTACAGCTATAAAAGGTAGGTGGGTTTACAGGATGTAATAGGGCCAGAAATTCCCCACTCAGACTCTAGGAAGGATAGGAAACCAAGTAGCTTTACTTGTCACAAAAGTGGAAACTAGAAGCTTGGAGGTGAGTACGCATGAGTGCAGAAAGGTAGAGGGAACCCCCTCACCCTGAATCGCATGGTGGGAATAGCTGCCCTTTACCAAGAACCTTTTCCATTCCTGATGAAGCTGGGAGATGGGTCCAGCTCGCCACCTCTTAGCTTACATAGCCTTAGTGAAAATATATAGCAGTTCACCACTTGCCTGACTTCCACCCTTGTGCCACTCTAGAGCAGCAGGAAGCTCAGAATTTCCAGAGCGATGTGTGTTTATGTAGGGAGCTCACCGGGAGACATCCACAGGCCTGTTTACCTCCCAACCCCAAATGAAAGTGACTAATGCTCAATGTCTCTGATCACAGGCTATCCCCATTCCCCTTCTATCAGCACCGGAGAGACTGCCGAGAGCTCAGTGCGAGTGGTACCTGTGTGTGAATGTGTGCGTAGTAACCTTAGCTATCTGACTGCTGGACACCATGGATCCAGGATAGGAGTCCCGGAAAACATATGCCCTTTCTGTACTTTTCCTTCCCCAGACAGGAAAGGCCTAAGGGAAGAAGGAACAGAGGAAAGGTTTGGCAAAGACGGGAGTGGAAGGAGAACATGCTATTTGTTTACAGGCTTGGACTTCGTCTTCAAGTAGTGTGCAGGTCATTCTCTGGCTATTCAATGGATTTAAATATAGCACCATGAAAACTGATCCCTAGCTAAGATCTGGTCTCTCATCCCATAACAGTCCACCTCTGAAGGGGGTCACAGACAGCAATATTCTCCCCAAAACAGTGATTTTTTACACCTATAATAGTCGCCAGCAGTAAGTTTATATAGGATAGGGTAGCAGGTGGAAGGTGTATTATTGCTGTGATGGACACGAGCAGGCAGAGTCTATGAACACAGTAACACTGCTTAGAGATCTGTTGTGTCAAAGTTTCTGAGAAGTGACTGTATGAAACATAATTTCTCCCCACTGGGTGGGTACCTTGGCATGGGAATCATCTCCACAGTCTCTTCATTGGCCCTGCCTTGGTGTTTACATAGATACATTGCAGACACCAAGATTCTCTTAGCCACAAGTGGAAATGTTCATCGTGAAGACACAGTGCCTGGGGACAGGGGTGCATGTTAAAAAGAGAAAATAGCAAGGAAGAGCTGGGCATAGAGTGGGAATGGAAGCAAAAGAATGAAAAGAGGAAAGAATGGACTGGTTGTGGGAAGGAATAGAAATGTTCCCATCACCCATTATCATCCATCCCTCTTCTCCCTACAGACACACACGACCTCTAATTCAAGCCCCACCTCCTTGTGTCTGATTAGGGCACAGTAGAGGACAGTAGAGCACAGTAGGGCACAGTGGTGCCATTTTGGCAAAAGTGTTCATGCTTGATGATGACGTGCAGATTTTATCCTTGTTGCAAATAGTTTAACCATCAGGTGGGGTATTACACTGTGATCTTCATTGACTTGTCAGAGCTTTAGAGATTCCTCCAGAGACACACAGAACTCGTGCTCCACAGGTGAGTCCTGCACCTTGTGCCAAGGATTCAGCCCCTCTTGAGACCAATGAAGCCTAAGTAACCAAAGTCACCAAATGATCCCCCATCCTCAACCACTTCGATGCCAGCTGGGTCAAAGCAGTTGAAGGACCAAGTGAAGTAGCTGTAGACAAAGAAGATTTTTAAGAGACTGACTTTAAGAGACTGAGGGAGCAAAGGGGGTGAGGGGGTCCCCATGAAAGCTGTAGTGAAAAGATGTTAAAGCCACCTGATAAACCACAACTGGTTTCTAGGTCAAAAGGGGTGGAGAGAGCAGAGGCAGTATAGTTCATCCTGGCTCCATTTCAATCCCTCCATTCTGCCCTAGATCTCATATCATGGACCTAAAGAAGGAAACTTTCGCTCCTAAAGAGAGTAAGCGTAGTCTATAGCCCTGGAAGACATTTTTCTGCTCTTAATAACATACTTAATAGTATTGTACATCCATCACTTTATTTGGTTCTCTCAACTTGAAGTTTAGGGAAGCTGAGTTACCCGATAAATGGAAGAGCCAGGACTAGAGAATTCATAGGATACACTTCTCCTTGAGTCCATGGACCAACGCTATCTCAGCAAGGGAGAGATGCTGGCTTAAAAGAGCTGAATGACTGGCCTTAGGTCACACGTCAAGTCATCCTTGGCTTCTAGATCATCTCTTATCTCGAGAGACACGTGGGATAAGGCAACTCAGACAGGATGTGCACATGCAACAGGGCTAGACAGCGACATGTCTGAAATGAAGTAGGAACAAAGTCCCAGTAGGATCCCACGCCCTCATTCTGCCTCAAGCACTGTCTCCCCTTCCCTGACTCATGACCACATGAGTCAACAGGAGAGCCCCCAAAAGCAGGAGAGCTGTTTCTCTGGAGTCTAGAAAATTTTGTCAAATGTTTTATGTAACACCAAGGTTGTACAACTCCAGAGGGCATTATTCATTCACATTTTAAAGAATTGTGCCCTAGGAGGTGAACTGACATAAAATAAGACAGGAATGAGGATCCCTGGAGTCATATAACCTCAAGTCCTAAGCACCTAGTGCTGGGACAACTAAGATGCATGAATCATCTGGCACCTTGGAGATGGAGCGGGCACAAAGTCCTTAGAACCCAGCTGCTGGGACCACAGATTTCTCTCTTGAACCAGGTCCTAAGTAGATTCCTCGGACATACCTCAGTGCTGAGTTTCCATTGAGAACTGAGATAGGCTTTTCAGGCTCATGACAGAAGCCTAGGAGACCTTGCATCTATTCAGTTACCCAGTGGGACAACCACTAGGCACATGTGGTAATGAATAATCTAATTAAAACAAAATAAAAAATTCAGATCCTCAAGCCAGACTACCCACATTTCAATTACCTAATAGCCGCATGTGTCTGTCTTGTGGCTATATTAGGTAGTGCATATATAGAGCATTGTTTTTCCTCACAGAAAATACTGTTGGACAAAGAAGTTCTCTTAGTCCTATAATCCAGAATCTAAATTAGCCTCTTATTTTCCTGTGGACAGCTTTGGGTTTCATTAGGAAGGCCAAGTGAGTAGGTGGGGAGGAGCAAGTCCTTGGCAGATGCCTGCCCACGGGAGAAGGTTGAAATGGCCAGGCTTGAGCAGTCAATGGCTGGAAATATTAGGGCAGAAGAGATGGGGCTCCCTGGAAATAAGCTTTGTGGACAGCATTTGTGAGGAAGTAGTGATGAGTTCTACAAGTTACAGGGTCCTCTGTGGAAGTAACTTCTCTATCGGGTCTTCTGCTTTGGATTATCATTAGAGAAAATGTCCAGTTGGGTGAACAGAATCTTTTGATTATCTAGTAAGCACACACAGAAATGAGCTTATCTGAGGGCAGAATTGTGTAGATTGTCAAAATGTCTTTCCCCATGCACAAAGGATATAGTGGGGGTGATACCTATCACCTGTTCCGTACATGAAGAAGAAGAGAATATAGCTACATGAAGTGTATATGCAGTCCATAAATTAAAAGCACTTGACATTTGCTATAACCCATCCCCATGATATGAATCATCCACTGTCCAGTAAATGGGTTATGCTGAACATTTGCATTCATTAGCTGAGCTGTCATAAAGACAGAGTGTTGGAATTGTTACTTCTAGTCCTAATTCTGAGCATTAGACACATGGGAAACAGGCAGACTTTGGTCATGTAACCCATAGCAGGTCTCTACATGTGAGCCGCCATTAGCATCTTTCTTCTCTCTTACTGTGCTTTACAATGAGTGCTAAAGAAATGCTTTAGGAGCTGGAGAAAGCTGTCAGATCCCCTGTGAGATTAAATGCACTAGCTCAACAGAACAGAAAGGCAAAAGGCAATCTGCTCCTGCAGGGGACACTTGCTTTGGCTTGCAGCTGTCAGGAAAAGAGGGAGTTCAGTGCCAGCAGTAGAAATGGACTCTTCCTTCAGCCGCTTAATGACCTGATTTTCTTGGAAAAGTATCATTTTCTTGGGTATGCCCATTTAGAGACTTCAGAGAAAATATTTCACCCCAAAGAATTTGCTTTGTCTTCAAATTGCTTTGATTATATGCAAACCGTCCAGAACAAATATATGCTTTCCAGGAACTCTAAGTCCTCAGAGTTGGCCTGGTTACTGTTGGGGTTAGCTTGTAGGTTCATATCTCCATTAGGATATGATCACTTCCCATGCACTCTGCAGACCAAGACCACTAACTTCCAAACCACCCCCAACTCCCAAAATATGCCTTTCTGCTCAGGCCCAGCAGAGGGTCTAAATGATGGCAGAAAATATGAGTTTTTTCTGAATTATCAGATTCACTTTGGTGACAGAGCGTACCTCTGAAATCATACTCCATCACAGACACCTGCTTCACTGTGGGCAGAGGGAAGAAGTGATGGTACAATCAGCTCTCCTAAGCTGGTATGAACTAGCTCCAGCGTGCTGCTGGGCATGTGTCTCTTTCTCTCACATTCCACCTTCAGTTCACAAGTAATTCCAATTGGCTCTACCTGCAAACCATACGCAGACTCCAACTCCTTCTCAGCCCCTGCACTGTACCATTCATGTTCGGGTCACCACCATCTCTCATCTGGAATTTTATAGTGGCTTTCTAACTGATCTCTTTTACCCTATAGAGTCGGCTCTGAGCCAAAGAGATCCTTTTGAAAGATAAATCATGTCACTTCTCTGTTCAGAACTTTCTAGTAGCTTCTATCTCACCAGGTGATGTAAAAGCCATCAAATAGTACACCATTCGTACTTTATTTTTCTGTATTTTCTTTATCACCTTCTATAGTAATTTACTGATTTATCATTTATCTGCCTTCTCATTCTATTAATAGAATGTAAGCTCCACAAGGTCACAGATTTTTGTCCCTTGTGTCTGAAGCCTCAGGTCCTAGAAAAGTGAATAGATACGTACAGAGAGTGCAAAAAAAAAATGTATACACATTTTAAGAAAGGAAAAAAAAAACTATTAAAATTGTAATACAATGAATAATGCTAGCACTCATTTGATTAATGCCATATTTTGAGTGAATGTTATACTCATATTGCTATCGTAATTCAATTCAAATTTGAAAAGTAATACATAGATAATATCTCTTAAAATGTGTACATTTTTTTGGCACCCCTGGTAGTAAGCATTCAATAAATAACTGTTGAATGAATGAATGAATGAATGAATGAATGAATCTACCTCTTGACTACTTTGGCCTGGTTGCTCCTTATCTTGCTATGCTCCTGATTCCTGGGCCTTCCCTGCCCCTAGCTGTAATGTGTCCTGCTTCACTCCTGGCCTGGGTCACTGTCTTCATCACACCTCACACTCAGTGGGTCAAGGCCTGACCCTGCCCTCGTTCTCACCCATTTCCAGCTCTGCTGTTTTGATCTACTTCATTGCCAGCCACAACTAGGTATAACACATTTCTTTTAGGCTCCTAACATCTTCATATTTTTAGAAACCTGCCCAAATGAATAATGATATAATCCATTTGCTTTCCTATATCTGACACCATAAGGATCACTAAAACGTAATCATTTAAATGAATGATTATACTTATATATTAAGCAAGTAAAAATCATCACCAGGTGTAAGTACATAAGAGGGTAGTGAGCAAGTAAATGATCAGAGTCATGGTAACTAATGTTTATTGAGCTCTTACTGTATGTGGGGTACTTTGTCTGGTGTATCTCTTTTCACATCTTTCTATATCCACTTTTGTCAACTTAGATCAAAAGTTTGGACTTGTGAAGTAGCCCTTCAATCAGAATCATTGCTTTTCCCTTTTTCCCTTACAGTATTATTGTTCACACCACAGTCTCCTTGACTTCTAAAAGTATTTTAAAACACTCTGAGCCCTCTCACCATACTTAATAAAATCCAGACTCTTCATCAGCATCCAAAGATAATATTTAACATCAGTGGGTGCTTACTATTTTTAAGCCTTTTCTGAATGCTCTCTGTAATTTTATCATATTTAATGCCCTCAACAATCTAAAGAGGTAGAAAAAGAGGCATGAAGAGGCTAAATGGTTTATTCAGTGTCACGTATTTAATAAGTGGTAAAGCTGGGATTTGAACCCAATCACTTAATCACTCTGCTGTTCTGTTTTCTGAATGAGTAAACTGACCAAAGGTACCACCTCAACTTCATCTCCTGCCGTGACCTTCACCTCCCAGTCTGTACCTCAGACACACAGGCTCCCTTCTGCTCCTGAAACACATAAAATGCAATGTCCTCCCTCAGCAAGACTTTCCTGGACCGCCCAATCTAAAGTGAAGTCCTCTCTCTCATAGCATTCAGTTCTTTTCCTTCACAACGTTAGGCACAATCTATGGACTTCCTGTTTGCTTACATACGAGGTCAGACAATTAAGTTTCGCGAACTCATCCTAGAAAAAGTGCTACATACCTCACTGCTGAATATCAGTACGGTCACCTATGAAGTATTCCCCTTCGGAAGTTATGCACCGATTCCTAGTCCACCCTTCAAAGCAATGTTGGAACTCTTTTTCTGGTATGGCCCTCAGAGCTGTTGCTGTATTACCCTTGATGTCCTGAATGTCATCGAAATGTCTTCCTTTCAATATTTCCTTTATCTTTGGGTAAAGAAAGAAGTCATTGGGGGCCAGATCAGATGAGTAGGAAGGGTGTTCTAATACAGTGATTTGTTTACTGCCTAAAAACTCCCTCACAGACAGTGCCGTGTGGGCTGGTGCATTGTCGTGATGCAAGAGCCATGAATTGTTGGCGAAAAGTTCAGGTCGTCCAACTTTTCCCACAGCATTTTCAGCACTTCCAAATAGTAAACTTGGTTAACAGTTTTTCCAGTTGTTACAAATTCATAATGTATAATCCCTTTGATATCAAAAAAAAGGTTAGCAACATCGTTGCAACAAGTTCACGTACTTAATTGTCAGAACTCCTATTTACCTTTTTCCCGCACATATCTATTTTATTCAAAACAGTCTACACCTAGAACTTTTCCAGTTCTTAATAAACATGTGCTGAATCCACGAATGAACCAATTCATTCAAAATCTTCAGGACAAACTCTGAAGAGTACTCGTCTCTATTGACAGAGACAGTAAATGACTCACCCAAGGTCACAGAGTGTGTCAGTGGTAAGCCTGGACTGGCATCCCAATCTTTCTGGTTGCAAAGTCCCAGCAGGATATGCTGCTTCCCAAGGTTTTCTGGCTTTGAGGACCCTAAAGAAGAAGATTACTAAAGCAGCTGGCAGATGGGCTTAATAATCTCCTCTATAATTATCTGCAAATTTGTAAACCTTGAAGTGAAAAATAAATCCTCCCTACTCAGGTTTCTCTTTAGAGTGATGACTGAATGACCGAACAGAGCCTCATGGTGGGGCTGCACTGAACAAATCACAGCGCAAGGAGGCAGCTAATTGCCCAACTTGATTGCAACTGCTAATCACAGTCATAGGGAAAAAAGTGTGGGGAATTAATTAGGCAAGGACCTTCCGAACAGCAGCAGGAAGTCTCCCAGTGACCTTTATTTACAGTCAGTTAAACAGAAGTGTGACTAAAAATGCCAGGGAGCAAATCAGATTATTAATATTGATTGCTTAAAGAAAATGAATAATTTAGAAGCCCAGTCAGAATAAATATCCAGTGACAGAGATGGAAGAGCATAGCGTACCACATTTCTAACATCCATCCGTCATGCGGCAGTGTCCCTTGCTCGGAAATTGAGAATTTTCACCCTCGCAAAGCACAATTAGTTTCATGACCCAGCATGATTGCCACTAGGAACTGTTCTCATTCAGCCGAGCGTGGGGAAAATTCAGGGTGTTGAACTCAAGCTTTCATCAACACTGTGCATGGTAAACTAATTACAAGTTCATGGAAGGTTTACTTTTCGATTTTTATCAATAAAATATCAACCAAAAGAAGTTGGGTTGCATGTCCCGTAGTTACTGAGCAAAGTTCACAGGTTTTGGTTTTTAACGACAGTCTGTCTTTTGGGCTGAATGGATGACAGAAGTTTTCAACAGGAAGGGCAAAGGTTTCAGACTGTTTATAAGAAAAGATTTTCAGAGGTTATCTCCAACTTCCAGTACAAGTTGCCTTTCATATACTGGAATCAGTTTTATACCATACTTTCCTAGTAACAGGCCTCAGTCCTAACACCATTTGGTGATGACAGATAAAGAATATTTATTTATAGCAAGATCTTAAACAGGTAATTTCAAATTGCATGTTTTATTTAACCAGTGATTTTTGAGATTTTTTTAAGCCATGTTGAAATGTTTAAGTTATACTTAAGGTTATACTCTCCTCTACCTGGAAATACTAATTAAATTTCCTAGTGTGTACATGTGTGTGGGGGGGGTATTGCAAAAATTATGTTTCAAGGCAGCAGATATTAATAGTTTTGATGAAGTGAAAGCATTTCAGGACTACCACAGTGGCAGAGAATCCAAGCATATTTACTTTGGATACAACTCAGAGAAATTAAGTTCTGTTGCTATCAGATTAATGTAGCAAATTAACTAGCTGTGTTCAAGGCAGCCATGATTTCTATGTGACAGTAAACATAATTTGTAAACCAATCAATAAAGCAAGTCAAATCACTCATTTTCTCTATCCAGTATACACATTAGTATTCATTTATGCCTATACTAATTTATGTCATTCATATTATGCGTCGAGTATAGACGTTAGCATTATCTAATACACATATAAGAGAAATAGATACTGAGATGAAATGTCTTCCATTTTTATACAGTGAACAATTGAATTGGCCCGTCTTCTAAACACAGGTTTTTGAAGTGCATCCCCTTATCGTACTCGGTTGTAGGATATCAAATATATCGCTGGATAATCTCCCCAAGTGTTCCATTTCCCTACAGTTGGGAAGGAACTAAATGCAAGCTTCAGTGAGGGTTAAGATAATTTCACGTAAGAATTATTGGCACGCATTGGTCTCATTCTGTTGCCTGTTAGACTTTGGCAAACACAGCTCGGCAAATTGGCCTGACTGACCCTAAATGAGACCCAAGACCAGCACACTTATGTTCTTCTGTTCAAAAAAATGGGTACTGAAGGTACAAAGATTGCTCTGAGCGTGGCTAATGTCTTCCAAGCTGACTGAAGTTTGATTTAAGCATCGATAAGGTATCTGTCAATCATGAATGAATTCTCCCTTCTGTGGTACACACAAAACTTCAGAGTAACAGTGGTCCTATCTAAAGGAAATGGTTGATTATTTCCCAGTAATAGAAATTACTATTGCTTTTGACCTCTCCAAGAGAGCAAAAATCCAATTATGCATTCTTCTTATTATATGGACCTTTTTCATGAGAATTTAAATAATATAACACTCCTGGTGGAGGAATAAATTGTCATGTAAAAAACAGAGTCCTCAGTCCTCTATAGTCAAACACCCATATGCCAGCACAGCAGATTGATTATCTTCTGATAGAAGAATTCTCCTTCACTTGGTATTTTGCAGGAAAATAGAGGCCAGTAGTAGATTTTTCTTTGTCCCACAAATTTTGGGGGGAAAATCATTATTTACAGGCTATGTTATAGTATTTCTAGTATCTTTTCCTGGATATTTTAAATTAGCTGCTCATTAAAAAAACAAAAACAACAACCAAAAAACATACAATACTGATGCTCAAAGGAAAGGCAACAACACAAACAACAAAATGCAGAGAGCTTTAATTAAACGCCAGCATAGTCACCTTTGATGTTAAGGTAACATGGTAATTCACTGAAGTGTACCCAATGATCCAGGTAGCAGGGTGTCATTAGGGTACTGCAGGTCATTAGATGGTGCGGGGATTTGGGGAGCTCTTATTTGTGTCTAGGTATTAGCATACTGATTGTGGCAACCTTTTTTCCCCAAAGCAATTTTGATTTTCGGAAAAACCAAACTATGCAGAATTAGTTTATATTCCAGAAGCCTACCTAAAATAGGGCTAATCTGTGGGTAGAAAGTGGAGCTCACCTTTTCTGATGCTTTTCCTATTTCTAGGCAACAAAATGAATCAGATTCTTTAGAGAGGCAATAATGTGCAAATGTGCATCTTTGAATACATGAAAGCTAACATTAAATACACGACCGTACGGCATGCTTAGGTTTCTTCCTTTTGCTGTGAGAGGGTGGTGGTTTTCACATTAATTGCATGTCATTGGTAATGGGGACGCCTGGCTTTATTTGCAGATGTGCCCTATTCTTTCCCATTATGGGAAACAAGCAATATGATTGCAATAATTCCTGGTATCAGATTATAAAAGCAGCGTCTTTAGAATTTGTAAATATGCTGTTTTTTATTTTATCCCTTTGTTTATACACAGATTAAAACATGATCCCCCATGGCTGCAGCCTATAATTGAATAGAGTGTACTGAGGCTGCCACAGAGAAGGCAGCAATGCCTGAGTGCTTTCAGAACAGAGTTGACACCTAAGGAGTAAATTTTTCCCTTCATCTTTCACCGTGGCCTTGAATTTTTTGATAATGTTGAGAGGACACAGTAAAAATGATACCATTTAATGAGCAAAGAAATGGAGCCAGGCACTACACTGCCTGCTGCAGGAAAGAAATATTTTTCAATATTACTTTAAAAATTGGGGGGGTGGTGCTGGATGTGTTTCATATAATTAATTTCTTCTTAATTTGCTTAGCTTTCTGTAGAAGATCATCAGATTGAAATTACAATATATTTCTGTCTCTTTTATCCCCCTGAAGTCTCAGCATAATTTAGAACTAGGAAAAAGTGATTTTTTTGCACTTTGCATGCAAGTCACAGTTTTCTTATTGGGTTCCAAAGGATTCCTGGTCTCTAAGCTCCAGTACACAGCTGCCACTGCATATGTTGCTGCTGAAAACTAAAACTTGCTGAAATAATCATTCCCTATGTTTTTAAGAGGGTGTGTTTAAAGTACTACTTGACACATCTCATTTCTTTAGGGAGCTTGAATTTGTATTGCAAAACAGCAGAGCCAATAAAAATCTCAGATTTTATTTTCTTGTTAAATATCGGATAGTATGAAGGAACAATCCTCAGAATCACTAATAATAAGGTTTTTTTTTCTAGAGCCTGAGGCATTGGATGTACTTTAGTTGCTAGAATGTAAAACACAAATATAAATTAGCACCATATAATGAATATAAAATGTGGACACTTTTCCATGTACATGATTTAAAAATGTAAAGCTTTTGTACATGCACACCAAATTAGCATTACTAGGCTTTATTAATGTTTTTATTAAATGGTTTATTAAAACCATTCCAGGCTGTATTAATGTTTTTCCTTCTATGATCTTGCTACTGATTATTTCCAGCACCTTTTCCAATAAGTAGCAAAAGTAGAAAAATAATGTTTTAATTACCTTACTAGCGTATAGAGTCCACACCAGTTACCTTAAATCACAGGATATAAGATGCCTCCATATAGGTAGAGATATCTCCAAGCCTAGATGTCCATGGACTTCTGTTTCCTCTACTACATATAAAAAAGACAATAAAAAAATATAACGCCCGATCAGTAATTTCCAAAGTTAACACACAGAAAGAACTGTTTGGACACAGCCAGGATCACCATAAATTTTAAAGTTAGGTTGCTGTGGGATAGCATTATTCCTGAAAATAAAAGGTTTTGTTATCAGCATCCCTGAGATGTGAAATTAAAAAATGAAAGTTAATGGAAGATAGTCTGGGCAGAATTCACTGACAGCCTGAAGAGCAAATTATCATCTAGGATTTCCTCCCTTTTACTTTCAAAAACCATTCTTAATAAATAAAGATACCATGGCAATTTTTCTCAAAGCCCCAAGCATGTTTTGTGGAGTTCCTCCCCCAACTTTTTTACCCCCTGTTTTGGACTTCTGGATTGTCAAACAGAAATTTCTAAATGAAAAATTGTTCTAGGTCTGGTTTTAATTTAATAATCATTACCAGATTAAATTTCAAAAATTTCTAAAGATTTTTGTTTTTATGTTTGAGACAAAGATAAAATGATTTGCATTTGAATACTTCAGAGGTTTTGTAAATAATATTTATGTTTAAATTTGAATGCAAAGTGTGGAGAATTTAAGGTAGGCTGGAATTCAGTAATTACAGAGTCTCCTTTAGCTAAGTCTTAATCAGTGTGGAATAAGATCTGCCTTTTGTGGCTTCATTGCATTCAGATGATGTCAGCAGATTCTGAGGCAAGAAAGTAGATATATGTTCCTTTGATGTTTTTCTTGGGAAAGTTGGAAGTGCACTCCACAGGGAGGATACATTTCTGCTTGCCTGCTTAATAGCCTCTAGAGACACAGGAAGTGACTAGAATATCTATATTGGGTTATTATATAACCATTCAATTTCTGAATAATTCAATGATTTAACTGTTTTCTTTATCAGAAAGGATTTAAGTTTGACCAATATAAAATAATTATTTAAAAAAATCCTTTGTCATTAACTACTTAAAGGTGAGAAAAGCTATCTATGACTTGACCATTTAGCTTTTTATAAATAAAACTTATACTGATCAGATAGATACTCTGCTACCAGGATGGCCCTAACAATTCATATGGGCCATGGTTACCATGTCATAATCCATTTTATGCCAATGGTTGATTCTCAGTAAATTCATATTCCTTTACCAAACCCAATGGAAATTAAAATGACTTCAGTTGGTAAGGTTACTAGGTTTGGCTGATAGATAAACTAGTATGAAATACTTTCTTTAATCTTTTGTTCAACTATCTTAGTAGAAAGTTCTAGTTAAGAGTGTGAAATCTAGAAAAGAACATGTATAGAAGGCCAAATACAGCAAATTAGCATGAACCCGAATTAAATTTTATGTAGACTTAATCATCCTTAATGATTACAGCTCTAAGTGCCTACACTTCTCAAAAAAAAAAAAAAATTACAAATCGAGAGCATTACTCATCATTATTTAGCACATCTAAGAAAAATACTTTATATATGTTGAATTACCCCAACTGAGGTTGTAACAGAACTGTTCATGAAAACCTTTACAAATATCTTAACTTGAGAGGAAAAATATGTTTTAAAAATATAGAGCCAGTTGGATAATTGGTTGCTTATGTGGGTGTTCGCATAAGAAATAACAGACAATGGAGTATTAGCCCTGTAGCAGAGGGGAAGGCTGTGATGTATGGACCATGAGGTGACACTACCCATAGACTTGACTGATCACTTGTGAGAAGTAAGAGACCAGAAGCCAGGGTGACTTTAGATTTGCCAGACGTCAGATTTGGTTAGCCAAAAGGAAAATGGTTCTATGAACAGACAGGGGAAACAGGATTTTTTGGATACAAAATGAATTCAGATTGGAATCTTTTGAGTTCACCTGAACTTTCAGGTTAGGACCATCTGGATGAGAGATGGAAATAACTGACGGCTTAAAGAGGTTGAGGCTGGAGGTACAGATGTGGAAGTCATCTATATTCATGTCTCTATGTATATCTATATCTACTGACTGAAAATAAGAAATGAATGTAGAATAACAGAAAAGTCACCTATAATCCTGCTACCCAGAAGTAACCAAATAATATCAATATAATATACATGATAAATATAATACAATACATTTCTCCAATCTTTTCACTATACACATATACATACGTGAATGTGCTTTTCAGCCACTCGCATAACTGTTCTGTTTTGAATACTTGTAAGCTGGTAGCTAAGATGTTTTAGCATCAGCTTTGTTCTAAACCCTTGGAGTTAATTTTTCTCTTTGTGACCAAGTTGCAGTAATAGTAGCTAGGAGGAAAAACTAATAGACTAGGAAAACATCCTTGCAAATTCCAACATATTAAATGCTAGTAAATAAGTTTAGGTGTTTTTTTGTTTGTTTTTAGCATACCCTTGTTTTAAAGAAGATTGCAGGCAAAACAAAAATGCAATTCAAAAACACCTCTGTATTTTATGTTAATACGTACATCAAATCAAAATTGTCCCACTTCTTCCCTGCCATTTTCCTCATGCCTGCTTCTCTTCAGTCTCACACATGATTGCAGCCAAGTGAAATTAAATACTGATTAGGATGATCAACTAACTGATTGGCAAATCAACTGTCTTTTCTTACGTTAAGAGAAAAGGAGCCTGTTCTAGGTTCGTACACATCACTTTTGTGGCAAACCCGTTTGGACCTGTGATAACAGTTTTAGACATTATAGCCCCAAATTTCTAAGTTTCAGAGGATCCAAACAGAATTACAGTTCCCTGTGATGTCTAAATGCAAGCACATAAGAAGTGAGAAAACATTACTCAGGGAAGAAAATGACATGTACATAGAAGGGATGAGAAAATTGCATTAGTATGTGCATAGAGTATTTAGTAACATACTCTAAAAATACAAAGAACGGTGGGCGTGTGCCTCTCAAGTCTCCAGTGAGAAAACATCAAAAAGTTCACAGAGCTCAACTGTTTTTCCAAAAGGCCCGATTAGGAAAATCAATTAACTAGGCATAATGGGCCCTGTGGAGAAATTGCTTCGTTTCATTTGAACAGAAAGAGAAAATGTGAAAAATCCATCTTTTTTCTATTGCTTTCCCCTCCACAAAGGAAATCCCCACCTCTTTCTCACAGAATTGTGATTTTTATGTATAATTCCTGGGCAGATTTCTACTCTTTAGGGCTATCACTGAGTCTCAGAGTTATGGTCTTTCAAGACTAGCTTCTAAATAGGATGTAATCTCTCCAAATTTTCCTTTCTTTGGCGATCTGGAAAATAAATAGACTGAGACTTTTTTCAGTTTCAGTTTTCAAGCTCACGGTGGCCGAAGGGGTAAGCAGCAATGCAAAATTACACACAAAAAACCACAAATAACAGTGTTTCCAGAAATTTTCCAACATTGTCTGGGTGATTATTCCAGATACCCTGAGACTCTTGCTCTTTCTTCCTCCAGAACACGGAGTTAATCATACTGCTTTCCTTCTGTCCCTGGACCTCCTCTAGATGATAGAGTACTTTGTTATTTCAAACCGGGTTGATTGAACAGAAAGGCCTGACAATACCCACAAGTATGAGAATAAGGGTGCATCGATGGGGCTTTCAGAGAAGCCTGATCTTATGAGGGTGGTTGAATTGCTAGAGATTACAAGACTCTGACTCTCATCTGTTACGTGTCTTCTACTCTACAGTCCAGGATCATAGGAGGGCACTTTCTCACCATGAAAGGTCTGAACCATCTAAACAAAAACTACAACCTGAAGGCCTCGGATACTATTTGGGTTCCAATCCTAGCTTGGAACCCAAAAGCTTGGAACCCACTGCATGAGTGAGTTAATCTCTCTCTGCCTCCAAGTCTCATCTGAAAAACAGAAATCATATTACCTACCTCAGAGGGATGCTAGAAGAATTCAATACGTTGATAAGTTAAAATGGCCCACGGTTGTGCCTTTCACTTTGTAAGCATTGTAAAATTATTATCACTGCCATAATTCACCTTGCAGTGAAGTTTTGTTGGGCCTACAATGGTGTTATGGGCTGAATTGTGTTCCCCCAAAATTCATATACTGAAGTCCTAACCCTCAGAACCTCAGAATGTGACTGTATTTGAAGATAGGGTCTTTTAAAAATAATTAATTTAATGAGGTCATTAGGGTTAGTCTTAATCCAGTTATGACTGGTGTCCTTTAAAAAGAGGACATTAGGACATAGATACAGATGGAAGACTATATAAAGACCCAGGCAGAGGATGGACATCTGCAAGTCAAGGAAAGAGGCCTCAAAAGAAACCAACCTTGTCGATACCTTGATCTCAAACTTCTAGCCCTCAGAATTGTGAGAAAATAAATTTCTGTTGTTTAGCACACCAATGTCTGTGGTACCTTATTATGTCAGCCATAGCAAACTAATACAATTAGACTTCAAAAATTGAAATTTTCTAATAAAAGTTTTTGTTTGGGGGCTCTCTTAAAAGTCAAGAGATCTGACAATGTTGGGCTCCCTTACTTACGTGGAAACAATAGATGGCAGTTGAGTAGTACTGTTATCTTTAGAAAGGGAATGATTTATTCGGTGGACAAGGCCGCCACATTCCATTTTCTCACATCCAGTCCATCAACCCCATTGGTATGTAAGGCACCTGATCTAAAGGTCTAATTCATTTTAGGTGCTTATTTATATTGGTTCTTATTCTTCCAAACTTAGCTAGACAATCATCCCTGATGTAGAAAAAGCCTCTTTCTCCTGACCTGACACCCATGGAAAACCTTCATAGGAATGAGCGCATACCATTGGTGGCTTGGCTTGCTCATAAACAGTCACCTCTACATTTCTATTTCTTTCTCTCCTACCCAGTATCAGCATAAAATACACATTTTACAAGTAATGTCGTGTGTGTGTGTGTGTGTGTGTGTGTGTGTTGTGACTCCATGTTTGAGAATTACTTTGAACAAGACAGAAAATATTTCAGTTTTTAAACAAATTTGGATATCATGAAGCCATAGCATAGCCGCCATTTTCCTGATTCTCGCTCCAAACATCCACTTTTGCATGTATAGTCCATTGCCGCCTCATTCTGAAAAATCACCCTTATTTAAAATACCAATCAAAGGCCCTATCTGACCGGCCAGCCAGCCAGCCAGGCTCTGCTGTAATCCCATGCTGAGCCCTGGGTAAAGAGGCTGGCTCCTGGTTGGAGGCATTTCTTTTCATGGGTTGCAGCTACCACTAGAAGTCTGGTTCATGTCTGCTGCCGGCTGGTCCAAAAAATACTATCAGTTTCTTAATAACAAGCCGCAAGCACTTGCGAGTCAAAGGGAGGGAGGGAGAGAAAGAAGCATGGCCAAAGTTATTTCAATAGGCAAGTTCCAATTCTAAGGTTAATACTGCCTAATTAATGACAGCACCAAATGGAGCTAAAAGCATGAAGTCTGCAAATGGCTAATGATGAGGGCTAGATAGATATACCCCACTTTTTGTGTCGGGCTGGCTGCAAAATGTAATCGAAGTAAACGGGGTTCTCTGCTTACTTTTATTTAATTTAATGCTGAGTGTTTATTATTCTATTTTCTTACCTCAAAGAACCTCAATTAATTATAGCAAATCTTACCTGGTAATGTCACCTCTAGAATCCTTGATACAGAAACCCTCAAAGGGCGTTTACAAGAGGAAGGAGAGACAGTCCCATGCATAGTTTCAGCGTGCGTTGATCTCTTAGCAGTTACAGCTAATAGACCCTCACTCTAGGGTGGGGGAGGAAGAGCGGGAGATTGTGGCTGTCAGCTCCTCATACTCCTGAAAACCTAGCCTTTACATTCTTCCTTTAAACGCTCAAATCCAAATCATTTTTTATTTTTAGTAGCATGACCCTTTAATGGAAACAGTCAATAAAATAGGATCTGAAAAAGGAAGAAGATTTTAGGAACAAGAGATTTTTTTTCTCCGTTACCTTTGTTTTCTCAGTCTTGAATTAATCACAGCTGTCTTTCACCAGCAAAGGTTATTTTTATCTAGCATGCTTTAAATTAAAACAACAACAACAACAAAGGGAGCAATCTGATGTGCTTCAAGCTCCCATAACCTTCCACAGAGAAGAGGGAAGCGCTAGCTCTGTGCAGCTAAGAATCCGGCTTTCAATTATATCTTCCTGTGTTTACATGAACTTTAGTTTGCATTTCAGAAGCCTTATGGAAGGATTCCTGAGGCTGACCCAGGAATAGTGGGGAATTTCTCCATCAAGTGAGTATTGATGAGCTGCAAAGTTCAGTGAACAGGAAAATTCTGCTCCTTTTATTGCCAATGTGACAGGTTACTTTATTACCATGCCTTTCACAGCAATTTAACAGTTACCCTGGTAACGGATTCAGTGAGGTAATGGGATCACAGGCATTAGAGCTGAGGCAGGCTGGCCGCTCCGAGCAGCCATCTGCCGGCTGCTGTTCCGAAGGCCCTCTGCCTGGAGGAGCCCTGACAGTCACAGGGCCGCCCGGCAATGAGGCAGGTGAAACCGCAGGCCTGCCCTATTTAGCTGTACTCGGGTGATTTGTCTTTCTAATTCTATTGAAATAATAATCAGGATTTGTTTCTGATTAATTAACTAACCTTTTGGTAAAAAAGATTAGATAACGAAATTGCTGCCTATTCAGAGATAATGAGATTTTTATTACTCTGTCAAAAGAAAAAAGTACATTTATGTGTCACCAGCCGCTATGTCAAGAGGAAAAAAAAAAGGATTTAAGTCTTTGTCAGATGTGTATATTCTTCACCAGACGAAGGCTGTGCTTCCTTTTGCAGGAACTCCCCAGTCTTGTTTGAAGCCTTAAGGAAGAGCTGTTGAAACAGCAAACAAAGTAATAAACACATTTAGGCCAATAGGCTTTTGGGGAGGGTGCTAATTTGTTTTTTAAATGTCTCCTAATGGAAGAGACATGCTTGGGAGTCTCAGGAACTTGCCTGTACTGTGTGGGTGTATTTATGTAAGTGTGAGAGTGTGAAGAAAGCAGTAAAATCTCCTCGCGAGGCTTTAAAATGACATATGTAGACAGGCTGCTTTTCCTCTGCACTACAGATACGTCTCCGGCTTGCGGTACATTTGTCTTCCGGCAGGCGTTGTACTTGGGCAATGGGAAGGGGAAATCATCCAAGCTTAGCAGGCTGGGAGGTCAGCTGTGACTGTCACAGGTAGGCTGCGTTAGGAAATGAATTCTTCTAACTGGCGGAGTAAAAAGGAAGCAGCTCTTCTTCCTGTTTCACTCCAAGACACACAGCCAGTTGATTTAACCTTTTCTCTTAAGAAGTCACAGCTCAATCCTTTGTTAGGGCGGACATCCATTTTCTTACTCGGTAGCTTCTTCAATATTGCAATACCAAGAAAAAAAAAGAAAGAAAAAAAACAACCCCAGGAAAAGTGCTTCCCTTGGATAAAGAGATGAGCCAATCAGGCTGTGTGTGGCAGTCAGCATTGTAGGGGGAACAAAGCACAGTGTATTTCCAAATAAAATTTCACAGAGCTACAATATTGTTTTAATTACTAAAACCTGAGGAGGAAACAGTGCGATGCAATAAAACTGAGGAGAAGGAGGGAAGGCCAAGTGGTGGGCTGGGACCCAGCTGAGCATTTTGTTAAAGTGCATTTGTGTCACTGCCTTTTCAGATTCAATGAGACACTTATGTTTCTTGTGATATCCTGTGGCCTTGGCTGCCTCAGTTTGTGTGTGTATGAACATGAAAAGATTTCAAATTCTAAAAATGGAAGTTTCTGTTCTGAATTTCATATGGTTCACAGACAAATTGAAACAGACCAAAAAAAAAAAAAGAAGAAGAAAAAAAAAAGGAAAAAAGTGAAGGGGATCAGATGTGAACATTCCAGAGCCTACTTTCCTGTCCCGTGGTTCCCACTCTCCATCCTCCCTTTATTCTCAGTTCCTCCTGCTCCTCCAATTGCCAGCTAACAGGCTCCATTTCTGATAACAGATGCTTGACAAAGAAAGTGAAATAAGACATTAAAAAGGAGAAGACTACTGCGGGAATGGGGATTTCTGAGCGTTCATTGCCAATGGCTTTTTACAGGAACTGGCTGTGGTTGGCTCCCTCCCAACTGAAGGGAAAGAACAGGGCGGGGTGGTGGGGGGCCTTTGTCTTCAAACTCCCAGTGAAATATAGGGTTAATATTAGCAATTATTATTAAAATTAGCCAAATGTTATTAAATGATCTTTGTATAGAAGAATAAGTATAGTTTTCCCTTTGGCAGACAATGACATCTGCAGCTCTACATTTTCATGAAATGACTATACTTAACAAAAACATTACTTCATTTTCATGGTATTTCTTTTGTGCCTAGGAGCAACCCTGTAATTGTTCACTTCAATTACAACATTACTATTTTAAACTGAAACCCATTTTATCTGCATGCCAGCTTTTTATTTGTTTTACCAACTATATCTATTTCCATTACTGCAAGGCTGATGGTTTGTCTCAAGAGGAAATCAAATCCATTAATTCAGAAATTTCAAGCCCGACTAGCTCTGCCATAAGCAGCATTTCTTATGCTAATAGCAAATGTGCTGAGACTGAAAGGAACTGACATGGCCCTGTTTTTTATCATAACTTAAGCATTTATGTAAGAAGGCAAATCTAATAGTACTAGGAAACTGTAAGTGTTATTATATATAATTCACTTTTGTGAGATCTGGACAGGGCTCTGGTTTGTGTAGCCATGGTTTAAATCAGGCTGCCATGAGACTTTACTCACCTGACTTTTTCTATTTAGCCAACATATTGCTTCACAACAGATACATCTGGCATAAAACTAGATTTGTGGGTTATGCTTTTTGTTTTTTAAATTATTCTCAACTTTTTTTTTTTTTTCCTTCTTCAATGGGAGACTTTTGTCAATTCAGGGGAAAAAAAATCATTTTGTATTCAGGTGATGTCTGAAACGTACCAGTTCAATAGTACTGGCCTGAGACAAACCTGGTTCCATTCTGCTTTTTATTTTTTTGATGCACAGTGTTTGGGTCCTATCACATGGTTTGTGTTCAGTTAGATAGGTTGACTTGATAAAAATCTGACTGACCCAGAAAAAAAAAATGAGAGAGAGAGAGATTGCTCCTGACTTCTGTATGAGCTTTGCAGGCCCTGTGACCTGTTTATGTCAATGGTGAAGTGTAAGAGATTCCTATCACAGAACCATATCATCTTCTGGGATCTAAAAAAAAATACAGAAAGCTCTTAAGGACCCTTGCCCGCCTTTGTCGCCACAAAGCCCTTCAGTGCTGTAAATCAGTCCTCATTGGGAGCTCTTCTACACCCGCTGTCACCGATAAGCCCTGGAGAGTACACAAGGCTTTTAGGAACTGCTGAACCATGAAGTTGACCTGCTTAGGGTTTTGTTGTAGGCTATTAAATCCAGGATGGCCGTTTGAAGATGATTCTGCTTTCTTCTTCCCTTGGTCTGGTTAAGCAACTCTACCCCCAGCTCATTATTTGGCTGATTAAAAAAAAAAAAAAAAAAAAAAAAAAGCATGAGAACGGAACAACCTGCTATTTGCACATACCACCTTTACACCTCAATCTAATGAGAGAGACTTATGCTGACGTAGTTTACGGGCTCAAACAACTTGACACTAATTTTACAGCTAAGAAAAGATTTGCTAACTGTATATACTGCTCTGCTTTTGTTGGCATGGCTACCATGATTCTTTTCTCCTAAAACAAACTCAAAATCTTTAGTAAACATGCATTATTTGGCTAACACATTGTAAATGGATCCCAGTTGTGCTGCACAAGCGCTCTTCACTATTATGTAAATAATTATTCACTGAAAAGCTTGCTTTAAATTGTAAATGAATGTATTTCAGCTGGAATGTTGCTTTCAGATCTGGCCAGTGGTATAAATCTGGTCATTTGTTTTTTGCACTCTGCCTATTACTAACCAGTTAGAAATGTGCTGATTATTTGCACAAGCCTTTCACACTGCGAGCACAGTTAAATTGCTGTTTTATTTTTCCTGTGTTTGATGAGTGTTAACAAGAGCACCATTTGAGGAAACCCAAACCAAACACAGCTCTTTAATTGGGATTGGGAGTGTTTGGGAAAAGCCACCCGGTGAGTAATTCCACTGTTTAATATTTGAGAATTCACCCATCCCACCACAGGACTTGTGGCAAGATTAATTAAAGGGGGTTGACAAAAATTCAGTGCCTTTCTCAAGCAACACAAACAGATTGCAATATGGTGAGTCTAGTTATGGGGGGAACAGATTACTTGGTGGGGTATCTAATGCCCAACTCTCTCTTTTAAATGCCTGCCATTGCTAAACAGCTCCATGTTGGGATTAAGTAATATTACATTCTATAGCCCTCAAAGAACACACAATTTGGAGAGAGAATGATGTAGTGCCCTCTTTGAGCACGTGACTTGCCATTGCAAGGGTCTGCCCAGGGGCTGATGAAAGTTCCAGGTTACTCAGAGAGCTTTGTCTTCTTTATTTTTTCCCCCAAGCAGTCAATTATTCATTTCTAACGTTTCCCCACCCCTTGCAGTTTAATGAAGTTTCAGTAATGTGCTGATCTGCAAAGCTTTGGAGACAGAAATGTTACGACCTCGGATGGTCTTGCTGGTGTGAAACAAGTGTGGTAGCTTTATCTAGCTCCACTGCTAGAACTACAAAACTGTACGTGCATTGCCTTGGGTAATGCTGACCTCACATCAAGCCTAGGATAATGGAAAATGGCCCAGGTTCTAGCCCTGGATTTGTCCCTAAGTAGTTCAGTGACTCTTTACACTCATTTAACCTCTGTGAACCTTATCTGTAACATGACAGAGTGAGTTGGCATGATCAGTAGTGTTCTTCCAAAACTGAAATTCCAGGATTCCTGTGGTACATAATTCTAGCTGCTTTTTTTTCCTTTCCATCCATAAATAAATATAGGAGGCAGACTCAATAATCAAAATATATGGTATTTAGTAGATAAAAGTAAGACGATTTTGTACCCATATTGAACATTAAAAAGGATATCTGCAGTTTCCTTATTACTGCAAATTTTGTAGAGTTAGTACACTATAGATATTCTTCCTTCAGGGACTAACTATTCTTTGCAGCCATAAATGCCTACCTCACGAGTCTTCGTTTCAGGTCTGAAATAGTTTGTAATTATATTATTTCCAATCTCTTTATGATACTTTCTCCTACAGTGATCGGGATTCAAGCTATGTTTTTCTTCCTGACAAGCTATTTATTGATATTTTACTTAACATTTTAAATTTACTTTAGGTGAAAGAATGAAAGTGGTGCACATATGAATATATACTTGTGAAAATATAGACTTCCCCCATCTGAAACGTTCTCTTCTCTAGATACTGATTCAAGTTATCACTCATGACAAATTGGGACCATAATCCTTGAGTCCGAAAAGCCTATTTAAGAACCATTATTATCAGCTTTATTATAATGGCAAATGTAAGATTTAGTTATTTTTGCTGTACTAAACCCAGTTTTCTAAATAAGAAACAGTCATGCTCCTGTAGCATTTTTTACTCACTCTATATGGTGGGTAAGGTCCACAGAGCAATTGTAAATATTATTGAATTATATATGGTTTAGTTAGAAAAACACTTTGAAAAAAATTAAAAAGTATATATATATATATGTATATAAATACATATATATATACATACATATATATATGTATATAAATACATATATATATATACATATATATATATATATACACACACACACATTAGTTTTTAGCTAGTCCTGCGTCCTGATAGTTGGTTCATTTAAAAATTTAGATGTTAGACCAAACTGAAGTACAAGCAATGTCTCTTTTACTCAGTTTTCCCATCTGCCACACATTCAGTGATTCCTAAGAAAATACACATTTGACTGCTCACTGTTTTGCTCTTCTTTGCCCACTCTGACCCTGTCCAGATAGACAACTGTGCTATCATCATTTACTGTTCAGCTCTCCACCTTATAACGCAGTGTCTAGGCATACTCCTAAAAGAAGGGACCACTTATTTCAGGCCAAATATGTAGAGCACTGATCAAGTCATTTCAGACCCAAAATGTGTGTAGCACAGCTGGCTCACTGGGGTGTTCTTCACACACTGAGGATGGAAAAATGTTTCTGCTCTGTATTATGGTCCTGGCTATTTAGGCAAGGACAGACCTGGTCTGACTAATTTGTTTTTTTAATCGAATAACTTTCATGTTCATTGCAATAAATGATCACCTAAATACCTTAAAGAGTTCAAGTTTTCCCATTATTATGCTGAATGAATTAAAAAGTATTCAAATTTTGTAACATACAGTTTAGCTATGCCTGAGTCGAGACTGTCCTGCTATTGTCAATTAGCCAACACAATCTAGTTGGAAATTATTCTGCACCATTTTTCTGAGCAGACAGAATTCCTTTGCCATGACTTGGATCTGACAGGAGGTCTAGGTATTTCCAGTCTTTAAGATAAATGTCCCACAGCCTTGATTGATATGTTCCCCTTCAATTACTTCTAAGCTCTTTGAAGGTAGAGAATTTACCTTCCTTGTCTTTCTAATCTGAGATCTAGCACAATGCCTCACTTTCAATAAACATTCAGTAAATGTTTGTTGACCTAAATAATTATGGCATCTTGAATATTTATTCTTCCCTCTAAGGTGGTAGAGATAAGTGATGGAATCATCAATGTGTACAATTTACATGTATAGGAAAATGTTCATTCCTACTTATAGAGAATGTCCTGTTTGTTAATTTACTTAAGTTTAGGCACAGATTAAGAGGCTTAAAGTCATTCATGTTGCAAAGATGAAGACCTCTCTGAAATATGATTAAAATAATACACCAATTTGTGTTACTCGTATACCAATGGGATGGAGGAAAGATGACAAGGCACAAAAAATGAATCTCAGTTTTTAGGATAGGCCTAGTCTTGAACATGTCTGTTATTATGTATATAAAATGTGCTTTTCTGCATAAACCTGTGCAAAAACCTGTAGCTACACCTTCTTCTGTTTTTAGACCTGTTGGTGTGAGGACTTTTGATGATCACTCATTTAAATACTTTAGTAGTGGCAAGAGAATCATTTAGTAGTGATAGTCGTATAATATATTATTTCACTCTTCTTAAATAAGCATGCATTATTTTTTGTGAAAATAATAAAGCTATTTTGAAAAAAAAAAAAGTGAATGTGTTATTCTTTCAAATGCAGTATGACACCAAAACCAGACAAAAGGAATCTGGAAAGGCTACCCTGCAGATCCATGTTACAACTACGCTGAGTCTTGAAGAACCATGTGAATTTAGCCTGGAGAAAGGAAGCACGATTCATTTCAGGCAGCGGGAAGAGCATATGCTATTCTATAGCTTTGCATTTAAATCATACCATATTAGAAATGCCTTTCTTGACTACAATACAAATTTTATTTATATTTTATGGAAACTTAATTAATAATTTAGAGAAATTCTCTACGTCCTCCAAAAAAATATGCACTTTTTTAAAATGGAAATTTGGGATGTATAAGCAAACAAATAATAAAACAGCTGTTAAATAGCTCAATTTGACCTCGTTAATTTTAGCTTTTGAAAATATCTAATATTGTTTATTTATTCACCTATTCAGTAAAATTTTATTGAATCTGCATAAACCTGTAAGAACGATGTTAGCTACTGGGATACAGAGGTGAAAAAAATGTCATCCCATGGTGTCATGATGTTTATAGATCTTTATGGCCACTTCTCCTTAATCATCATAAACAGTGAATGGGTCTAGAAGAAAACCTGTAAGAAATAGACTCTCATGTATTACTATGTTGATTTTTTTGTTGTTTTTGCATAAAAAAATTACCACAAAACTTAGTGTCTTAGAACAACAATAATCATTTATTATGTCCCTTCCATTTGGGTCCGGAATAGCTTTGCTGGGCTGTTCTGGCTCAGAGTCTCTCAGGACGCTGCAGTCAGATACCAGCGGGACTGCAGTCTTCTGAAGGTTAGACTAGGCTAGAGGATCTGCTTGCAAGTTCTCTCAGACACATGACCATTGGTGAGCGGCCTCAGCCCTTTGTCACTGGGCTTCTCCATACAGCTGCTGGAGTGACCTGACGGTATGGCAGTGGTTTCCCCCAGAGCAAATGATCCAACAGGCTGTGACTCCTGTTATAACAGAGACTCAGATCCCATCCACTGTATTTTACTAATAAGTCTTGATTCAATATGGGAGGGACCACACTAGGGCATCAATATCAGGAGGTGAAAAACATTGGGGGCCACCTTGGAAGATGACTACTATAGTTACTACTGAGCCTTTGTTTAGAAAATCTCCACATCTCCGAATCTATTCTAGTTTGTGACACAGTCATCAATTCCTAACTGATTAGTTCACCAATAAGTTGAAGTTAACTGCTGTTTTACTTAGAAGAGTCTGATAAATGTAAGGAACAAATTTTCAGGGACTATTGGGCTTTTTCTTTCTTTCTTTGATTTCAATTTAGTAATCATACTTAGTACTTTGAAATCATTATTCTCAATGAGAGAGCCGTGGCCTGGAGTGAGTTTTCGCTCTATTCTCTGTGAGGTAAAAGGCCCCAATAAAATGCTGGAGCAATTAAGTGAACCATGGTATGTTCCTCCCAAAGTAGAGAAAATTCTAACTTGCTGAGGAATCATTTCAGCTTCTTCATGTGTTCGATATACTGAAATTCTGAATAATATTTCAATTTTTCAAAATTTGTGTTGCAAAATAAAAAAGTTCAAAGTACTGATCGAATACAAAATCTTACTAAATGCAAGAATTCTTTACACGGCATGCCTTACGCTTAGTCAGTGAGTAATTGGTCTACTTTACATGACTGGAAGCTCACTTCCTTACGGCAAACACTAAACTCCTCATATTCAGTAGAAATATAAAATTAGCTAGCTGAAACTTCAGCCCATGGATTTAACTCTGCCTTCTAAAGCAAAAAACAAGGTGGCCCTTGTTACTGGATAACAACCTTTCTTGTAGATCGTTGTCATTTCTTGCCCTTATAAACAAGTAATAAATTAACTGTAAACTGATGTTCTATGTCATTATCACTTTAATCCCCTGAGGCTACATTCTGTTTACCTAATTTGAAGGCTTTATCATGTCTATAAAGATATTGTTTAACGCAAAATTTATCTTCTTCCTTACTCCGAATTAGTGAGATATTACTAACTGCAAAAACAAATACTTATTAGGTTTCTCAGAGACTGTGAATTTAATTTAATGGCCCTCTAGAAATCTGAAGCTTAACTGAAGTAAATTTCTTTTCTGCCTCCACATCTATTTCCCCACAGAAAGATTTTTTAAAAATCAGATTGCAAATCTTAACTGCTACTGCAGTTGATCTGGTTGACAGGTATCCTTTGCTTTACTTGGAGTCAGCGCTGAGATTACCTAATCTCAGGAGTCCTATTTTCCCTTTTGCTCGAGGCCTTCCTGGTGTTAATTAGGTACAAAGAGATGTGCAGAATTAACTCTCACGAACAGCATTTATCTCTGTCTCATGAAATGCACAATAGCAGTAGTGATGTAATAACTCCCTGCATTGTTGAGGTTGCCATATTTTAAAGGAATCTCTGGTGTACCAGAGTTTGTAAATCTAATTCGTAGCCAGAGAGCTACCAGGAACAACTTGAGATTTGTTGACAGTTTGCTCAGTACCATTATTCTTGGGGACTAACTACTTTTGAAAGATTGCCTTGCTGGTGGTAGTTGGTTTGTTGTCTTTTCTCTGACCTTCCTAAATTGTAGAAATCCCTATCTTGTGATAGCAGTATTTCCATCCAGCTCGGTGCTGCTTTGAAATAATATCACATGGAAAGATTTTTATCTTTCTGTGTGTTCCTCAACAATGAAGATGGTTAATTCAGGCTTTCTGGAGAGTTTTATCAATGACAATGGCTTACCCTGTGGTTGCACACAGTAGCAGCAATTGCTACACTTTTTAAATGCCTAGTTATATAAAGGGCTTCAAAACCATGTTGAAAAAGTAGCATCTTTATTTAATACAAAGAGTTTTGAAACTACTAAACCTGGTGGTTTATACAGGGTCAAGAACAAGGCAAATATGCCTCATCTCTACATATTTATTCCCTATTACCTTTCTCCTAGAATTACTCAGTATGAGACAAAGCTAAAGAAACTGTACTCTTCAAGTAATAGGAAAAGTGATGGCTTCACCAAAGACAGAGCCAGTGAAATCAATTCTCACCTCAGGTGTGAATGTTCTGGGTTTAGGAAGTAATTAAAAAGTCTTGTTGAAACAGGCTGTTCATTAAATATACAGAGCCCTGATGATTTGGTAGGTAGAAAGTTAGGCTGTAATAATTTTGACAACTTATTTAAATTTTTGGAGATTACTCATGGTAGGGATGAAACTAAAATCTGATTTTCACTGCTACATATACTGCATATTTCTAACTTGAAATTCATTAAAGAAGAAGGTATATTTCATTATAGTGAGAATTCACTGCGTTAGCATAAACCATTCACTTCCAGGAAAATCGGAGAAATTTCTCTGGATGTCTTTTGTTTGCAACTAAACTTTGAATAGTTTGAGGACTATTTTCATGTTGGGAAAAATGGACTTCAAGCGGGTAAAATGGTCTTTTAGACTTTCCTTAGGTTGTATCTGAATAAAAGTATCTAAGGAAATCAAAGGAATGAAATAATACCACATGATTCTTTCTAATATAAAAATTAACCAACTCAAAAATTAGTTTTAAAGGTAATGTTATCCTATTGAAATGACATTATTGCCTCAAGACATTATAAACTTGAATCTACACACACAGTTGTCAAAAAGAAAAAAGACAATGCTAAGTACTTAAGTACTCTAAATAAATAATGTTTAGATTAATAATAAGAAAATATTTATGTTTAAAGCACAATATTATACTCAAAATAGTTCTATGTCATATTATCCAAGTCTTAGATGAATATTATGAAGTTACTAAAATTGTGTTTTCTCTACTTTACAGATGACTAAACTGAAACAGAAACTTAATGATGTAATAGATCTAGGTTACAGGGCAATTAATGACGCATTTTGTGTACCTACCATTTTCCTCTCTCAGTCTCCTGGGATCCTATAAGCACACTTTTATGAAAGAGTAGCACTCTCTAGCTGTAATCTCTGTAGTTATAGTTACATTTATTACATATACTAATAAATCATATTAAGGCTGGTACATGCATAGTATGAATTTCTCAACCTAACCAGGGCAATTTTGAGTGAAAGGGGATGCTATTAATAATTATGCTGGGCTCTCACATGGTCATTCTAAATATAAGTAGAGATTGGAAAACTGTTGACCAAAAAAATTTTTATACACAATTTTTCCAGTTTTGTTTTGCCACAAAAGTGAGACACAAAATAATAATTACAGATTTTTTTTTTTATTTTCAGAGGTTTCCAGGGTGTGTATGCATTTATGTGTGTGTGTATGTGTATTTTACATATATTCTTTCTTGTCTTAAGAAGATAGATGGGAGTAATGGAAATGACTAATGTTGAATACTTTTTTAAACACTCATATGTTGTATAAGTATTTTTAAATGCTCACTAAAATTTAATTTTGGAATACAATATATTACAATCCCAGAAAGAATAATCTAGTGCTTACTTTACCAGATTTTAATTTTTATTTCTCAAGAGCAATTACTTGATCTGAAATTGTCTTTTAATAAGAAATTTCACTGTATTACATTAAAATTTTTATTGCTGAAATATTTGTACTTATTTTTACTATCTTCTGTTATATTTTTCTCCTATTCTGCTTTCTGTTTCTTAGTATTTTGCTTGTTTACTTTTTCTTCCCTGATAATTATTTAGTTGGTCACATTTTATTTGGTTCTTATTTTTTTCAAATAGCTAAGTAATTCTACCTTAATGTTTTACTACTAATTACCATATATTAGTCACAAAAAGATTTTGGATAAATTTTCCTAACAACATAAAAATCAATCATTTAGCTGTATTAGTCAGCTTTGCTTTGATAACAAATAACCTTCAGACCTCAGTGGTTTACCACAAAAAGTTCATTTCTCTCTTATGTTGCATGTCATCTATGAAGTTTGCAAGTTGACTGTGGATCTACTACATGTATCTTCTTCATTCCAGAATTTAGGCTGAAGTAGCAGTCTCTTTTCAAAACTGCCATTCTTCTGGCAAACAAACAAAAATAAATAAATAAATTAAATTAAATAATAAAATAAACCAAGAGCACTCAAGACTCTCAGAACTTCTGATTGGATGTGGTATATTTCATGTCTGTTCACCTCTCATTGGCCAAAGCATGTCACATGTCCCTGATATCAAGGGGATTGTGACATATGCTCCTCTCATAAGATGGTACTTCAAGTCACATGGCAGCAAAGAGGGTAGAGATTAACTAGAAATGGCGGCAGAGTTCATTACAGTAACTCTAGCCTCTTGCTCTGATAAAACAAGATCAACGTGTACTGAACTCATCTACGTGCTAGGCATACTGTAAGGAAAAAAAACTATCTTTGAATTAATGAAACTTATGTTCAGGTTGTGACTTTCCCATCCCATCACTCTTCTGGTTTTGTATTGAAATTACGTGGAATTTGCACTAAATTTTCCCAAAATCTGACTTTCCGTTTTGCAAAGCAGCGTTCTATGAATTTGGTGTTCCCTCAAGTTTGTCTGGGTATCTGAACACCTATTTTAAAGTTTTCCTCAGTTTCTGGTGTCAACTTTACTTTCTCAGGTGAGAATTTATCCTTTTCCGTGGCTTCGGTATATCTTTGTCCTATGTTGGCTTTTCTCATGTTCCTGGTGATTGATCTAGATTGTAGGTTAACAAGGTCTTCCTCTGTTTAAGTAAATCACTGTTTCTCAGGCAAGGAATGTGGGTTCTGTTTACAGGTCATCTGACTGTAGCAGATAATGAATAGCAAATAGCTAACAAAAGCCCTGGCTTGTGGGAGCAATGAACTATTGTTCAACTGGTTTTATTTTATTTTTTTATTTTTTATTTTTTATTCTTATTTAGAACTTTTTTGTTGTTGTTAATTTCAGGTGCACAAGACAAGGTAATACTTAGATGTTCATCATTTATATCCCTCACACTGTGGACCACCCTCTCCCCATCCCCCCATCCAAAGTACTTGGGAGTTTATCTTCTGCATACATGTGATTCTTATATGTTGTGAAAGTTATTTAGACTCTTGTTCCTCTCTCTAACCTCAAAGCCCACTCTGAAATCCTGATAGAAATGTTGCCATATAATTTAAAGAACTCATCTCCCCACTTTATCCTGAGAACAAAGACCAGAGCCAGTGCCTTAGGAGTAGGGTCTGTCTGAATGATTCACAATCCTTTCCGTAATGCCCAAAGACTGTTTGTAGGGTCCACTCCTGCTGCCTCTCTCCGGAGGGTTACACCAGACACAAGCCTAGACTAAGGCAAAACATCTTGGGGGCTTACAAGGCTTTTGCCTCTGGCACAAAGTTTAAGCAGGTGCTAAAAAACTCAATACTCAAGATAAATATTATTTTAGTGCAATATTTTAAAAGGATGAAAAGTAATGCAAAACCTATGATGGACAAAATATCAAAAGGTTAAATAAAGACAGGATCACTAACACTGCCATGCCAAATCAAGCCACAATTGGAACATGAGACAAAAGAAAAAAAGAAAATGCTGATTTTTTTTTTTTTAAGCATGAACTTTTTGCATTAATTTTGATTTTTTTAAAAAATATTATTTATCTTAATTACCGAGTTTTTGGTATCTCTTCAAATGTTGTATTCAAGACTGTAACCTCACTCTCCTTCTTTACCTCACCCTAGTCATGACTCTGACTCAGGGCCTTTCCAGGAAAACCTACCATTTCAGCAGTTCTATGTTGTATTTGTATTATGTGAGCTGTTCTTTGACTTTGTTGGGTTAAGAGAAAAAAAAGTAATCTATTAGCTTTAGAAATTTTACAACTTTCCCAATATTACTGTCCACGCATGCAATTTCATTTTCTGTGCTACTATAGTTTTATTCTTATTTTTTGTTTTGGAATTTTTTTTTTTCTCAGTAGGATTTTAGGAGAGAGGAAAGGTAAATTTATGTGTACACATGTACTCAGTCAGCCAGCTTTAACTGGAGGCTGGCAACAGACTTAAAAGCAAGAGAAAATAATGGCAAAATCAATTATCTAAATTTAAGGCGTGTCATGGAAGAGGAAAAGGTACCGTGTTTCCCTGAAAATAAGACCTAGCCGGACCACCAGCTCTAATGCATCTTTTGGAGCAAAAATTAATATATGACCCAGTATTATATCATATCATATCATATCATATCATATCATATCATATCATATCATATCATATCATATCATATCATATCATATCATATCTTATATTAAAGACCCGGTCTTATATGATAGTAAAATAAGACTGGGTCTTATATTAATTTTTGCTCCAAAAGCTGCATTAGAGCTGATGGTCCGGCTAGGTCTTATTTTCGGGGAAACACAGTAGGTAAAAGAGATGGGATACACAAGTAAAAGACTCATAATTTTTTAAAAAATTTCCACTGCTTGTCCGTCAACAATAATGGAAGAATTTGAGGTGGGAATGTTTAGAAATTGTAAATAAAAGATTTGAGCAGAAAAGAAACAGATAAATCAGTCTTCTCAATCCAGCCATAAAGAAATAGTCTAGAAAAGAAGGGAGATAAACCATTCTGTTTCCATTTCCTGTGAAGACTCCAAAGTATTATATTGATAGTGTCATTAGAAGAGGGACACATAACTGAGCAAATAAGGAAACTTTCAAAGCATTGCATGTTTTAAAAAATCTTTAAATTCAGATGAAAATATAATCAAAAGCATCTCATGCTGTGTTGTGAGAGACCTAGACCCGCTGTTCCTAACCTATTTAGTTCTAACAAAACTTTTCCTTTGTTCTATTGGCAGTTCAAGTCAGAACACTAAATAACTAATTTGTATTTCAAACACTGAGGTGTTAAAATAAAAATATATCTACTATTTATTAATTGCTTCATATGAGCCAGAGATTAAGATACAATCTCATCTCATTGTCAACCCAAGAAAAAGTAGGAATTAAAATTTTCATTATATACATAAGGAAACTGAGGCTGGAGAAGTTAAATTACTTGATCAAGTTCACATATTTAACATTTGCTGAGCTGGACTCATGGAGGGCTCTCTGATCCCAAGCTTATGCTCTCACCAACCGTATCACAGTTTTATCATAGAAAGGGTGTCATTCATCTAGTAATATATTGGTAATCAGGCAAATACCTCAGTAAGCATGGGCCAGTAAGCAAAGGGCCCCAATTGTTTCTTTTTTTCAATTATTTCATGAAAATCTGTTCATCGTGAGTTTGTAACTTCTCTTTGCACTTCAATTTTCTCACATATAAAATAAAACAGTGCCTAAGATTCCTACTCACTCTATAATTCCATGGTTCTGTGATTATTATCAACAAGCCATTTGCTCTAAGTAGGACATAATTGGAGACCCTGATGACTTGGGTAAACTAAGAGAAAAAGATTCGAACTGGCAAATTCTAAGGATACAGAGATAACATCCTTATTTCATGCAGCTCTTTTTATTCTCGTTCTTTCCTTTTCATCCTGAATCACTGGTGTTTACGTATCAACTTTGCCTTTCCTTCATTTCATAGCAATAGAACTAATACAATTCCAATTGGCCTGGCTTCCTCTACCCAGTATTCCCTCACCTTTAAAAGTAAGTCACCTTCAATTGAGCAAAATACCCAATGCCCTACCTTCATCAGGACCCATATATCTCCCTAAAGGGGTGTACCATCTTCACCCATTACCCCAGAATCTCAGAGATGGCCTACTGAATTACCCTATCGGCAAACACGTTTGCTGAGCCTTACTTTCTGGAGTTTGTCTTTATTAAAATTACATGTTGTCAGGGAACTTCAAATTAAAAGAATGAGATCCCACTTTATAACCAAGTAATGAAGAGGACGTCAGGCAACAGAGACTGTCATAAATTGCTTGGTAGAGGGGAGGGAAAACTTGTACAAATCCTGTAGAGTGCACTTTATCAAAATATCAGAAATTTAAAGATATGCATGGCCTAGGACCCAGTAATTTCACTATCATGTATGTGCACCCAGATACATTCTAAAAATGTTCATTATAGCATCCCCCGTAATACCAAAAAACTGTGAGTAACTTCAATGTTCATCAGCAGAGGAGCAGATACCTGAACGGTGATATATGCAAACAGTAGAATAGTATTCATCACTCAAAATGAATGAACCAGCGCTGTGTATAACAACATGAATAAATCTAAAAGGGTAATAATGAGAGCAATAAAAGCAAGTTGCAGAATGCTGCATACTATAGGAAACCATTTAAATAGTTTAAGAACACGTGAGACAACAGAATATTTTGTTTATGGACACTGATTCAAAACTTACAAAAAGGGTTTGGAGGATAACAAACAAGATCAGGAAAACTGCTATTTCTGGGAAGCAAGTGATTGGGTCCATGGGGCAGAGAGTTTCTATTATGTTTGTCGTCCCTAATTCTTACGTGAGTAATGCATACATGGTTATTTGTTATATTATTTTTATAATATTTTGCCTGACATATTTTACAATAATGAAAGTAAATATATTTTTTATTTTCTAAATGTAAAATTACAAGACTTGATATGTGTTTTCAAAATTATATTGTGAGATTCAATATGTGTTTACACACATTATTCTCCTTAGACCTTGATGTGTTCCCCATGAGGATGAGAATCATTGCTCTAACCAATCTGCACGTACATTAATTTAATCATCCTACATAATTTTAAGTGCCAATAATGAGCTTAACCAAGTGCTACTTTATGGTGTTGACCCTGTTTTTAATCGTCCCTCTAGGGGATCCCAAACTTTCTGGGAAATGGTAGAGGCTAGGTGAGTAATCCAATTATCTGGTTGGTCAATTGTCCAATCTCAACAAATTTACCCTGGGCTCAGGGCTGCTGGTGAGGGGAAAAACACTAACTTAAAATCAAAAGAAAACTTTGGTCAGCACCCCAAGAACTCTCAAGTTCAACAGCTTGAAATAACCCTTGAATATATCACTCAGATTCTCTCCTTTCCTGACATGGTTCTTTGTGTCCAAGCTGCTTTGTAAGCTGCCATCCTAAGAGAAACTAAGGAAGTAATGTGTGGCCTTTCCTCCAATGACTCTACTTCATTTTCTTGTGAGTTTCCTCAGTAAAAGGTCATTAAAATAAGGTTTGATTTCCACTGCCAAGATAACCAGAATCATTTTATACATGACTTGGCGTCCACTGAGACCTTGAATCCCATTTCCTCAGATCAGAATACTACAATATCCTTGGCTCCTTCACTCTTGTAGTTGAGTAATGTCCACCATCCCATATTTTCTGCAAGTATTCTCAGCTCAAGAACTCTGTGTTGTTTTTTTCTCTTGAATTTACCTATTTAACACCACTAGTCAACCTCTCGTAGCCAACCTCAATATGTTTTCCCACCCAAACTTCAGCTACACATTTCATTACCATAGTCTATATTTGTGTCTTTGAATGAACCATCTCTTTATTAGCTTGGCTCATTTCACCTCTTTTACTCAAGTACTGTCTTGTGCAACTGTCTTGGGCAAGAGCTCCAATCATTGACTACACCACTGCTTTTTCGCTGCTGACAACCCTCTAGTTCTCTCTCTCTTTTCCTTGAATGGAATTCCAGGGGCCACCACTGTTATCCTTCCCAAATACCCATAGTTCCCTCACCTCCATTGCACTCACTTAGCAAACACTGGCTCTGGTTAAATCCATATATCTGTTTTCTCTATGGCTGAACCAAAGCAACTAAATATTGCTAGAGAAAAATCACATAATTTGTTGACTAAAGTTACTTTAAATACAACACTCAAACCTCAAACAGAAATTACACTCACCTTGATTCTATTATATTTTCCTACTAAGTTTTCTTTCTCAGTCTCCAAGATGAATATTTCATGATTTTTCTCTACAATTCTTAGGCTTCTCATCTGTTCCATCTCCCCTTTGCATTACTCAAAACTTAAAAAATCTTACCTCATACTTAATTGAGAAAAGAAAATCAATAAAATTAAAATTTACTAATAATTAAGCAAACTGATCTACAAACTCAATGTGAATTTGTACCCATATGCTCTGTTTCTCTCCTGTTAAAAAGATAGACACATCCCTGTCTCTGTTAACAGCCAATCTATCCACTTGCACTGTATATCACTTCCTATTTTGTCTCCTCAAGGACTTTGCTTCTGGGGTGTATTAATTATCTATTGTTGCATAACAAATTCTGTTGAAGCATAACAACTGAAAACAGCAAACATTTATTATTTCACAGTCTCTGAGGGTCAAGAATCCAAGAGTGGCTTTAGCTGGGTGAATCTGGGTCAAAGTCTCTTACAAGTTAACAGTCAAGCTCTGGGACTATAGTCATCACACTGCCTAATTAGGGCTGGAGGACCCACTTCCAGGCTCATTCACATGGTTGTTGGCCAGTTTCCCACTGGCTCTTAGCTGGAGGCTTCAGTTTCCCACCACTCAGTCCTCTCCCTAAGACTGCTCACAATATGGTAGCTTGCTTTCCCCAGAGCAAATGATGTGAGGGAGAGAGAGAGAGGGAGAGAGAGAGAGAGAGAGAGAGAGAGAGAGAGAGAGAGACAGACAGACAAGAGACCAAGTAGAAGCTGTAATCTATTATAAAATAATATGGAGGCAACTGCATCATTACTTTTGTTGTGTGCTCTTGGTCACTGTGAGATAATAGAAAAAAATATATATTGTCCTCTGCCTCTGGTTCCTGGCAGAGAGCTCCTAAGATCCTAAGTAATAAGAGCACTATAAGCATCTTTTGTTTTAATATTTGGTCTTTGACCCCAGTTCCTGGCACAGAGTTTTTCACAAAGAATTTCCTGGGAGATAGAAGTATCTTTTGTTCTAATGAGATGGGATCCTAGATGGACACTGGTCACCAGAAAGAATTTTAGAAGCTTGAAATTTTCAGCCCCCTTCTTACCCCCATTCTCCAGAGAAGGGAGATGGGCTGGAAATGATTTAATGGTCTGTCATGTCTATGTGATGAAGCCTCCATAAAAATCCCAAACTTATGGGGTTTGGAGAACTTCCAGGTTGGTGAATATGTGGAGATGGTGGGAGAGTGGTGCAGCTAAAGATAACACTGAAGGGGCCTTGTGCCCTATGCGTCAATTCCACCTGGATGTTATCTGTATCCTTGATCATATACTTTTATAGTAAACTGTAAACAGTTAAATAATCTATTTTCCTGAGTTCTGTGAGCCGCTCTAACAAATTAATTTAACCTGAGGAGGGGGTGGGGAAACTGATTTATATTACCGATCAGAAGTACAGGTGACAACTTGGATTGGTGATCAGCTTCTGAAGTGGAGTAGGGCAGTCTTGTGGGACTGAGCCCTAAAGCTATGGGATCTGATGCCATCCCCAGGTGGATAGAGTCAGAATTCAGTTAAAATTCAGGGCACCCAGCTGATGTCCCAGAGAATTGCTCTGTGTGGGGAAAAAGAACCCACACACATCTGGTTTCAGGAGTGTTGTGAGTGTGCTACTCATGTGAGAGTCAAGGAGAAACACAGGAGGAGGACTGAGGTTTGTCCTTCTCAGTCACATAGACCAATCCTGATACAAGTGGGATGGTCTGTACAAGGGTGTGAATACCAAGAGCTGGGAAACTGGGAGTCATCTTGGAGGATGTTACCGCTGTACAGCCTAAATTGTAAACAGCTCTCTTCCGATTGGAGCACTGCATACAGAGTTGCTTCTATCAAAAAAGAAAATGCTCGTGGCCTCCTATTCTCCTCCATCTGTCACCTAATCTATTTGCCAGATCTGACTGCCAAACTTCACAGGACTTGTCGACCACCTCTGTAACTGTGCTACAACACTGCTCATTCATTCGCTAATCTCCTCCTCTGTTTTCTGGCCACACCACGCCTCTGAAATAATTCTTGTCAAAATCAGCGATGTACACATAAAGGGGGAAAAATCAGCAATAATTGTATGTTGCCAATTCTCATGGACCTTAATTGACCTTCATCTTGCCATAGCTGCTAGCAGCATTTTAAAACATGATTTCTCTTGGTTTGCATGCAGAAGTAAATTTAGGTTTTGTGAGAATTGAAGCTTATGCAATTTTGGCCACCTTATTTAAGAAAAATAATTTTAAAAACTATAATTTTAATATTAGATGTAAAAGAAAATATTCATTTAGAATGAAAAATAAATCACAAAAATTGCAAATGTTAAAAACTAAAAAATGCTACCAACACCAAATATGTCACTGAGTACACAATTCATTTATAATTTTTTTTTACTGGTTTAGCTGCCTATTCTTTTATTACCTCTTCATATAGTAATGATCTTGATATATTATTTTTGTAATGAGAATAGAAAGATAATTTGGCTTCTCTTCTGGAGTGGTTGATCAAAACATCTTTTTTTACTATTTTTATTTTAGAAAATTCACTTTCAGCTTCCCAAATCATTAATGATTGTTAGGATTGTTGTCAAATATCGGAAATTTTCTGTCAGGTTTATTACATATGTGAGCTACAAGATTTTAATAAACTTTTCACAGATTAACTTGCACTCCACACATTTCAAATCTTATTCCTCCTCCACGATGGTGCTGGGCATCAGGAGTCCTCTCACTCTTCTTCCTGCAGTCACACTGCTGAGTAAGTTGGCCTAGTGGGCATCTGGGACATTCCTGGAGGCCATTCCTATACTGGGATGTCTGGCAAAACTTAACTGTACAGGAAAAGGGTTGTGCACTACATACATTTATCCCATAAAATCCTAAATAAATGAATGCATAAATGTGTTATACGCCAATATACAAATGTGTACAATGTCTGCAGATTAGTTTTCTATCACTGTGTAACAATTGGTCACAACCTTAGCAGCATAAAACAAGACACATTAATTATCTCACTGTTTCCATGGATCAGGACTGGCACAATCTAACTGGGTCCTCCGTTTAGGATCTCAAAAGTCTGCACTAAGCATTACGTAGGACTGAGTTCTCATCAGAGGCTCAACTGGGAATAGATCCACTTCCAGGTACCCTCAGGTTGTGGGCAGAATTCATTTACTGGCAGTTGTAAGATTCATGGCAGCCAGCGTCTTCAAAGCCAGTGAAGGAGAGAGAGTCTAGCAAGACAGTTGCTACACTTTTATGTCACTGAGTACATTCCATTACTTTTGTTGCTTTCCACTTGCTAGAAACAAGTCACAGGTCCTGTCCATAATAAAGCAGAGACTACACAAAGGCATGAACATCAGGAGGTAGGGGTTACGGGACCCTATCAAAGTCTGTCCACCACAGTCTGTCATAAAGAACAGTTACATAATAACATAAAACAATAGACAGCCTCTTCAATAAATGGTGCTGGGAGAATTGGAAAGCCACGTGCAAAAGAATGAAACTGGACGGCTATCTGTCACCATGTATCAAAATTAATTGAAAATGGATCAAAGACTTAAGCATAAGACCTGACACAATAAACTGCATAGAAGAAAACATAGGTACTAAACTTATGGACTTTGGGTTCAAAGAGCATTTTATGAATTTGACTCCAAAGGCAATGGAAGTAAAAGCTAAAATAAACGAATGGGATTATATAAAACTGAAAAGTTTCTGCACAGCAAAAGAAACTATTGACAAACTAATGAGGCAACCAACTGAATGGGAGAAGATTTTTGCAAACAGTGCCTCTGATAATGGGCTAATATCCAAAATATACAAGGAACTCATGAAACTCAACAACAACAAAACAAAAAACCCAATTAAAAAATAGACAGAGGACCTGAAGAGACATTTCTCCAAAGAGGACATACAAATGGCAAATAGACATATGAAAAAATGCTCAACATCGCTAATCATCAGAGAAACGCAAATGAAAACCACAATGAGATATCACCTCACCCCAGTCAGAATGGCTATCATCAACAAAACAAATAGTAACAAGTGTTGGAGAGGCTATGGAGAAAAATGAACCCTCATACACTGTTGGTGGGAATGCAGATTGGTGCAGCCCTTATTGAAGACAGTGTGGAGGTTCCTCAAAAAATTACAAATAGAATTACCATATGACCCAGCAATCTCTCTCCTGGGTATCTACCCAAAAAATCTGAAAACATTTATACATAAAGACACGTGTACTCCAATGTTCATTGCAGCTTTGTTTACGGTGGCCAAGACATGGAAACAACCAAATTGTCCTTCGATAGATGAATGGATAAAGAAGTTGTGGTATATATACACCATTGGAATACTATTCGGCGGTAAGAAAAGATGATATAGGAACATTTGTGACAACATGGATGGATCTTGAGAGTATAATGCTAAGTGAAATAAGTCAGACAGAAAAAGCAGAGAACCATATGATTTCACTGACGTGGTATATAAACCAAAAACAACAAAAGAACAAGACAAACAAATGAGAAAGAAAAACTCATTGACACAGACAATAATTTAGTGGTTACCAAACTATTGGAGTGGGGGCTGTGAGATGAGGGTAAGGGGGATCAAATATATGGTGATGGAAGGAGAACTGATTTTGGATGGTGAACACACAATGGAATTTATAGATGATGTAATACAGAATTGTACACCTCAAATCTATGTAATTTCACTAACAATTGTCTCCCCAATAAATTTAATTAAAAAAATAAAAACATTAAAAAAACACAATAGTTGTCATGTAGAAAAATAATTTCAATGAATTTCAAAGAATTTGCATATATCACTAAATCTCAATAGCTTTATGAGAATATTTTAACTTTTTCAGATTCCAAAGCCAGATACTTGAGCTAAAACTAGGTCTTCTCAAGTTTTAACATGTAGTTGATCCTTTAATGATAGTAGATTCCTCTAGAAATGCTGTAAAGTGAAACGTGTTCTTTGAAATAGCTTTTGAGTATCAGAACCATTCAATACACATCTTCTAAGCATAAACTAATTTCCTGAGAATTAAGCCCTGAGTTACCATTTGTGTACAATTGAAATACATTTTCATCTTGAACTTATCTCGACATATCACCAAGCCTTCTGATTTATAAGCCCCAAGATTTTGTGGACTTTACTTCATTTTTCTTTTGAAGAACTTGAAGCTATCATCATTTAGTACTCATTTTTGTTTTCTAAAGACCCAGGTAGAGATCTATCTTCTCTAACTTTAATTTATCCTAAAAAAAGGGGAACAAGGATACTTCTTCATGACCTTAAGAGTAAGTTTACATTGGCAATAGCAATTAAGCTATATAACTCATTTAATTTCAATAGCCCTGTGTGTTTTTGCTTTGCTATCATTCTTCACTAGGTAGCATAACATAAGCATTGCTTGTTATTACAGTCTTTATCCTCCATACAGATATGCCCTTAGATTAAAAGGCCATGTTCCTAAAGCAGAGAAAATACGGATGTGTCCACTTGCCCATTACTTCACACAGCCATGATATTAGCCTTTTAGCAGTACACGCCACATTAGCAATCTGAGGCGTTTTTGAATCAAAGCTGAAATTTGTAATGCTTCTAATGTGTAATGAAGTTGCATATTTTCACCATGCCTTCACTCAAGCATATGGGTTTTATAATTGAACTCCAGAGATTGTATTTTGGATTCCCTTCTGCTCTAATAAAAATGTACACATAGAAATGCTTCTGTCCCTATTTGGAGACACAATTTGATACAGTTTGGTCATCTGTTATAGAATGTAGATATGCTTCCATTAGTCTGTTGTAAGAATAAAATCATGATAACTTAATTATGCAAAATAACATTACTAAATAGCAGTTTATATTATATCCACATATGGTCATTTTGAAAGAATTACATGATAATATGAACTATCAGTATCCTGAAGAAATATTACTGGGACAAATATGTTTGATATTTTGAGGAGACAAGGAATTTAAAAGCATAGGCTTCATTTTAGTGTTATTGCTCTTACGCAACCAAGCTTTCAAATAAATGTTCACATTTATTTGTTTAAGTTGTGGACTTTAGGAATGCTCAGATTACATTCAGAAGCAAGTATTTTCCTATTTTCCTCAAAATATTACTTTTAAAGTATTCATTTTTATTGCAATTGAATATAGTTGAATCAAATCTGACAAAAGAGTAGAAGTAATTGGGAAATTTATTAAATCATTTTAGATGGGCTTTAAATATTTTTAAGTCAACTTAGACCTTTGGATAAGTTCATACTTAATGGTTGTGATCTGTGTGCCATATAACTTCAAGGCTGGGGGAATGTAAGTTAAACTTAAGTAGATTTATCATTTTTTATTCATTATTCTCACATATAATCAAACCATTAATTGTGACGGACTATTAATATAGTCTTCTAATCAATGAGAAGAAATTAACACTGCAATGTCAAAATTATCAAATGAACATTTTCAATTTAAAATTATTTCCCAGAAAGTTGCTTTTAGGATATTATGATAATTTATTAGGAGATGGAGTATGTATTTATTATTTCAAGATGAAAACATAATAATTACTAAAATTTATTGAGCATTTACTTCTCTAAAGTGTTCATTTATATGTATTAATTGATTCAATGTGTGTTAACATTATATCCTCACAACAACCCAATGGGGAAGTACTATTATTTTCCAAATTTCACAAAAGAAGAAACTGAAGCACAAAAGGCTAGTAAAAGGTAAACTGAGATTTCAACCTGTCAAGTGTGACTCTTATTGACCAATTTACACCATCTTCAAAAAGTCAGCACTGACTCACCACAGTTTTTTAGATAATTTATTAATTGTCTTTTCAAGAAATTATTTCTTTTAAGAGTATGGAATTTATGTTTTGTCTTATCTGTGATTGAATTTTATTTTAAAAAATTATAAGGTATATCCAACATCTACTCTGTGCATACAGCACTCGTGCATAAATTAGAGGTGATCATATTGGTTCTTCTGTTTTAACACCATTTCTTCTTAGTACCACCAGTGTCAAAAACTTGTTTCCTCTTTTGTTTTCCATGTTCAGTGCCAGTTCCCTTCTTCACACCCACCAAATAATGACAGTAGATATCCTTTAATTGCTCAGCCAAATATTTTGCTCAAACAGTTATATTTATTAAAATAACAAAATTGATTTTCTGTCTATAAGAAAAGACATTTTGCAATCTATATGCTTCTCGGTCAAAGGTTATGTCAATAAAATACTCAGTAAAGTGGAGATTTGGAAATCATCCAATTAATTTGATCAATGGAGAGACAAACTCAATATATTAAATCCTAAAGGTTTTTCACTCTTCTGAATCACTGTCTGCAGACTACACTGATATAATTAGCCAGATAATCACCACATCTCACTGCTGCTCATGTTCCACGGTTCACTCCTCATATTATAAACAGTTGGTAAACACTGTAGGTTTCCTCAAATTGTGACCTTTCTCTATAGTTAGTGAACAGTTGAGAAGCAATTACAAGAAACTGCAAGACAATGTATATTTTAACTGAGTTATAACTAATTACTCTAATGAACTACCTGACTTTGATTATAAGAATTTATCAATTAATATGAATGTTCTAGATTGCTTTCATATTGATATACAATTTTGATTTAATATTCTTAGAACATGTAGAGATTTGCCTGGCGATTTTTAATAGCATCTCTTTCACCTGTTTTGAAACTGTACCTTGTTCATATTTTAAGCAGGAATTCTAAGAACTGAATGTCACATAAATTTTAAAATACTGTCCTGACTTTAGAGCTATAGCAGTTACCAGGAATTACGCTACTTCACTCTCAGGGGTTTCAAAATACTGATAGTGTTCAAGGACTCTCTCATGTCTTGTTTCTTCTGTTTCACGATAATATTCGAATCATTTGAGGTCATATTTTGTGCTATGAGCAAATGCTACAAATTATGTGTAATAAAGAGTTTACTGTTATTCTACTAATAGACACCTTTTCCTAGGGGGAAAAATATATGTATATTTTGATTCAGATTAGAAAAGTATCAACTCACTAGTTTAAGCCACAAGCTTTTATTATGTTTAATAATATAATATTATTAGAGAAAATTAATAGAGAAAATGTTAGAGAAAATAATTGGGCATTAATGTATTATTTTGGACTCTAAGGGCTCAAATAAAAAAAAACAGTTAAAAGGGGATTAATCACCTATTTATGAATTTATTAAAAATACTAAATGGAGTGGAATGACTATACTCAGACCACTGTAAAAATAAGAAGTAAAAGAGTGAGGCAAGTGCTATTTTGCATGTATTCACAGCTCTGTCTGATTATTTTACACATTAAGCTGATTGGTAACTGTTGAAAGAGCTGCTCCATTCCCAGAAAATGAGAGTTCCTAGCAAATATAAGGAAATCCAATATGAACTTTCTAAACCTATTAATATGCTGACTAGCTTTGGATATCTTCCTAATTACTTCTTAATGTTTTGCACAAATCATCAAAACCTGCTAATACATCTGTTGAGGCCATGACTGGAGATATATGAGGTGTGATCAAAAACTACGGTGAATGCTTAAATTAAAATATATATATATATATATATATATATATATATATATATATATATATATATATATATATATTGCGGTAAAAGACACACTGCCATTAGCGCCCCCTTTCTTTGAACACACTTATCCCATCGTTCTTGTCACTTTCTAATGCAGTTCTGGAAGTCCTCTTTGTCAGTGTTTTTAGTTGTGCTCTCATGGCTGCCTTGATGGCCTGAATCATTTTGACTTTGGGGAAAAGCCAAAAGTCATACCGTGCCAGATCCAGTGAATAAGATAGATGAGGACACACTGTAATGTTTTAATTTGACAGAAATTGCCATACCAGCAGTGATGTGTGACACGGAGCATTGTCATGATGGAGAATGACATATGGCACACTTTAAAACACACCTTTTCTCAACCGTAGCTCACACCCGACTGACTGCACTCGTCACACATGGTTACCAAGGTTCGAAGCACCACTTCCCATATTGAAGATCATTGCCTTTCTGTTGGATGACACTCAGTGGCAGCATTCAGCATATTTTTTTTATCACACCTCATATATAAATCTTAAAATATCTTAATATTAAATATTATTAAATATCTCAATGTTAAAATATGAACAAAACTTTATATATGTATATATATATATATATAAATCTTAGCATATATATGTATATCCCTTACATAATGTTAAGACACAGAGGGAATACATAAATACAGATTATATGACAGTATGTGTTCTTTAATACCAAGTTATTTACCCTTGTAGCACTACTGAAATTTATAAAGTACACATGATTTTTTTGTTTTAACATTTTGATCCAATTTTTGGTCTGTTTTCTGTTTTTCTATTTCTGCTTTGTGCCAGAATTATGCCCCAAAATACTATGTGAACCTTCCATCTGTTCTCATTTAAACTTAAAGAGGTTTTCCCCAATGGTATTTAGATCTAGGTAAGTCACATAGCTATCTGGTTTCATTCCTTTTAAAGTCCCTGTCACCTACATATGTGTAAGTGAAAGTTTAATTGGTCTAGCTGGTAAGTACTAACCAAAGACGGATTTTTAAGCCATGACCTAAGACAGTAATAGCTATTTTCTAAGTTACCTTACCCTGTGATAAAATACAAAATAAATTTGATATTTAGGAAATTATTTTTGAATAACAAACATTTTCCATTTTAATTTTTGGCATGATTATAGTGCTAAAATAATGCTATCCGGAATCACTAAAAGTTAGGGAGAAAAGAAAAAGGTTTCTATGATTTAAAATTTTTTCATTACATTAAAAATATTGAACTGGAAGTGTTATATTTTTCAAAATATTACCCAAAATAGTGAATCAAGGGAAAGGTGCAAACTAAAATTAGATTTATAATTCAATGTAAACATATCAAATTTACTACAAACATTGTTGAAATACACCCTGTAGATATGGAGGTTAAAGACCAAGCAGAAGGGCAGCAACCACACTAGGTATTATAAACAGAAGACATTTACTAGAGAGAATTAGTTGCATAGGTGTTGAAAGTCCGAAAGAGCAAAGAGGGAAAGCTGACATTAAGAGATCAACGTTGTAGAAAGCAGTCAGCACCTTTCAGACTGGGGGAACTATATGGAAGAAGCAATGATACCAGAATGTGAAAGATTGAATTAGAAGCCTTGTGGGACTGGTACTTGAAACTCTGAGAGTGACATCCATGGCTGCTGTTCAGAGCACTGAGAAAAGTGCCCGAGAGCTCAGATGTGTACCTCTAAGAGGTGATGCTCAGTCTAGTAGAGACAGCATGTGAGGGCAAAACTAATATTTGGAAGGAGGGGAGTGGGTGATTGGGAAGAAGCAAAGCTGATATTTCAATGACCGAACTACATGACACAGCCACTGAAAGGCATGGACCAGATTGTGCTGGAAGTATTAAGAGAAATTGGAAGCTGATGCCTTCACTGTCTCCTGCTTCAGGAGGCATACAGATGTAAGTGGAAAATGGATATTGTCCCTTGTGTCCTCTTCCTGCTTTCAAATAACCTTCCAGCTCCAACTTCTCCTTACTCCCAGCCACTAGAGAGATGAGTGATCTCCTTTCTGTTTCTGTGGATTTGCTTATTTTGGATATAAAATGGAATCACACAATATTTGGCCTTTTATTATAACTTCTTTCACATAGCATACAGTTTGGAAGATTTGTCCATATTATAGCACGTATTAATACTTCATTTCTATGAATAATATTCAATATATATTCTAACATATTCCAATAGTATTCCATATATTGTTCCATATTCCAATAGTATTCCATAGAATATGGTAATATTCCATACCATATTTTGTTTATCCATTTATTAGTTGATGAACATTTGAGTTATTTTCACCTCTTGGCTGTTATAAATAATGTTCATGTACAAATGTTTGAGTGAACCTATGTTTTCAAATCTTTTGGCTATAGTCTAGGAGTGGAATTGCTGGATCTTATAGTAGCACTATGTTTAACTTTTTGAAGAAGCACTAAAATGTCTGGCAAAACAACTACACTATTTTACAATCCCAACAGCAATGTATGAGAGTTTCAATTTCTTCATGTCCTTACCAACATTTGTTATTGGCCATCATTTTTTATTATAGTCATCCTACTGGATGTAAGGAGTTATCTTACTGTGATTTTGATTTGTATTTATCTAAGGACTAACAATTTTGAACATCTTTTTATATACAAATGGCTATTTGTATATATATTTTTTGCATAGATTCTCATTCAAATCTTTGTCCATTTTGAATTCTGAATTGAAAAAAATTTCTTTATATTTTCTGGGTACTACATGCTTATCAGATACATGATTTGAAAAAATTTTTCCCCATTCAGTGGGTAGTATTTTCACTTTTTTAACAGTGTTCTTTGAAGAACAAAAGTTTTATTTGTGATGAGTCCAGTTTATTTTCTCTTTGGTGGCTTTTACTTTAGGTGTCATATCTAAGAAAACACTAATCTAAGATCATAAAATTTTCTTCTAAGAGTTTTATAGTTTTAGTTCTTACACTAAGGTCTTTGATTCACTTTGAGTAAATTTTTCTATATGGTGTGAGGTAAGAGCCCAACTTTTTTCTTTTGCATGTGGATATTCAGTTGACTAGTACCACTTGTTGAAAAGCCTATTCTCGCTCTCCAGTGAATGTTTTGGCATCCTTTTCAAAATCATTTGACAATAGATGTATGTAGTTTTCTTTCCACTGAACTCTCAATTCTATTCCGTTGATCTATATGTCTATCCTTATGCCATTATGACCCTGTCTTTTAAGTCTTTATCTTTTATAATTTTATGCTGAAGATATATAGAGATACAGTGATATGATGTCTAGGATGTACTTCAAAATAATCCAAGAGATGAGGGCAGGAGGGTAGATGTATCAGTTAAATAAGATTGGTCACATGTTGTTAATTGTTGAACCTGGGTGATGTATGCACAGAGGCCTTTTGCACACTCTAATTTTTATATGTTTTATATTTTTGATAACGAATAATAAACAAAGTGTCTACCTCCAATTCTACCACCACCACCATCACCATAGTACAACTCTGGAAGAAGTAATAGAGTAACTTGGGTTTACATTTCCCATGTGGAAATACTTTTCCAGCATATCTCAGGAAATGTACATACTTTTCGTACTACTGACTCCTGAGAAAAATTAGTCAAAAAAATCAAGCAAAGAGCGGAAAAGTATTACAGTTTCCCTATAAGATTTAGAGCTTGATAATCACCATGGAGACATAACTGGTTAGAATAAATTGCTGATGCCAAATTGAAAGGAAGAGCAGGAAATGCTGACATCCAAGTGAAAGGTTAAGATTGACATTTCCAGGAACCCAGACAGGAGCACAGTGGAGAGAAGTAATTCTGGTCAACTCCGTCTTACATGTTGTCATTGTCATATTGTATATTACTGACCCCATGTGTTCCTGACCCTGATTGCTGCTAACAGTTGATCATTTTTGCAAATATATAGATATTAATAAGATTACTTACATAGCTCACGTTTTACAAATCCTATAAGCCATGTTCTAAGAAATAAGTTTTGGAACAAAAATATCTCCTTAATTTAGTAATTTTGACATGTCATTCTGTGTATTGCTGTCCACCTTGCTAGGGGATCTGTTATGTTATTCGAATGCTGCCCTGTCAGGTTCCCTGGCATTTGTCAGGGGATAAATACGTGTTGTGGTACAGTTATTTGTAAATATCTGAACTGGAGGAAGGCAAATGGAAGAAGATGTTATCATGGAATATTGCAACAGAAATTCAGAAACTGATCTAAAATCTATATTTTCAAAAGCAATATTGGTTCCAATTACAAAATCCAAATCAGGGCAAGCAAACAAAATATTTTCATCATTAAAAAGGAAATGAGATTTGTGGAGCAACAGGTATCCTAATGTTTAACTAAAGAAGCTTGTGGACAGTCTTAACAATTTGGTCTACATTGTCAAAAAATAAATGAAATTTTTCTCGACTGGAATATTTATGAAAAAAAGATTAAGATTATATAACAGAAAATGTTGATCTGTTACGCTCCAGAAAGACAATGGCCTAAAGCTAGGACACTTTTAAAAATGACTAGTGGTCCCTCAGACTTAGTCAATAGAACCATTCCTCGGACAGATCATGAAACTCAGCCAGGAGGGAGACTTGGCAAAAGAGTGGACTTCCTGCATCTTTTGGAATGGGAGCTCAAAATATTATTTGGCCATTCTAGGGAAGGATGACCCCTTAAGGCTAGAACAGTCAGGGACATGAAATTTGGAAAGAATTTAAGTTCTAAAAGTAAGAATGACATGAACCTCAGATGTTCAGCCTACAAAAGATAAAGGGTAACTCAGTCACTATTGTATAGGGAGTATCCTAAGCAGCTATTCTTGACCACCATGGAAAATCTACTAGAAGGAGATCGATGCACTTTCACATGGACATAAGAAATGGTGTTAGGATTATAAACTGCTTGTTATTTTTAGAATCTCCAGCTCTAGAGATGTTTAAGAAATTTGAAAATTATCTATTCTGAGTACTGAAATCCCTTTGTCTGAAGTAGGGAGTTTGGGCTCTTTGTGTTCTTCTAAAGTTATTGTTCTATGTATCTTTGTACGAGTCTGAATTTGGGGTTGTATTTGCTTGAGGCTACAGGCCTTTATTAGCTTAAGATCTTTTCACTGTGCTATGAGCATATAAGAAATAATCAATATAGTTAAACATAAATTGTCTTGAAATTTAAATCACAAGAAATACTGAATTTAGTTAAGAGATTCTCTTCTCTTTTGAGGGACGAGGTGGTACGTGCTATATGTTATGTAACCAGCTTATGATGAAATAAATTCTTGCTTAAAAACATGAAATGATACTTTGAAAACATGAAAAATGTAACGTGTTTTTCAAGAGAGCAATTCTTTCCCTGTTAGTCAAGATGATGAGGTTCAGTGACCATTTCACAGATACAGCTGACATTTTGCAACCTGAAAACAAACATGGACAAACTATTTTCTTTTCAAATGATTTTCAGAGTCAGAAGAGAATAACGTACCCACAAATACGCTTACTTGAAACAGAAGGGCATTTCCATTAATTTTTCACATGAAAAGTTTTAACAGTTGAATTCAAGTGAACTGACTTTGGCAGTTTTTCTGTTTGTCTTTTAATACTTGCAGCTCTTTTACAGAGAAACTTAAAGATCAATTAAGTATATTAGACAATGTTGAAGTTGTATGGCATTTAACTAAAAAACTAAAAGCAATAATGCTTTTCAAGAATGGAAAAGAGATATAATAGTCCATTAGAAGGGGATTATTTGTATCATTAAGGAGAATGATTATGTTCTTTTGAATGAGAAAACACGCTAAAGGAACACAATTTGATGGTGAACGAACATTTGGTTAATAGTTATGCAGCATACATTCAAGAACAAATAAAGATATGTGTATGTGACTAATAGACAAAAGAATCTGAAACACAAGTTGCATATGCCATTAAGACACAATTATTCCTGGAAAACCCATAAGAAGATTTTGAATCAATTTATATTATCATGTTAATACCCATTTTTCAAAGATATCAATTTTGAAATACAATGTGCCATTTGCTCTACTATTAAAAAATGAAATTGCTGCCACTGAAGGATGATACACCTGCCAGATGCTGCACAATGCTTCAGTCAAAATACAAGTATCTCAATCACAACCCATATGTACACCTTCTTCTGTATTATAAACTGCAATTTCATCTCCCTCCTCAGGCAACCATGAGACTTGAAACATAGCCTGCCAATTACATGGAAATGCAAAATTGTATGGAGACTGCCAGCAGATGTGGATGTAGGTGTGGATGTAGGTAACACATTCTTTCAGACACACACATGAATGATATTCATTTTGTTTCTTTTTTCCCTCTTAAATATTCAATTAAGCAATGCGAAAATATTCAAGAACTAGTCTTAAGTAAGGAATAATAGCAAGGTATAGAGGAGGAATTCCATACAGGTGACAATGTCCCATAAAAATAAGATTACAAGGTTTTTGAATGTTTCCCCCCCCAGATTGAAAAGTTAACATGTCATTTATGCTAAAACTCTCAGTGAGAACTTACTAGGAGCAAAGAAAAATATTTTCCTTTTGATGTTCTCAAAAAGAAAATAAATCAGTATATTATCTTAAATTTTGGGGGTATTGTCTTAAAAGCCCCGAAGGAGGGAATCACACACATGTATGTACACACGCATAATGAGATGAGATGAGCTGAGACGCACAGATCTGCACTGTCAACTGAAAAAATTTGTGATGTTTATTTGTACCCTGGAGTTGATGTGACCAAGAGACCATTTTTTCCAGGTTCCCTAAGTTTTTACTTAGCACATTCCAAATTTTACCTTAGGTTCTAGTATTTCACATGTGAACTCTAAGCCTCTAGAATCCCTCTATCAACCTCTAATTTGTGGCTTCTAATCTACTGTGATTTGGGAAATTATATAACATATCTTGCTATAATTGTGTCCAATATCAGATAAAAGAGAATAGGTATGGAGTGGGGGCCAAGATGTCTCTACAATGACTCTATGATGGTTCTTTATATGGTCCTGGATGATAACTTAACCTCTGAATTTCAATGTTCACCTTCTCTTCTGTAAAATGAGGTGGGTCTCCATAGTCTCTAAGCTCCTTGGTAGGTCTGGGAAATGTTTTGGTTCTCCAATGCAATTTTGTTGTCATGTTCTAGTTCCTGTTTCTTTTCTTAGTTTGCTGAGTAAGGGACCCCTTTTTGAAGTGTTACTGTATATTATTCTCTGAATAATTTAGGGGCAAGATCTTTCCTAAGAATTCAAGTAGAAAAATGAAGCTTAACAAATAGGTAGTGCAAGCCACCATTTTGTGGCATTTTAAAACAACACATAGGTGTTGATGCAGATTTACAATAACATATCTGTATCCCCCCAGCAAGTCACATTAAATCATCAATAAACGTTTGATGCTTAGATTAGGAAATGAACATGGAACTGAGTAGGTCAGGTAGTATATCATGTATTAGTCAGAGAGTAGAATTTACATTTTAACAGCTTTTTCATCCTTCATTTGTTTTTATTTTGTTTGTTTGCTTCATTTACAAACAAGAGTATACAATGTCCCTTCCAAATTTAAATGTAAATAGAGTTTTCCAATCCATGTGGACAGAGAATAATTCTTGACAGAAGTTATTCTGTCTTAATTTATTTGTTATTTGGCTTTTCTTGAATATCCCATAATTAATACTATAACTGAAACATAGTGATTCTGTTATGTGTGTGTGTGTGTGTGTGTGTGTAATCAGAATATTAACAGAATATATGCATAACAGAATATATACATATATGGAAATGACTAACAATGATTAGTGGTTTATTACAAGGATTATTTTTTGTTAAGTAGCTGTGTGCAGTGAACCTGATTTCTTTCTTTTTACAACTTCCCCTTCTATTAAAGGCTGTTAAACTCAGAGCCTAGATCAGCTAGGCAGCAGCCTCAGTAACAGTAAATGAAGTGCTGTGAGCTTACATCAGACTAATTAGTCTAAGGGATTTAAAAAAAAAATGAATGGGGGAAGGGTTTGGGAGGACTTTTCAGGTTCTGAAAGGCAGTTTGCTTAATTAAGCCAACCACTAATTGTTAAATATTTTTCAGGCATTAACAGAGCTACTCTGAGTGTAATTAAATTTTGATTTTAGTGGTATTTGCAGGGATTAAAGTCACAATCTGCTGAGGCACTGGGGTTAGTTAATATTCACTTCACTGCCACAGCTGTCCTCCATTATAATACAAAGGACAGGAAAAGAGACAGCAGAATGGGGGTGAAGTAATGAGAAAGCTATTCATTCATCTGAACCAGCTCGTCACTCCACAGCCTTGTACAAATGGGTCTGAGCTGGATGACACACAACCAGGCATTCAATCTGATTTAATTTGATACAATAAAGGGATATCCAAGCCCTATGCATTTTTTATTTTTATACATGAGACTATGGAATGGATTTTTCAAAAAGATAATCATATGATTATCATACGTTTCCATCCAAGTTGTATTTCTGGACTTATTCGCTCTACAGGAGTCCACCAGGATTGTAAACCAATTCCTGCTAAGCCATTATTTGCCCCAACTGAGTGTGAATGAACCCTGTGGAAAGTGGTGGTGACTTTAAATCCTTCATAAAACCTAAATTGGCAGGATCAATGTTTCAAGTTATGTTTTGGGACTGAGAGTACACCTCCCCCCGCCCCCCTAAAAAAGAATAAAAAGCTTTAAGGAGTTATATGCACTTGAAAGGGATGAAACTTAGCATCCCAGGACTGACAAGGAACATTCCTACTGCTGACTCATAACATTGCTGGGGTTTCATGTGTTGTTTTGTTCTTTTAATTCAATAACTTCAATGTCTTTCAGTTATTACTCTGCAAAGAGAACAGGCATAGAAAGAAATCATCTTGACTTCCCTTCCAACACCACCTTCCAAAAGAGGAGTCTAACCTAGAGTCTACTCTCATTTTGTGTTCAGTCATTACATTGGCTATTGATCATACAGTGTTCAGGCTGATCCACAGTCCAGGGTCCCTGCACCCACATGGAGGTCATCAGTGGTCTTAGGCTCCCAGTATATGCAAAGCACCAGTCTTAGAACTAGCCTTTCAGTCCAAGCTAAGGCTAGAGGGAGTAATGGCAGGTATCTAGCCACTTACATCCTGTACTGGTAAAATCATTTTTAAAAAATCACCCAGAATCGGAGTCCCCCTAGTGTTTATCTTTACACTTGATGATACAATGAGAGGGATGGGGGGGGGAGGAGTAGGGGGAGAGAGAGAGAGAGAGAGAAGAAGGGAAGGGAAGGGAAGGGAAGGGAAGGGAAGGGAAGGGAAGGGGAAGGGGAAGGGGAAGGGGAAGGGGAAGGGGAAGGGGAAGGGGAAGGGGAGGGGAAGGGGAAGGGGAAGGGAATCAATCTAGCAAAATTTCATCTCCACGGTATCTGACTACAACATTTCTATTCATGAGACAAGTTCAAAGACCAAATGGTTTGTATTAGTCATGAGCTCTCTTCTGTAATGTGGTTGAATTACTGTAGTGAACCCTAAATTTGAGTTTGTTCTATAACAAAGTTATTATCTGGTTATTTCTTCAGGCAAAAAAATGTACAGAGATGATGAGTGGATTATATGGGGCAATTATGTTGAGTTTCAATTAATATTAGTGTAATTTAATTCTAGTGTTAAAATGACCCTGGCCAAAAGGACTAGGTCACCTTTTTAAGGGGCTTTGATTTTCCACTTCACATGAAGCCCCACTCAGCAACTGGGAAACAATTTCTATTGCATAAATCAAGGCTTCCTATTTAAAAGAGCACAGTGCAATACTTTGGAAAGAAATTTAACAGAGAGTAACAAGCATTAACCATGGCGTCCAAATATGCCATGTAATGTCTCGTGATGTCCCAGTCTCAAAGTGCCTAAAGGTCACAAGAACATTCTTGTCCTTCACTCCTTATGCCTCATGGCTACTCTCTGTGGTGTGACCCTTTCTCCTACTCTCTGGCTTGGAACCTTCTCTTGGTACCTCAGTACTTGTCCTTGCAGCCACTTCTGCTTGGGGCCCTTCCCTTAGTTTCTTATTTAACTGCAGTGTTTCCTTTCAAAACTTTTCATCTTATAGAGGAAAGCAGCTCTTTTTGCTCCTACACTATGGTTATTTCAGTAAATAGATGAATAAAAAAAAAAAAAGGAAGAGAAAAGAAAAAAAAAACGCACTCTCGGGCAGGGCATTTTTATCTTCTCTCCTTTTTTTTGTTACTAGTCACATATACTAGTCATCATACACAATCCCAGATGAAAGTGTAATTTTCTACATCATTTCACTGATTAGTGGACATTTGGTCCCCACCAAAAGGTCCTTGGTATTCGGTCTCATCAAAACTGCTCATGCCTGGAAAACATCCCTGGGTTCAAATAGCCCAAAAGATTTATTTATACCTTTGGTTTACAAGATTAATACATAAAAAATACTATCATGTTTTATTGGTCCAGTAATTGTGAATGGGACCAAATATCAAGGACCTTTTGGCATGGACATTTTGGACAGGACCTGCGAGGCTTTTTTGTTGTCATGAAGCCCTTCTCTGTACTACCTTTGCCTGGGATGGAAGGAATACACATTCTTCTTTGTTTTAGGGTACCTTGCCCCCAATATATTATCCAACTAAAGATCTAAACATGAGAAACAAAATCTCTAATGGTTTCCATGTATAATACTGATGATTATTACCACTGCTATCCCCTAAATGCAAAGATAAAGCCTGAAATCTACCATCATTAGGGCACAGTGCTTTTAGACTCAAAAGACAGAAGCCTAGATGTGTTACACTAATTAGCCCACAATTCTGTATTGGTCCCTGGCAAAGAACAACTGTGGACAATTTTAGAATGATTGTTCAGAAAGAGGGTGTCCCATTACTGTGAAAAGAACCAAAGCTAGCTAACCACTCATATACATGCAGCACAGTAGCAGTCATTTCTGCGGCTACTAAAGAATCATGCTTCAATTAAACTTAGATACCTTTTCACAGTCAGGATTGAAATGACTCTGGTCCACACTGTCCAAATTCATGAAAGACAATTTTCATTTTGCTTATGGAAACACGAGTCTGCCCAATTTCTAATTTGCAGTTAACCATCATGACACCATGAAAGCTATTACACTTACCAAGTAGTTTGCTTGATATTTCCAGATCTATTCCCACCAAGTGAATACATCAGTAGTTTATATCACTGAACAAGGCAGTCATGCGCCAAAACACACGAGTTCTTTTCAATCAAAATCAGTTTGGAGACGAAAGCCTCCAAGAGATATTTTTCCCCCACATTAAAAACATGACAAACAATTTCTCTCTATCACCCACATCATCCCCAAATTCTAAAATAAAATAGTGTGGCAGGTATTAGTTTTATTATCACAGTAATTTGTTGAAGAAATAAAATTTATTTTAGGGTAAACCAAGCTATACAACAAATTCAAATAATCCAAAGGATTGATTCATTTTTTTAATGTCTTACTCTTTGCTGGAACTTGCTTTTTAAAATCCTTCCCCTTTTTCTTCAGTGTCATCAGTCATTCTTAATAGGTTTAGGAACAACTTGGGCAATGTTTGGATTACTGTTATATTTCTTTTCAAATTATTTGTTTTATAGTCATAACAGCAAATTGTTAGTATCTTTGTAAATTTATATTCATTTGATGCTTAAAGTTCTGTAACACAATCAGCTTGGAAATAGGAAGTATCATTGTTCTGTTGGCATGTATGACTTGTAAGATGATCTAGAATAGCTTTGGAAGCATTTTGTAAAGTTTTACTTACAGGTTTTTGTATCAATTAAATAATGTTTTTAAATTTAGGCCAAAATCATGCAAGAAATTCTTAACAGAGTCTGAAGCTGTATCTGAATCAAATTATTTTTCAAGCCAATGATCCATTCTTATGAAAATGTTTCTCTGTACATATATTCTGGAAGTAAAAAACGCCTTCACTGTGATGGTGACAAATCATATATGCTGCCTCTTGTTTTGCATCTAGGGTGAGTGTGGGGGAGGCCAAAATCTTGTAATTACCTGTGTCAGCCCTGTTGTATATTCCTCGGGCAACTTGTGTGATACAGATATTTATACCATGCAAAGACTTTTCCTGCCTAACTCAGAATTCTGTGCTTAGAAGACCATAGCCGTTTAGTGACTGTAAACAGCACAGTTTGAGTCTTCTGGCCATCCTGGAAGATCAAATTGAAAGAATTCAGACTGTGAGAAAGCAAATGCTTTTTTAAACACATGTATGATATAATTAAGGGAAGACTCCAGGGAAATTATTTAAAGCACATAAGAATCAAATACATTCACTTTAACAAGTATAAAAACTCTACTTAAATAAAAGCTTTTTGTGGCTTTCTAAGAGATCATATTTGAAAAAATGGGGGGATAGAGATTATAATTCATTCTAGAACGATATAGCATAAGTAAATGAATAATAAAAATGATAAATTGGGCAATAAAAAAGATTACAGAAATAATGCTTTCACATATTGGGTATTCATTAAATTGACTTCTCAATGTAATTACTTTAACATTTCTCCTCCTGATTCAGTACAGATTTTTGGATCATTAAATTAGATAGTAAATATTATACATTTTTCAGGAAAGTAATTTATGGTCTAACAAATTCTCTAACAGAGAGTAAAAATGTCTGATAACCAGACTAGCATTTTCTGTAGTAAATTTTTGGACTTAAAATCATTCTTTAAAATCATTTCAACAAATAAATATTGTGCAACTGCTACAGAACACATTGTATAGTAATCTAGCACACGACTGACACAGCAGTTACTTCACATACTTCTGTATTCCCATAGGATTTTTTGAATATACTCTATGCATTGTATATTTTATATTCCATACTTTCTGCATTATATATTACTTTAGGTATGAGTTTTTATTCCTACATCCATTGCAATGGCACTGTGACTGCTTGCAAGGAACTCACAACTTAGGAAGAAAAACACATGCACAACTAAACAAGTATCAACAAAGCACTGTAATAAAACAAGTAAAGATTCGATTAATTCTTCCTAAGGAAAGTATAAAGAAAAACTTTAGGAAATGGTATTTGACCTAGGTCTTCAGAATATAGGAATTTACCAGACAGTGAGATAAGGAAAGAACATTCCCGGCAAGAGAACAGAATATGGCCCAGATATGAGAAAGTCTATATGGCATATACACTCCCTAATGGAGCCTGGCTACTCCAAGAGAAATTTGACCACCTGGGAGCTTGCTGGAAATGAAGAATCACAAGCTCAATCTTAAACTTCTGAATCAAAACCTATAGTTTAACAGTATCCCCGGGTTACTTGTATACCTATTAAAGACTGAAACACACTAGTTAGAACACTTGCATTGTGGAATGTTGGAAGTCCATGCTACTGAAAAGGGTAGACAGAAATTAGATAGGGACACAACTACAGAATCTTGGAGCCTGCAATTCATGCTGGAGGCATGGAGTGGGGCACCCAAGGTTTTCTGAAGAGCAGAATAACATTACAAAACCAAAGTTTTAGGATGTTAATGCTTATGGAAAATGATAAAGACTGAAACTACGAAGCTAGAATATTTTTGTAATAGTTTAGGTAAAAGATCATGATGAATCCCTGGCCTGAGACAATGTAAAAATTAAAAGAATGAGACACATTCTAGAGAAATGCCTCAGAGAGGATTGCCAAGATTTTATCACAGCTGTAAGAGGCCATATTCAGAGAGGGGAAACTGAGAAAAGGAGTCACTCCAGGAAGTGACTCATTTCATGACGAGCCCTGTAATATATTGTTGAAATCAAATAGAGATGAAAGATGTTAGCGCTATAAAGGTAAAGAAATTTCAAAATGAGGATGCCATATATAGGTCAACAGTAGTAGCACCAGTAATTTACTCACTCAATCATTCATTTACTCAACAATGTTAAATGTTTGACACCAAATATGCTAATTACTTATGAGCACTGAGGAAACTGAATCTCTGCCCACAAGGAACTCATGTTCCAGAAGAGACAAAAATACTCAAACAGGTAGATGAATGAATATGTAATATAATTTCAGGAGAGGTTAGTGCTCATGTTATTGAAAAAAAAAAAAAAAAAAAAAAAGACTACAACATGCTCAAGAGCAAGTCAGAGTCCAGGAAAAAATTCTCTGTGAACCTGGCCATCATGACAAAAGGGAAAAGGTGAAGTATCTAGTAATGTCTTGGGGAATTCATCTACCTTTAAAAAGACATTTATTTTGTTTCATTGTTTTGCAGAAGAAATTGAATCATTATCATTTTAATGATAACCAACATAACACCTTACATTTGTATTATTTTTCATAGTCTTACACTTTCACATGTGTTATCATAGGAATCCATATAATCCTTCTAATGGGGAGGAAGGACAGGTTTTACAGATAAAAAGTCCAAGTTTCCAATAGGTGGGGTGACTTAGTCAAGACTACATACCTAAGTGTAATATAATGAAACAAAATAAATGTCTTATTAAAGGTAGTTGAATTCCCCAGCACAATTCTAGATCCTTCACCTTTTTCCTTTTGTCATGAAGACCAGGTTCACAGAGAGTTCTTTCCTGACCTCTTACTTGCTGTGGAGCCTGTTTATTGCTGTGGAAGTTTCTTATACTGCAATAAACAACCGGAACACTCCTTCTTTTTAAGAGGCGCGTGATAGAATACAAAATGTTATAAGTGAATGGATACCAACTAAACTAATGAGTTTGAAAGCAATTTGTTATTTCATAGGTATCTCATTGTACAACATTAATATCAACTTCCACATAATCCAAAGGACAATTTTTTTAAGTAATGCTTTTATTTTCACTTTATAATGTGTTTTAATTGTAGTGTTCTGAGAAAACAGTGCTGCATCAAAGGCACCTGGGAAGTGCCCTGGTGCTTTCCTTAGAGATTCTTTAGTCCAATCCTCTCCGTTTGCACATGAGGAAAGAGAGACAGGGAGCATGAGAGATGACACGATTTGCAGAAATACACACAAACTTAGTGATAAAACTTGGAAACCCCAGATGTTTAGATTCTTTTTTTTTTCCTTTCTCAGAGATTATTTTAAAAATCAGTGTTTCAGCAGATGATGACATCATCATGGAATTATTTGATTACTAGATTACATTTTACATTGTCAGATGAATCCAAGTATTATATCAATTAGACCTAACACTTCAATTCCAACATCAGTACTACTTATTTGCTGATATGCTGTATTACGCTCTACTGGTTTACAATTTAAAAGCAAATGTGTTCACAAGGAAACTAATCAACTAATCTATAAGAATAGAAATCAGAAGAGCAGTTACCTGTAGGGTGTTGAGGATATTAACTGGAAAGAGCCACACGAGAACTTCTCTGGGGTGATGGAAATTACCTATAACTTGATTGAAGTGTAGGTTGTAGGTTACATGGGTATACACGTATATATCTATTAAAACACTTAAGATTTGAGCAATTCACTGGATGTAAATCACTCCTTAATTAATAACAAGAACAAGAAGAGAGGAGAGAGGGGTTTTGTTCCTTCACATAAGAAAACGAATTGTCAACAGTTGTGTTGCCAACAGTGGAGATGGTTTAATACCTTCTTATTTAAGTACCTTCTTTCTCTGTGTTTCAATTATGAAATGGATGGGTGAGGTCACGGATATGTACATCTGTGTTCATAAAACCAAGTAAAGCTAATGAACCACTCAGAGGTTACACATATGTGACCACAAAACATTAGTGTTAGGAAGGGTCTGATAAATCATTTAATCCAACTTTTTTTTCATTTTACAGATGATCTTGTCCTTGCTAACAAATTCAGTAAACAGCTATGCTCTCTTAAAACTTGATGGGAAATGAGTATGTTGAACCATCATTTGTAGACACCCATTTATCCAATGGAATGGGGCCAGTAAATAATAATAGTAGGTTAAAGCTGATATTCAAAAACAATGAGAAAAACCCAGATAATGTAAGCATTTTTTGTTGAATTGAAACATGAGTTAGGTTTAAACTTCCCTTCTTCAGTCTTTTGATGAAGGACTATAGTATTTTGTTTTTTTTCCCCTGCAAGTGGAAGTGCCAAATGGAAAGTTGTATAGACTGATGGATAGAAATAGGGTAACATGGTGGGAAGAGAATGGACTCTGGATAACGATGCCGGAGTTCTGAATCTCAGCTTTGCAACTTGCTACTAGTTGTGTGACTTATTGGAAGTCACATAGCTTCTCTGTGCCTTAGATTCCTCATATGTCAAATGAGATAATATTACCTACAACAAAGTAGTTATGAGGATTAAGTGGGTTAGTATTTCTAAAACACTTAGCTCAGGGCCTGGCTCATTGAAAGTGACATGTAAGTGTTTATTTAATAAATAAAAATAAATAACTTCCATAATGCATCAGCTTTGACTTCCAATTTAGTTTCTTTAGATGGCTAAGAATTTAAAGAGAACTTCTTTCCTCTTTTTTTATTTACAATTATCTAGTCCATCTAATTTGATATCAATTTTTTTTGTTGTTGTTACTTTAACAAATCAACTTTATCAAGTCTTTCTTCAGCATTAAATTTATTTCCAGAAAAACTCAATATTCTTTCCTTCACATTCCTATTTGGCCACATGATGTGATATTTATTAAATGGAATAACACCAATAGGAAATAAAGCTCATATAGTATAAACACAGCAAATTCTTTGTAGGTACCAATTCAACAAGAGAAGGAAATGAACAGACCTACGGGTAACAGCCTGTTAGCCAGTCACTTGCAGAGTACAATGGGCATTAGTCACTGTGTTTTACGGAGAAAATGAGAACTTTGGCTAATCCAAAGAGGTTAAAAGTGTTGGTAATGTACTATGAAACTGTCATTTTAAGACACTTGAAGCCTTTGTGCTGTTTCAAACCTTAACTTCAGAGGTCTATGTTTATAAACCAAATGCTATAACATTCACTGAATCTCTATTTTTTGGGAAGTATCCTTAATACTAAATCGTCTAGGGGAAACAATACAGAACAATTCTCAATTCAAATCAGGTTAATACGCAGAGATTTCATTTTCTAGTGTCAGATGAATCCAAGTATTATATGGATTCTACATAAGACTTCAACTCTCAAAGCAGTACTACTTGTTTTTCTGAGGGACTGTATCATACTCTATTGTGTGACAATTTAAAAGCAAGTGTGGAAAATTAAAAAGACGGCTGGCTGGAAAAGGGCACAAGAGGACTATCGTGTGTTATAGAAGTGATCTACCTGTAGATTGTGGTATAGATTGGTGCATGACCTAGATAACCGTCGGCCTTCTCCAGTGCTGAGGACCCCTCCCCCTGCCCCACCTTTTTAGTTCATCCCGGTGCTTCTACTTGGCCTCCAGCTCCGAAGGATTGCTCACCAGTAACATGTCGGCAGACGCAGCACAACTTCCACACGTGCATATCTGGCCAGAACAGGATGGGAACTAAATTCCTGATAAAAACGTGTTTTAGAAATTGACACTGACATGAACCTATTGGACTACTTCATACTGACTGACGGTTGACAGGTCACATTCCATTTCTTCCATTCTACTGAGGAAAATGGGCTACATAAGGATGTGGCAGTAACATATCACTTGACTACGTGGGCCAAACATGCATTCCAAAGATAAATACAAAAATCTCCCACCAGTGCTGAAAAGCATGCATTTTTATCCTACAGGGGCTGATTACAGCCTCCCCAGAAGGATGCGTGTTGATCCCCATTCAGCAACACTCTATCTGCTTTTGTTCCAGCGTTTCCCAGCCGTGAAAACGTAACAGAAAAGAAACTGCCACATGACAGCTCGCTGCTGCTACTGCTTCTTTGCCTTTTTTTTTTAATATATGAAAAATAATTAAGTAGAGGGAAAATAAAGTGAGTTGGAATATAAAAGAAGAAGACAGAGGCAAATATATAAAACAAATTTAGATAATCTGAAATAGAGGAAGCTTTTGGGAGTATTTAATGGTTTATTTTCCTTTTAAGGAAATGAACAATAAAACAAAACTAGAGAGAAAAAACAAAAGAAAACGTTAGTGATGGCAAATGCCGCTAAGTGTGAAATGAACTTTTCAGCCTAAGCTTTACCTCCCAATGGTGGCATGAGCAGCGCTTATGCGATGTTGGTGAAAACAAATGGAATTGAGGGAGAATCCATCCCAGCTACCCTCAAGACTGCCTAATAAAAAACATGCGCTTTTCGGGTAATAAAGACATATTCTACTCGTTTCAAAACAATGATCCCACAAGGAGAAAAACAATGTGAGTCCTTAGAAATCAATGAGCATAAAAACCACATGGGCTCAAGCATAGCTAGTCAGCGCCCGAACTCTCTACCACCATTGCTCATATAGGGACTGGGTGCCTATTTTAGGCCCCTCTTCTCTCTTTGCTTCCTCTACACGGCAGCCCTCCTCATGCATGTGAAACTCACATAGACACTAAATGCATTCATCATGGCCACCACTGAATTCCAAATGACAATAGTATAAAAAGACGTGTTTTCAAGATGAGTCAACACACTGCAAACGAGAAAGCCCCATTTTAATTTAGAGAGCAGCCTAAAACCCACAGAGGAGAGGATATCTGAGTCCCCAGTGCTCTGTGCTGTGAGGATTGGGGGTGGAACTGTCACAGCAAGGAGGCTCTCAGAGAAAGAGAGGTGGAATTCGAAGCCAACACCAGTCCCCCTGGGGTCTGTTGTAATCAGGAGACAAATGGTCTGTACTCAGTAGCATGTATTCATTCTGTTGCAAGAGGCTGCCAACGAGCTTTCCAACGCTTTTGTGGAAATACAGTAAGACTCTTTTTTTCCCCCTTTCAGTGGCTTTAGAACAAGAATAATAAAAAAAAAAAAAAGTCCACTGCTGACAAACACTGCTTTGGGCATTTGACACTGGTCTTTGATCTAGTTACTCAGACAGTTCAAAATGAACAAATTAGGTGTTTGCAACAAAAGACATTTCGTTTCAGCCTGTTCAAGTGCCAGGCGGGGTGGACAGTCTTCTCAAACAAAGCTGGGAAATATCTCCCTGCCAGGCCACAGGATGGGCGCTGGGAGTTGATTCTCCCACAGAAATTAATAAATTAGGATACTGCTTTAGTGGATTAAAAAATAATAAAGAATACATAGGGGTGGGAGGTCAACAAAGTAAAACCTAAATCATTTGTAGTCAGGACACTTCAGATCACTCAAGCTTGGGTCCCTCAGGGACATTTCTCAGTTCTTCACGAGGTGGTTTCGTTATGGAACCAACACAGAAAAAGCATTCATTTTCATTCCACCCTAAAGACCATGGCACCCATCCAGGTTACACACCACATAGAAAAGGGCAGAATCTTTATCCTATTATGTTAATTCAGCTGTTAAAAGTATTCTAACATTATTCTCAAAGAGAAGAGAAAAATTGGGTGTCTCCCAATTTTCATAGAAGAGAATGGTTTTATTCCTTTGGCTGAAGTGTCTGTTTTGTTCCTATGGAAAACAGTGTATCTTTAAAAAGGACTCTTTGCCTTGGTTTCCTCTTTGTGAAATGAAGTGTTTGTACTATGAGATGATTTGTTAGAAGCTTTAGCACTACAGGACCAATGAAGGACACCCATAAAGAGACTTTAATTTGTACCATGTTTTTCTGCTAGAGGACACCTGGGCTCTTTTTAATAATATTTAATGATGTTTAGAAAAGTAGACATCATCTCAGTAACTGTGCCCAGCAGCAGTGGACTTTGAGATGTGCTAGGTGATGTATAGTTTACATATGAAACATACTGAAAAGTGGCACCTTAAAATCACATTTCATTTTCAGCGAGTGGGAAAGGGACAGAGAGTGGAAAGGAAAAAGAAAGAAATCTGTTAGCACAGATCCAAATATCCCCTAGAATCAAAATGTCAGACTTGAAAATACCAAGTGAATCAGCTTGTCTAATATGTTACCATTCTGGCTTATAATTACCGGAAAGTAGTTATTTATCTGTTGTGTTCAGCTACCCTGTCAGTACTCCTGAGTTTAATTATCAGACTGCACTGAGAGTTCAATTTCCTCGGTTCCCTCCTCTTTTTGCAACAACAGAAATCGAAATTTCTTCATGGTTTCTATTAACTGTTTTGGCACTCCTCACACATCCTTCGCTCCTGCCAATAAGGCTGCTCTTCTCCCCTCCCCTCCCCACAGTTAAGGAGGCAGCTGTTTGGCGCAGTTTCAACCGTCAGAAGCCTGACTTCTGGTATATTGAAGTTCACAGCCTCTTGTCCATCAAGTCGATGGAAAAGAGAAGCCTCCCGAAGAGACGTTTTGCTGGTTTCACCTGCACAGAGAACGTGAGGTTGCTTCAGACGTCTGCCTCAATGGTGCCACCAGCCAGGAAATTCAAAACTGCTCCAAATAAGGGGCCCCCAGGAACTAAAACAAACAGTTCTTATCATGACCTCCCTTCCCTTCACCTCCCAGGCAAGGGATCCTTCCAGTGAAAAGGATCTTGTTTTGGGTGTGATTCTTTCACGCAAGCCATTTGTGAAAACAGAGCCTTGATTGTCAGAGACAAGAGAGAGAGATAAAGCAGTAAACTGTGGAACCTGGGCATATATCTGACTTGAAAGAAAGGGGGGAAAAACCCCAGAACTTAAATGCTGCCTTTCTCCACTCTGATCAGTCTTCCACAACCAGATCCAGCCCTGAGGAGAAAAAGGCACACGTAGCACAAGCTATTATTACCAATTCTGCTAAGAATCTGGATTTATCCCACAGTTTTAGTCAGCCTCTGAGGAGAATTCACTCCATCGACTAAGGTTGGTGGCAAGTCAATGAGTACAGACTTTGAGTCCCAGGAATGCCACTTACCATCCCTGTGACCTTGGGCAAGTCACCTCACTTTCGTCAGTGCCGTAGTATTCTTCATACAGTGAAATAATAAATGTTCCAACCATGTGGGACTATTAGATATTATAATACATAAGTGAATTGCTTGCCATATGCTAGAATGGTGCCCAACACATAGAGTGCTATGAAAGTATTAGGAACTATTATTATTATTATTATTATTATTATTATTATTATTATTTTAATATTTTACTTTCTTCACTCTTCTCCCTTCCCCCTTGGTCCCTGGCATACTGATTTGATTTACTCAGATTAACCTTTCAATAAATACAAATTGATTAACAATGTACAGGTATAGGCTTTTAAGGACAACTAGTTCATTGACAAAGTCTCTGACCAAATACTTTGATGAGTTCAACATCGAACAAGGTGACTGTGAGCACTAATTCATATGCAGTAGAACTTCTGTGTTTATAAGCGAGCATCTAAAATTGACAGAATTTTGTCTATTTTACACAATTTAAAATTGAAGGGGTTGTCTGTATTAGTTTCCTGCAGCTGCCATAACAAATTACCACAGACTTGGCTTAAAACAACCAAAATGTATCTTTTCATAGTTCTGGAGGCCTAAAGTCTGAAATCAAGATCTCGACAGGGCCATATTCCGACAGGGCCATATTCCCTTCAGGGCCTCTTGGGGAGAATCTGCTCCTTGCATCTTCCAGTTCCTGTTGGCACTAGGTATTCCTTGCTTTGTGGAACATCCAACCTCTGTCTCCAAGGTCATACTGCCTCCTCTTCTGTATGTCTTCTCCCTTGTGTGTCTGTCAAATTTTCTTCTGCCCCACTCTCATAAAACATGTCATTGGATTTAGAGCCTACCTGGATAATCCATGATAAGCTCCTTCTCTCAAAATCCTTAAATGAACCACATATTTTGCTGTATACAGTAAGATTCACAGGTCCTGGATATAGGGGGTGGACATATCTTTTTGAGGGACACTGTTCAGCCCACTGCAGTGTCTATTACTGAAATATACTGAGAGAAATTACAATTGTCTGATTTATTTTAACCAAGTGAAAATAGTTTATATTTAAAAGTTTATAGGGAATATTTATACTGGTCAAATAATTACACACACACACACATACCTACACCAGCTTTTCTCCATTAGAATGGAAGGGAGTTTGAGTTTGTCACTGGTAGAAAACATGTTTCACTTGATAATGAGCCAAGGTAAGAAGGGGAGAAAAGATAGAAAGAGGATAGATGCAGGATTCCTCTATCACCTCCTATGATCTGGTTTTCATTCTCCTTGGAAGAGATGGTACAAAGCCAAAGGCTATGAAAGGTCATGAGGTTCCTTCTTCACAGAAAGTAAAAAGGACCTCGTGAAACCCCCAAGCACAGAGAGAGCTGCTTTGGAGCCCAGTAACTATGAGTGGAACAGAGAGACAAACCTCTGGCTTTGTCTTCCAAGGAGTTTCAAAGCTTTGGGAAAATCCTGCAACACCTCGCTTATCTTAGATCTGAGTGATCCCATGAAGTACTGGGACATTGACAAAGCAATGGAAATGGGCAAGCAAGCAGGGCCAAAGGAGGAGAGAAAGAGGCAACTATTGTGAGGACATAAGAGACCCATCCCACTAGAAGTCGCCAGAAAGATCTCAGGGCACTTACTGGGATGAGTGAAGCCCTGTTAGTGTGTGGGTGGAAATTATCATGCAATTTTACATCTGCATAAACATTTCCCTACTTAAAGAAGGAAATGAGGATATGGGGCAACATTAAACTCTAAAAAATTGAGAAAGGGTAGGAGAAATATTTTGATTATTGTATTAGTTTTCCATTGCTGCTGTAAAAATTACCCAAAACTTAGTGGCTTAAAACCACACCAATTTATCGTTTCAGTTTCCATGACTTGCCTGGATTCTGAAATCAAGGTGATGTTAGAATTGCATTCCTTTCTGGAGTCTCCGGGGGGTAAATCCACCTCCAGGATCATTCAGGTTGTTGGCCAAATTTAATTCCATGTGAATGTGGGACAGCATTTCCCTGCTGGCTACTGGCTGAAGCTTCTAGTAGCTGTCCTCATATTCTGACTCATGACCCCAAATCTTCAAGCCATTTGTGGCACATCTGACCCTTCTTGAACTTCTAATGTCTCTGATTTCTCTTCACTTTTTAAGGGCTCATGTGATTACACTAAGCACAAATGGATAATCCAGGGTAATATCCTTGTTATTATCAGATGATCAGTCACCTTAATTATATCTGGAATATCCTTTTTGTCATGTGAGAGAAAATATTTACCAGGTGTAACACCGGGGTTTAAGGTCATGGGGGCAAAAATTCTGCTTATCATACTTGTAAATCTTGCAATAAAGTGTCCTCCCACCTTCTCCCCACCACTCCCTGCCACACACAAAGATTGAAGTGGCAATCAGAAGACCATGTTCCAGTTTCACATTTACCGCCAGCTAATATGTTGATGAACATGGGTGGCCACTGCCCCACTTGGGGACTAGTTTCTTTTAACTATAAAAGGAAGGAGTCTGAGTAGTGTAACGTCTCTCACTGCTATGATGTAACTATTTCTCCACTAGTGAAAGATTACAACCCATTATCAAAGCTATGGTGCAAAATGTATCTTGTGTTTTTTCAGCCAATTGCTGAACTATTGTCAGAGCCGTTGCCCGGGTCAGAACAGTGGAATGCTGCCAACCTATAGATGAGCTGTGCTTTTACAATAGATAACACTGTGAGTATAGGATACGATAAGCATAGCAAATAGTTTCCTTTAGGAAATCACCGAGTGTGCACGCAATTGAGTCATCCAAAATAAAGCTCCGAGCTATGTGAGTTTAGGCTTTATGAGCAGACATTACTTCTGTACAGATCATCTCATGTGGAGCTTAAATGCAGCCAAGTGTTCAAAGTGGATGACACAGAGGGCCTCTGGCTTCCAGCACACCTCAAGTGCAACCCACAAAGAATGCAATAAACTCCTCCTATTTATAGCATTCAGCTTCTTCCATAAATCTCTCCCAGATGCCCAGACTGAGTTTTTCCAAAGGAATTGCAATTTGGCAAATCTTTTCAGTGTTTGATGTCTAAAGTATAACCTCATATCTAGTGACTTCCAAATAAGGCTTAAAAAGATCTAAATATCTAATCCTATCAATCACGTTGATCATAGTAACAAGATTTCAGTGGATCATGATTCGCGAAGTGGATCAATAGTGTTCACATTTTTTACAATTTATTTTAATGTATTTTTTATTAGCTCAAAACTAATCTAATATAAAGCAACGTAATAGACATTTATCATCTATGTCACTCACAAAGTGATAACGCCCCCAATCTACTACCCCTCTGACATCGCATATAGCCATTATATTTCCACTGTCTATGTCTAGTGCTGTACTCCACTTCTTCTAACTACACATATACAGATAAAATTATAGTTGACATTCATTATTGTTCAGCTTCAACTTCAGGTGTACAGTGCAGTGATCAGGCATCTACATCATTCCTGAGGTGGTCTCCCTAATGAGACAAGTGTCCATTGGATATCCTAGAAAATCTTTACAACATTATTGATTACATTCCCCAAATTGACTTTTGTATCCCTGTGGCAATCTTGTGGTTACCGATTGTGCTTTCTAATCCCTTCACCTTACCCCTTATCCCCCCAGGTCCATCTAGCAACCCTCAGTTTTTCCTCTATGTCTCTGAATTGTTTCTGTTTAGATCGCTCATTTATTCTTTTCTTTAGACTCCACATATAAATGAGATTATACAGTATTTGTCTTTCTCTCTCTGACTTATTTCACTTAGCATTATGTTCTCTAGGTCCATCCATGTTGTTGCAAATGGTAAGATTTCATTCTTCTTTATGGCTGCATAATACTCCATTGTGCAAATGTACCACAGTTTCTTAATCCAGTCGTCTACCAATGGGCATTTCAGTTGTTTCCATGTCTTGGCTGTTGTGTATAGTGCTGCAATAAATTTTTTTGAATTAGAGTTTTGGATTTCTCCAGATAGACACCTAGGAGTAGAATTTCTGTGTCATAAGGTAGTTCCATTTTCAGTTTTTGAGATACCTCCATACTGTTTACCATAGTGGCTGCACCAATCTGCAATCCCACCAACAGTGCACAAAGGTTCCCTTTTCTCCACATCCTCACCAGCACTTGTTTGTTGATTTATTGATGATAACCATTTTGACTGGGGTGAGGAGGTATCTCATTCTGGTTTTTATTTGCATTTCTCTAATGATTAGTGAGGTTGAACATTTTTTCATATGTCTGTTTGCCACTAGTATGTCCTCTTTAGAAAAATGTCTCTTCATGTCCTCTGCCTTTTTTTAATTGGGCTGTTTGTTTTTTTGGAGTTGAGTTGAGTGAGTTTTTTATAAACTTGGAATGTTAATCCCTTATCGGATATATCATTGCCAAATATTTTCTCCCACTCAGTAGGATCCCTTTTTGTTTTATTGATGGTTTCTTTTGCTGTGAAAAAACTGTTCAGTTTGATGTAATCCCACTTTTTTTGTTTGTTTGTTTGTTTGTTTTTACTTCCCTTGTCTGAGAGGATATATTAGTAAAAATCTTACTCCGAGTAATGTCTGTAAACCTTCTTCCTATATTTTCTTCTAGGAGATTTATGGTTTCAGATCCTACATTTAAGTCTTTAATTCATTTTGAATTTATTCTTGTATATGGTGTAAGGAGGTGGTCCAGCTTCATTTTTTTGCATGTGTTTGTCCAGGTTTCCCTGCACCATTTATTGAATAGACTGTTTTTACCCCACCATAAATCCTTGCTTCCGTTATCGTAAATTAAATGACCATATAGGCATGGATTTATTCCTGGGCTCTCTATTCTGTTCCCTTCATCTATGTGTCTGTTTTCATGCCAGTATCATGCTGTTTTAATTACTGTAGCCTTGTAGTATAATTTGATGTCAGGTATTGTTATACTCCCCACTTTGTTCTTATTTCTCAAGATTGCTGAGCCTATCTGGGGTCTTTTATGGTTCCATATAAATTTTAGGATTATATGTTCTATTTCTGTGAAAAATGTCCTTGGTAGTTTGATAGGAATTGCGTTGAATCTGTGTATTGCCTTAGGCAGTATGGACATTTTAATGATATTAATTCTTCCTATCCATGAGCATGGTATATGTTTCCATCTAAACAGTGTTCACATTTTAAGTTATGAAACAAGAAGGACCCCATCTTTCAGGTTCTGTCTTTCTCAATTGCTGTCTCTCTATTGCTGTGTCTCTAAAGCCATATCCAGATCACTTTTTGTTCTACTTCCATATTAATAACATTCTTCAAAGACTGAAGAAATGAATATTTCCATGAAATTTCCTAAAAGGTTACTACTAGTAATTGAAATTGCCAATAAACAGAGATGCTTCCGAAAAGTCACATCTTACGTCTAGAACTAAATTTAAATTTCATTCAGTCAATATATTATTTATTGACTACCTATTATATCTCATATTTATCTGCTATGGATAAAATAATGAATAAAACAGTCCTTGATCTCAGAGAATTTACATTCCAGTAGAAGACATACAGTAAACAAATAATTCAAAATACTGTGAAGAAAGTTGAAGTAGGTAAAGAAATAGAGTGTGACTGGGGAGGGGTATTTTTAGAAAAGGTACTTTCTGGCATGGTGACAAGTTAAACAGGAATGAACATCATGAATATGTGAGGCAAGAGCATTCCAAGCAGAGAGCCTGGAGGGCAAGTTCAAAGGCCCTGGAATAAAATGTGTTTGGCATGTTCAATGAACATCAAAGAAGCCAGTGTACTTCCAGTGGTGAGAGTAAGAGTTAGGGTGGTAGAAAATGAGTTTGAAGGAGTGGCCAGGGTCAGATCACACAGAGCTATGGTAATGACTTTGGATATTAGTATAAGTGTAATGGAAGCCAATGAAGAGTTGAAAACAGAGGAGTGATGTGATTTGATTTATAATTTCAAATTTTCACTTTAGCTGCAGTTGAAGAATAGAGGTCAAGATCGAAAGCCAGAAGGCACGTTAGAAAAGTTATTCTGTAGAAAATATAAGCTCAGGCAAGGGATGGACTAAGGTGATAAGTTGTAAAACAAAGTGATCAGGTTTAGGATTTATTTTGAAGGTTTTGCTGATGGAATGTATGTCTTGCTAACAGAATGCATGTGGAAAATGAAAAAAAGAGAAAAGGTTGGAAGCCCATCATTGACCAGTATAGGGAAATTGTCAATTACTTCCTCAAATACAAATTTATTCTTCTCTTTAAGGAAAAAGTGTTGCTTCTTTTCATCATTGTCCATCACCTAGGGAGGACTTACTTTTGTATAGATGTGAGGAGATAATGATGGATACCTAGAGAGACAGAAACTACTTCTGATGCAACATGGAGAAGAAAACATCCTGACCCATTCTATGTATGGGGATTGGGAGGAGCTGCATGGAAGGGGCGAGGCCAGAATAAAAGCATACACTCTGCCTTTTTCATAGCAGTATAGTAAGGCAGGTACAATCAGGGAAGACAGATAATCATTTTACTTTTAACTATTAATAATAATAATACATAAGTGTTATGTTGGTGAGGGTCTCAGGAAAAGTAGCTTGAGAGAACTGACATTGGAATTGGACCGTGAATGCTTAGAATCATGACAAAAAGAAAAGGTAAGAGACAGCTCATCTTGGTCTAAGTGTTTGTTGTTGCTGATGGTGGTAGTTCAGGATCAATAGAACTGAGGAGTAGGATGGTATAGTGGTCTGTGCAGCTTCAGCCTCAGCTTAAATCCCAGTTCTACCATTTACTATGTGTCCCTGGGCAACCTACTGAAGCTCTAATGTGCCCCAGTTTCTCCGCCTGTCATACTGGAATAATAGACATTTCTTAGAGCTTTATAAGGATTAACTAAGTTAACCTTTAGTGCTTTTGATTAAAGGTTTTAGTTCATAAGAGCTATTTTAGTTCGTAAGAGCTATACAATACTGTGATCCTAGCAATCAAAAGTAGGCTAGGTATTGTCTTATTTGAACCGCATTCATGACAAGGGCAAGACAACTTTTATGGTGTGATTTGGAGTTTTAAGAATGATTATTTTTTCATCTTTCTTGGTCTCACGAATTAAAACTCAACTTACAAGGATGGAAACTTTGCTTTCTACTGACTACACGTGTGGTTAGTTATACCTAATGAGGTTGAAGCAATAGGCTTAATACCCAAGTGGGTCAAGTGGCTTCACCCTGCACTTGGCTGCAGACCAAGCCCTCAGCCCTGGCTAACCAAGAGGCCAGTAGAACAGGAAGGAGGCAAACCACACAGTGGAAACGTATCTGCGCGACTCACCAATTAGCCGAAAGAAAAATTACTCCAAGTCAGGTCTTAATGGCAGTGAGGCAGTGATGTCATTTTAATAAGTGAATTGAATGCTTTGAAAAATTATAAATGGAGCGGCATTATTCGTATGCCTGCAGGATGAGACTACATTTGAATCCTAAGAGCTAAATTCTGAGTGAGATTCCGGCATGCTTACTGCCTGGTGATACCTCATATTTAGCTACTAATTCGTATTTCACACACACACAAATATTCCTCCTTATTATATTGTAGTTTCGAAAATGATAAAATACCAAACTTGAGAATTTTAAGGAAGACTTAATGTGGTCAAGCTGCAATGCTACATGGAGAGGAAAGGCAAAGCTACTATGGGCAGGGAAGAGCTAAATGACGAGCTTCTGCCATGGTAAATACCAGTGTGGTGATGGGGCCATGAGAATGAAAAACAAAGGAAAGGCAACTCACAGTAACTGATCATTCTCCACCTTCTTCATCGACCCTTTGTTTCCCTCTTTGCCTGGCAACCGCTAACTGTTCTCCAGTTGCCAAAGCAGATATCCAGCTACCATCATCTGTGCCAGAAACACATTTAAATGACAATGCAACACTTGTGAAGGAGGAACAGCCCAATGAACTGGAGATGCCTAGCCTACAACTGTTTTGCTGTGTTAAAACTGTCCTTTGTGCATCATTTATTCTGAATACATTTGAGGGTAGCTGGAAACGAATATTGAGAGAGGTGAAAGAATGACATTTTAAAGACAAACATTGAGATTTTCCGGGCAGAAGCTGCTACAGATGCTGAAACAACAGATGACATCGGATCAGCCAGTGGGGTAGAATATCAATTCAATAAGAGAGGCTGCCACAAAGAGAAAGCAATCCACTAAACACAAATGCTACAGCATCCAGGCAGTGCAGAGGGGCCGGGATTCTTCTCTCAGCAAGATGGCTTGACAAAAGATAATAGAGAAGAGAGAAAGACAGAGAGAGAGGGAGAAACTGAGATTGCTCTAGAATGCATCTGCTTGTGTGTCCAAAGAGACATTGTAAGTAACATTCCAAACCTGAAGAGTGTAGCACATAGGCTTTTTTCTCCAGAGCAAGCTGTGCACACCTCCTTTGGAAGCTAAAAGATTTAGCTTTATGTTCAGTGATCTTAAAAAAAAACACCCTACTTTGGTACTCTTGATTCAAGAATTTGCCAGTCACTCTGGTTTGAAATCAGTACTAATGATGTGGACATATACCAAACATTTGACTAGATGTGCCCAAAGCCTTTGAGAGTTTAAAAATATAGTCTTGTCGGTTGAAAAAAATGCCATTTAGATGCCTTGAGGACTTTCTGACCCATGTCCTCTAGAAGAGTTCATGAAAATAGAAACAAAGAGAATCAAAATGCACCTAACTCAGTATCTGCAAACCCTGTGAAGCAGCGTATTAAAGAATTGGTTCCCAGTCAGTCTGACATTTGAAGAACAGCAGGATTTACATCAGGGGAGATATCAAAGAAAATGAAAAAGGAAGTCAGGCAATCGCAGCCTGACATGGTCATTGCTAGGAAAGAAAGTCTGGAAAAACCTGAGACATCCATTTCTCAATATATTCATAGCAAGTCAAATGCTTTCATTTATGCAGAAAAGTTATAGGAGCCCAATTTCTATTTGGTCATTCAAGAACCATTTTTTGAGGTACCACTACGTACCAGGCATAGGGGACTGGAAAGCAACTGCAAAAGTACTGGTGCCTGATAACAGATTAAATATAAATATAACTATAAATTTCAAAAGAGTGAAATAAATATTCCCAAAAGGGACACATTGCTTTTAGAATGATATAGAGTAATCTTAAAGAGTCACTCAAAGAGGAATCGATAAAAATTATATGGGAAGGTGCCCAGGTTTTGTAGATAATGAAAAGTAGATTGTGCCACTAATTGAGAGAGCAAGGAGTAGATTTAAGAGGGAATATTGTGAATTCAGTTTTGAACATGTCTCTCAGATTTACATAAGTGTCCCTTAAGTAATAAAATGGTCTGAACTGAGTATCTTTTTCTGCCACCATCACCACCACTAACATTATAACACATGAATAGCAAAATGCAAAGAAGAAAACAGAAAGAAAAAAAAGTGATTTGCATATATATAAAAGGTTTTGAGGACATTTGAGAGTCTGGGTCATTATACCAGACACTCATACTTCTTCCATCTTGGTTCCCCCCTCCCTGCCCCCACGTTCTCAATAATTTAATTGCTAAAAGTGTGAGCCCACAATCTGCATGGGTTCAAATTCTACTACTTGCTGGCAGGCTGATCTGATAATTTACTGTCTTCCAAAGTCTTTGCTTCCCCCTCTGTGAAATGGGCATAACAGTACCTAATTCATACAGTTGATGCGAGGATAAATGGGATCCTGAATGTTTCTGGAAAACTTAAAACAATGCCTGGGTCATAGCCCATGGTCAATATGTGTCAGTTACTTTCTTTCCCTTCTCTTGCTTTTCTCCTGTTCCTTGTGCTTTTCATTTCCATCCCTACCCTCAAGGCTTTCTCACTTTCCTATGAACAATTTCAAAGTTTTTATAGTTACACACACTTTGGACTGAGGAAATCTAGGCTTCTATCTTGGTGCTGTCATCTGTGTGTTCTTGCAAAAGTTCCTTGATGTCCTGAACTTAAGTTTCCCTAACCATAAATCGTGGGTGTTCATAATGCATTTCTTTATTAGGATGTGGTGAGGGGTGAATGAGATGTTATGTGTGTTGGATATTCTCCCCATTTGCTGTCCCCCTCCGACCCTCTGCAAATCTACTCTCCTATTTTCTATACCCTTCTGTGCCCTAAGTACTGACATATACCAACTAAATCAATGAACAACCTTGCCCTCTGCCTTCTGGCTTGTGTTGGTGGATAAAAGACACCATAAGAAATTTGAGTAGACAGGAGAGTGAGGTCAGGGCGTTTATCTCCCTGGTTCTCTCCCTGCTTGGTTCCTGTGGGTGAAATGCATCAATCTATTGAAGGGCACAGTTCTGCCTACATAGCCCTTTTTCTCTCTGGGTTCTGCTAGGTGCCCTCTCCTAGGTTGCTTTAAGATAGGGGTGGGACATGCTCCCCACTGTTGTTAGTTCTGATGCACTGCAAAATCTTTTGCTAGTTTCCGTAAAATAACCCCATAGACACCTTTGTAAATAGTCCCTTTATTAAATTCTCCTCAATTATCCCTGTTTGAGTATGCCATCTGTTTCTTTCTAGGACCCTAACTGCTACAACATGTAACATCCCTGGCACTACGCCGGGTGCCTCATAAATGAGAGTTGCTCCCTAAAAACAATGCCTGCCAAGGAGTTCCTCAAGCATTGTCTGGCTTTAGGGCGGTGCTCACAGGAGAAGGGAAGGGTCCACCTGACAATGTGAATCTGGACTTTCACATAGAATCTTTTAAAAAGTAGGAAAATAACACTCCCGAGAGTATTAATAGAATATATCTTCCTTGGGAAATCAGACTCCAAACCGAATCTGTAATAAGTGAGGTTTACATTTATTGTTGCTATATATTGCCATCTCTGTGTGCTGCCAGGTGCAACACTGCCCTGTTCATCATTCTTTTTTTTTTTTTTTTGAAAATTCCAGAGTTCTCTAACATATGAGAAAGAAGAGCAAATCAAGAGATAGGAGGGGGGGTGGCCAGTTAGCTCAGTTGGTTAGAGCGCAGTCCTCTTAATAACAACGTTGTCGGTTCAATCCCCACATGGGCCACTGTGAGCTGCACCCTCCACAACTAGATTGAAACAACTGCTTGACTTGGAGCTGATGGGTTGTGCAAAAACACACACTTAAATAAATTTAAAAAAAAAGGAGAGAAATGAGAACAGTTTGCTTTCTGTAAGAGATCTGTAAGATATACCTTCTCTCCCAAAACCTCTGGTTACTTGTGATTGGGTAAAATCAGCACAAGAACAAATTGATGTTGATTCAATCCTTTAGAAATAGTGCTAAAAGTTTCAGTAAGGTATTGTATGGAAGAAAAATACCTAAATTTATTTTTCTATTTATAAGAACTCTACCAGCATCTCCTTTAGTTTAAAATCAAAATATTTACATCTTGGTCTCCAAAATATAAATACAAAGTTGTCAATTATGTACCTGAAAAACCATACAGGAGTTTAGTATTTTTAGGTGACACACTTCCATTTTGTCTTAGTTTTTCTGTGCTCTGGCTTTTTCACACCTCCATTATCTTCCCTTGGTGTTCATTCTTTGCGTTAAAACATACTTTTCCTACGCCTCCTGTTATATTAGCCTCATCACAATTATTAAATATTTTCTCTTCAGATCCTTAAATGTATGCAAGATACTAAATTCATGGGACTGTTTCCATAACCCGTGACATTGCATATTTAACAAGGGCTTAAAAAATTCTAGTAATTGTGCTCAGTTGTGAGAAAATATATGCTCATAGGACAGCCACTTAAAGAGTAAGTAGTATTTTAAATGATTAGCACTAACATGCTTCAGTGTAATATTTCCTTTATACGTTTTTAATATTAGCTATCTCTGAATGTTTTGTAGTCTTTATCTGCTTCTCAAATGTTGTGCTTGCATATTTTAAGAACTGTAAATCTCACTGATGCACAGAAAACAAATATTGATGTCTCTAGTTTGTGTAAAGTGGCTGATGGCCTCAATCTTCCGGGTGCCTCATGTGAAGCAAGAGGGTTCATGTTCCTTCATCACAAAAGGGACACACAATAATAATTACAGTGCAGCGTTCTTTTCTTTAAAGAGTTAAAGGTGTATAATTTGCACCTAGGAATATAAGCTTGCACCTACAAGGCAGTTCTGATATGTTGGTTTACGAAAAACATATACTGTAAGTGGGATGTTGACAGATGAGGTAGGGCTATCAGGGAAGGTAGATTTTTCAATTTGGGCTCAATGTTTTTCTTTTCCTCTTTTTTTTTTTTTTTTTTCATTTTTAATTTCCTTTCATTCATAGAGCTGAACGAAGTGAAGAACAACTGGTAATATTAAGTATATTAAGACCCCTCAGCTCTCCCTCGCAATTCCAGCATTTATTGGTACTTCAAATATTTGGCTGTAGAACAGCCATGATAGGCTTTCAACTATGTACAGTCAGGAAATGTTTCTGGTGGCTGGACCAGTTCTTCACAGACAAGCCCAAGCCATAGGCTTTGCAATGAGACTGATGCACTTGAAAGAATCATTAAAAAAGACATTGCAGAAAACAATATCTTAGAATCAAAAGGTAAAGATATTGTAGGTATAGTATACCTCACTGTAAGACTACAAAAAAAAAAGGTTCATAATCCATCAGGTTAACTTGTCTGGGTAGAATTTTTGTGTACACTTTCAAACTAGGCATTCTATCACTTGTAAGAAAAATATTATTACTTATTGCTTGGAATGGTGGCCAATGCCCCAAGAAAAGATTGAGTGCTACCAAGTTTAGTAAAATATTGAGTCATCAGTTGCTGTTCTCTGTAGAAAAAAAGGAGGAAAATTGCAATGTTAAGATGACTTTTATAAATCTGCTATCATTTTCAACTATAAAAAGTGTTAAACAGACTTGTTTAGTAGAAGGCCTGATGTTGGTAGACCCAATTCCCTATCAAAACAACAACAACAAAACAGCTGTTTATTTTGATGGGGAATAGTCCTTATCACTAGAAAATTTAGAATTATAGCACAAAATACATGGGCCCAGTAGTTAGAGGCATGACAAGAGGAATCTAAAAAATAGTCTTGGAACACATGATCTGCTCAGTGCATTTCATATCAATAAAGGTTGAGTGGATCATATTACTTCTGTGAAAAAAGTACATATTTTGTAGCAAAGAGTTGCAATTTCTAACTCAGATCCTTATTAGCTGTATGGTCTTAAACAAGTCACTTAAATTGAGTCTCAGCTTCCTCATGAGGAAAATGGATGATAATGCCTATGAGGACTAGCAATATGCTTGCAAAGCCAGTGCAGAGATAGACAAATGGGGTTATCCAATGAATGGTTATTCGGACAAACTGTATTTCATTTAGCCTTTATCACAGTATGCTATGGAAGAGAAGAGTTCTAAAGAGAACAATGTTAAACCCGACCATCCAAAATCTGCTTATCTAGCATTGACCTCTATCCTTCAGTTTTGTCCCAAACTTGTTCTCAGCTCCGTCTACCACCTTATTCTTCTTTGTTTGGAAGAGGGAAGAGCTTACTTTTCTCTGCCAATTTAACACCTCCATAGTAATTGTAATGTCCTCCTAGCACAGGAAGGACTGCATTATTTCCCACAGCAAGAATTATACTTATCCTTGAACACTCAGGCTCTACAGTGTCCCTGCTCCCTGGCTTAAAGGAATCTGAATCTGAGAGAGAACTTGACCTTATTTTTCTTCTGATTAACCAACTTCAGTCAATATTCTTCATTCTTGATTAGCAGTTGGTTTTACTTTACAACGTAAGTAAGTTTATAGCGAAAGAATAAATGTACTCTTACAGATAAATCGTCTGGTTAAGGTCTCAGACTTTGCCTGAGTCTCCTGGGTTTCCTATTGGTTGGCTCTGTGACTGTGGACAAGTGATTAATTTTTCTCTTCCTCAGTTGCCTCACCCAAATGAAGGAGTATAAAAATAGTACCTATTCTTTAGAGTTGTGGTGAATATTGAATGAGTTAATATATGCAAAAGATCATAGAACATATACAGTAAATGCCATGTAAGTTTTGGTATAATTTCTGAAGGGTCTCCTGAGCTTATTTCATAGTTGACTTCCATACAAAGGAAAAAACTAGATATATATAGTCAACCATTAACGTTTGTAATCAAGCTGGCTGACTTAGTCCAGGCAATGTAATTTAATCCTTCATCCCTCTCCATGGTTAGCCTCGTCCCACAGAGTAAATGTGCTTGGAGAAGGGGTGATTCTTCCAACTGTTTCTTTCTTTATCAGCCTAGTTGCCTTGGAGGCTTTCCTCTCAAACTCCTTCACCCCGAAAGTCCAAATGATGTCTTTGCAATAAAATTCAATCTGTGTGTCTTTTGCCAGCTTTATTGTGATAAATTAACATGTAATATTGTGTAAACTTAGGATTTACAATGTGATGATTTGATATATGGTTATATTGTGAAATGACTACCACAATAAGGTTAGTTAACACATCTATCATCTCACTTCGTTACAATTTGTGTGTGTGTGTGTGTACGTGTGTGTGTTGAGCACTTTTAAGATCTACTCTCTTAACAACTTTCAAATATAAAATATATTATTGTTAACTATCATCACCATGCTATACATTACGTTACATCCCCAGGGCTTATTTAACTTATAACTGAAAATTTGTACTTTTTGATCACCTTCACCAATTTCCTCCACCCCACCCCCACCCTGGCAACCACCAATGTGCTATTTTCATGAGGTTTGTTTTTTTTTTTTTTTTGATTCCACATATAAGTGAGAACATATATTTATCTTTATCTGGTTGACTTATTTTACTTAGCATAATGCCTTCAAGGTCCATCCATGTTGTCACAAATGACAGGATTTGCTTCTTTTTTATGGCTGAATAATGTTCATTCATTCATGGACACATAGGTTGCTTCCCCATCTTTGTTTTGTAAATAATGCTGCAAAGAACATGGGGGTGCAGACATCTCTTCTAGACAGTGATTTGGTTTCCTTTGGAATTCTCCAGAAGTGAGATTGCTGGATCATAAGGTAGTTCTATTTTTAATTTTTTTGAGGAACCTCCACACTGTTTTCCATAGTGGCTGCATCAATTTACATGGTGTACAAGGTTTCCCTTTTCTCCACATCCTCACCAGCACTTATGTCTTATCTTTTTGATAATAGCCATTCTAACGGGTGTGAAGTGATATGTCATTGTGGTTTTGATTTCCATTTCCATGAAGATTAGTGATGTTGAGCATCTTATTATGTTCCTGTTGGCCATTTGAATATCTTCTTTGCAAAAAATGTCTATTCTTAGAATGCTACATGTCATTGGCTTATCAACCTATTCTGTTCTCCATGTCATGGGACTGAGGTGGCAAACTAGCTACAGAGTGAACCACACGTCTTCTGTGGTTTGCATAGAACTTTTAACATTTGAATTAATTGCAAACATTTAAAACTAGGGAGATTTCATGTAAAAGTTTGATGTGGGGCATCTCTTGAAAAATGAAAAGATCTGACAAAACTGGGCCCTGCTTCTTTCATTGCAATAGTAGCCTGGATCTGAACGTGGCTATATGCATTGCCAGGGCATGCATATGCCAGAGTCTCCACCACCCCTATCATCTCAGACAGCCCACAAGCTGCACTTATTTACATAGCCTACCAATGCCCTCAGATGCCATCAGCTGTTTGACTCCTGACTTATGAAGGACCATTCTTTCCCTTGGTGTGCTTTTTCTCTTCTCCTGCTCTTCCTCTCCCTCTTCCTCTTCCTCCCCTTTCTTCTCCTCCGCCCCCTTCTCCCCCTTCCTTCTCCTTCTCCTCCTCTTCCTCCTTCTTCTTTTTTTTACCACTGGAAAGCCTCTCAAGACACGACAAGAAATGGGCCTGAGGAAATAAGACTGATTTTAATGCAAGCACTCTGGTTCAGTTGATCCAAGAGAAAAGGTTCCTCAGCCATACCGCCAGTAGAAAATGAGGTCGTCCACATAGTTTTCAAGATGGGGTAGGCCACAAGCCCTACCTCGTGTGTCGTCCAGGGTCAGGTACACCATCCTGTCTAATTTTCTGTCTCGTATGAAGAATAAAGAAGTAGCAACACTGTGGTTATAGACAATGCCATGCTCTTTACAATTTGTTTGTATTAACACAAGTTCTTGCCTCTGTAATTCCCTAATATCGTTTATTTACTGTTGGTTGTATTGATTCTCATGGCACTGCCTCGCTCATCCTGCTATCTGTGAACACTGTCTTCTAATAACCATTTCAAAGATTGTTACTGAGCTTTATTGATAGGACCACATGGGCACCGAGTATGCAGGGACATGTGCACAACACTTTGTTTTCTGATCCTGTTAAACTTACTATACACAATATTACAGTGTAAAAGCATAGAACTGCAAATCCCCTCATAATGTCTCTGTAATCACAGCATTGCTGTAATACAATTTCTTTCAATGTCGACTGCTCCTGTGACTTCCACAACTAACAGGTACAATAGGCAAAAACCTGTGGGAGGAGTAAAAAGCATAGTCCCATCCTCACAAGGAATGTCCCTCAGGTGACACAGCTTAACACAGACCAGGGAGAGTAAAACGTCACCACACTGATCAGGAAAAAGAGAAGATATTGATTGCAAGGCGTGTTGGCTTTGCACAAAGGCAGTAAGAATGCTCCCCCAGACTGCCTGGTGATGGGGCGAAGTGACTTCTCTGGATGCCTCTGGTAGGGATACGCAGAGAGTAAATCACACTCAGAGCGGCCCTTGCCATCCTTGGATTCCACAGACTTGAGGGGGCATGGTGGTGGGAACTCAGAGCCAATACACGGGCCCTCACATGCAGCTGCAGTTCAAGCCCGGAGCCTTGAAATCATCCTGTATCTCATCTGAATGGGGGACTTATCAGCATCTCAGTATGATCCCACAGAGAAATGTCAGGCTGGCAAGTGGGAGCAATCTGCTTTTCTGCCTGCCTTTGGGAGCTGAAACTTGGCCACAGGGCCCTGGGATGTTCCATAGGTGAGGATCCTGAAGAAACCTGGGGCAACTGGTTGACCATTACAGGTGAGGTGGAGGTGTAAATGATTGGAGAGAACCTGGAAAGACAAGAAAAAAGAGCAGGGCTCGTGCTGTTCTGGGGTCAGGGGACCCCACCCTGCCAGCACAGAGGGCCTGTCCAGTCCCAGGCACCAAAGGGGCTAGTCCGGCCTGGGTCTAAGGGAAGTATTAGCAACCAGTCACCAACCTGGAGACTCTCTTGATGAAGGCTGATATGTCCCACAACTGTTCTCTGTGGCTGTTAGTCACCCTAGCAAGTTGGCATCTTATCCTGTTCTGCTCATCTCTACTGTCTTTTCCCACCTGGGAGATAAGACTAACAGTGACCAACATGCATTATAAGTTAGCTGTTGAAAGCTTTAAATTGTTAACTTAAATATCTAGATAATAAGGGAGCTTTCATTTTCTAAAAATTATAGTTGTTCAGAATTTACAGACATATTCAAGGTTTGATGTTCTTCGGTGATAAATGTTCCATCAGTATTAAATTTTAATATTAATTGACTTTTTTCAATATTAATTATTAATTCTACATATAATCTTAGTTAAGAACACACTTATAAATTTAAAAACTCTGCTCAAATTAAATATTAGAGTTTAAACTGATTCTATCATTTAGCCTCTCTTTTCAAAAATGTGTTTAATATTTTTCGTTAATGGCTTTTGCATCCTGATAATTAATTGCTAACATAATTACTAAAATAACCAACCAACCTAAGACCCTTAAGAGAAATCCAGTTGTATAAAGGAAGAGTAAATGAATGAATGACTTTGTTCAATAGTAAATTGACAACTAATATCAGAAGTTGCTTACTTTAGGATGGGGTCGGTCTTCAAGATAACTTTTGGATACTTTTAAGGGAGATCACAAAATCTGAAGGTACAGTGGTTTCAGTTAGCACGCAGTCCCATATCATTAAAGAAATCCTGCTGTTTGCTTTATATTTATTTAGAAAAAAGTAAAATATTGACCTTACTATCTAGTCTATAGACTACTGTTAACCTTGCCTGAAGAAGGTGATGATTTTTAGAGTTATGATTGTTAATGGCCTTTGAATGCAGCCTACACAGGCCTTTAACTCCCTAGTGTGAGTAAGGTTCGGCCCTTTCCAGATGGGAAAATGATAAGGACACTAGGAAGATAGCAGGTCATTCTTGGGCAGCTGCCAGGAACTTGCAGCAGAATGAATCATGTAGGGCTGCGGTGCTTTAGCCAGCATTTTTCTGTTTTAATTTATCAAGCCAAAGCTTGTTGACATGAAAGTGAATGAAATTGTTATACAGTGGGCTCTAAAAAGCCTGCTCAAGGGTTTAGCGCAGAAGAGCTCTGACTATAAATAACAAAGGAAATACAAGGAATGTTCTCTCTACTAGCACCTGCTCTCTTGTTTGAGATGCATCGACAATTAACTCAAATCCCAATGTCAAATCCTTTTTCAACTGGAAAAAGGCCAATTCTTTGAAATATTATAGAGGCTCTGTAATCTGTTGTAGATGATTATCAAAGAGCTAATCCTCAAAATAGTCATTTTAGTTTTTGATATGTGGGGCATATTTACTTGTTTATCAAATGCAATAAAGTAACTGACAGAAATGATAAAGTAGTATTGATACTGCTAGGAGAGTAGCTTTGCACTTAGGAAACGTTAATACCATCTTTCTTGAAAAAAATTATTTTCCAGTGACTTGTTCATAAAGGAAAACAATGATATAAATCACTGACCAGCATTCATAAATGAAATCTCTGCATTGAGTTGAAGCATGTAAATCAAGTTTTATAGTAAAAGCAAGATATCTGCAATTTCCACTGTTAAGTGAAAGACAAAAAAATTAACTAATGAGAGTAAGATTTAACATGTGTGCATTAAGGGGGAGAACCTTCCTTGATGAAAGATCATTTAACATTTCAAACCTCTAGTCAATATTTTGTAAGTAGTGACTCCTGATTAAATATCTTTCTCCTATTAAAGAATGTTGCATGTGTTAGGTTGGTGCAAATGTAACTGCGATTTTTGCAATTATTTTTAACCTTTTAAACCACAGTTATGTTTGCACCAACCTAATGTTAAGGAGAGATGAAGTATGACACTGTCTCCTGTCAACTGAGGTGGGGATAACGCAATGTTTCCGTTGCATATACTTGGACCTGTGGAACCTGAAAAAATATATAGCCTACGAGTCCATTTATTTCTTCATGGTAGTTTTATTTTATTTTTTATTTATGCCTTTACTTAAAAGACATTTATTGAATGCCTACTTTGGGCAAGGCACCACAGGAGGTTTTGTCAGTTGCTCAAATTGACAATGCAGATGAGTCAACTGAAAATGGCACCTACCTTTTCTCTCGGGAAAGACAGAACATGTAAATAAATATCTATGGTACAAATATAAAATTATACATATTTTCATTAAAGTTAAGAACCAAACATAAAATAAGACTTCTCACTGTCATCATTCTTTTTCTGATTTGAGAATTCACTCATACAAGTAATTCACCAAAAACATAAAATTGGGGGCCACTTAGTTTCACAATATTTATTGTATGTATTTAAAATGATAAAATTGCATGATATTGTGATCCTGGTAAATCTAGACTATATGTTTGCTATACTATAATTTCTACACTACAAATAAACCATTAGGCTAGTCCACACATCATCACTAAAAGTAATTTAAAGTGTTTATTAATATTATGTAATGGTGATAATAAAATAGCAGATTATTCAATTAACTTTGAGGAAAAATAAAACATTTTAACATAAAAATGATTAACATTTTTGAGAGCATACTGTGTTCTAGGTATTTTGCTGATTATTCTACCCTTACCAATTTCATCTTTACATCGTCCCTATGGGATAGGTACTATTACTCTCTGCGTTTAACAGATGAGCAAACGTAGGCTTACAACATTTTATTAACTTGACAGTATTTCAATTTGAACCCAGATGAGCAGAACTCTTAGTACATCAGTTATACTAATCTAAAATAGACTATCAATATTTGAAAAGTAAAGGTAAAATATTATTACTTGCAGATAATATGATTGCATATGTAAAAAAACTAGAAACCTAGTAAAAATGAAGACATGATATTTACATTAATGCATGTAAATTCTCATATATAAATAATAACCAATTAAAATATAACAGAAGAATATATCTCAATCATAGTCCCAAAGAGAAAGATGTTTCTGAAACAACTTTATAAGGAATCTCTATGACATTACAAAGTGAAAAATTTTTAGACTCTATTGAAAGACATAATAAAAGCCTTAGAAAAATGCAACCTATCCTGTTTTTAGAAATAAGGACTCAATATTTTTAAGATACCAATTAAAAAAACAACTTAAAATCTATAAAATGAAAACATGTTATTATATTAGCCTGGAAAATAAATATATAAAATTAGCTAGAAATATTCTGAAGAATAAGAGTAAAAAGTCATACCAGATAATAAAGCCTATGCTAAAGTTCTAATTCATGTAACTTTAATAATGGCTTAGGAATACACAGACATACCAGTGGAAGAGAATGAGTTCAGAAATAGACCCAAGAATATATGAAATTAGCATAAAGAGAGAATTCTCAAATCAATGAGGGTAAAGATGAATTTTTTCAGTAAATCTGTAATAACGATGTAGTCATTTGGAAAAAATAAAGCCATATATTCGAATCACTACTTACTTAAAAATAAACTCCAGATGGATCAAAGAGTTAAAGTAAACAATGAAGCCATAAAAATATTGGATGAAAGCATGACGCATTTATTTATAACCTTGGGAAGGGGATGATCTTTCTAAGCAGACGCAAAACTCAGAAACCATAAATTTGATAATTTAGACAACACTTAAAAGAAAAACCTTTCAGCAAAGTCTAAAACATTACAAACAGAAGACATTTAACAAACAAGAAACATATGACAAAAAACTAATTTCTTTAATTTTGAAAACAAAGCCTTACAAATTGGTTTTTTAAATAGAGAACAATCTAGTACAAAAATAGGTCAAAAAAACAGTAAATGAACAAAAGGAGGCACTTCATAAGAAAAAAAAAACACAAGTAACTAGTTAATATATGAAAAAGTCTCAGCTTTCCTGACTTTGTAATAAATTCAAACTAAAGCAATGAAGAAAAAAATAGGTATATATAATAGTTTATAATATTAATTTAAAATATAATGATCTATAATTACATAAAATTATATAAAAATATAAAATAATGTACAACCTAATCAATAAAAAGGGCAGATCCAAATAATATAAAATATTTTATCACTTAAACAAATATTTAAATCATTTTAAAGAGTGAAAGTCATAAAGTTTTTAAAAGTGCTTATGCATAGGAAAGGTTACTTCTAGCTATGAATATTCAGAGTAGTTGACCCTTAAAAAGTACAGAGAATTTAAAGATAATGAGAAAGAAAAGAGGGGGGTTGAATTTTAAGCTAAGAAATAATCTGCCCAAGGCTAAGAGTTGGGAAGGTTGAGAAGTTTCAGGCATATGAAGATAGATGAAGGAAAAAGGCACTCTGGGGTCATATCACTGAGGCCTTTAATTATCTTACTGAAGAGGATACAGTCACTGAGAATATAACAGCCATGAACCACCTAGCCAGGCACAAGTAGGTTCCTTCCTGAAATACCTCATTTACACCTCTTAGCATGCCTAAGAATTAAGTATCATTTGTCCCATTTTTAAAAGTATGGAACTGAGACTTGCAAACTTAACTAATTCATTCAAGTTCTCACAGTAATAAACTTGACATTGGGTAACCATATGGGTAACTATATAATTTATTGTATAACGTGGGATACTGAGAATGAAAGAGACAACAAGCTTAAACCAGTTTTGTCATGGCAAACAAGGGAGAGAGTTTACCCTCTAGTTGAACCTAAGTTTGTCTCTAAAAACTGCACACTTGACATTATTCACCTTTCACAATACTAATTATTTTCTTTCTTTTTTTTCCACTTCTTTCTTTCTATTTATTTAAAGATACATTTTTAAAAATTTTAATTACAATTAATATACAATACTATATTAGTTTCAGGTGTACAACATAGTGATTCAACATTTATAAAACTTAAGAGGTGATCTTCCTGTTGAATCTAGTACCTATCTGACACCATACATGGTTATTATAATATTATTGACTATATTCTTTATGCTATACTTTACATTCCCATGACAATTTTTGTAACTACCAATTTGTACTTATTAATTCCTTTCCCTTTTCCACCAATCTCCCTAATCCCCCTCCCATCTGGCAATCCTCAAAATGTTTTCTGTATCTTTGAGTTTGTTTCTGTTTTGTTTGTTTGTTTATATTGCTCTTTAGATTCCACATATAAGTGAATTCATATGACATTTGTCTTTCTCTGTCTGACTTACTCCACTCAGCACAATACCCTCTAGGTCCATCCAGTTTGTTTCAGGTGGCAAGATTTCATTCTTTTTTATGGCTGAGTAATATTCCATTGTATATATGTACCACCTCTTCTTTATCCATTCACCCATTGACGGACACCCAGGCTGCCTCCAATTCTTGACAATTGTAAATAATGTTGCAAATAACATGTGGATGAACATATCCCTTCTAAGTAGTGTTTGGCTTTCTTTGGGTAAATACTCAGAAGTGAGATTACTGAATCCTTCTTTGTCTCTTGTTAGAGTCTGTGTTTAAACATCTATTTTGTCTGGTATAATTTTTGCTACCAAGCTGTATTTTTGTTTCCACTTTTATGAAATATCATTTTTTATCTCTTTGCTTTCAGTTTGTGTGTGTCTTTTGATCTGAAATGAGTCTCCTGTATGCAGATATGTATGAGTCGTTTTCTTATACACACAGCAACCGTAATTTTGATTGGAGCATTTAATCTACTTAAAGTGATGGATTAAAAGTAATTGTTGATAGATCTGTAGTTATTGTCATTTTGTTATTCATACTTTTGATTTTTTTCTTTTTTTTTTTTTTGGTCTTAAATCTTTCTAACATTCCTTTTAATTCTGGTTTGGTGGTGATGAACTCCTTTAGCTTTTTCTTGCAGGGAAGTCATCTGTTCTTCGATTCTAAATGATTGCTTTGTTGGGTTGGGTAATCTTGGGTGTAGGTCTTTACTTTGCATCACTTTGTATATTTCATGCCAATCCCTCCTGGCTTGCAGTTTCTGTTGAGAAATCAGCTGACAGTCTTATGGGAGCTCCCTTGTAGGTAACTAATTGCTTTCTCTTACTGCTTTTAAGATTCTCTCTGTCTTTCATCTTTGGCATTTTAATTTTGATGTGTCTTAGTGTGGGCCTCTTTGGGTTCATCTTGTTTGGAACTATGTGTACTTTCTGGGCTTGTATATCTGTTTCCTTTACCAGGTTAGGGAAGTTTTCTGTCATTATTTCTTCAGATAGGTTTTCAATTCCTCTCTCTCTCTCTTCTCCTTCTGGCACCCCTCACATAAATGTTGGTATGCTTTATGTTGTCCCAGAGGCCCCTTAAATTATCCTCAGTTTTTAAAATTGTTTTTTCTTTTGCTGTTCTGATTGGGTGTTTTCTGCTATCTTATTTTCTAAATTGCTGATTTGATCCTCTGCTTCATCTAATCTACTGTTGATTTCCTTTAATGTAGTCTTCATTTCTGTTATTGTAGTTTTCATATCTGACTGGTTTCTTTTTGTGTTTTCCAGCTCCATTTTTATGTTTCCCACCTCTTTGTTGACCTTCTCCTTGAGATCACTGAGAATCCTTACAATGAGTGTTTTGAACTCTGCATCTGGTAGATTGCTTGTCTCCATTTTGCTTAATTCTTTTTCTGGAGTATTGTTCTGTTCTTTCACTTGGAACATGTTTACATGTCTCTTCAGTTTGGCTGCTTCCTTGTGTTTGTCTCTATGTATTAGGTTGAGCTGCTATGTCTTCTGTTCTTAGAAGAGTGGCCTTATATAGTAGGTGTCCTATGGGGCCCTGTAGCATAGTCTCCCTTTTCACCTGAGCTGGGTTTCCCTTGTGTGGGTTGGGTATACAATTCCTGTTGTAGTTGAGCCTTGGTTGATCTTTGCACATCAATGGGAGGGATTGACTCTTAGGCTGATTGGTTGTGAGGACTGGCCATATTACATTGGAGGAGCTATTGTACAGGGGCTGACCATACGGAGAAAGATTCACTTTAGCAGGATCTGACTTCTGCCCTTTGGGTATATCATCGATGGAGACAGCCAGGTGATGCTCTGACTTGGTCCAAAGTTGGGTACCAAGCTCAACAGCCATAGGGCATCTTGGGAGGGACCACTGTGCAGGCCAAGTTCAGTCTCAGCCTGTCCCCTGCCCGGGGACACCTGGAATGAACCAAAAAGCTATCCACATATGGCCACCATCAGCACTGCCAGGCATTGATCTGAGCCTGGCTACCACCAATGCTGGGCTTGGGGTTGCTCAGCAAGAGGTGCAAGACACGCTGAGGCCAGATGCTGCTTATTTTGGGTTCATAAACTTTTGAGGGATTTAGAAAGTCTGCAGCATGAGCCCACACAGGCCATTTATATAGAAAAGCTACTGGAAATGGCATGGGTGGTTCCACATGTTAGGTGGGGCGAGGTCTCAGGGAATCACCATGGCAGGGTGGACAAACAGTGTTAGCCAGGTTGATGGAGACTCAGATATAGTAGCTGCCTGAGCCTGCATGCCAGGTGGGGGGAGAGCTCAACAAAGAAATAATGGATTCTGCCTGCGCCTCCATCTGGGAGAAAGCTGTCCCTCTAGTTCTCGCCCTGGAGCCAGACAGTTCACTTTCTCCCCGTATTCCCCTGGTCCTGCCCCAGTGCTGAAACTCAGAGAGAGTAAGACCATGTATCGGTCCTTTTTTTGAAGAGTAACACCTGGGACTACAGCCGCCCTAGTCTCACTCAGTCATAATCTCTGCTGGTTTTCACAGCCAGAAGTTGTGGATACTTCTCTTTCTGGTACTAAAACACTTGCCTGGTGTGTAACTGGGACCCCTCACTCCTTAGGGGGATCTCCACAGCCAAAAGACCCCTCCCAACTTTTAACTGCCACACACAGGTGTAGGACCAGCCTGTTCCATGTCTCTACCCCTCGTACCAGTCTTGATATGGCTTCTTCTGCATGTATTTAGTTGTAGGACTTCTGTTTAGCTAGACTTCAAGCAATTTTCAATGATGATTGTTCTGTAGTTCAGTTGTAATTTTGATGTGGGAGGAGGCAAGCACAGCATTTACCTACTCCACCATCTTGACTGGAAAGCCCCCAAGTATTTTCTTTTAAAACCATTTCATGACCTCACAAAATACTCTATCAAACATGGTCTAACATCAAAATTAGCAATGAATAAGCCTTGTTAGCTCACCTGGCTGACATCTGTAGCCACATAATTGATGTGTACAGCTTATGTTATAGCCTTTTGCTCGGGCACATTTTAAATGACCCAAACCTCAATGTTTCTAGTCTTGTCCTAGACTATTGTTCTACCAAATAATAGAAACTACAACTTGAATTCCATGATGTTTTGTTGCTAGAAAATGTATTTTACCACTGTTCAGCATGAGCCTGATCTTTCCTTGCTGAGGATTTTGGTTGGTTTATAATCAACATTATGAACAGTACAAAAGACATTGTTGAGAAGTTATTTTTCCTTTACAGACTAAAAAAGCACTGTTAGCTTAAATAATTGTTTAGAATTGTGCAAGTTTTCAAAATATTTCTCATCAAATTTTTTTTGTCAATTGACTATATTAGGTGCCTATTCTTTTACTCCCATCTTATGTTAAGCCTGTCATCTTTATCCTTGCCTCCTTCCATCAGTTTTTTTTCTCCCAGGCCCTGTGCATATTTTCTTGTCATTAGGAATAGAATCACTATATATGCACATTCTGAAAAAGTGCCATTAATTTCTATCTCATTTTTAAGGATGATTATATATATTATAATATATATAATAGAGATTATCTACTTCCTTTACACTTATAAAGTTTCAATTAACATATTCCATATGGAATATAAAATAAGGAATATATTTTGTACTCTATCTATAGATAGAAATAATATACACACATATATAACATCAAGGTTATAATATATTGATATTTTGTACTTTCAAATGTGTTATACATTTTTGCAGGTCTATATATAATTGGGATTTTCTTTCACTTCCTTCTTTCAACATATTTTTATTGTTATTATACGCAAACTAATTTGTACCACTCAACCACCAGATGAATACAACTGATATTTCAAAAAATACTGTCAAACCCAAATATTTTCATAAAGATCGTAAATAGCAGTACCAATTTTCTTTTCCTTCCTTCCTTCCTACTTTCCTTCCTTCCTTCTTTCCTTCCTTCCTTCCTTCCTTCCTTCCTTCCTTCCTTCCTTCCTTCCTTCCTTCCTTCTCTTTCTCTTTTCTCTTTTCTTTCTGTCAATAAATGGGCCAACATTATGTGAAAGACAATTGCAGGTGAAGTGAATAAAGAAGTAAACAAAACAAGGCTTCTGACCTGATATAACTTATCTTCTAGTAAGAGGAAATATGAGTTAAAATTAAATGTGTTGACAGTGTAAAGTACTTTAAATAAAACTTTTTTAAAAAGTTATGTAAAATATACATTTTCAGATAAACAAAATTTGAAGAATATGTTACCAGTACATCTGCCTGTAAGAAATGCTAAAGTTTGTTCTTCAGGATGAAGAAAAATAATATCAGGTGAAAGAAAAGAGTGAAGAACTTTGGAAATGGTAACTATGTGGATAAATATAAGAGAATTTCTTTTATTTCTTCTCATGATTTCTTTAAAAGGAAACAATGATGTGATCAACCTTTTATGATAGAAAATCTTAGAAAACTATAAATGATAATTTCCTCAACCTGATAAAAGACATCTGTGGCAAACTATGGCTAACATGACACTTGTGTTCAGTGAAAAATTGAACATTTCCCTTAAACTAAGGAACAAGGCAAGGATACGTGCTATGAACAATTCTAGTTGATATTGTACTTCAAGGCCTACTCATTGCAATAGGAAAAGAAATAAATAGAAAGCATAAACACTGGGAAAGAAGAAATAAAACCATCTGTATTTGCAGATGGCTTCATTATTTATATAAAAACAATTCTAACAAATCTATAAAAAAACTACTAAAATTAATAAGTGAATTTTGCAAGGTCACAGGACACATGGTCAATGTATAAAAAATTCAATTCTATTTCTATACACTAGTAAGAAACAATTGAAAAATAAAACTTAAAGAGCAATACTATTTATTGTCGCATAACAAATTATCATAAACATAATGGCTTAAAACTGCACTAAACATTTATTATCTCACAGTTTCTATGGATCAAGAATTTGGGAACAACTTAGTTTAGTGCTTCTGGATCGAGGTCTCTCAAGGGGTTGCAGTCAAGATGCCAGCCAGAACAGCAGGATTCTGAAGGCCGCACAAGCGTTGGCTGAAAGATCCACTTCCAAGAAGCCTCATTCACATGGCTAGCAAGTTGACTGAATATTGGCAAGAGGTCTTGGTTCCTTACCACATATGCCTCTCTAAAGGATCTCTTGGATTCCTTCTCATGTGGCAGTAGCTTCCACCAAAATGAATCATGATCCAAAAGAGATCAGGTAGAAGCCACAATTTCTTTTATGACTGAGACTTGGAAGTCCCACTTAGTCTTCCCCACAATGCCTTCTTGGTTACACAGGTCAGCTTTACTCAGTGGGAATATCTACACAATGGCAAATATACTAAATGAAAATCTTTGAGAACTTTCTTGGACACTGACTACCACAAATACTATTTACCAAATATATAACATTTTTCATATATATATATATAGAAATAAACTTAAAATGTATGCAAGACTCTGCACCAAAAACTGCCAAACATTGCTCAAGGAAATTGAAGAATTCCTAAATAAATGGAAAGATATGCTATGGTAATAGAAGAGAAATCTCTGTGATGTAAAAATATCAGTTGTCTCCAAAATTGATGTATGATACAAGTCCAATCAAAAGCTAATCAGGTTTTTATGTAGAAATTGACAAGTTGATTCTAGAATTTATAAAGAAGTGCATATATATATATATATACCCTTGAAAGACAGTTTGAGGATATGTACTATGTGTTTCAAGACTTATTACAAAGCTACAGTATACTATCAAGAAACTGATAGACATATAAGGACAGAGAAATCATTCAATGAAACAGAGTAGAGAATCCAAAACTATACGTATGTGTAAACAGGTCTATTTATTATTCAACAAAGGACTGAGGCAATTTCATGTGGAAAAAAGTCTTTTCAGCAAATATTGTTGAAATAACTGGATAAATGTATGAAAGACAAATGAATCCTGACCCCCATTACATATGATACACAAAAATTATGTCAAAATGTATCATAGATCTAAATGCAAAAGCTAAAACCATAAAGCTTCTAGAGGAAAACATGACAGAATATCCTTAGGTTCTTGGTGTAGGCAGTGATTTCTTAGAAAGGACGTAATAAACATGAACCATAAAGAAAAAAATATAAAATATGATTTCATCAAAATTAAAACCTAAAAGCACAGCTTTAAGAAAATAAAAATACAAACCTCAGACTGGAAGAAATATTTGTGTTTTATGTATATATATATTTATGTTTTACATATTTGTACTATTTATATTATATATACAAATATTTGTCATATATAATATATAAGTAATAAAAGACTTGCATTTAGAATATATAAAGAATACTAAAACTCAGTTTAAAAACAATAAATACATAAAAATGGACAAAAACTTGAACAGACCCTTCACAGAAGAAAATATATGAATGGCCAGAAAACACATGATAGTCTCAAAATCACTTATTGTCAGGGAAATGCAAATTAAAAGTACATTGAGATACTACTGCAGACCCTCTAGAATGGCTAAATTAAAAATACTAACAATATCAAATTTTTCAAAATTGTGGAACAATTTGAATTCTCAAATGCTGGTGGTAGGAGTGTAAAATGGTATAAAAAATTCAGAAAACAGTATAGCATTTTCTTATAACTCACATACATTTACCATACAATAAATTGATTCCATGCCTGGAATTTACAACATATGTACACACACACACACACACACACACACACACACACACACACACACACACAAAGTGCTTGAAAGTTTATTACAGCTTTACTTATAATAACAAAAGACTAGAAATAATCTAGATGTCTGTCAACAGGAGAATGGGTAAACATATTATAGTATATCCACAAAATGACTACTAATTAGAAAATAATAAAAGAATGAACTAATGATACAAAACAACATGGATGAATCTTAAAAATATGATGAGTGAAAAAAAGTTAGACATAAAAGAATATATATTGTATGATTCTGTTTAAATGAAGTTTAATAACAGGCAAAACAAATCCATGGTGTTAGAAAGTGGAATGGTTAGGTGGAGTTTGACTAAATTGGATAGATATGAAGAGATTATCTGAGGTGATGGACAAGCTCTATATGTTGATTGTGGCGCTATTTACATAGGTAGATACATTCATCAGAACTCTCTTAAGATCTGATCATTTCATTGTGTGTAAAATTTACCTCAGTATTTTTAAATGAGGAAAAAATTGAAAGAATATCACCAGTGAGGAGATTATTGCAAAAATTGAAATGAGAAATGATGGTGGTAGCAATGGAGGTGGTGAAAGTTGTTGAACAGAAGACATATTTTGGAGTGTACAGGTAAGACTTGCCTATAAATTGGGTGTGAGGAATGAGGAAAAGAAAGGATGATCTATCCATAGCTGTCAATGATGTATTTAGGTCCCCTCTATAATTGTGTTTTGGTCAATTTCTCCCTTTAGTTTTGTTAGTAGTTGCTTGGTATATTTCGGTGCTCCCTGATTGGGGACATAAATATTGATGACTGTTATGTCTTCTTGTTGTATAGCCCCCTTTACCATTATGAAATGTCCATCTTTGTCTCTTGTTACCTTTTTCACCCTGAAGTCTGTTTCATCTGATATCATTATGACTACACTTGATTTTCTCTGGATACCATTTGCTTGGAGTGTCAATTTCCACCCTTTCCTTTTGAGTCTATGCTAGTCCTTGTAGCTGTGTCTCTTGGAAACAGCAGCCACTATGGAAGGCAGTGTGGAGGTTCCTAAAAAAATTACAAATAGAATTACCACATGACCCAGAAATCCCTCTCCTGGGTATCTACCCCAAAAAATCTGAAAACATTTATACATGAAGATAAGTATGCTCCAATGTTCATTGCAGCTTTATTTACAGTGGCCAAGACATGGAAACAACCAAAATGTCCTTCAATAGATGAATGGATAAAGAAGTTGTGGTATATATACACAATGGAATACTATTGGGCGGTAAGAAAAGATGATATAGGAACATTTGTGACAACATGGATGGATCTTGAGAGTATATTGCTAAACGAAATAAGCCAGACAGAAAAAGCAGAGAACCCTATGATTTCACTGATATGTGGTATATAAACCAAAAACAACAAAAGAACAAGACAAACAAATGAGAAACAAAAACTCATAGACACAGAAAATAGTTTAGTGGTTACCAGAGGGTAAGGGGAATGTGGGGTGGGAGATGAGGGTAAGGGGGATTAAATATATGGTGATGGAAGGAGAACTGACTCTGGGTGGTGCACACACAGTGGGCTTTATAGATGATGTAATACAGAATTGTACACCTGAAATCTATGTAACTTTACTAACAATTGTCACCCCAAAAAACTTTAATTTAAAAATAAAGGAAGGAATCAAGAATACAAAGGTGAGAGATTTCATCTTCAATAGGAAACTGTCTCAAAGCATAGCTCTTCATTTTATGGCTCATGATGCCCTCCACAAATCTTTCTACATTTTCCTCCGTTCACCTTTGTTAGAAGGGGGTTCAGCATTTCCTCATTTAGAAGTTGAGGGCCAGTCTTTGACCCAGTTGCCCTTAAGTCCCTTCCTTACCCTTACCCTGCTCTGTTCTTTGTTATACCACAGCAGATAGGGGTAAGAGTGTGTTGCTCATCCCTCCAAGCTTTGTCCTAGGCTACCTTGTTATATGACTTCTGGTGAGACTTGTCCAGTGAAAGAACTGTAGGGGGATTAAAACATATGTGGAAGAGAGAAATCAGAACATTTCTCTCTTTCTGTTTCCATGGGAACATGTCTCCAACAATGGCTATATATCCTTCATGTCTCCAGCTTTCATGAGGTGACTCCCACCCCTGTGTTCCCACTTTGGTCCTTCAGCATAGTAATGTCTCCTGTTGTTGCTAATACTTAGCAATCTCTTCTTGGATTTTCAGCATTTCCATCACTGTGTGCCCAATTTCCTGTACTAACTTTGCTCCATTTAAAACTCATTATTTGATTTCTATTTCCCTGGTTCTACCATGACTAATAGTTAGGAAAGGAAAAGAGTAACACTGGGAACTGCAAACTCTGGGTCTAGTTTGCTTATGGTGTTAGTTATTGTGGGCTAGTGCACATGTGCATGAAAATCTCAACTGTTACATTTTTGTAGGAAAGGCCATTTAATGATAATAATATCAGCTTTGGATTAAGAAATGTTTTAAGCAACACTTTGTTACCTAATTTTTCTCCTTAACGTGTACAGTAATTAGCTTAGTGCTTCATTCAGAATAAGTGTTTCATAAATATTAGCTATTATTACCTGTAACGCTTCTTCTATTCATCAATAAACTATTTTCTGGAATTCTCTAGTCCTGAGGAAACATATTTATAATTAACCTCAGGGTTAAGGGTTCATGTATAAACAATATGTTAAGAATATGATGTAATGAACCTCTCATAAGAAAGAGAGAGGTTCCCTAGTGTACTAAAAATTAAGTTGCTTTCTAAAGGTTTAAGATAATGAAAAAGTTCTGGAAATGTACACTTAAAAATAGTTAAAATGCTAAATTATATGTTATGCATACTTGACCAAACTAAAACATTTTACAAAGCCTAAGAATCTAAACTATAGAATTTGGAAATATCTGACAAATGTAGTTTTAAAGATTATGACTTAAAAATATGTGTGTGTAAATGTTAGTCTGATGTTCTTAACTTCAGATCATAATAACAAAGAAAATCTAAAGGAAAATGAGGCATAGTTTATTTCTTTTTCACTTCTACCATCTGTTCACATTAGCCACAAAGAAAGACCCTTATAAAATTCATTAAACTACCGAGATATAATTTAATGTGGTAATAAGTCTTCAACACAGTGTACACAATTGCCAAATGACTGTGGCAATGACATCATTGTAATGGTCATAATTACATGACAATTCAGATATTTGATCATTCAAAACATCAGTAAAATAACTATTCTTCTTTTTTTGTCAGCTTCTAAATGCCTCTATTCATTCTTTATTCAGGAATCTGTGGCTTTCAGGGAAGAGATAGAAACCCAATCCAGCGCTGATGGAGACAAAGCTAGGAGAGCGGGAGAAGAATAGGGTTTTGAGGAACAGGCAGAAAAAAACTTTGCACCACACACTCTGAGAGCAGAGAGAGGGAGATGAATGTGCATGAGGCCAGCCTAATTATCGGAGAGTGAAAGGTCATCAAAATCAATTTGCAGCATGATGTACAAAAGGTCATTATCAGACTCAGATTTTCTCTGCCCGTTTAAAACACAATAAAAATAAAGTGAGTGCTTTAATAACTATGATTAGTAAAGAAAAAAGCATATCATTGAGCCATCTGTTTAAATATTTGTGCTACCTTAGTTTTATTCAAAACAGCCTGAAAGATGAGCGGGGAGGCGATTTTTTTCTGTTTGTTTGCTTTTAAAATCCTGACATTTTCTCCACTGGTTGCCGAGATTTATAACACACATGAAAGAGCTCCTCTAAAATTACTGCCCTTTGAAATCAATAGCACAGTATTTGTAACGACTTTCTTTTTATTAGAGAGCACTTCATTATTATTTTTATTATAATTTTATGGGACAGTCTGGAACAGAATTCATCATTCACTTATTTGAAGTATCTCACTTACTCAGTGGCACAGATGGCCTGATCTGAGGACATTTAATCACCCCAGGCTAGGGCTGCCCTGATGCTAAGTAAATGAAAACCATCAGAGAGACAGGAAGCTCCGCGCAACAATAACGGTATCTCAGGCGCCATTAAAGATTCTGTAGAAGCTAATTCATTCAGGAACTTTGGAACTTAGAAAAGCCAAATCATTGTAGTTTTCCTCTAAAAATTAATATAATGATACTATCTTATGGGACAGAGCTTTTGAAGTCTTTAATTGTGTCTCTCAGTAAAAATTACATTTTATATTATGACTACACACACACACCAATGTTCACACAGATACTGAAACAAACATTTTAAGAAGCAGTATTTGTCATTATTATATGTGATTTGCAGTGTTTTTTCTAATCTAATATATTGCTTTTTTTTTTTAAATGCCAGTCATAATCCACTAAACTGTTTTAATAAATGGGCCTGGATTCTCATATGAAAAACAGATTCAGGAGGTTCTTTTGTGTTGTAAATGAAATAATGTGTGTGAGTGCTTACAGTAGTATCTGGCACATGGTTAACATTTGATGTTTCTAACAATTATTATGAGAAATGTCTTGAATGGATTTTGCAATTTACCACAATTTAAAACAACCAGGAAATTCTCTGCCTGTAGAATTGACTTCTCTGATTTTTTTTTCTCTATTCATATTATCCTATCATTGATCCAACTACCTGGTCCTAAAAAAATTATCCAACTGATTTTATATTACAGAGACCTAGACTGCTAGATAGGAGGAACATAAACGTGAAGGTGACATATCAGTGAAAGACTGGCATTTCCTTACTAGTCTGAGCTCCCTGATTCACTTATTTGTTGGTTCTTTCTATATCATTGAACGCTGGCGAAATGATAGAACTATAATTTCTGTAAAATAGCATCTTTATAAAAAAGTTACAAAACTTGATAAACTGTGACCCCAAGTAATGACAAAAAAAGAAAAGGGCACAGAGTAGTAGAAATAGGAAAAAAGAGCCATCTGTTTAAATATTTGTCTAACTTTTCACTATGTACTATATTATATTACATAGTCACCTACTTGCCACACATCCTGAAGGACACCTTTGAAATCTTTTAGCTAACTGAAATATTTTCATCCTGAATTTATTCATCCCATAAATATATATTTATTCAGAACCTGTGTTTCTATCATAATGGAGTCTAAGTTCTATACATGCTTAATTATTTTTAGTAAGGAGAGAAATTATCCTTTCTAAAATGTTAAACTTTATGCCTCACCTGTGATGAACTAATCACAAATCAAGAAATATGTAAACTCACTGTTTATGAAATTTCCTGAAGCTTGTTCTTCTAGATGAGAGTGAGAATCTGAAAATCACAATAACATGAAATTTGAGCTGGACTGAGACAACATTAATCTGGATTAATCTGAAACTATTGAGATCCACACAAAATGTATTATTAGATAGTTCAATGACCAAACATCAAGAAGAGGTGATAAAAGTCAATGGGAAAGGCAAAAAGGAGTGCTTCCTTTTCCATGTAGACTGATGTCATTTCCATCCAGAGGATGACAAGATGGGAATTTTTTATTGTCTCCTTTTTACAAACTGAATGTTTGTCCCCTCCCCTCCCCAATTCATATGTAGAAGCCCTAACCCCCAATGTGATATTATTTGGAGATGGGGTCTTTGGGAAGTAATTAGGTTTAAATGAAGTCATTGGGGTGGGGATTAGTGACCTTATAAGAAGAGGACAACAAACCAGAGCTCTCCCTCTGTCATATGAGGACACAGAGAGAAAGTGGCCCTCTGCAAGCCAGGAAGAGGAACTCTCACCAGGAAATGAATCTGCCAACACCTGGGTCTTTGACCTCCCAGCCCCCAGAATTATGAGAAATAAATGTTTGTTATGTAAACCATCCAGTATATTATATTTTGTTACAGCAGCCTGAGCTGACTTATACATCTTTAATATTCAGTATCTGGTGAGTTGATGTAATGTTACTTGTTTAGCTTTACTATAACCTAGACCAATGGGATGTGTACTGTATTTACACTGACCCCTGTGATGACAAGAAAGTAGTAAAAGAAATTATAAATGGGCCTGAAGATATGATGGAGCCTGGCAGAAGCATGCTGTAGCTGCCGAAGGAGTATTAGTTCATTATTCAGGAATGCAGTATCAGCAGAAGCCCATAAATTTAGGTAGGGAGGGGAAATGTCAAACATTTTTCTAATTATTGGCTTTTACTTTTATAGATATATTTTGGCCATATTTGGCCATTCTGAACCTCAAGTCCTCACTTTTAAAATGCACACTAATAGGAATTGCAACATAAGCTTGAGTTTATGACACACTGCTTAGTGTGGTGTTGATTAAATTAAATAACAGTGACATAGAGGCTTGAACACTGAAGCCCAACTATAACGATTAAACTGTTAGAAGAGGAGACACCTGGGAGAGTAACTCTTCTCCTCCTCCACTCCGCTGAACTGAAGACAGGATATGTCATGGTGACTCTCTGATTAATAAGGGATTTTAGGTAGAAACAGTGTATAGATGAAAGTGAGCCACCCCCCACGACTAGTCACTTGATCACAAAATGCAGGGGTCATATTGAGCAGAAAAGTTTGTGCTAAGCACGGATGGATATTCATTGCAGTATGGTTTGATGCTGAGCACCCATGCTCTGGAGCTAAACTGCCTGGGTTTGAATCTTGGCTCTGTTCATGATGGTTATAGGTGACGACTGAGCCTTGACTTCCTCATCTGAAAAAAAATGGAAATATAATATCTCCCAAGGTTGTTGGGAGAATTAAATGAGATCATCCAGGTAAGCCTTAGTATCAGATCTATCTTTTCTACTTCTTGGAACTAGAATTTCCCACTTTTAAAACATTCTTGAGAGAAGGCTTCGTGGAACAAAGAATTAAAAGGAGAGTGGGAAACCATCTACTCCAAGATAAAGAAAATAAGTTCCAGAAGGATTACTATTCCGGCCTAAAATTACATACTTGTCAGTAAAAGTCAAAAGCTAAAACCCAAGTCTTCTAATTTTCAGGATAATCCCCTAACCATTGCTTTGCATGGCCTCCAATCGTAGGTCTGCTTCTACGCATGAAATGAGACAGGTCAGTCATAGTTCATAGATAATTGTCTGTGCACAGCATTCTCTTTTCTGTTTCTTGTCCATGTCTAGCCTACATCGTGATTCTTAACACATGTTTTTATTGTCAGCAGTTTCATATATTTCTAGCACATTGTTGTAAGCTTTGATTCTGCCTGAAGCATATCAAGTTTGAAGTCAGCAGTTCTCTGACCACAATCAAGCATTTAATTAATATTGCTGTAAAATGTGCTTTCCTGTTCAAATAGAGACTAAGCATGTCATCCCCCCAGCAGGAGGGTGTGTGTATAGAAGTGCATTCTTCTACATCTGACCTTGCACTTGAGGCCACCATGTTACTTCTGAAATATGTTTTCTAGTCCTTCTCAGTTTTTATTACTGACTTGTCAATGAACCCACCCTATGAGACCATAACCTACTTTATGGGAGAATGTAGGAAGGTTTTGGTACACTTTCATATTTCTTGATTTTTTTTCTGTTGACACGTGAATTTTAATTGTCACAGGTCCTTCAGAAAAGTTTAAAAGAATTAATAATTCATGTGCATCTCTTGTGTCTTCCTAGTCTTTTTCTTCTTTCTTTCATGAATAGCTTAAGAAAGGATAAAGAATGTGTTTCACTAGAAAACAGTATTTGTAGTACAATAATTTGTGCTTTGTGTCATCTTATAGTGGTGAGTGTAAATTTATCTTTGAACCATGTTTTATTAACTTTTTCCCCCATAGAGTTACATCAAAAGAATCTATAAATAAATGATGTGCTTGCTCAGCCTGCTAGTTCTTACATGCATACCAATTACTTCTATTGGTTTCAAGACACGTAGTCAGTACTTTAAACAACCATGATAATATCACAAATTAAAATATTCAACATCTCCATCCCAGTTTGCTGTCACCATGCAGACAACGATTAGAATTGGTAATCAGTTTCACTGCTGGTAACTTGAGTGGCACGATGCATTTTATATCCATGCTTGTGTCAAACTCAATTAACATTCTAACACAGTACATTTCAAAGACACTGACCTAATCTCAGAGAACAATGCGTTTATTTATTTCATGTTAAAAGCTCTTACATTTTATGAAGGGTTCTTGAAGCAAAGATATTTATTGCCACAATAATATTTAAGCTCAAGTTTCTGAAGAAGTGTAAAAAAAATACACTTAGTTTAAAATTCCTACTGTAAGTGATGAGTGTCATTACTGTGGAAGAAGAAAAGAACCTCACAAGTGATAAATCTTTAGAATTTTAAAATTATATAAAGATTCTGTCTCTTTACAAATAACATGCTTCAAATAAGCCTGAGGTATGTGACTTTTTTGTATACTCCCCAAGAGAACACTTGAAATGAAATTGTATAAGTGTGAAATTTTCCTTTATTTCTTTAATCTCCAATTATTAATGCACAAACCAACTAATAGGATTCATATGTGAAATGAAAAACTAAACAATGTTCTATATATGCACACATATATGTTCATGTGTATGTGTATTAAACCTTGCTTTCTCCATTTACAACGTATTAACAAGACATAATAAGCTACCCAGTGTCAGATTAGTTATTTATACAGAACAATAATAAGTAAATAATCAGAAAGTTAAAAACTCAGGAGTTCTTCCTGGAAAACCACCAAATATAGTTATACTGATTTGAATATACTGATATGAAGTTTATGTTAAGTATCAACTGTTGAAACAGTGGAAAGGCTTTGCCAACTTGATGGCAGAACATCTGGATAAAAAAAATGAATGGTGCCGTTAAATTATCCATCTGTTTTGTATACACAGTATGAACAGTCGTATACTGAGAAACACTGGGCTGGTTAACACAGTATAGACAAAACATCCCAATATTTCAAGTTATTTCAGAGTTAACATCTGGGTAGTGGATTCTTTACATCTGCATGTTTGCAAGTTGCACCGACATCGCTCTGACAGACAAGATTACCACTGCATTTCTTTTTAAAATTTTGCCACTTAATAGTTCATTTGATAGTATCTTCTTTTAATCGTGTGTGCTGAAACCACACAGTGTGAAAACACATATCAATGAAAAGCCAGAGAGATGAAAATTAGTCTTTTGTATCTCAGAATAAATCTCATTGAACATTTATAGAAAGGAAATTAAAAAAAAAAAATACTGAATGTAAGGATAACATTTTGCTTTAATTTGTTTCCCTAATTGAATCAGCATTTTGAACCTGGCAATAACAGCCAGTATTCTGTTTTGGGAACATAAACATCTTAATGCCATTGAATACTTGTTGAAAGAATATGTGTAGAAAAGGTTGAATTTCTTGACTTCCTTGAATTTCTTTTATTGTTTTCAAGTTCTTGATGCCCTGTGAACATTTACTTTAGAAGCTGCTGAAGAATCTAACCTCACAAAGTGGGAGAACATAATGTAATCAGTGACAACAGGTTGATAATATGACAATCTTGAGGGAAAAACAAACTTGGGAATGATTTCCCCTGCAATTTTTTTTCTCTTTTCTTACAAAATATGGCTACGTTAAAGTAAATTATTTTTTAAAGATTCCTTGCTAGATAAGAAATTTTGATCTGCTTTCATTATGTGCCTTAAACAAATTCTAATTCTCTGTAGAAAATTATATTTAAAGTTTAATACCAGGAAAAAAAAATTCTTTGTAATCCACTACTCTGGCCTAGGAGGAAAAAATATCTCCTTTATTTCTTGTTCAGTAGTGACATCTCTGATGAAAGCATGTGTTTCAGCCAATTTATTTTTGTAGCAGGCTTGATTTTATGTAGCATCACATGGCTCGGTTCAATTGCCATTTTTTTTTTTTTTTTTTTTTTTTTTTTTTTTGGTGTGAGCAGGCACATCTCTAGAACGAAACTAAGGTTCAGCTTGGGAAAAAAATGTATGTGGATTCAACTGTGCTTTTAAAACAAAGAAGATCCAGCACACAGCTCAAAATATTAGCATGAATCTAATATAAATCCAAAACCGTTCACCTGGCAGAAAAGTAGCACAATCCTGCATTGAACTCACTCTAGCAGAAGATTTTATTGATGCAATTGCCTGGGGTATGTTGGGCCACTATATTCATAAAAATAATAATTAAGCTGTGGGATGCATTACAGCTTAGCACCTGGACTAAGCTCAGAGCATTGATTAATATTTATATTTATATGACTTGTTTTCTGTCTTTGAGTAAGGTACCTACAGGCTATCCATCATCTTTCATTTCCATTTTACTTTTAAAACTGCCTCTATTAAAAGGGAATCAAGAAAACAATGGAGTTTCCTTTCTAATAAAACAATAGGAAGGCCTATCTCCTGAATGTGTCTTTCAGATTGAAATCCTCTAGGTTTAGTTGCATTTTTATTTGAAACTGGTGAGTTGTAGTCATGCTGACTGATTCCCTGTATCACACCATGGAAGCAGGATGTGAATAACACACTACCATATTTCCCCAAAAATAAGAACTGTGCTTTTAAAAAGACCTGGTATTGTATTATATTATATTTATTATTATATTATGTTTATTATTATATTATATTTATTATTGTATTATATTTATTATTATATTATATTATATTATATTATATTTATTATATTATATTATATTATATTATATTATTATAGACCCGGTCTCATATTAATGTTTGCTCCAAAACATGCATTACAGCTGATGGTCCGGTTAGGCCTTATTTCCCGGGAAACACGGTATCTATAGTTTGCTTTTTAAGCAGTGCTCGCAGCTCAACTTCCCATGAACCCGGAGAATTCGTCACCCTAGTAGAACCAATGGCAAGTTCCCATGGGCACAAAGACCCTTAGATCTGGAAGCTGTTTTTCCCAGATAATTCCTATAAATAACTGTGATGTAACCTCAGACTGCCTGGCACCCTCCCATTCAGTTTGCACCCACATTTACAGTATCTTTCTCCTGCCTATCCTGTAAAAATGGAGAACAGCTGGAACAAAAATCCACTGTATATCTAGCAGATTGTCCAGACTGTCTAGAGCTCTCAATAAAATGCTCAGAAGTAGACTGCAGGCTTTATCTTCTTCGTGATCCTTGCTTTTAAATTTTCCCCAATAGTCCATGCTATACAACCTGGTGGATTTTTTTTTTTCACGAGTTCTGCTACATGACATGTGGCAATTATAAAGAAAGCCACCTCACCTGATAAGCAGTTGTCTGCAAGTCCACACCCAGACCAAGTGCAAATACAAGGCAGGAGGGAGCAGAAAGGAAGCTTCCATGTCATTCCTAGGGCTAAGTGTTCCAGCCAAAATCTAGTCTGGCTTATCTGCATTGTTGATGTCTGATGCTTGTTAAGGAGAGATGAAAAGTTGCCAGCAGGAACTCGGAAGGGAGTTGGGGAGAATCAAGACGCCAAATAATTAACTCAGACAAGAGCCTGGATAGAAAGTCTATAATAACGAAGCAAAATTATTAGGGAATGAGAACCAGGTAACAAGACTGTTTAGGATCAAGAAATTCTGGGTCATCCAGAAAGCTAATCCTCATAACAACAAATCTTTAAAAACAACAAATACAAACAAACAAAACAAAGCATAAATAGCCAGATAGGGAACTTGCCAAGGTCTTGGAAGAGAGGCAAGCATCACTGGCAGCTTATTGGTTGTTTGTTACATAAAAGCAATAATGAAATTTGTTGGACTCCTGACATTTACTGTCTAAACTGGTTTGCCCATTTCTTTCAATCCTTAAGAATTTGCAGAGGGGGGTAATGGAAGAGCCCTTTCAAGGTACAATAACCGTATGTCCCAGTTTGGGTGGGACAGCCTCAGATTTTGCGTTTGTCCTGATATAATCATCAATATCATCTCCTTTCATTCTAAAAAAGAATCCTGGTTTCAATGACTGACTTTATGGCCGCCTTATATAGAAAGCTCCAATTGGGAAAAAAGGGAGGAAATAATGATACAGTCATCATCCGTTTATTCAACAAGTATATATTGATCACGTTCTTTGTGCCAGGCTCTGGTGACAGAACTGTAAGTTAGATAGCCATAGCTCCTCTCCTCACAGACTCAGCCATGTACCAGTGAGGAAAAATAGCCAAAAGAGAAAGTAAATACCAGACACAGCCCGATTTAAGTTAACTTAATAAAGGATAACCAGGTGGCAATTAGAGTCTGACATTAGGAAATAATATAAATTATTTAATTATATTAATTAATTAATTACATAAATATAAATTAGAACGTTAGAAATATTCCCAAAGCATGAAACCTACAAAATCAAAAGCTATAGACAATAGGATGCATTATTGACTTTCTAGCCCTAGACTTTCTAGGTTGTGAACAGCATGTCCCCTGTTTGTATTCCACCCCCAGCTTGATAGGTATGAATTGGTGAAGGTTCCCTTTAATATAAACAGTCTGTTCATCTACAAATATTTATCAGCTTCTACAATGTTCACAACACTGTACCATTTGGGCATACAACCAAGAGGCAGAATTTATCCTCATAGAGCTGAATTAGTTGAGTTCTGAGCAGTCAGAATTATCCCAAATATTTACAGACTAGCATTACTGAATACCTGAAAGTCAAACTAAGCATACACACTTTTGAAAATTATTTATAGTTAAAATTTTTGTAAAGAATTGAAATAGTCATCATGAAAAAAATAAAACCATAACATTTTTAGGCATCCTTTACTTGTTTTATCTTTGCCTGTATGTTTAAAAACACATAGTATGTTAAGATGTGGAGGGGCAAGTATTTATTTTTGAGCTTAAGTATTTTTATCCAGACCTAGCAACTGACATCTTGGCCCAAACTTCCTTCATTGGGATTTTCTGCCTCTCTGTTCATTTCCTTCGGCCTCCTGCTGCCTAGGACAGCACCCGTTGCACCCTCATCTCCCACCCAATTTGTGGCCTCTAAAAGGTCAAGGAAGAGTCAGAGAGGCTTCATCCCTGCACTGTTGCTGCTCCTCAGTCACCCCCACTCCTCTGCTCTCATTAATTGCATCTCCTCCTATCTCCTCACCAAATTCTACCTGCAGACCACCCATCTTTCTTCTTGTAACAACATCCCAGATCTCCAGGGTCCTGAGGATCTCCTGAAATTGAGGCAAAGCTTATCGTTATCCCACACTACCATTACTAAATGTTATTATTTTTAAAAAATCTATGTGTAACTATATTTCCTTCCAAAAAGGGGAAATTGTTCTTTAGATTAACCAAAGTATATTACTGTATGACAAACTCCAGTTGGTATAAGAGAAAAAAATTGTACACATATAAAGAGAGAGAAAGAATTTCAAATCAAACTGGTTGACTTCTAAAAGATCTCTTGGAACCAAATTCTTCAAACCTATTAGTTCCTTTTGTTTTGATTCATTAATCCCAAACAGGCTCCTGATCTTAATTTGCTTTCCCCAATGGGAGAGTACCTGATGGGATGACTCAAGTATTCCAAACCAGTTAATTTCCAGTGTAAGTTAATAACTTATCATGTGGCCTGGCAAGAGTGCCCTAGGATGACAACTGCTGTGCCTCCCTTCTCTAGAGACTGATGACAAATCCTCTGAGCCAGCCAATCACTGGCAGAGATGCAGAAGTTACCTTGCTTCTCTTCCAGGGTGCCCACACATGTAGGGATTCAGAACACTGCCCTGTCATTCAGAGCCAACGAATACTAGTAGTTGATTAAGATGACTCATTTCAAAACGATAGCTGACACCCATGTGAGAGTAAAAATTGGTTGAAATCAAAGAAGAAAAAGATTCAAGTTCCTCAGGGGTAAGGACCTTGTATTTGTCTCTGTATCTCTATAGTCTAGCATAATTTTTCCACGTTAATTTATTTTCTAACTATAGGATTTTTGTCATATTTACCACTTCTACTATGAACTTAGGTAATTTTCTTTAAATAAACATTAAATTAAATCACTTGTTTACTTAGACAAATTCTGTGAATTCCTCCAGAATTTTTCTATATATACATATATATCTACACAATCATTATAATAAAATCATCACATATATGATCTGTGAAACATACAATCACATTTTAAAATCATGGGTCTATCTCAGTGCCTGGAAAGCAGAGGGGAGAAGCTGCCAGATGAAGGGAAAGGCAGTAGCCCAGCCTCATACCTCAGGCACCAGCCCATCAACCCTGTTCGCTTTCCCACTGAACCTGGGAATCACCTGAGAGTCCCCCTGAAGATATTGTTCCAGACGACTGCTTTGAAGAATGGGAACGGCCAAGAAATAAAACCTACTCGCCATCCTGACTTTGGCAATTCTCTAATAAGAAATAACACTCAAGTTTTTCAAAGTTTTTGCCAAGTGCTTTATGTGACAGTGACACTCTTGACCCATCAACAGTAATCAGAGGCTCTTTTCCGGAGAAGTGGTGTATTTTACTGGTCAGTAGAGAGCCCATATCTGAAGAATGCATTTGCAAGACAGTTAGCTCTGGTTAGAGATGCTAGTGAGTTAGCACTCTGAGATTTTTCTCCATCAGATCTGGAAGCCTTGCTGTGAAGACAGAGCACTTGGGTCTGAAACTGCGTAGCTTTTGTTTTGTGTGTTTGTTTGTACATTTGGATTAAAACACTAAAGGAGATTTTGTTTCTTGCAAAAACCCGCTTTTAATTTTATTAACCTAAGCTGCAAATATATACATGACACTGGTATTAGGGAGATTGGGTAGGACAGGGTGGAGGTTCGAGGAGCCAGCCACTCATCAAGTTATCATTGCTGATAGTATCACATACCTATTAGGTCCACCAATGCCACTTTCTTATGCAAAGAACAGGTTATTTGAAGGATTATTCCCATTTCACCTAGAGGCTATCAATTTATCAGCTTCATAAAGATGTTGGTTGACTGATAATGCCACAAAAGAACATTAAAAGTCTATTGAAGTTGTTTTATAACCAAACATTTTCAAAAGGCCAATTTTGTCTCTTCAAGAACCCAAACATTTACTTTCCATGGGAATTCTCAAGCTGCAAAGTGAGCGGTAAAAGGTAGAATTGGGCTAGAAATGAATATGATTAGCTGCAATATTCGGTGTGTGTGTCTGACTTCATTTTGCATAAGAAATGAGTTTCTTCAGCGTACTTTTTAATTAGCTTAAGCTAGTGCATTCAGGAGCCAATAACACAGACTTACGGGAACTGAATTACCGGAAGGGTTCCGAGCCCAGGCTCTAAATCACAGGCCTGGAGCTGATCTCATAATTAACACTGAGCTGAAGGACGGCATCAAATGCTGCAGAAACACCTTTGCCATAGTGTGGATGGGGAACAGGGCAATCATTATACCCAGACACTGGCATCTCAGGGACTAGGAGGCCTTGCTGAGCGTTAGGAAGTCAGTTACATCAACGTGCTAAGCGCTTAATGTCCTGTCAGGCACATCTGTGTTTACTACCATCAGATACTCCCAGCTGTTCACATTGACTCTGTTTGATGGTCATTCTGGGACCTGCCTGATGTGGAGAAGCATGTTATTAGAGAAGTAAATTCCTTACTGAAGATTGATCAAGGAGGGATGTAAACTCTGGGATGTTGGAGTTGGTTCATAAAGCTGAGGACATAGACAGGTACTGGCAATTACAGAAGGTGAATTTATTTAGGACTCTTGACCATAGCCTTTACGGGTCTCTTATTGCTTTGGTTTAAATTATGCTTCAAAATCATTCCTGGAGTCAGGTCCTTTTAGGACGCCTCAAACAGATATAAACTGTTGGTTTCCTGTGGAGGGCTGGAAGCAGACAGGTGCATTGCTGCTATACAGAAAAGGGAAAAGAGCCAATGAGATTCCAATCACAACCTCTTAATCAAACAGTTGATTGCTGAGGCCAGGTGCTATGGATTTAAGAGAAAAGGAAACGTGTCTGTGTGGGTAATCTTTAGTTTGCCTTTCCCAGATCCCCTTTCAGCCCTTCTTAACCCTACTCTCAGCTCAGAGAGTCTCTGGAGTCTCCCGAACCCTCTCGCTGAGCCCAAGGGGTCCGCTGGCAGGAGGAAAAAAAGAGGTAAGAGACACTCTCCCTCTCTCTGATCTACTCACCTCCAACTGGCATCTATGAAAGGTAAAAGAGCACAAGCTCCAGGACTCTCTTCTGGCTTTCTCTGAACCGAGGGTGGTAACAGCCTCTGTTACTATCTTGGGGTGCTGTACGGCCCCCTGTGGTCTACTTATACCCTGCCCACACCTTTCTCCTTCTAATAAACCCTGCTTGAACTATCCTAGTTTGAGTGTGTCATCATTTTAGGAGCCCAACTAACATAATATCCCTGCCCAAAATGAGCTTACAGGCTCTCTGGTGGAGAAAACAAACACTACATAAACGATAAGAGAACAGACCAAGACCTGGGTTATTTTGCGAGTAACACAGCTGAACCCACACAGATCTTGATACATCACCATGGGACGAGGTCATGAAGTCTGTGCTATTTTCTCCTAATTTCCTCTGTCTTCCTAGTATACTTTAAAGGCAGCAGAAAAGAAAAAAACCTAGAAGTCAGCATCACCATCAAGAGTTGGAGGTGGTCTTACACAAACTGTACTATGAATCCCAGGGGCTTTCCATCTCATTTCCATTTTTGCTCTCTGCACTCTCAGCCCTTCCCCAGCCAGCCTAACATGAATTCTTTGTCTGGCAAGTCCTCTGGACAAGAGATGCAATCTATGACCCCAAATGTTCTGCTCTGTACAGAAACTATACACCTATTTTACAGTTAAACTCTGAAATATTCATGCTTAGGCTCTCCTACTACTGCTTAAAACTGCAGTTGGCCATTTTGGTGTGCTCAAGCATTGGTTAGAAGAATCGGTTAAAGCAATTTATCATAAATGCAAAAATACCACACAAAACTAGGGCAACCGATGACTTTCATCCTTAGCTGTTTTCTACTCATGCAATTATATCTGGTGGCTGATTACTAGGGGATAGGATTCGGTTTCAATTGTTAACCAAAGTGAAATTTAAAGAGTGGTATAAAGAGGGAAGTGATGACTGGTTGTTGTTGCCTTCTCAATAAAACTTTCATTGCTCTAGGATGCAGGACTTGTATCTTTCCTGGAGTGATGCAGGAAAGCCAAATGGCTCAAAATACTCAGGAAGCTCCCACTGGGTTAAAAGAAGATTTCTATCTGCTCTGTGCTGCCCTTATTATTGGCTATGGACCACCTCCGTGGAACTACTCAAGGTCTCCACAGGTACAGCAATTTCTTTTTTGGCAACTTTATTGTCAGACAACCTGCCTTCTGGTTATGTTGTTATCACTGTAGTCAATTGATGTTTCTGACATTGTTCTTGGCAAGCGCCGTTTTCCAGGGCACTGCTTGAGAAGAAAACATGAAAAACCTGGCACTGTTTTGTGTACTTTTCCTTCTAGTGTGTTATATTTCACAAAAATAGAGGTGGGAAAATTTTACTTATAAAAAATATGGTGACGGTGAATAAGGGAAAGGAGTGACATCAATCTATAAAAGTCTATCATTGCATGAGAAAGAGTCCTGAGGTGTGTGGAGTTTTAGCAGGCGGTTTGAATTGTTTAGTTCACTTTTAATCATGTGGAGCAGATTCACCAAATTCAACTTTTATCAAAATTGAGATGTGCAAAGTAATCTTGAATGCTTTATTTTGTTTTAAACAAATCTGAGCTTTGAACCCTATCGTTATCTACTCTTCCCACCTAATGTTCAATAGGAAAAAACTTGCGAAATGTCCAATCCTGTTTAAAATGTAATCGGTTCTGATAATTTAACCTTTTACAGTGTTTAGTCCGTTGAGTAATCACGTTCTTTTCTAAAGAAGCTCTTGTCTTCTATTTCTTTGTGATGTTATCTGCACATATTGGTTAAAAGAGGTGGCTTATGGGACTCTCCAGGAGTGGAGAAGAGTTAGGGTCCTTCTGTTCAAATTGTTTGCCTCTTATCCAAAGTGTTCATAGCTATATTCTGTGGATGGGCACCTTGTGATCTTGACTCAGTTTAGTCAGGGCCATTAGCACTCTCTGGTGGTTTTAATCTCATTTGGATTTGTGCTGTTTCCATGGACTTCTGTGAGATGTGGCTATGACTTCCATTTGGCCCCATTTTGGTTATCCCCTCAGGGGCTCATGCCAGAGAGCCACCTTACTTCACATCAGCAATCCCTCTAGTCTCTTCTCCAGTCGGGCTCTGCTACTACACATTCTCTGTACATCACTTAGGAACCTAGGGGGTGCTTGGGAAAGCTAAATATCAGGGGTCCCCTCTGCCTAGACTTGGTACACCACTGGGTTGACGTGATGCAGCCTTTATTGGGGTAAGAAAGTCTCAAAGTCACAAATGCAGATAACGGCAACACATGATACCCTCAACAGTCCTTTCAACATATTTAACATGGCTTCACTTCTCCAAGATGACACCCAGAAAGGAAACCTCAAGAGACGTATATATGGCCATATAACTCTTCTTTCTACCCGTGTCTGTATGTCTCCTCACACAATTTGGGGGTGGGGATGGGGATCAGAAGAAGGAGAGCCATTATTTAAAATGTTTACTTATATTTCTCAACTCCTGCTAAGCCCCAATAACATCAGAAATACCTTCTCTGTATCTATGTATTAGTCAAGTGAAGTAATGCTAACTTTTGTAACAACAAACAACCTCAAATCTTGGTAAAATAATACAGTGCAGATTTATTCTGAGTCTCCCCACAGTCCATTGTGGACCAGTGAGTGTGTTGAGGACCAAGATGTTCTGATGTATGGAGTTGTTTTGGGCCCTGGAACTTTCTATCTTCTGGCTCCATCATCTTCTAGGATATCTGAGTTCACTCGGTCCTCTGCATTTGACTGAAACTGAGGGTAAAGAGGAGGAATCTGCAGGGTTGGAGTCTAGGTCCAGAACTGGTAAACATCACTCCATCCTCACTCTATTGGCACTTACATGCAAGAAAGACTAGAAAACAGCATCTACCTGGGTGTCCAGGGGCAATATACGACAGGTATGACGAACATATGGCAGTGTGTCTGTCACAATCTAATGTTACAGTCTATTAACTGAGCCCACCAAGATTGGGAGTTGATATTATAATGGTGGGGTGTGGAGTAAGTCGTGAGGGGAGGAGATTAAAGGAATTTTAAATATCCACTGTGAAGCTCTGAGCTTCCACGTCAGAAGCTGAATATCTTTCATTTTAGGTTCCTTAAAAAAAAAAACCTAATATCCCCCTGGGAATATAGATGTCTACTGTGAGCTAGAGTGATGATCTGGTATGCAGACAAGGGAAAAATATTCATTTAATAATTTAAAAATTACTCCATTACAATATAATTTGAACAGCTTTAATGGACTTTCCCCAACACAAATATGACTATTAGAATGAACTAGAGCATAGACAAGGGTCATTGAGAAAAGATAAACATTCTAGTCTGGAGACCATTTAGTAAAAGGATTCTGAAGATAAATCCTGCTTCACACACAGGGCTGGCTTCACAGATGTGCAACCTATGTAATTGCACAGAACCCTCGGCTTACAAAGGCCTCATCCTTGGTTATGCTGCTGCCATCTTGAAATTCTTAATTTTTAACATGGGACCCCACATTTCCATTTAGCATTGGACCCCACAAACTATGTAGCCAGTCCTTCCCACATGTGATCATGCCCAAAGGTGATGAGATAGATCTAGGTGCTGGGTACATTCAAACTACACTCTTGAGAAGCCCTTAGAATTTAATGGAAGTTCCTCAGAGATCTCTGCAGGATGGAGATGGGGGATATCTAGCAGGTGATGTACAGCAGCCTACTTTTATTCATCATATGACTAGGTTTATAAATGATATTTCATATGTGTAAATACTTTAAAAATAATAAACCTCTACATAAATAACAGGTATTACAATAGTACCTAAATAGATTTTAATTAGGTTTCTTTATTTTTAAATGTCTTTTAAAGATGTGAAATGAATGTTAACTATTGTATGGTTAGTATAGTTGATATATTTTGTTGATATAGTTAATATCAACAAAGTTGATATTAATTATAAGGGTATGGAAAAAAAGAAACAATAGTACATATTTGATTCCACAGTTTTTGACTATTCACTGATTATAGGCCTTACCTGACAGGTATTATTAATAACATTGTGTTGTCAACACTGCAGAAATACTAAAATAAATGAGCAAGAAATCAGTCAAATGTGGTTTTCCAAAGAATGCTTAAATGAATAGCATTTAGTACTTAAAATGTTGAGAAACATCACTTCTGTTCCCCGAGAAACATCACTTCTGTTCTCCAGAGCATACTAACAGAATTAGAACCCTGGGACCCTGCATCAAATGTTTCTGAAGAATAGCTACTGCAGATAAGTCCCTCTCAACCAGTGCACTCCTAATTAATTCTAGAACTTCTGGACCCTCAGCCTGCTAACTTGGTGACCAAAGGAAGACAGATGTCGTTGATCTCTCTTCCTTGGTTTTGGTCCTTGAGCTGTAATAACACAGTAAAGTGAAAGCCCTACACAGGGAAAAAAGACTTTTTCCCTGAAGCAGAGCTTCCTTTGCTCCTTTGCAGTGAATCCCATTCCAGATTTTCACCACCTTCCCATTTCGGAAGTCTCTTGTAAAACAGGAGACAGCTTTAAATCTCTCACCGGTTGCTTGGGAAAGAAGAGGGGGAGACAAAGTAATATGAAAGAATCTGAAGGGAAAAAAAAACAATATATTCCCAAGAGAAAATAAATCCTAAAGGAAACCAACCTAAAGAGTTCTCTGTTGACGGGAAGAGTCCTTAACATCTTTTCCCTCTAATCTGTAGTTTACTGGCTCTATTATCCTTGCCCTTGATGCAGAGGGCAAGGACAATATGAGCGGTCCCCCTGGTTGGGGATAGAATGAGCTGCAAATATCAGAGACAAAGCCTTGAGTTCTTCATAGAAGTTAGAGGGTACGGTCAGCATACATCAATTTCTGATTAATTTTGAAATATCTTTTTTTTCTCCTGTCTTTCTCTTGTGTGATGGCTCCAGGACATGCAACTGGTAGACCTGGGGTCTCATACACATAAGAAATTTCTATGTTGACTTAATAAAGGATTGCCAGGTGGATTATTGCTAGGAAAACTAAAATAATGACAATAATAATATACATCTAACATTTTTGAGCACGTATTATTACTTGTTATTACTTAGATTAAGAACTGTTATCTTAAGCTTCATGGCAATCCATTGATTTAGGTATTATTATAATAATTATTTTCCAAATTTCCCAATGAGAAAATAAAAGTTCAGAAAGGTTAAATGGCTCATTCAAAGCTGCACATTTTCCGCATGAAAATGGTCATTTCTTTTGCCAGGATTCCTGGGAATCATAGTCAATGCTCATAGTCCTCTCTTTGCCACTTTCTGTGCCCAACAGTAGCATGGCTACAGGACCCATTAAAACATAAAGAGACCACTAGCCTTGCTAATCCCAACTTCAAATTGATATCTAGGACTAAGAAAGTGCAAATATACTTGATCTGTGACTAGAGGCAGAGTAAATTGACCAGTCTTACCTGCTGGCTTGATGATTATTAATTTCTTACTTCCTTGAACAGTGTCTCAAAGCTGTTAGTCAGAGAAGGCATTACTCCTGGTGGGGAGGGGGTGATGATCCTAATTCTTCTCTGTTCTTCAAACTGGAAAATGGTCCAGCTACGATTTAAATTTAAATGCTGGAAGTGCGTCACCAGAGGCCTCTTGCTTGCAGCTACTATTTTCACAATGAAGCCCCTTTACGCCATCACGAGAGGGTGTGTACCTCAAGCATTCAATATAAATTTTACTTAATCACACTTTTTGACACATTCTTATTAGCATTTGAGAATTTGTCTTTCAAAGGTTAATAAGAAAATCTGCTTTTACCTTTTGGTGTCCTTGATCCAAATATGAAAAGATAGTGCTAAACAATTATGATCCTCAGAATATAATAAGCATTTTAAGATAAAAATGCGAGTTCTCCACCAAAATCTCTAGCATATAAAACCCCTCAAATTTTCAAACAAAGATTCCCTACTAGACATAGGTCCATGAAGGCAGGGAGGATGGCAGCTGGTTCATTGCTGCGGGCTCCAGGCCTAGCGCAGGGCGCAGCTTGTGGCACATGAGCCCCAAAGAGTTTTGGAAAAATAAATACAGACATCTAACTCCTACTTGTTCTCATCATAACCCCTTTGTCATATTCTGGGACTGGCACTGTGAGCTCACGTGGAAGAAATTACCAATAGTAACTGGTTTCAGTTTACAAAATCTTCCTACAAGGCCATTTTTACATATTGAAATTTCAGTTCCAACAAATCACTCCATTAGTCAATATCACTGAGCAGTGATTATGGTCAAAGCATTGTGCCAGGTTACACATGGTTCTTGCCTGAAGGTAGGTTCCAGTCTCCTCTATGAAGTGATGTTATTTTTGGCCTCCCCTGGCTCTTGACCTGCTTCTGACTAATAGCCACCTGCCTTAATGGGCTGTCTGTCTGTCTAGACATACTGGCTTAATAGAATTAAAAAAAAAGGTTTAGCTATTTGGGATTGATAAGACATTGCGAAGGAAAATAGATTTTGACTTGTCAAGCTACTTTGTGTCCATAACTTTTCTTCTTAAGCCTTTGTGTGTGTGTGTGTGGGGGGGGTCTTATAAATTCCAAAATTCATTTAACTTCTACTTCATCACTGTGGTGCAGATACTTAAACACTCCCAGTACTCACCTGCCGAGCAGATACTGAGAGGTAGGTGGTATATATATCAGGGAGAAGAAAGAAGTCACAGAGTATTTTTTCTTTTTTTTTAATTTAGCTACTCTTATAGGTCTGTCCTGATTTCTTTTAGGCCTTGGGCCTTTTTTAAAGGCTGTTTTCAGATTTGTATAATTCTAAAGGTTTTTTTCTTTACTTGAATTTTACATTATACATTGTTAATGCCAAGTAAATGTTGCCGCCATTCTTGTCACCATGGCTTTCTTTATGAGTCTCAGTGCATTAGTAAGTCCAATGGCAGAATCTCATTTCTTTGAATAGCTTCACAATTTCGTGCACCTACCATAAAAACAAGCAAATTGACACCCTGCCAGGAGTAGCCAGAGGAGCTCTTAGAAGAGAGTTCATAATGACACTCTTGCCATATTGCATGCCTGTAAATAATTCATTAAGTCAACCACCCTTTTGTTTTAAGCAAACACAAGCAGATGCCTTTTTAAATTGGATGCAGACAACAGTCTTCAGAAAAACATTATTGTAATATGACACTTAAAAAGAATAACACATTTGCTTTATTGATTTTTACAGTAGTAATACACAGTGATTACTTCTGTTATCCAGTTTGTCTTACTCATGGGCTTTGTCCTTTGCTCTTATTATTTTATATTTGTGTGAATATGTGTGAAATTTCATTGTTAACAGCAAGAGTGTAGAAAGGTAATGAGATCAATGCATAATCAATCAAGTAAACCCAGGTGATTTTCCCGGTCAACACTAACTGCAAGTTTGTGATGTGAGCACCACAAGCAAACCTCTGCTGACTTCTTGATGCAGAAAAATATGTGTAACCATATTATTAAGGGAAATGGAATAGTTTTCAAAAGAGAAACATTTCTGTCATATTTAAAGGGTTGATGAGTTATTGTCTTTTATATCAACTAACATATTATATATATATATATATATAGATATAGATATATATACACACATCAAAGTTTGGGGCAAAAATCATTGTTAACGTTTTCTAAAAGGTAAGATTTGTCTGTGCTGACTGTACAACTTACTGCTTGAATTCATGTATTTATTTATTAATATCCCATGTTGTTCCAGGAAATATTTTGTCCGATTCACTCCTTGAAATGACCGTTTTTAAAATCTGTGTCCAATAAACTGACTCATATTGATTATTATAGTAGTTCACAATCTTAGCTGTACATTAGAATCACATGTGGGAGCTTTTATAAATTACATGTGCTCTATTCCCATTGCTTGGATTTAATTGGGTTGAATGGACCCCAGGCAATAGATTCTGTTAAAGCTCCCCAGGTATTTCCTATGTGAAGCCATATTGAGAACTACTGTAATTGTCTATTGACTAGATATTCTCATTTATTTGGAAATGGTCATCATCACTGGGAAATTTGGAATGTATCGGAACGTAGTTATTAACAGATTGTGGATTAAAATCATCATGACAAAGATATGTACAAAAGTCTAAGATGCTAGAACTGGAAGCAAATTTGCAGTTATGGCTTCTCCACGGTGTAAATGGATAGAAATCTCAGAAGATCGCAATACTAGTGGTAAGTCCAAATTAGAATCCATATATCTCAGGATTCTGGCCCAGTTATTCTATTACACATAGAATTTGGATGGGCCAAAGTGGAGATAAATATAAAGCCATTGGGTCCAATCTAGAGAAGTCAAGAGGTATAGAGAAGAAGAAGCATTCAAGGTGCTCTAGGGAAAAAAGAGTTCAAGTCTGGAAGGTCAGGGAACAGAAAGAAGAAATATTGAGGAGGTTGAGAGTCAAGGATCAGCTATCAAAATGTACACTGTAACCCAAGACAAAGTCTGGACTAAAAGAAGTCAGTTTAGGCAAAAAGTTTGAGAACAGGCACCAAATTACAGCAACAGTAGTAGAGATTGAGGTTGCCTCTTAGAATCTGAATGACATGCGTTCTGTGTAAACTCAGATTAGAGTCAGAATGTGGTTTGACTTGGACAAGATGGTGTGCCTGGCTAGAGTTAGGCAGAGATATGGTGGGGGAAGCCGTTGTTGATAGTCAACACAGCTCAGTAGGAGCTTTGATACCTAATACAGTCCTTGGGGGAGACCCTTGTAAAGGGAAACCCTAACCAGATGTTCTGATTATCACCATTAGTGAATAGATTGGAATATTAGTACAGGGTTTATTGGTTCCTCCAAGGTTCTCATGGTGATTAAAATGAGTGCCAGATGGCTCTCCTGACCTAGATAGCTAAGGAAACAGTGCCCAGTGCCTCTTTTCTTATATCATCTATAAGAAAAATAGTAAAAACAAAATTTTGAAAGGATCTGCTGTTTCATTTCAAATGCTGCTGTCATTTCAAAAGCTGGTATGATATTCACTTCAGAAAGATTATTATTAATTTTTGTTGTAAAGATAATATACATTATACTTACTTTTCTTGCTATTAGCCTAATAAAACAACTTTATCTCCATTTCTTAGTGATAATACCTTACAATGTGCACTTTCCTTCCTGAAAAACATAGAAGTCTTTTAAATGAAATATTGTAGGTCAGTTGATAGAGATGAAATAGAAGAATAACTAAATTTCTATAACTAACTAAAGTTATATAATTTATAATATATATAAGTTTTATAATATATATATATAATAACTAACTAAAAATTTATGAAATAAGTATATATTCTCCCTGTGTGTGTATTTATATACATATATTATTCAACATTATTTTATGTATATATTATATTTTTAAAAATCATTGTGTATTTAAGAATCATTCTACAACATATATGAAGATTTTTCAATTGTGTGTCCATGTAGTAATGGGTTTCCAGAAAAGAAAATTTTAGATGGCATTATAATAAATTTTGACATATAACTATATATGTTCGAAGGAAACTTTATGCTCATTCCAATCCAACCTCATACTGCAACTTAGAATCACACATAATTAGTTGTTTCCAATTCCTATGAAGAATTGATTCAATAATATAATGTCATCTTTGTGTAGTCCTATGGAACTCAAAGCTTCAAGTAATCAGGCAGTCATTTGAAATGATCTTTCTACCAGAAAATTTTGTTTCAATGTATTTGGTTATTTAGAGAAACATCCAAGAATTCCACAGTTCATTTTAGCCCTGGGCATTAGTAATGGTGTAATCTTGATAGAGTTTGAAATTGTGTCACTTATGTGAGATCTATGATAGACTGAAAAAAAATTTTTTTTGAGAGCAAGAACAAACAGTGAAATCTTTTTCAGAGAGATTTACAGCATTAATAATCATAGGCTATTTTAAGTCACAGTCCATCTTTATGGAAGAAGTACAGATTATACAGCAACTCTTTTATTTTTTTTTTCTTCCTAGAATTGCAAACTGATATTTCACATATAAGTTATTTGAAGAAAACTGTGCATTCACACTTCAAGAATATGCCTAAGGTCATTACTTCTCTTTTTTCATTCTTTCCAACTGTGCTTTAATGTTCAATGGGGAAAAAAAAGGAGCATTCCACTGAATTTATGAAGTCCAAGCAGGGCCTAAAATTTAAACTTATTTGGTTTAAATTTTAGGCCCTGCTTGGACTTCACAAATTACACAGTCCTCCACAAAAACACAAAAGACTAGCAGTTTTGTGGGGAGAGACTGAGAATGCCTGTAGATGAGACACAAGATCTCAAGACCTGTATAGGAATGTTCATAGGAACGTTATTCATAATAGTCAGAAACTGGAAACAGCCCTAGACTCCACAAATAAGAGAATTAATAAATGATATAACAGAATATCCCTTTGCAATAAAAAAGAGCAAACTACTGATATGCCCAACAATATACTAATTGAAAGAAGCCTTACACAAGAGTATATATACTGTGTGATTCCATTTTCATGACATTCTAGAACAAACTAATCTATCGTGGGAACAAAATTAAGCACAGTGGTTGTTTCTGGAGGGCTGAGGGAAATATTGACTGGGAGGGGGCATTAGGGAACTTCCTGAAGTGATGGTAATATTTGATATCCTGCTAGGAGTTGTGGAAAGACAACAAGCCTTTTTGAAAATTCAGAATGCACAGTTGAGCTGTGCTTTTTGGTTTGTTTGTTTGGTTGGTTTTTTACTTTTGAATACATTTTTATATTATTAGTTTCAGGTGTAAAAAACAACATAATGATTATACATTTACACACCTCACAAAGTGATAACTCCAACAAGTCTACTACCCATCTGACACAGTACATAGCTATTACAATATCATTGACTATATCCCTATGCTGTACTTTACATCCTATGACTATATATATATATATATATATATATATATATATAGTCACACACACATATATATATAAATTAAATCATAATAGACATTCAATTTTATTTTCTATTAGTTTCAGGTATACAGTGCAGTGGTTAGGTATTTATATAATTTATGAAGTGATCCCCTCGATAAGTCTAGTATGCATCTGACACCACACAAAATTTTTACATTATTGACTATATTCCCAATACTGTATTTCACATCTCTGTGAATATTTTGTGACTACCAATTTGTACTTCCTAATCCGTTCAACTTTCTCACCCACCCCCCCAACCCCCTCTCCCATATAGCAGCCATCAGTTTGTTCTCTGTATCTATGAGTCTATTTCTCTTTTGTTTTCTGTTTTGTTTCTCTTCTGTTCTTTAGATTCCATATATAAGTGAGATTACATGGTATTTGTCTTTCTCAGTCTGACTTATTTCACTTAGCGTAATATCCTCTAGGTCCATCCATATTGTTGCTGATGATAAGATTTCATTCTTGTTTATGGCAGAATAGTACTCCATTGTAAAAATGTACCCCGATTTCTTTATCCAGTCGTCTATTGATGGGCATTTCGGTTGTTTCCATATATTGGCTATTGTGCATAGCACTGCAGTAAATATAGGGGTGCATATATTTTGTCAAATTAGTGTTTTAGATTTCTTTGGATAAATACCCAGGAGTGGAATTGCTAGATCATAAGGTAGTTCTATTTTTCATTCTTTGAGAAACTCCCATACTGTTTTCCATAGTGGCTGCACCAATTTGCAATCCCACCAACAGGGTATGAGGATTTCCTTTTCCTCACATCCTCAACAAAGCTTGTTGTTTGTTCATTTATTGATGATAGCCATTCTGAGAAGAGTGAGGTGGTATCTCATCGTGGTTTTAATTTTCATTTCTCTGATGATTAGTGACTTTGAGCATCTTTTCATATGTCTATTGGCCATCGTATATCCTCTTTGGAGAAATGTCTATTTAGACCCTCTGCCCATTTTTAAATTGGGTTGTTTGGGGTTTTTTGGTGTTGAGTTGTATAAGTTGTATTTTTTGTAAATTTTGGATTTTAACTCCTTATCAAACATATTATTAGAAAATATTTTCTCCTATTCAGTAGGATGTCTTTTTGTTTTGCTGATCGTTTCCCTTTCTGCGAAAAAACTTTTTAGTTTGATGTAGTTCCATTTGTTTTCTTTTGTTTCCCTTGCCCAAGGAGATATATCAGTAAAAGCATTACTAAGGATGATGTCTGAGAGTTTACTTTCTATATTCTCTTCTAGGAGTTTTATGGTTTCAGGTCTTACATTTGAGTCTTTAATCCATTTTGAGTTTATTCTTGTATGTAGCATAAGAAGGTGATCCAGTCTCATTTTGGGGGGAAGGGAGAGGACATATATCTGTTCAGTTTTCCCAGAGCCATTTATTGAATAGACAATCTTTACCCTGATGTAAATTCTTGCTTCCTTTGTCATAGATTAAATGGCCATAAAGCCATAGATTTATTTCTGGACTCTCTATCCTGTTCCATTGACCTATATGTATGTTTTTATGCCAATACCATGCTGTTTTGATTACTATGGCCTTAAAGTATAATTTGATATCACGTAGCATGATACCTTAAGCTTTGTGCTTCTTTCTCAGGACTGCTGTGGTTATTTGGTGTCCTTTATGATTCCATATAAATTTTAGGATTATTTGTTCTAGTTCTGTGAAAAATGCCATTGGTACTTTGATAGGGATTGCACTGAATCTACAGATTTCTTTGGGTAGAATGCACATTTTAACTGTATTAATTTTTCCTATCCATAAGCACAGTATGCTTCCATTTATTTGTATCTTCTTCAATTATTTATTCAATATCTAGCGATTTTCTGAGCACAGGTCTTTTACCTCCTTGGTTAAATTTATTCCTAGGTGTTTTATTTTTGATGCAATTGTAAATGGAATTGCTTTCCTAATTCCTCTTTCTGATAGTTTGTTATTGGTACAAAAATGCAAACAATTTCTGAATATCAATTTTGTATTCTATTACTTTACTAAATTAATTTATCAGTACTAGTAGCTTTTTGGTGGACTCTTTGGGGTCTCTCTATATAGTATCATGTCTATCTGCAAATAATGACACTTTTACTTCTTCCTTTCCCATTTGGATGCCTTTTACTTCTTGTCTTATTGTTGAGGCTAGGACTTCCAGTACTATGTTTAATAAAAGTGGTGAAAGTGGGCATCCTTGTCGTGTTCCTGACCTAAAGGAGAATGCTTTGAGCTTTTCCCCATTGAGTATGATATTAGCCATGGGTTTATCATATATGAAATTTATTATGTTGAGATATGTTCCTTCTACTCCCACTTTGCTAAGAGTTTGTATCATAAATGGATGCTGGATTTTGTCAAATCAATCAATTTCTTCTTGATTCATCCTTCGGTGATTATATAATTCTAGGAATTTATCCATTTCTTCCAGATTGTTCAATTTGTTGGTGTATAGTTGCTCTTAGTATTTTCTTAAAATTATTTGTATTTCTGTGATGTCGGTTGTCACTTCTCTTTCATTTCTGATTTAATTTATTTGGATCTTCTTTTTATTGATAAGCCTGGTTAAAGGTTTGTCAGTTTTGTTTATCTTTTCAATAAATTAGGTCTCAGCTTCATAGATCTTTTGTATTTTTTTTTTTTTGCCTCTATTTTGTTTATTTCCACTCTGATCTTTATTTTCTTCCTTGTATTCACTTTGGGCTTTTCTTGCTGTTTTTTTTCCAGTTCCCTTGGGTGTAAATTTAGACTGTTGATTTGAGATTTTTCTTGTTTCTTGAAATAGGCCTGCATTGCTCTAAATTTCCCTCTCATGACTACGTTCGTTGTGTCCCATAGATTTTGGGTCATTGTGTTTTCATTTTTGTTTGGCTCAAGGTATCTTTTGATTTCTTCTTTGACCTCATTGTTGACCCATTCCTTTTTTAGTAGCATGTTATTTAGCTTTTATGTGTTTGTGTGTTTTTCAGTTTTCTTCTTGTAATTGATTTCTAGTTGTGGTCACAAAAGAGGCTTGATATGATTTCAATCTTCTTAAATTTATTGAGAGTTGTTTTGTGGCCTAACATGTGGTCAGTCTTGGAAAATGTTCCGTGTGTACTTGAAAAGAATGTATATTCTGCTGCTTTGGGGTGAAATGCTCTAAAAATACCAATTAAGTCCATCTGGTCTAGAGTGTCATTTAAGGCCACTGTTTCCATGTTGATTTTCTGTCTGGAAGACCTGTCCATTTGTGTCAGTGGGGTGTTAAAGTCCCCTACTGTAATTGTGTTACTGTTGATCTCTACCTTTATGTTGGTCAGTATTTGTTGGTCAGTTATTTAGGTGCTCCTATGTTGGATGCATAATGTTTACTAGGGTGATGTCCTCTTGTTGGATTGATCCCTTTATTATTATGTAATGTCCTTATTTGTCTCTTAGTTTTGTTTTGAAATCTGAGTATTGCTTATTTTATCCAATGTGAGTATTGTTATCCCAGCTTTTTTCTCATTTCTGTTTGTCTGAAGTATCTTTTTCCATCCCGTTTACTTTATCTGTGTGTGCCTTTCACTCTGAAATGGGTCTCTTGTAGACAGCATATGCATGAGTCTCGTTTTCTTATCCATTCAACTACCCTATGTCTTTTGATTGGAGAATTTAATCCATTTACATTTAAAGTGATTATTGATAGGTATATAGTTATTGTCATTTTATTATTCATACTTTTTATTTTCTTTGTTTGTTTGAATTTCCCCCTTCTTCTTAAAGAATTCCTTTTAACATTTCTTGTAATAGTAACTTGGTGGTAATGAATTCCTTTTGCTTTTTCTTGTCTGGGAAGCTCGTTATCTCTCCTTCGATTTTCAATGATAGCCTTGCTGGGTAGAGTAGTCTTGTATGTAAGTCCTTGTTTTTCATCACTTTGAGTATTTTCTGCCACTTCCTTCTGGCCTGCAAAGTTTCTGTTGAGAAATCAGCTGACAATCTTATGGGAGCTCCCTTGTAAGTAACTAGTTGTCTTTCTTATGCTGCTTTTAGTATTCTCTTTTTGTCTTAAACTTTGCCATTTTTAATTATGATGTGACTTGTGTGGGCATTTTTGGGTTCATCTTTTTTGGGACTCTGCATTTCCTGAGTTGTATGTCTATTACCTTTTCCAGGTTTGGGGTGTTTTCAGTCACTATTTTTTCAAATAGTTTCTTGATCCCTTGCGCCCTCTCTTCTCCTTGTGATTCTAATGTTGTTACACTTGACACTGATGTTATCCCAAAGATCCCATATATACATACATACATATGTATGTATATACATAGATATAGATATATAGATATAGATATATAGATATATAGAGCTATATGTATATATTCATATATATTTATATATATTTACATATATAATATTATTATTATTATTCTTTTTTTCCTTTCTGTTGTTCTGATTGGATGTTTTCTGCTACCTTGTCTTTTAAATCATTGATAGGATCCCCTGCTTCATCTAATCTGCTAGTGATTCCTTCTAGTGTATTCTTCATTTCAGTTATTGTATTTGTTATTTCTGACTTGTTCTTTTTGTGGTTTCTATGTCTTTCTTTATGCTTGCTATCTCTTTGTTGAAATTCTTCCTTAAGTATTCCTATAATGAGTGTTTTAAACTCTGGCTCTGGTAGGTTGGTTGCCTCCATTTCATTTAGTTCCATTTCTGGAGGTTTCTCCTGTTTTTTTATTTGGGACATGTTTCTTTGTTTCCTCATTCTGACTGCCTCTCTGTGTTTGTATCTATGTATTAAGTAGGTCTTCTATGTCTCTCAGTCTTTGCTGGGTGGCCTTATGTAGTAGGTATCTGGTGTGGTCCAGTGGCACATTCTCCCTGATCATTTGTTTGTGTGTTCCAAGAGTGTCTCTTCTGTGTGTTGTGTGTATTCTCCTATTATAGTGAGCCTTGATTGCTTTTGGCCCATCAGTTTGTGGGATTGATTCCCAAGCTGACTGACTGTGAGGATTGGCTATGCTAACAATTTATGAGCTGCTCTGTGTGGGATGACCTCTTAGCGGGTGATCCAACCCCGTGGGCTCTTGTGCCTGTTGAGACAACCCTTTGGGATTGCTGCTAGTGGGGTGAGCCACGTAGTGCTCTGAGGTCAGCCTCTGGGTGTGTTGTGTCCGGTATATCTTGGGAAGGGCTCCTGTGCAGGGCAATTTCATTATTGTCTGTGACCAGCCTGCAGCTACCAGTAGGAACTAGAAAGCTATATGTAGTTGGTTGCTGCCTGTGCTGGACCTGGAGGCATGTAGTTGTGGTCTTGCTGTGAACCAAGGCTGTCTGCCACCAGTATTCAGTCTGTGGCAGCTTAGCAAAAAGCACAGGGCCCCCTAGGCATGTTGCTAGTTGACCGCTTTCTGTAAGGCTCAGCCATTGAATAAGCCTCCTTAGGTGTGCTTGCCAGGCTGACCTTGTGTTGAGAGAACCTTCAGCGTTGCAATACTAGCTGGGTGGGGTGGGGTCCCAGAGTGTCACAAGGTGTAGCCAGTGGTTTTTACAAGGTTATTGCAGATTCATTTCTTGTGCCAGCGCCTGCCCTGTGACCGCTTTACAAAATGCCCTGAGAATATCGCAGCCAGCCACCACTAGTCTGAAGCCTACAGATCACCAAGAGTTGCCCAAGAGAGTCTGTGGCACAAGTTGTGGTTCACTACCTACCACCACAAGTTCCCTGGGCAGCTGCCAGCCATCTGCTGCTGTAAAAGCTTTCCATAGTTTGTGGGGTAGGGCTAGCTTCCCAGGTGCCAAGAGTGCCCCTGGCAAGGCAGCTGTAGGTGGGCAGGGCAGGGTTCCAGGGAGCTATGGGGTGTGGGCGGTGGTTTTTACAAGTTGATGCAGCTTCTGTTTTTGCACCAGTGCCGGGCTTGTGACCATTTTGCAAAAATACCTAGATAACACTGCAGCTAGCTATCATGCAACTCAGACCCACAGGTCCCCAAGAACTACCCAAGAAAGACTGTGGCATAGATTGAGGCTCTCTGCCTGACCCCTAAAGTTCCCCAGATCTGCTGCTGTAAAAGGCTTCCACAGCTTGTGGGATCGGGCCAGCCTTCTAGGAGCCAGAGTGCTCCAGGCAATGCAGCATTAGCTATGGGGGCAGGGACCCAGGGCATCACCAAGGTTGTGTGCACACACAGATTTTACCAGACCAATACAGTCTCAGATTTGGCCCTTTGGGGGACAGTTCAACATAGAAAAGTTGGTGCCCTCCAGTAGGCTACATGACAGGCAGATAAAATGGCTGCTGTCCCTCCAGCCATCACTCCAGATCTGCACAACTCAGTCTTTCTCTGTATGTTTCCTGCACCTCTCAAGTTGCTGCCCATCTACCAGAGACTAGGTGAGTGTTTTTAAGCAAGTGAGTTTGTGTGTGAGCCCTTTAAGAGAGTATCTGGTTTCCAGCCACCTTCTGTTTCACCGGGACCGACAAACATAGTCCTTTCTGATTTTCATTGCTAGACATTGTGGGAACTCCTCTTCCTACCACAGGACGCCTGGGCTGAGGAGCCTGGTGTGAGGCTGGGACCCCTCCCTCTTCTGAGAGGACCATTGTCACCAAGGTTTCCCTCGTGGTGTTCAACCACTATCTGTGAGTTTAAGGTCAGCCAATTTCATGTCTCTGCCCCTCCTACCAGCCTCAATGTGGCCTTGTCTTTATGTCCATAGTTATAGAGGTTCTTTTCATCTAGTCTTAAGATGATTCTTGAGGTTGATTATTCTACAATTTATTTGTAATTTTGGTGTGATCCTGGGAGGCAGTAGGCATAGTGTTTACCTTATCCCCTATCTTGGACCTTCTCCCTCCTGTGTTTTTTTTGTTGCATGTCAACTTTGCATCAAAAAATTAAAATGTAAACATTGAACTCTAGCTAATGATATGCATAATGAAGTATTTAGGGAAAAGTGTACTGATGTCTTCAATCCACTTTGAAATTCATCAGAAATGAGATGGATTGATTGATGTCTAAAGGGATGGATAAACAGATGGATAGATGATAACGCAAGTATAGTAATATGTTCATGCTAAAATCGAGGTGATGGATATACAGATGTTCATTGTGACATTCTTTCAACTTTGCTGTATGTTTGAAATATGTTGAAAACATGGAAGAGAAGAGTTAGTCTTGGGGAAAAAACATCTTTAAAATAAGAAATCTATAGGTAATTTTTCTCAAGACATCTTAGACTGCTGACATGCTGTTTTATACATTGAAACATATGAAGACATCACAAAATATTGTTCAATTATCAACATTAGCCTGAGGGTGATTGAATTTAGTTCCTTACCATGCATGTCTAAATTGTGAACCTTAGTAATCTAAGACACCAGAATATCTTTTTTCTGTGTAATACATATTCTTAGGCTTTTTATTAAAGTGTGCACCATTAACTGATGCTAATTTTTTTTTAATAAACCAAAAAGAATTAAAAACATTCTTAGTTCCAGAAATTTTCTGATAGTTTCTTATAGATTTGTTGTTTGTTTTTTAGTCAAGGTTGGTTTTTGGCTTTTTTGTGGGGGGAAAAAAAGACTTTTTATTCACTCTCACTTAGGGAACAACCATGCAAAAATCTTACAGGCTTTCTCTACTAAAAAAAAAAAAAAAAAGAAAAAAAAAATCTGGTCATGTAGCTTTTCAGCAATAAGTAAAAATACTTACGCTGACTTATCTGGAGCCTGGTTTGCCTCAACATGATTCCTTGAAATACTTCATTACTAAGTTTCTATTTAGTTTCTTGAAGGCTGTTGCCATATGCAATTTTCATAGCTTTTAAAAAACGAAGGACAGTCCATATGTGGGTTGTGGAATGATTGATAGCATAGTCATATTTTTGCAGCTTGTGACAAGAATGACAACTCTCTCATGACACTGTTCATTGTGAGCCAAATTCGACATATCCTTCTAAATGTTTCCTTTGACCTAGATTTACTGTTGCTGAATAAATTATCTTCCCATATTGCCTTATACAACATCAGAGCTTTATGCAATGTTGTCTTGACCTTTAAACCTCCTTTGCTGCTCCATTCCTGTAATTCTGACCTGCAGGGTCAAGGTTGGAGCTTTTTTAGCAGCAACTGGAATCTGTGCTCTCAGTTTGTGCTGGTTTGTTATTGATGGAGTGTAAACAATGTGCAATTGCTTAGCCATAATTTCTCAAGATAGATCCTAGTAACATTCGGCTGCACACTAATTAACAGCTAAGAAATTTAGTACAAATTTACTCCTCCTCCTCCTCCCTGTACCACTAATAAAAAATATCATGTCATCTTTTACTGTCCATTATGGTCCAGGCATTTTGATGGTGAACTAATCTGTCACCATTTTCTTTCCTTCACTATATGTGTGTCTTAAAAAGATATTGACTTTGTGTTTGTTATCCTTTCATCCTCTTCCCTCAAGTTTTCTATGCCAGAAAGATGGGGGTTCTTTGGACCAAGAAAAAAGTCTCATCAAGCAGGAGCAATAGCCACTAATATATTATTTATGTAATATGATTTTATTAAATAATAAGACAGTTGAGAGGCCAAAAATAGATAATATCAATATATGCTCTATCTCTGTGATTGTTAAAAGTCACACTGTAAAAAAAATAAAAAAAATAAAAAGCCTTTTTCAGTAGGAAGAGTAAGAGCTTCTATACAAATTAGCTGAAATAGTATTCAGTCTCTACAAATAGCTTATAATACATCCACCCAAGAAGAAAAAGAGTTCCTTTTATGACTTTTCACTAAAGCCATGAACCTTGAATGTGTGAGTCACGTGTGCTCCTTTATCTTTCTTCTGTCCTACTCCTCTTTTTTTTTGTTATTTATAAATAGGAGTTTTTATATTAGAAAAACCTGCATGATTGTTCTGATTTATTTCATACCAAGTTTATATCTATGCATGCCACATTTATGTGTGTTTGCACAAATCTATTTAATTAACCATCTGGAATAAAGAGCCTTTCTTTTTTGCAATATTTGGTATACCAGGGACTTTTGTTTTGTCCAATTGTTTCATTGTAATCTGATTTTTTTTTGTCTATAATATTTTAACATTTTTTGTTTATTCCATGCCCTCATAAAAGTCTGTTTTCATAACATAGCATTTAAAAACTACAAGGGACCTTTGAAATACCTAGTGTAAAACTCCTCTAGTTATAAGAATGAGATCCAGAGCCATGAAGTTACACATGCGATACATATATCCCGACTTCTGGCCTAGCTCTCTTCTTTTTCCAGGGCTGTATATGATTTTAAGCTATTCTTATTTCTCAACTGCTGGCTTTAATCCATAGGTAAGGCAACTATTAATTTTCTGCAGTTAAAAGAGTTGCATTATGTATACTAGGATTTTTAAGTTTCTTTGAATTTACTTTTCTTATGGAATCTAAGAATCTAACTTGGAAGCTAAACTTTGAAAAGTAATTTGAAAAGCACTATATAATTTTCTCAATACACCTTTCTCTTTCTCTCTCTCTCTCTCTCTCTCTCTCTCTCTCTCTCTCTCTCTCTCCCCCCCCCCCTTTTTCTTTCCCTCCCCACCCCCTGCTCTGGTACTACACTAGACATTAAATATACAAATATGGATGAGGTATGAACCCTACTTTGAGAAACTCATGCACCTTAAGGAAGACAGAGACATAAACCCATGTGATGTGTGAGCTCGGCAAAGGGGAAAGGAGACTTAGAAGAATGATCAAGGAATGCTTCTTGGAGGAAGCTTAAACTTCAATCACACTTAAATCTCCAAGGATGAAGAGGGATTAGCCTGTAAAGGACAGAAGAGATCTTGGGAGATAAATATCATTTACAACAGCCCAATGTCAAGTCAATAAATCTCCTTTTTATACTCAATTGGATAGTTCCAAAAGGTATTTATTGCTACATTTGCTATCACAAATATATTCACTATATTCACCTTTTCCTACTCATCAAATATATGGAAGTAGCTGTTGATATTGGAAGACTTGGAAGGGAAGGGGCACAACGTGGAAAAAATGGAGTGATTACTAAACATGAAGTCAGTAGTTGTAGAAGCTGTAATCAGTTCCACCTGTCTCTAGGTATCTGATCCTGAAAATAGCATTTAACTCCTTGTAACTTTAGTCTTTTCAACCTTCAATTGAGAACCTTTAATTTAATTGTACTTTTTGATAACACAATGATGAACTTCAAATGAGAAATAAAGTACTATAGAAAGTATATCGCATTATACAGATATCTACTGTTATCTACATATAGTAGGTATATAGCCCTACATATAGCCCTCTCTCTATACCTTAGTGCTAAAGTTCATCTATATATCTGGGGAAGGGAGGAAGCCCGTGGTGTGTCCAAAACTGATAAACACATGTCTGTCCAGTACATAGGATTTGTACTTTTCCTTTACAGTTCTTTTCACACTTGCATATTTAATGCTTACTTTTTCCGTTAGGTCTGATATTGTCTTATTCACCTCCATCTTCCTTGTACCTAGTAAATCACCCAGGAATATGCTGAAAGGGTGGAAACCAACGTAACCCTCAGCAAATATTTCCTACCTGAGTAAAGAATGGAATTTGTAAAACTGAATTATATAACTAAACCGATCAACTTTTCACTAGCTCTATAGACATAAATTTTGTTTATTGTACACAAAACTGATTGGGGAGGTTACATTCCAGTGGGTTTTCTTAGTTGGTATTTTTGAACTATCATATATAAAGTTATCTGACCATACAAAACAACAGGTGTCTAAGAGAGCAGTGAGGCATTCAGGAAAACAGTATAGTTGTTTGAAGGAAAGAGAGATGCGAGATGGTCAGAGAATGATTTCCTGGAGTATTATAATAATGGCTAACATTTATGGAATGCTTGCCAAGTGCCAGGCATTGTTCTAGGAATTTTACATATATTCCCTCATTTAATGCTCACAACAACACTTGAGTTAGTGTTTCCACGAAAATAAGAGCTAGCCGGCCCATCAGCTGTAATGCGTCTTTTGGAGCAAACATTAATATAAGACCCGGTCTTACATTACATTATAAGACCCAGTCTTGTGTTATAGTAAAATAAGACCGGGTCTTATACTAATGTTTGCTCCAAAATACGCATTACAGCTGATGGGCGGGCTAGCTCTTATTTTCGTGGAAACATGGCAGGTACCATTATATTTTCATTTTAAATACAAGGAAATTGTGGCTGAGCAAGGTTAAATTACTTGCTATTTAAGCTGAGTCTAAATCTATGCAGTCTGACTCAAGTGCCTACACTCATAATTACTATACCGAGTCTTCTGTTATTGCACGTTCAGGGCTGAGTCAGATACAACTGCTCAGAAAAAAGGACACTAATGAAGGATGGGGAGAGAGTAAGAGCAATGGCATGGGGTTAGAACAAGAACAGCCCAGTTGGAATGTAGGGTGGAAGTCTCATCTGGAAAGTTCAAATGAACTCATACTATGAAGGCTTGAGTGGTAAGCTGAATAATTAAACTATGTTGTGAAGATTGCTTATGCAGTCTAACCAGGGAAGACTGGTTATACAGTTTTCAGCCAAGCTTGAAAACATTAATACAGCGGTATATAGAGGTTTACAATAGGATCTGTACTTTCTGGCCATTGAGGCAAACTTTATTTTTCCAGAAAAAAAAAATGTGCCCATCTCTGAAAACTCATCTGTTGACTACATCACCAGCATCCATTGCACTCTTCCCAACAGCCCCTGATTTCCATTTGGGCATCCATGTTTTCCATGGCTAAACCAATCAGTGGCTTTGAACCCTCTGACCATGGGGCAGTCAAATTTACATTTACCTTAGGACTTTACCTGGAGGTCTTTAGACAAGGATGGAGTGGGTGTATGGATAGGAGCCAGGCTGAGAATGAATTTAACACAATGAAGATAATAATAAAGGAAGCTCAAACCCTCATGATGTTATTGACTTTCGAATTTCACATGCATGAAGCCCACCCAACTTCTGAACTTTTCAGGTATGTAAGCCATTATATTCTCTTTGTTATTTAAGCCTCTTTGAGTAGGTTTTCTATTACTTGCAATAAAAATCACCCTAAGAATACATTGTTCAATGTTAAGGATTGCCCCTTGATCTGAGCTATTTGAGCTAAGAGTCACAGGTCAGAATATTGTCTTCTTTTTTTATGACCCCCTCTTCATGACCTCTTCACCAGGAAAAACCAGGGATTTTGTATGGTTCAGCTCTTAAGCCTCAAATCCCGAGTCAGTAACTTCTTTCCCAGGACTGCTAAAGTCTCCACAGTCTGAGCTTATAAAGCTCTGGGTGACCAGAGAAAGGCTGTATATCAAGCCCAGGCTTCCACATCAAAGTACCCAGTGGAGGCCTCATCCTGTTCAAATTAAAACGAATCCCAGAGCTTTATTCTCTAAGAACATAAGACATGTTTTCTTTTTGAACGTTTCATTGTACTGTCTTCAGAATCAAGCTCTCTAAAGAATGTTATTATACGTTGAGCTTCTTGACACATTTCCTAATAATTTGAAGCTTCTGACATTTATACAATAAAAGATTGTGCTTCTGGAAAAAAAAAAAAATCAATGAATCTTTTTGGCAATCGTCCTAAATCTGTAGAGATTAAATTCACTTCCCAGACATTGCTATTCCATATCAAACATACAGTCACGCAGTATAATTAAGATAGTTGTAGAACCATATATTTCATGCCCTAGCTGTCTGCTTTAAACTATCTTGGGAAGTTGAGAAATAATAGGGAGCTACATCTTACCAGAATAATTACATTTGCTAAGCAGAATGGAATGAGCAAGAGCTATGTAAAGGAATAAAATAAATCCAGCAGAGAACCAAGCATGTCTACATTCGTTCTGATAGATAAACCTTGCTGATAAAAAAAAAAAGAAAAAAAAAAAGAAAAAAGGCTCATCTTCAATCGCAACTCCCAGGAGAATGGCAGCTATTATCCCCTATTGAGTTGGTACTTACCATATAGAGCCTGAACAATTCATACAGAAAAATAAACCATAAGATTCCTGTTTATTATTACGTTAGCTGAGAGGTGGTGACATTAAACAGTTCTGCACTGCTGCTATTAATCAGCCGGCTGGCGATGTTCTCAGCATGGGACTAGGGATCCTTGGAAACTATGCTCATCAAAGCGACCAGCTGTCAGAATTCTTCAAATTAAACTGGTATTCCAGTAGTATTCATTAGTCAGTTACTGACTATTAAGATATTTTTATATCAGCACCATGGACGTTGGCTGATGCTTTTTAATATGCAAGTTATAGATAAACATGATTCCGTGGCTCTTGTGAGGATGACAGACTCTGTTAGAGCTTGGTGTCCACCGTTGAAAGGCTGCAGCAAAGGGCTCCCATCCTTTCCATGCACACATGACTTTTTCTGGCGAATTGGGTGTTTCTGCTGGTGGTTGGAGTGGGGAGAGAGGTAGTAATAACATATTTCAACACTGGTATTTGCCCGGCAAAGTGATAGCTCAACATCAGAAATTATAACTCTTAAAGCTGTTACTGAGCCCCTGGTGACAGTGGTTTATGCTTCTCCAGCTTGATGGTTTGGATTTCCTTTTTGTCTGAGTTGCTGGACACGTGTTGAACTTTAGCTTGAAATCCAGAATCCAACAAAGGATGTCAAATGGGGCATGGGGAGAAGTAAAGAGGAAAATCAGTATACAGGCTCTGATAGAAAAAATATGGCAAGAGTTGGGTTTTTATTAACTTAATAGTGTCCTTGGCATTTGCAAAAGTTCTTAAGTCTCCATTTTAGTTTCAGGACACATTTAACCTAAATCATTTTATTTTAACTAGAAAAAAACGTGTGTGTTACTCGCTAACCTAGAAAGGTTTATATATTACTTACATGCATAGCACGGACTCATCCACACATAGAAACCACTGACCTTCTAGTTCTTTCCTCCCCTCACATGAATCCCCACACAACATACAGAATACCAGACTCATTGGTTGACATGGAGAATATTTAGTGCAAATTGTTTATTTTGTAAATGAAGGAAAAAAGATTCAGTGAATTACGTGACTAATGTCAGCCTTAATTTTGTTTTCTTCCTCTCTATTGTCAAAAACGTCTCTGAGCTCCCCAATCTACCTACAAGACAGGCCATTTCCTGGTCCTCACATGTACTAAGATGCCAACAGATAGTTCCAAACCACCTTTGCTTCTGCTGCGAGGACCTATGGCATTAGTCATTTTCTCTGTCCCAGAATCTGCAAGGTTCAACACTCGAGTATGAGGTGATTGGTTATGTGGGAGATAGTATGAGCCATTGACAGCACATTAATAGCCTGTGAAAATATTACATTTTCAGGAATTTTGTGAGCCATTGACATCATGTTAAGAGCTTCAAATGGGTCGTGGTGGGACTGTTTACACCACGGAAATTGGCAAACACTACACATCGGTGGAGGGGGCAGTTTCCTTCTGGAGACTGGTTTGTTATCCATTGACCAGCAAAGACTGGCTTGCGGCTGGTCCTCTTTTGCCACATCCAGCCCCAAGAGAATGTGCTCTGCTCATGAACACTGCCACAGCTGCTCCCATAAACACATTCAGTAAACAAACAGTTACTGAGTACTTACCATATTTCGGGCACTGTGGCCACTTCCTACCATTGTGCAGAAGTAGTAAAGACTAACATGCAACCTACCATCTCCCTGTATACCTCAATAGAGTCCTGTATCAGCCTAGAAGAAGGAACACATTTTTCTACATCACTCAGAGAGACTCATAGAGCTATGGGTTTATGGAGTGGACTCTGTAGGCTTGTGTCTGTCAAGTGAGACACTTTTTCTTACTTCCCTGCAGAGACATGTGGGCCAATAGTGGTGCTCTGTGTATGCTGAAGGCACAGCTTTGGGCAAGGCAAAGTCGTAATTGCAGAGCTCACCTTTTGGGACAGGAACAAGATGAACAAGATGATTGGAGAAAGTGACAGCACCATGAAGCAAAGCCAAAGGAGATGGCAGGTGGCAGGAGGGAGTTGCTTTGGGTCAGGGGTTCATGGTAGGCATCTCTGTGGTCTGTGTAATGAGCACTCCAAACAGGAAGAACAAGAGCAAATGCTCTGAGCTGAGAGCGAGCTTGTGTTACTAAAGAACAGAAGATGCCCAGGGTGACGGGAGTGAAGTAAAAAACACAGAGAAGGGTACAAGTTGGGGACTGAGAGGTAAGCAGGGACTTTTGTGGTCTATGGAGCAGAATTTGGGTTTTTTCTGTGTATAGTGAGAAGCCACCAGACTGTTTTAAGCAGAAAATTGATTTGCATTTTTAAAAGGTCCCTCAGGTTTTTGTATGGAAATTAGTTTGTAAGGAAACTAAAGTATACACAAAAGACCAGTTCAAGACTCGAGGCTGCTCTCCCACACCTGAGTGCACACTTCCCAAGATGGAGCCACTTCTTGGTGTTTTGATTTTTATTTATTTTAGAATTTTGCTTCTGAAGCCCAGCCCAAACCTCCTGACTCAACCTCCACTCACTAGCCCAAGGACCAACTTCCACCTCTGTAAGCATTTGGTATTCCTTGAATTGTTTCTAGATCACTATTTGTTAACAACATATCATGTTGGGTTTACTAGAATAATTCAAAAGATAATTTAAGGTGCACAGGATAAGGGAAACAGAGCACCAAGACAAAGGAAAAATATGTCTTCTATGCTAAAATTGACTTTAGTTTAAGACCCTGCAGTTATTATGAAATAATAACCCTTACAGGGCTGAGGGTCTCTATTTTCGATCAGTGGTTCTCAATCCTGGAGGCTTGCTGGTGTTACCTGAAGGAATGTTAAAAATACCTATGCCCAGGCCCAAGCCCAAGAGTTTCTGATTTCACCATTCTATGGAGGAACCAAGATATTGAAGTGTTTTAATAGCTATTCAGATAATTCTAAAGGATAACCATAGTTGAATATTACACTTCTGAATGCCTGGGCATTTAGCCAGGAAGAAAGGAAAAAATGATAAAGAACTCTATATGGAGCAATAGCAGCAAGACTTACTCACCCTGGAGCCTGGAATGATGAACAGTGGCACTAATTTTTTCCAATGAAGGATGGACAGTTCATTTGGCAATATAGGGCCCAAAGAGCAAAAGAGAGTATTTCTAGAATTGAGGGCATGAACTAAGTCTAGGTGCAATCTATCTCAAAAAAGGAATGCAAGCCATCTGAAATACTACATTTCTGGAAGTAACTATTTGCTAAAGAGGGACTGACTCTACTTAACTCTCAACCAGATGAAAATATAAATCTAAAGTGGAATAATGTGCGTGCCCTCTTCCATAATGCCAACTGCCACTCAGATATTTATCTTGGAAGGAAACACAAAACCAAATAACTCTCCAAAGAGCTCTCTTTCCCCTTCCAACCACCTGGCCCCGATAGATCCACCTTCCAGAAAATAAACATTAATCAGGGAATGATGCAGAAAACATGAGTTGGAGAATTCCAGGAAAGGGACAGACAATGACATGCATGGTTCTCCTACTATCAAGCACTGTGAGGGAATGTTTCCAAATAATCTCAGTGATCATCAAAATAACCTATTCTTATCCTCAGTTATTGAAGCTGAGGCTTCCAGTTACATACTTTTTTCAAGCTCCCACATCTAGAAAACAGCAGAGAAGGGATCAAACTCCAAAACCCATATTATTTTCATTGTACTCTACTTCCTCCTCAGATGAAATAAGGTGGAACAAAGGAGCAATTGAAAGTGGGAAAATTGGAAAAATTTGGAAAATTAAGAGGTTGAAGCTAGACAAATGCCAGAAAAATGTTTGATTTTATTTCCCCTTCTTTCTGGAGCAGAGGTATGGTAGCAGGTCTTCCAGGTAGGAAATTTACATAGAATGTGGATGGGCTCCAGGATAAGGATGGCTTCATGGAACAAACAACATAAACAAGAGTCAGCAAAATGAAGTCTGGAAAATTGAAAGCCATATTACATAAATAATAAGTCCATATCACCAAGTGTCAACAAATTGCCTTGTGAGGTAAAAGACAACTCTTTCCCTTTTCCTCACCTCTCCCATATAAGCACTTCAGAGAGACCTACTTTTAAATGGCCTTTTTTTCACTTCTACTTTGTCAAACTATCTCATTCAGGAAAAACTTCTGCCTCCTTACATATTTATGTTATATAAGAGCTCATTTGTCATGGTGATATAGGAGAAAAGGGCTTTGGGTTGTTTTGAGGGTTTTTGTTTTGTGTTTAACTTGCAAAGGAATTTTGAGAGTGCTGAAGAGTAGAGTTGGTCTCTTCCCATGCAGTAAATATTTGCTGAAATGGACCAAGGAAATGGAAACCCGTATTTTCTACCTGCTGTAACACTTTCAGCCTGTTTATTTCGAGCCACTTAGATACCTTGCTTGTAGTTAAACAACAATTTCATACAGAACTCCACTTTTCATTAAGAAATTATTGTCGTTGCTTGAGAGTCAAAATGGCTTTTTCCCAGCAATTGAAGAATTTGACTTGAGCCACTTACTCCAATTAGTAATTAACCTCATGCCAAACTAATAAAAATACAATGGTACACAAAAGAATGGTTTCATGAAGGTTTGAGTGTTTTCCAACCTGTTTCTTTTTAATTTTTAAAAGTGTCACAATGATTCTTTCAGATTCTATCAAATTACTTTTCTAAGTGTCTGTGAAATGCAAGTCATTATGAAAACAGGCTATTCATAAATGTCTAGTAGACACCTATATTCTGCCCATCCATTCAATGTATATGGGCCTTTTTATTTGTTTTATTTTTGAGTCTCAAAGAACAAAACAAAGGTAAAGAATACAAAACAGTCACTCTTTGCTGAAAGGTAGGGTGATATCAGAGACAGCCAAATGGGTTATCTCTTAGGGAGGCTATTTGAATCTTGCCGCCTCACTGGTTTCCCATTGTAAAGGTTGCTTTGGCCTTCTCTCACACTTGGAGAAAATCTTATGCATTGTCACGTCTATGAAATACAGCTCTTTGATGACAACACTGCTGTGAGATAGAAGGTAACCTTTGCTTCACTATCAGGCAGCTGGGGAAGTGCAGTCATATCTCAGGTCTGTAGTGATGTCATTGAAAGATGAGGGTATTAAAGGAGAAACCAAACATAAAACAGTGGACTCCCACTGCATTCTTGCCAATAGGAAGACATTCCATCTGGGAACAAATGTCCTGACTGGGTTGGATTACTCCTGGGGTTACAATGCCATGCTGGAACAAAAGGTGTTGATAGCTGCCAGGAAAACCAAACTGTGACATAAAAACAAGTATGTCATGAAGCAGTTGTGTTTCCTTTTGTTTTGTTGTCCTAAGCAAGGGAACTTTATCCCTATAAATAAAACACTAAGGCAGAGGACAAGATAGAGCAAAGGTGATGTTGGGAACTTTAGTTTTTCAAGTTAGTAACTCTCCTGAACTGTAACTCCTAGCTCAGAGTTTTACTTGGTCGTTGGCTTACTCTTACCTTAACCTGTAATGGAAGCAGTTCCTCATTTGGGTAATGCTTAGCTCTCTATAAAAAAACAGCAGAAATCCTCTATATAGTCTGCCCTATGCTGATATGATAACTTTTCTTTCATGTATGCTAGTCTTCAATTCAGTATAAAAGAAATGTTGAACTATTGCACTTATCCTCAGTGTGGGCAAGTACCATTCACCACCTTTTCAGCGGCCATTTCAATTTTCTGTGAGTCAATTTTCTTCTCATTCTGGGCATCTCAGCATCTTTAAGGATTGATTATTGACTTTGTGAATTTTCTGGACCCTATGTTCCTTTTTTCTGTCTCTCTTGCTGCATTATCTTGATGTCACTCTTCATGTTACCTGTGCCAGATGGAATCCAAGGATGTAGGGCTCCAACCAGCCAGCAAGGCTCCTTGGAAACAGCTCTGGCAAAGGATTTGATGGGTCAAGAACTACTGGGAAATTTTGGCTGAAATGAAGTTTTAGAATTTGCCATGGATTTTTTCTTTGCTCTGCTCTCCCTGTTTCCCATCCAAACTTGTAATTGAAATCTAACTGCTTTACGTATCCACATCTGGACCAAATGCAGTCTATTTCTGCAATATGACTATAAAGATGCTTGGAGCGGTGGAGCATCTGGTAGAAAGAGGGGTTTTGATACTTGTCTAAACTATGGATGTTGTAATTTTTATTTTTCTATTTAGTGTTTGTAAAAGAGTAGAATTTTCCACGTTGTTGATATAAATTGTATATTGAAATCATATGGAGGTCTTTTTCCAAAGTATACACACACCGTGTCCAAGCCGGATATTCTGATTCAGTAGTCTGTGGTGAGGATCATGCATGTGTGCTTTTGAAAAGTTTTCAGGTGATTCTGAACTAGACCTCTGGTTCAGAACCAGTAATGTCAAAGGTAATTTATTCTTACTTTTTTTTGAATGGCATAACTTTAAATTTAAAAAAAAAATGTAGTTACTTCTCTGTCTACTATCCATTTTTGAAAGAATTCTCTGGAGATTGTTTAAACAATTTTCATTTACGTTCATATTTCCCTGGATAAAACTTTTAAAAGATCCATTCCATTAAGTTTCATATGAAGATTCCGATTGCTGTATTCACTTTAGTTGGCAAAATTAGATTTCTCAATACCATCAATTAGAGAACAGATATAAACTTTTGTGGTCAGACGCTTCACTTTAAAATGACATACTATATAGTAAACCAAAGATTGGATTATGCATCAGAAATGTGGGTTCAGATCACAGCTGTGCGGCGAATTCTAGGGTTCACTATCAGCACTGGTTGAATGTGGCATTGACTTAGGTGAGGCCCAGGGTCCCTTTTGGCTTCAGCATATGTGATCCCATTCACACTCCTCTGATCCTGTGTGAAATGGGCCATCAGTTGCTAAGAGAAATAGCAAGTACATGAAAGGTTGCCTTTGCTGCTTTCCAGTGGACTGCTGGAGCTATGGAGTCAGAAATACCCAGGAGCTAAGCTTCCTCTGTGCCACCTGCCCCAGCAAGTAATGGCTTGGTCCTCACAACCTGTTATCTAGGTAGCAGACCTGGGACTGTCAGCTCGCCTGTCAACTTCAGTCCTGTTAGATTCATGACCCCAAAGGTATTCGTTGCCTAATTGACTGACTGATGATGACTGACGTGTATACACAATTAACACTTTAGTCTTACTAGCTCTAAAATGAGACCCATATGTTCCTAATCTGTAAAAGTGTGTAAGTCTCTCCTCCCATGGTAAAATCACCATCAGCCACTTCCAATGAGATGTAGACCAGTGATTTTTAAGTACTTTTGCAGTCATGCAGAATTTCCACTTCACTGACTGATCCACCACACTTAGGAATACCTGTCTTTTACATGGGATTTTACAGCCATCCATAAAAGATTGTAAGAAATTGGGCGTAAAGAAGTACACTTCCATTACTATTACTATTATTATTATTATTATTATTATTATTTTGTTGAAACCATCCTTAAACTACCATTGGCAAAGAGTTTTTCTCTATTGTTTGTCTCTGGGCATTTTAGTCACAAATAATTTTTCTATTAAAAAGATTCTTTTAGAAATATGTGATACAAGTAGGAACAGTACATATGTAAATATTAATACATTATACATGCTAATATGTCAATAAGTGATTCACAAGAATAGTTGCTTATTTGTGTATCTCTAGCATGAGGTAGATATCTATTGAATTCCCATCTTTAATGCCCCAATTTATTAAATATGATGAATATGTCTTGGATGGGTATATTTTTTAGACCTAACAGCCCCCTCCCCATTTAAATATATACCATCTACTTTTGCTTTTAGAATCCTTAAAACTTGCTTCCTTTTAAAGGGCAAAGAACCAATCCATTTTCCATATTATGCTTACCAGCTGAAGATTATAAGCCATTAAGGGAAGGAACAATATCTATTCTTTGTACCCCCAAATAACAGTTGTGAGCACTTCACATGTATCAGTACCTGAGACTATCATACATAGTTTTAATCTGTCCAAACGTTTACCCACTATTCATTCATGAATTCAATGAGTATCTATGGTAAATAAGTCCTCCAAAGACAATAAAGGAGACAGCAAGGGAAAAGAAGACACAATGCTAATGGAATAGGGAAAAAACCAACAAATAAGTAAATAAATGAATAAAGAGGATAATTTCAGAGAGTATCAAATGCTTTTAAGAAAATCAGTGGTGCTCTGATTCAGAGAGGCTAGGGTGTTACTTTAGATTGGTAAGTGAGGGAAGAATGTGTTGAGGAGGGGATGGTTTAAGTTAGACCTTAATGGAAAGAGAGAAAGCAGAGGTGACAAGGACGAAGAGAACCCAAGCAGAGGGAAGAGCAAGAGCTGAGACCTCAAGGCAGCTACAAACGCAGTGCATTTTAAGGAAGAAAGGCCAGTAGTGTGAGCAAGATGGAGAATTGAGAGTGAGGTCTGAGAGAAATTTGAGTTACAGCATAAAGCTTGGATTTTATTCTAAGCGCAATGGTGAGCCATGACACGATTCATCTACATGCAGTGTGGAGCCCTGAGAGGTATCACCTGACTTAGATTTTCACAATTTGCTACTGTATGGAAGTTGGATTGTAGGGAGCAACAGTGGAAGAAGGATATTGGCTAGGAGGCTATTTATTATATTATCTTCCTTACAGGATAGTTAGGAAGCACATAGAACGGCCTTACATATTTTATACATTCAGTAAACATTAGACATTATTTTGATTTGTCTACCTCCTTATTCTTCTTTTGATGATGATGAATATCATCCTAATTATCATTATTTCCATAGTTTACCTGGGAGCTGATGGTGGCTCAGACTAAGGGTTAGTGCTGGAGGTGAAAGGAAATGAATAGAGTTGGGAAACAATTTGGGGTTCCTACTCATCTTTTGAGGCTCAGATTAAGTTTCTACTCCTTATGACATTTTCCCTGCAACAGTCACTTCCTCCTCAGAATAGCTGCAGTACCAGTCAATTGGCTTTTATTGACACTACCATCTAGAGTCACTTCTAGTTGGTTCTCTGTCTAAAGCTCATTCAGGGGGAAAAAAAAAAGATTTGTGAATTTCGTTGACAATACTGATTCCCAGACTCAGCCCTAAGTATCTTCATTCCAGAAAGAGAAGGAAGAAATCTGCATTTCAAAACAAATGCTCTAGGTGATGCTGATTATGGTAGCTTGTCAAACCCACTTGGAGAAATACCAGTCCAAAATTTGGAAAAGAGAATAAAACTGAAGATAAAAAATTGGGGAATATATGTATATGTAAGAAGTAAAACCATGGGTGTGGGTGCCACTGCCTAGGGTGAATGTGTAAAGGGAAGAAAATAGACTTAGGACTGAACCTTGGGGAAACTTGACTTCTAAGGGATGGGTGAAGGAAGAAGAACCTGAAAGAGAATGAGGAGAAAGAAAACAGAGTTGTGTCAATGAAGCCTAAGATCCGTATTTCATAAAGTTATGGTCACGTATCCCCACAGCAAATACTATTAGAAGGCTTATTCTGTGCTAGGCACTGGAATACAGCAGAGAACAAGACAGACAAGCATCCCGGCTCCTGTGACATGTAAGGTCTACTATCAAATGGAACAGAATGGTCTGAAAAACCAAAAATAGAAAAAAGATTAGTTTTAAGGAGTGTTCAGTTGATGCCCAAATTGCAGTGGGGTAAGGAATGAGTAGAAGATGAGAAAGTGGAAGCAGGAAATGTGATATATACTTTCGAGATGGCCATAAAGAAGAGAAGGGAACCGAGCTCTGTATAGACTCTCCCTGGCGCTCACCTCTGAGTTGTGTGACCTCAATGACAATACACTGCTACCAAGGAGTGACAACTTAATTTTGAACCCTCACAAACAAAATAGCTGTTGAAAGAACTAAAACACCTTTAGTGTCAGGAAGAACAAAAATAGAACCCTTTGCAGAATGATCCAAAAAATAAATGACAAGGACAATATGTTGGCTTCAGGAAGGAAAAAAAAAAAATCTGCAGGATATTTCAAAAATTAATAAATAATAGTCAAGCATGAAAAGTATGAGACTAATATTCTGCAGAGTTGTTGTGAGACTTTCTTAACCATATAAAAATAGACAGAAAGGAATTCAACACTGACTCAAATATAAAAACGTCTGAGTCACACCCATTTCCTGATTCATTTCTTCCTGCTCTTTCCCCAACAAACTAAAAAGAGCACCTTAGGTCAGAGAAATCAGTTGAAAGTCCACAAGTACATTCCTTGTTAAACCTTTTAAAAGTAGCTAGGGCTGTAGAAATGCCATTTATTCCCAACTCAGAAAATCTAAATGCTGTTTCCCACTGGCACAACTAGGTGATCATCTATTGGGGTACAATTTTTAGTAATCAAAACAATTAATTCACTTGCAGTACACATTAAAATTACTCACCCCTTTGAATTTTCCCATAAACACGAGACCAAACAAAATTCCAAATATTTTGGAGTATGCGGTAGTATATTCAGCAGAATCATACTATGTTGGGAAGCAACCTGGAAAAAGAAATAAATGTAAACTATCAGAAAATTTCTTGTTTTCTTATTATTAGTTTCAGGTGTACAAACAACATAATGATTAGATATTTACACACCTCACAAAGTGATAACCCCAACTAGCGTACTATCCATTTGACACCACACATAGCTATTACAATACTATTAAATATATTCCCTATGCTGTACTTTACATCCCATGACTATATATATACATATATATATAGTATGTATATGTGTATGTGTATATATGTATATGTATATATATATGAGTATATATACATATATATATTTAATTATAGTAGACATTCAGTATTATATTAGTTTCAGGTGTACAGCACAGTAGTTAGGCATTTATAAAATTTATGAAATTGTCCCCTAGATATGTCTATTAGCCAACTGATACCATACATAGTTTTTACAACATTATTTACTATATTCCCTGTACTGTAAAGGAATGTCTAAAAGAAAATAGAAGTATAATCTCTCCTTACAGTAAATAAATTTCAGATGGATCAGTGATTCAAACAATGGAACTACAAAAAAATCAAGAGGAAAAATGGGAAAGTTTATTTTTATATAGTCATGGAATAGGAAATACTTTGTTTCTTATAGGATACAATACCCAGAAGTCATACGGGATGTCTGACTAGATAAAAATTTTAAATATTGTATAATAAAAAAATTGCTGTGTTAAGTGACAAATACAGAAGAAACACTTGCAGTCGTTATGACAAAGATCTGTTTTCTAAATGTCCAAAATGTTTCTACAATACACTAAAAAAAAGAGAAATGATTCTAAAAATGGCAAGAAAATATGAACAGAGGCTTCATAGCATAAAAAATATTGTTAAGAAAGTAAACAGAAAGACCTTTCCCTTTATTCATGATTAAATAATTTGCAAATAAAAATTATCACAACTGCATAAGCTGGGGGTATTACTATTACTCCCACTTTCAGATAGACTGCCGATTATTCTATAATAGTACCAGTTTCCTTACAGGCCTCTATGCTGCACTGATTTGTAATGCTATTGCTGTTATTTAGTCAATTCCCTCATATGTATTAGACTGTTTCTGAGTTCTCAGTTCCATTGGTCAATGTGTCTATTCCTGAACAAATGCCTTGATGTCTTAATTACTATTGCTTCATGATATCTTGATATCTGATAAACAAAGTTCCTCCATGTTAGTCGTCTTCAGAAGTTTCAACATATTTAGGGGATTTTACACTTTCATTAAACGTCAGAAATTCAGAGTTTCGTTTTGTTTTGTTTCTCCTGTTCCATAGAGGAAAACCCATAACAGGAATAGAAAAATATACACATATTTGTAGAGAATCAACATCTTTTAAAAATTAAATCTTCCTCTCCATGAATATGGAATAGCAATTCATTTATTGAGGTTCTATAATTTTCCTCAATAATGTTTTATAATTTTCTCTGTAACTTCCTAAAATATCCTTTGTTAGAATTATTTCAGTTACATTAGATTTTCATTTCTAACTACCTCTTTCTGATGCATAAAAAAAATTAACTCTTTGGGTAGAGTTGCAGGAAAAAAGATCACACACTTAAAAATTTTAAGAACTGGATTTAGTGAATGCAAGGAGGAATAGGTTCAACAGTTATTCTTAACATGTGAAAATGAAAGCCTTTATTTACATATATCTGAGGATATCTAAGATCTGTCACCCATTCACCAACCTCATTTCCAAGAATTGCTTAGTGATCCACTGGAAAAGAGTTTACTTTTTTATCCTCGAGTAAATTTCGAAAGAGTAGGCTGCCAGTATTCACTTGAAAAGAAGTCAGATATACAGTTGAAAGGAAATAGAACCAAGTAATTCAAAGGAGATTTTGGCATTAAGGATCTATAAAAGAGTAATTATAACTGTGCAGAGGAGTAAAATATTAAGACGTTTTATTTTGGTAGTTGAGTTTTTAACTTTTAGAATCATCTGATATAATCTGTTGATTGAAGGAAATTATTTCCTCCTCAGTAGCACTCAAATATCATGAATAATTGTCCCAATTCATTTCTTTGTAAAAATATTCACATTCCCAATTTGCACATGATATTACAGTGAACAGTAAAAGGAGAGCCTAAGAAAGAATGTTTTTTTAAAAAACGATTCAACACAAATTCTGTTTGATCCCTTAAATTCTACTGGCGATTCCTGCTTTCTTACATGCTATCTCTCCCTTTCTAGCCATTCTCACTTTCTCTTACTGCTCATGTTAATTGAGAAATTTTATTAAATGCCTACTCAATAGCACTAGGCTAAGGACATATAAGAATAACATGTTATAATAAAACCACACAAAGGACCTTAAAATATTTTTTGTGGAAGAGATATCAATATGGAATAATTAGTATATGCATAAATATGCTAAATATAAATAAGCATAATCAATAAGTTCCAAAACACAAGTACTGGAAAACAAAGCAAAAGAAAAACTTAGAGCTTCCCAAAGAGTCCTATGAAATGTAAACTGAACAGAAATAAAAGGGAAAATATATTCCTATTTTCATAAAGTTCAGTGCTTATGATACTGGATTCTCTGGTCTATCCCAGTTTATTTCAAGCTTGAGTACCTGCTTCAGAGAGCGAAGGAATAAGTGTGAAGAACTCAGAAGAACATCATCACGTCTTTTCATCCCTCCTTCAGTGAAAGGGAATGGCCTATTCAGTTATTTGGTCCAACATTTAGTTTGCATTTGCAAGAAAGAAAATGATCATTCCCCATTGCTTACAAGTATGTGGTTTCTATGTCATGCCTAAGCTTTTGGACTGCATATTATTCATTATTTACATATCCCCAAGTTAGGCAAAGATATTCCTCTGAGTTAAATCGAACTTGTCAGAGGATACTCCAGCCATAAGAAAGTCTAGCGTGGTAAAGGTCTTTGTTTTGTTCATTGGATGATGTTTCACACGTGATTGGCACTCAATAAAGATTTGTTGAATAAACATTAGTTTATTTAGACCTATCATGGGAAATATTTAACACATCATATTAGGAAAACCATATGAAAGGGATGATAGTAACGGTGAACATATAGTTATGTTGCATGTATCATGATCATTTAGGGCAAGGTCGGTAAGTGATGCTTTTGTGTTGTATGTGTCTTTGGATTTTTGACAAACTTTTCCCTGTTTTGTCAGTTTTTTAAACCAGGGTAAAACATTGTAAAATAAAATATTTCAAATAGATAAACATAGTAATTTCTCCACATGATTATTCAATATTGAGGGAAATTATTTTAAAGTGGAACAAACTTGGACAATTACAAAAGTACCATTTTATAGGTTGAAAATGAGCAAGGAATGTGATAATGTTATTTATTTACTTATTTACTTTAAACAAGACAAAAGATAAGTAAACTGATATTAACATTGTGAAATCTCCTTCCATGCTGTCCACATGCAACATGAAAATGGTTTGTAAGGTGGAGAGACAAGTAAAATTTCAACTTTATTGACAATTTTTGTTCTTGTACTAACATAAAGTGTCAATCTTGACCTTCAAAGATCTGTGATATAGAAGTTAATTTCAACTTCAGCCTCTGTTTAGACTTAATAGTGATTATAATATTTAAATGCCAAAAGTTATTTTAACATCGCAATTGTTAGAATTTAGGGATGTCCATGAATCAGAGGAAAGGAGGGGGCTTCTGTGACAAGGGATTTACCCTAAACACATCCCTGGCCCCTCCAGTTTATTAATCACTCTGCCTTACAAAAAGATGAGTGATCTACCTGATTGGTGAGCACAAACTGGGGATGAATGACCCTTTTAGCTCTTCGCTCTCTTGAGAGATTTCATCCTCAGCACCACCAGAGATGGCTGGGAACATATTAGTTTCCTGAGGCTGCTATAAAAAATTATTTCAAATTTCATGATTTAAAAACAACAGAATTGTGTACTCTCTCCATTTAGGAAGCCAGAATTCCAAATTCAGATTCACTGGGCCGAGATCAAGGTGTCAGCAGGGCCACACTCCCTCAGGAGGCTCTAAGGGAGAATCTGTTCCTTGTTTCACTCCAATCTCTGCCTTTGTGGTCACACTACCTTCTCTTCTGTCTGTCTTATCTCTCTCTGCCTCTTGTAAGGATACTTCTAATAGCATGTAAGGCCCATTTTGATAACCAGGAAAATCTCCTCATCTCAAGATCCTTAACTTAATCACATCTGTAACAACTTTACCAGTTAACTTTCACAAGTGCCAGGAATTAGGACCTGATATCGTTGATGGCCATTATTCAGTCCACTACAGGGAGAAAGCCTGCCCTGTTCAGTCTGAGTGTGACAGACCACAATTCTCCCAAATTCTACCCCATTTGGCCCACAGACTAAGTGACATCCTCCAACTGAATCTCTGTTCGAAATAAAGCTGCTAGTTTGACCTCCCACTCTGTCTTCCTTGTCAACATATTTAGGACATGAACAGGGAATAAGAGTGCTATGCATTGGGGGCATCCTGGAAACTTAGTAGGAGAAATGCGATTAAAATAATGGCATAGATAATCAAAGGCTGACTACTTGAGAAACCCCCTTTTACTATGTGCCACTATGAAGAAGCAGAGAAGCAACAACAACAGAAGATAAAGAGGGAAGGCGAGGCAGAGCATAGAGATATAGATGTAATTGAGCCACTGTATACACCTTCATTATGCACAGTGGAGTATCTACATATGGCACCTGAAAATATCACTGAATTAATAATTTAGATCAAGATTATGCCTCTAATTTCCTACCACATCCTACTAAATAGATATTGTAATGAAAAGCATATTTTATTTACAATTATAGTTTACAAACCCAAATATAAACTGACAGTAATGAGAAGCTGGTGTCACTAAATCCATTTCAATGTAAATTGCCACATTTAAAATATTCTGAAAGCAGGAAGGGCAGTTAATGAACCTGGTACTGATCTCCTTGTCAGAAATGTCTGGCTTAAACCGTGATCTTCTGTTTCCGACAGGATGATGATCACCTCCTCATCATTTAAGTGTTTATTGTTTCTCCTCATGATACTCAAATTATAACAGCTCTTCTTCCCTCCCTCACTTCCAGCTATCAGTAAACCTGGATTGAATTAAAAAGGAACAACTCTTTGGCTATAAACACAAATCTGCCTCCCAAGCAAGAGCTCACTTGCTGTGCATATGGCAGAGGAGGCAATGATGTAACAAGGGTAATTATAACCTGAGTTGGCTAGTGTCATTGCAGAGAAGGGCCTGTCAGCATTTCACTGTGAATAATAATACCACTGCCTCTGCTGATATGAATCGCCAAGTGTTGGGTTCTCACACGGCTTTCAGTCTATGAATGCAACTTTTAATTGAAGACTCTGCTGCAAAATGCTATCCTTGCTGCAACCCTGGTATTATAATACGCAGTCTTTTTTCTCCCTTGTGGTTGCCACTCTAGAATTGGGAGCTCCTCGTGGATTTAAGAAAGGAGCCATGAGAAGAAAGATTCAAAGTGAAGGTGGGAAAATGAAAAAAGCAAGTTTGTTCAACAGTTCTTTTTTTTCTCTCTTTGTTATTTCTACCCTCAAAAATGTGTTCTTTTGGTGGCATTTTAGTTTGTGTTACTAAGACCTACAACAATCTGATGAAAAATTCATAGAAACTAAAGAAAATAATAAAGAGGTCCATGCTCACCTTTGAAGTCATATGGAAAATGAATGACTTGGGAAAAATTGTTGCAAATCCTATCACATGTAAAGTACTCATCTTCTGAATATGTAAAGAACCCTTAGAGTAAATGAATACCAACAACCCTATAAAAAATTGGGCAACAAACATGAACAGACAGTTAGTTAATGAAAATAAATATAAATGTAAAGAAGCTCAACCTCATCATAATAAGAGAAATGCAAATTAAAATTGCACTGAGGTGCCTTTTTTCACGTTTCAGATTGGCAAAAATCCCAAAGTCTGGCAATACTTTCTGTTTGTGAGAGTGTGAGAAAACCATTTCATAAATTGCTGATGAGAGTGCAAAATGGTCCAAACCCTGTACTGAGTGGATTAGTTTTCTAGTGCTGTTGTAACAAATGACCACAACTTTAGAGGCTTAAAACAAGGCAAATTTATTCTTTATAGTTCTGTAGATAAGATGTCCCACACAGATCTCCCAGGGCTAAAATCAACCGTCAGCAGGGTTGTGTTCCTTGTTGGAGACTACAGGGGAGAATCCATTTCTTTGAAGTTCTAGAGCTAAAGTCACCATTTTCTTGCTCATTTAAGTTGTTGGCAAAATATGGTTTCTTGTGACTGTCAGCTAAAGGCCAGCTTATATGGCTATCTACATTCTTTGGCTAATGAGCTACTTCTTCCATCTTCAAAGACAGTAATGGCAGGTCAAATCCATCTCATATCACATATCTCTCACAAACTCATCTGTCTCCTTCTTCCACTTTTAAGAATGCATGATTATGTTGTGCCAAGATAATCCAAGATAACTTCTCCATCTCAAGATTCTGAACTTAATCACATCTTCAAAGTATCTTTTGATATGTAAAAGATAACATACTAAAATATAACCAAGAATTAAGATATGGACTTTTTTCTTCATCTTTTTGCAGCTTTATTGAGATATAATTGATAAATTGTAAAATATTTAATGTGACGATTTGATATGGTTATACATTGTGATAGGATACTCCCAAGATATGAACATCTTTGAGGGACAATTATTCTGATTACCACAGGGGGCCATTTATCAGGGTCTACGTTGTTACAAATGTATTTATCCTTGACTCAGTAATCCCACTTCTGGAAATGTATTTTACATAGAACACTGAACCAAAAAAAAAAAAAATGTGCCTCTGTACCAACTTACTCTTTGTAGTGAGTTAGTCATACCAAAAAAAAAAAATTTATACATCTATGTACACATATATACACATGTATACAGTATGCACATACATACATATGAAGGCCTAAGCTAGGCATTTCTTACAAGGATATCATACTGAAGGTAGCATACTATATATATATATATACACACACACACACACACACACACACACACATATACACATAGTATATAAATTGACTTTTTATATTATACATATATACACATACATACATATTATATAAACTTGCTTTTTCCACTTACTAATATATTCTGGAGATCTTTCTGTAACAATACAAAGTTTATTCATACTATTTTTATAGCTGGGTTAAGAGGATATATCATAATTTAATCAGTTCTCTATTTGTAAACACTTGGGAGATATATATATATATATATATATTTGGGAGATACATATATATGTGTATATATATATGTGTGTATGTGTGTATATATATATCTGCAAAAAAATGTATACACATTTTAAGAAAGGAAAAAACTGTATTAAAATTATACTGATGGTAACCACTTTGAGCACCTCTTGTAATTGCAAAAGTCAAACATGACTTGTATTCATCTTTTATTATCGGTATATATTGAGTATTACAATTTTAATACAGTTTTTTACTTTCTTAAAATGTGTATACATTATCATCACCCTCTGTATATATACATGCACTGTACTTATAGTTTATCAAAAACATGTAAGTATCGTGTATTACATATAGATTGCATTTATATTTGTTTATTAATAAACAACAGAACACAAAATAAGAAACTAATAGAAGTGAGATCACCCATAGGGCATAGATGAGCAAAAAATGCTAAGATCAAGACAAGAGTGGAAATGTGATTTCTAATTGACCATTTTTTAATATAATTTGATATTCAAACCCTGTGATTGAATTACACAAAAGTATAACATTAAAGTAAAAATTTTTATATAAAAAACTAACTTTCAAAAAAGCCACTGGAAATAGTAGAATAAAATATTGTTTTGCACCAGAATGGCTTTTTTTTTAAATTTAGGCATTAAAATGCATCTTATATAAGTTAGTGGGAAACAGGAATACCAATTGACGTGGAGGTTTGTACAATATTAAAGTTAGGGGAACACGGTCAAATGTAGAATAATTTCTTTTATTTTAGAATGTTTTTGTAGCATTGAGGATACTGTGAATTTAAAATCAAATATATTTGCACAATAAATGTAAGTGTTTGGCCATTGATTTTTTTTTCCCTTTCTGACATGTTTATTCTAAATTACATTTTTTGTAAGAAGGTAAATGTCATTAATTACACGTTTAAGATTTCAGCCTGGCATGAGCTATCCAGTCTCTGCAAAGCATAAAAAAGCAGGTGGACCAAAGAACAGTCATCCTGGACCCACAGCCAGTACTGGGGTGAGAACCCTAAATAAACACCTCCAGTTTTGTCAGAATCTACCCTCCAAAATGCACCAGGATAAAATACAAACTACTAAAACTTCCAACTTCAATGGTTCCATCTGAAACTACTTCCAAAGGGTGCAGCATTTTTTTATTACCTTGTTTTCCTACAAACATTCAAAGGACAGAGCTTACATGAATGCATATGTGTTCTTAGCCATTTTGTTGTCCCTCAGTGATGAGGTAAAACTCCAGACTACATCACAGGCTTAACACAATTGAGAGTATTGTCTAAAGGTGGTAGAATTACGTGATTTTTATTTTCTTCTTTGCAGAGATGTGTTCCAAAGAAACGTGTTCATTTATGATCAGAAAGAAGAATATATGTTATTTAAATGTCCCTTATAAGTGTCTTACTCTATGTTTGTATAAAATTTTCTTACCCTATAATAATAATTTAGAAACCTACCAAATGTTTATCCAACAATCATGCCTATCAAGTTTATGATATCCAGTTTCCCGACCTGATTCTGTCCCTTCTCATTATCCTCATCACAATGCTGCCTGTACTGCCTTGCTCTCAACATTCAAGAATGTCTTTTAAAAATGAGGTTGAAAAAGAGGGTAGTGAGGAGAGAGAGTAAAAAAAAAATAAGGGAGAGGAGAACAAATACTTTTCTGTGAGAAGCACATGCTACAAAACAAAAATGTCTCCCAGAGGTAAAAGAAGAGAGCACAATAGCATGATCGATTATAGTTTGTTATCAGAATATGTCTCATGGTTTGCAACATATCATCTATGTGCACTTATTTATTTCTTTATTGATTGAGTATAAACCCAGCCCTCTGGGCATAAGGAACAAAAGTTCCTATCAAGGATTCTGCTTAGCATCAGCCTGGATGCTCGGATGTCTCCTTTGTTTTTAAGTCAGGAAAGCACCCTTGTCGCATGTCATTTTCTTCATTGTATCAAAAAATATAACTTAATGCAGGTTGTTTAAACCATCTGTCTTCGTAGGATAGCATTGGGACATGTTGCTATAATAAAAAAACAAACAATACCCCCGCCAAAAAAAAGAAAAGCACCTCCTGTCATCACCCTATAAATTATGACTAAACATCACCCTCAAATAGTCTCTTTGTCATATGCTACCACCACTTCATACTGAGATTTGATGATGCTCCCCCCCCGCCCCCGCCCAATCCCAGCAAGAGACCTGTAGACAGAGCACAGCACAGTGTGAAAAATGGAGTTGGGGAATCAGACTCGGATTCAGATTCCACTCCTTCAGTTAGTTCTGGAGTCAAATAGTGACTTAGTGCCTTGATCTGCAGCATCTGTGTCAGTGAGAAGTGTTATTGCCTCACAGCACTGTTTTGGGGCCTTGAAGAGACAACAAATGTAAAATACTTAACAGTGTTTGACATTCGAAAAAAGATCCCTTGCCCTCACTTGCAGCCTTGGGACTCTTTGAAAATTCACATGAACCCAGCAAGAAACACGGAATGCATTTTTAAGAAGTACCTGCCGCTACAGAAAGAAATTTGCCACTGTTCACTTCAAAGCAAGGAATGAAACTAATGTATTTTCGGTGGAGAAATACACTATTTATCCCCATAACCTCAACTGCTCTGGAATTCAAATTTGTGTTGGTAGCTAGGCAAAGCCTGCGTGTTGATATCCTAGGCAGCCCTTGAGTGGGTTGCTACAGCTCCTGAGGAAGATTTAGGCACATATAAGGTGGCCATACTTGTACAAAGCCAAGTAGCAATTCCTCTAAGAGCTTAAATAATGCCTGCATGTAACCTACCCATGATTTAGAAGGGGGAAAAATGGACCTATATACATATTTATACACATCTATATGCCTTTTTTATAAGCCTGTGATGACCTGGTTCATAAAAACAAATTACTAGTTTGCAAGTCTATCATTTTACGGAGCCTCAAATTTATGGCCCTTGTTGGGATTCCAGATGAGACATCGGAGTGTGGAGACACTGTTCACAAAGTATCCTGTCATCCTCATGAAAAGAAAAAATGGCCAAGATGAGCTCTGTACGTAGTTCTTCTTGGACCTCATTATAGCAAAGGCAACTAGAAATTAGCATTGGGATGGATGAGGGGAAAGAGACAAGCTATGTTTGTTGTCAACAATCCTTTTCCACTCAAGTGTATCTTTTGGGGAAACAAACAGAAAAACCTCCTTAAGTCGATATGAATCTAGTCAAAATGCTTGCCATTCTAAGTAGCTCTGATTCCCTAGCCAAATAAGTATCCTCCCATTGTTTAAACAAAATATCAAATAACCCAAAGTGGTCCAGATAGTTAGTGGTGGTGACCCACGCTTTTCAATAGGTTATTCCTGTTGTCTCAAGTGGGATGTAGATGGTGAAAACAGAATACCAAACAGTGTGATCTCTATCTGCTTGGAATGTCCATCAGTTTACGCACATGGGCATGCTTGCACACACACACGCACCTACAGAAACATTACACACACTGAGATTACTTGAGATTGTTTCACAAATCAGTCATATAATCAATAGGTGAAGATCAACGTGTCAGAGTTAAATGGAGAAAGCCAAGCTGAGGGAAGTCAGTTGCCATTGTGGCAGTCACGAAGCCACAGAGAAATAACCAGCTTTCATTCAGTTTGTGAAAATGGGAAAGAGAACTTATTTTTTACTAGAAACCCAAAAGTTATAAAACATGCAACCCCAACTTAATTCTGAATCAATCACCTGACAACCCCACTTTTACAGTTTTCTTTGAGGTAGATTTCACATTGTAAATCACACTAAAATCTGCTCTACCAAACTGCACCACACTCTCTGACTTATCCAGGGGGAAATTAGAATAAAGCCTGTCTTGTTACATTACTAAATCTACTTGAAACAAAACCTTTGTGAACTCAGGAAGGTCAGAAAGAAACAGGAAGTACAACAAAGGAAAGCTTGAGTGAATTTTCCTGAACTTCAGAGGTACTTCAATTTGGTTTATAATTACCCTGGGGAAAGAAGATCAAATAAATTTTGATTTAGCCACTCCGTCAAGACTATAAATAGATCTTCACAGCACAAAGTCAACTACGAGTGCACATGATTCGGATACAATTTGCTCGTGCCTGTGACCAGCTCCATGTCTGGACTGCAGCAGACACAGAAAAGAGCTGAATGGAGTGTAACTTTTTCCCAATCTACCCACAGTTCTGTTCATTTTCTGCCTTTAATTAGCTGCATAGAACTAGTTTCAATAACAAGCAAGCCTGAAAATCCAGAATTTTGTTTTGCTGTTGTTGCTTTCTTCTATTCTGTTTTATAAAACAGCAAAACTTTGGGGACTAGTTCCAGGTATTCAACTATACCTTAGAGACACAGGATATGTAAGAGGAGTCCCTGACCTTAGGAAAGGTACCAACTATTAGGGGAGCTGAGAAGGCTGTTTTTCAAGTGCTAAATTAGAAGTAAAGCCAGTCCTTGGAAGACTTTGGTGGGACACCTCACACAGATGTCACTTTTACCCAAGATACCCACTGATGGACCCCTAAAAAATCTGATTAACTGTTTCGCTCTTGTTTATAGCTTTAATGCACTCATTTTATGGGAAAATAGTTGAAAAGCCCCAGAAACTTTATTTGGTGAATGTAGAATGAATATATTATAATATTAATACTACAAGAAAGTCAAGGCACAGTGTAGGACTGTGCACTGAATTTGTTTTTAACTGTTTTTTTGTTGTTGTTGTTGTTTTGCTTTTTTTTTTTTTTTTAAATCCTGACTTTCAAATCAATAGAAATATCTGTAGAGTCACTTCTCTATCAGGAAGAAAAAAGACTACTTGCAACTATAACTAAATGTTTCTGATTTCCCTTAGGCAAATTTCAGATAACTCAGTTTACCCATGGCCAAATTATAATGTGTTTAAAACACAGAGAAAACATCTATATTTGATAACAGAAAGATTTACAAAGATTAATGAGTTAAATTTTCTATAAATATTTGCAGTCTTGAGAGAAAATGAATAGTATTTTTTGTGTTTATTTTATTTGATGCCCCAATTAAGAAATAACTTCTTCACTACGCGATATTGTTAAATTATTGAGATTTCTCATTTTTCACTACCAAGGCCTTTATTATACTGGTGGTTTTGGGTTGTTATTTGGCTATTGAGTTACTTTAATCCACTCTATGAGCTATTTCCTGAGGCAGGTAATATGATATATATGATGTTACAAGAGAAACATATTCTCTATATATGCAAGCTAAGTTTACAAAGTTGGGGTTTTTTTGTTCATTAATACTTTCTTAAAGTAGATGCTAGGGACTAGCCTAGAGTTTTACAGTTCCATAGTGTTCTGTTGTTAACAGTTCTTTGTTTAAGCTGTCATGTTTTCCTGAATCATGGAAAATAAGTGTAGATAGGTTTGTTATTAGATATATCAAACGCCTTGCTCATCCTATATAAAACATCTGTAACCTCAAAGGAAGCGTTACAAGCTGAGGAAGGAAACCTTGCAATGGGGGTGTTTGGCTCTCTTGTAACACTTTCTAGAATTCAAATATAAGTGTAGATTTTGAGGTCTTACTCCTGAGAAACAAAGTGATTTTTTTTCTCTGCTATTTAAGAATAATATTTTACCACCTTTAACTACTGTATGCTTGCTAACATAATTATAATAATTAAAGTCTATTGAATACTTATTAGCTGCCAGGTCTGTGACCAAATATATGATAGGCATTGGTTTTCATTCCAGGCATTCTTTTCATTGAATCTTCACAACTTAGGGAGATAGAAACTGTTACTAACCTCAAGTGAAGTTTAAGGAGGTTAAGAACCTTGCCACAAAATCATACAACCAATAAATGGCAAAGCATTTATGGGAACCTTTGGTTGGTTTATTTGGGGCCTTTGTTCTTAATTTCCCATGATATTCTGCTTAAGAAAATAATTCCTAACTGAACAAACGAATGGAAAAAAGACTATACCTGCCAAACCAGAAATAGTTAAAGTTAAATTCACACGTTAAGTAAACTTTCAGAAGAAAAAGTAGCTACTATGTTTTCTTGTATATACTTTACCAATATTCTATATTTTGCCAATAGTTTGATAAAGTGTCGAAAAATGGGAAGGGAAGCATTTGAGGTGTTGGGGATAATCCAGAATTTGAAAATCTACCCATTTCTATGCAAATCAATCTTCAATTTTAATATATTTTGAATTGTTGGACCAAGTTTTGCCTCTGAATTTTCAAATGCAAGGTATACATTTGCATGTATGTTAGCAAGTAATGCTCTAATTCTAAGATTTATAAAGTCAAAGCTATTTGCAAATATGCATTGCTAGCTGGGCATCTTCAACAGTTTTGTATCGTGTAACATTTGATACATATAAAGGAATATATGTAGTGAGTATATAGACTGCAAAGGATAAAATTAAAATCAACACCAGTGAGGCCACTGGCAAACTCAAGACGTACAGCATTGCTAACATCGGTGATATCACTTTCATCATGCCTTTTCCAAATCCCGACCCCCAAACAGGTAACTACCATCCTGAATTTGGTTTATGATTTTTCTTGCCTTTTTTTTTATTGACGTATAAATGACATATAACAGTATATCCGGTTCAGGTGTATAACATAATGATTTGATATTTGTGTATGGTGCAAAATGGTCACCACAATAAGATGGAGTTAACATCTCTCACCACATGTAATTACAATTTTTGTGTGTGTGATAAGAACTTTTAAAACATGCACTCTTAGCAATTTTTAAATATGCGGTATAGTATTATTAATTATAGTCACCATGCTGTCCATTATATCTCTGGTTTATTTTATAGCTGGAAATGGGTACCTTTTGACTTCCACCCATTTTACCCATTTCCTGCCTCGGGCAACCATCAATCTGTTCAATATAGCTATGAGCTTGTTTTTTGTTGTTGTTTATTTTTTTATATTTGTTTGTTTTTAGATTCTACTTATAAGTGAGATTATACAGTATTTTCCTTCTTTGTCTGACTTATTTCACTTAGTATAATGCCCTCAACGTCTATCCATGTTGTTGTAAATGGCAAGATTTCCTTTTTATGGTGGAATAATATTATGTGTACCACATTTTCTTTATCCATTTATCCATCAGTGGACACTTAGGTTGTTTTCATATCTTGGTTATTATAAATAATGGTGCAATGAACATGGGTGTACATATATCTTTCGAGTTAGGGTTTTTGTTTTCTTTAGATAAATATAGCAGGTCCTCGAATAATGTTTGTTCAACATTCTCTCCTTATAACATTGATGAGATGCTGTGAGAACTCATCTGTATCTTTAGCCTATGGTAAAATTGGTTTCATCATACACTGTTTTGTTGCAGTTCTAAGAACCTAACGACGGCTTTAAGTGAGAACTTACTATACCCAGAAGTGGAATTGCTGGGTCATATGGTAGTTTCATTTTTTGAGGAACCTCCATACTGTTTTCCATAGTAGCTGCACCAATTTACATTCCCACCATTAGTACATGAGGGTTCCCTTTTCTCCACATCCTTACCAACTCTTGTTATTTTTTGTCTTTTCGATAATAGCCATTCTAACAGAGGTGAGGTGAGATCTCGTTGTGGTTTTAATTTGCATTTCCCTGATGATTAGTGATGTTGAGCATCTTTTCATGTACCTGTTGGCCATCTGTATGTCATCTTTGGGAAAACATCTATTCAGATCTATGTGTACTTTTTAATAAGATTTTGGGGGGTCGGTTTTTTGCTATTGAGTTGTATGAGTTCATTGTATATTTTGGATATTAACCCCTTATCAGATATAATGATTTGCAAATATTTTCTCCCAGTCAGTAGCTTGCCTTTTCATTCTGTTGATGGTTTCCTTTGCTGGACAGAAGCTCTGTAGTTCCATGTAGTCCTACTTGTTTATTTTCGCTTCTGTTGCCTTTGCTTTTACCCTTTTAAAGAAGAAAATTAGCAATGTGTGTATATTCCTAAACAGTACATTACTTAGTTTTGTTAACCTTTGAGCTTTCTAGAAATGGTACCCCAATAAGTACATAGGTCATCTGTGTGGACTTATTTATTCATTCACCATTGTTTCCTAGATGTGTTCTTATTGTTGAATGTAACCGTGTTTCATTTGTTTTCATGGCAATATAATATTCCCTTTTATGATTATATCCCTATTTATCAATTGTTTTAGTGATAGGCATTTGTTTCCTCTTTTTTTGCTTTTACAAACGGTATTCCTGTGGACATAATTGTACATGTCTCCTGTGTTAGTTCATGTGGGCTGCTGTCACAGAATACAATGACTTATAAACAACAGAGATTTATTTCTCACAGTTCTGGAGGCTGAAAGTCCAAGATCAGGGTGCCAGCGTGGTCAAATTCTGGTGAGAACCTTGGTGTGGGTTGCAGACTGCTAACTTCTTGCTGTGTCCTCATCTGGTGGAAAAAGCGAGGGTGCTCTTGGGGTCCCTTTCATAAGGACATTGATCCCATGGATGAGGGTTCTGCCTTCATGATCTAGCTGCCTCCCAAAGGCCCCACCTTTAAATACCATCACCCTGGGAATTAGGTTTCCACATATGAATTGGGGGGAGGAGCACAGACATTCATTCTAGGCACAACTATCTCTTTCTAGAGCAACGTTTAGAAGATACTAGTGGAAATCCAATTTCCAAGCTAGGCTTATGAATGTCCCTTACTGTAGTAAATGCTTCCAAAGTTGCATTGTCCAATAAAAAATCATGTTCTCTCATTAAGAGTACATTTTTAGTGTACTTTATAGCCATGAATATTTGCAAGGAATGATTCAAACATAATACATGTCTATAATAGAGCTGAAGAATGCCAATAATATAATTTGACCTTTTGTAGCCTTTTTGACCAAATAAGAGAGCTAAAGTATTTCAGTTGTTTAAAAGGCTGTTATAAGTGGTAAACCCGTGTGTGCTCAATAAGGAGTCTGTTGTCACATTCACTCTAGCAAAAAGAGTGTAATTGACATTTTACATATACATATATGTAGGTAATGGAAATGTCATCCAAAACTGAAAAAGATAATACAAAAACAGTGGTGATGCCAGCTGGATTGTTTGCAGCTATCGTCTCACCTCTTCTTTCCTTGATATTAGGATTGGTTCTAGATTCAGCTATCCTTAGGAGAGGAAAGAACGTTAGTGAGTACCTATTTCAGTGCTTTTAAGACCATGAAACTTCAATTATGTACATTTTGGAAATGAAACATTGATCTAATTGATTATATCATACATCGGAAAGCTTTTCATTGCAAATGAGAGAAAAGCCAAGCTACACCCAACTGCATGAAAGGCAAGGTATTGGGTCATGTTGCTTAAAAATTCCCGGGTAAATCTAGCTTCATCAGTGCCTTGAGTCAGGGCATCAGACAATGCCACAGGACCTGATCTTGCTCCCTATTTTAGCCCAACTCATCCCTGTTGGCTATCAGAACTATCCTATCCCAGGTTCAGGTCTACAGGAAAATGGGCACCCATATCTCTCAGTGATCCCTGTCCAATATCCTGTATTTCATTGACTCTGATTAGGTTGTACACCCATCCCTGAGCCAGTCTCTAGCCAAGAGAATGCAAGATTCTGACTGATTAGGCCCTCCTTCTACCTCTGGTCAGGGAAGAAGTCAGGCTAATCCAAAACATTGAGATGGGGGAGAAGGGGATTCTCCAGGGAAATAAGGGGGTCTGCATCCCAGAAGGGTAGTAAAAAGATACTGAGGAGCTGATGTTCACTTCAATTTAAAAAAATTTTCTGATTCTGCAGAATTTCATTTCAGATTCTATGTCTCATTCCTAATTACCTCTCTTTCTCTTTGCTTTCGGTGCAGCTATTCCATGTTTGTAAAGTTAAGGGGGATTGATTTGGGTACCAAGCACCAGCCTCCACAGTGCCATTATAGATAAGTATATTCTGCACACTTTCATTCAATGTAAGCCACTACAGCGATCTGCAGGTGTAGAAAGGAATCTGACATTCCTGGAATCTCCCTCCAGCAAGTCTGAAGGGAATAGTTATGTCATTCAGTAGATTCAAAATGTCCCAAAGCAAGTTTGAAGCATTTTGCACTCAAGATTTCTCTTAGGTTAGCTTATAATTATCTCAGCTTTGATTTCAGTTTTCTTTCATCCTCACGAAATTCTGTTATCATTTCATGCCAGAGGAGCTCTCCCCCGCTGAGCATCCAAGCATTTTAGAATTTGACATTATACTGTGGCTAAAATGACTACCTACAAAAACAGCCTTCTCACACTGATACTTCCACTGGCTCATTCCCATGAAACATATGAAACATATGCTCATTAGTTACAGGAACCAATTTAAATGATAATGTTTTCAAATGGCCAGCATCAAATAAACTTAGGGAGTAAACATCATTGCAACATGGTAAACAAGCTCTGAAGTGCAGCTGAGTGTGAAGGTGATTATCAAGGGACAGCGTAGTGGGTACGGATAAAACCAATCTACTACCAGATAATAATGTAAATTTCTCATGCAGTTCACTCCATTACTTCTCCCTTAGTTCTGCTGCCACACTCTCCCCTGCAGGTTAAAAACAAAACAAAACAAAACAAAAAACAAAATCCTGAGCTCTTGCTGGCAAGATCAATGATCATTAAAAGCAGGAAGAGGTATTTCACGTGGAGGAGGACGGACGCGAGGACTTGGTACACAGATACGTAGCTCCGTAAGGTATAAAGAGGGACACGAGTATTGGTATGCTATTGCTATGAAGTGTCTTCAAATTCAGAATATCACAGATTCATTACACAAACAAAAGCGACTATTATAAACGTCACCCATACAAGTTCATAAAAAAAATCTCATTCTTTATCTCCCAGTATTAAGCAAATTTTAAATAGTGCCATAATACTTCAAACATTACAGGAAAAACAGTAATGCCAAGTAACATTTTGTAGGCACTAGGTTAAACACTCAGTATACCAGGAACACAGCAGACTTAGAATATTTGAGTTGGTGTGAAATGATAAGAAGGGAGTTTACCAGATTGACAAAGGGGAGGGAAGTGTTTCCAGCAGAAAACATTACCTGTAGAGACATGAAAATATATGACCCATTTTAAAAGTAGCAAGTTAGGGAGTAGGGGGATGCAGTATATTCATATCTTTGTTATTTTATTTCTATTTTTTTTTTTTAAAAAAGAATATGATTCAGCATCTTTTTAGAAAATGTCTGGCAATTTTTAAACACAAATTTTGAAGACTTTTTTATACTATGCTAACAGATTTGGATTATCCTGAGACTGAAACTTTTTGTGTCTGTAAAAGTTAAGTCTTGGTAAAATCTGGATGATAAGATGGAAAGAAAAAGACTAAATTATATTTTATTATTCTTGTCATTTTTTATTATGTTTTTTTTACCTATAGTCTTAATTACTGGAGTAAGTTTACTCTTGAGACATATTGAATAAAAATAATTTGGATGGGGAGTGAATCCTTCAAGCTTTAGTATGAACCTACCCAAGAAAGTTAAGAGAGATAAGAATGGAAACTCTCACACGTAGAGAACCAGTGATGGGAAAGGCATTGCCATATGTAGTTAACCAGATAAACTCACTGAAATCAATATGTTTATCAGTGAGTTCTCAAAAAAAAATGTATTTCTTCCTGTGAAATCAACCCCATCACTTGAACTACTAAAAAAGCGGGTTGGGTTCAGAAAAGTGGTTAACTGTCGCGTCATTCATATATTCACATATTTGTCACACCCTGATTCTGCAGCAACGATATGGGTTCTTACTTTGTCATTCCTGTATAAAGTGATAACAGAAACCCAGGAAGACTAAGCAGAGGGATTCTAGAGTCCCAGTGCAGGTATCTGTGGAGGTCGGCCTTGCTGCCTCACGTGTAACACAACCCACAACAGGCTCTGGCCTTTGTATGTCACTCTGTGTCATGCATGTGACTTCATTGTAACCCCAGGTCTCAAGGGCAGTCTGAACCTCAGCATTCCTTAGGAAGCATGCGGTATGTTCTGTTAATACTCTGCCTCACTGACCTCCACACAACTATGAAAACCTGTACTTTTCAAAAAAAAAAAGCAGGTGCCCAGTTTGCCTATGTGATATTTGACTCTACTAGAAACAAAACTGTGTTCTCAGTAGCAACATTATTTGCAAATTGTCCATAGAGGATATGGGCAGCATGTAGTTTTAAGAGAAAAGAGCAATCAGAAGCAGAAAGGGATTGGTTCCGCCAGAGACACCATCTCCGTTTATAAATCTCTGCCTTTGCAGACAGGACAGAAGGTCTCAGGGAATACATGCTTGCTTTCCCTTCACCCTCTGACTAATTCAAAGATTGGTCCTCATTTGGGGGTAAATAATCACAAATTAAACTGGACTTTAAGGGAATGTTTTTATACCATATTGTTTAGTCAGTCTCATGAAATTTGGTTTGGGTTCTGGTTTATTTTGTTTCCATAATGAGCCACATTCAACATGTCTTGTATTCACACACAAAAATACAGTGAATTGTACAACTTCTGTTCTGAGACGTCTCTTTATAACATTGTTAGGATAGAAGATCCAGCTGTGTGAAATGATAATAACGTTGATATCCCTCTCCTGGCCTCTCATTTTGATATTCTATTAAGGGTTATTTTGTAGATGTAAACCTTCTCATGAATTCACTATGGAGACTAAAAGAGGCTGCTTTTTGATTCCTAAGCAAGAATCCTCCTTTTCCTCTTTGCCTTTTCTTTTCCTACACTTGTAATCCAAAAGTCAGAAAAGCCAAAACATCATCACTGTGAAGATATTCATGTGCCTTGTTCTTTTTCTCAGGCTCTGGAAAAATAAATCCATGCATTGCACACAATAGTGTAATTGACTCTCTGGTGCAGCTGCCATTGGGTCTTTCCTATAAGAAATCATATTAGCCTTGCTTTTAAATGTGCTCAGAGTAATAATTCATCCTTGACATTCACCATTCATACAACAAAATGTCTGTATTACAAAATCAGCCCCAAGCTTATCAAATAATTAATACCAGATTTGTAAGTGACACAGATGATGTCAGGTTTTTGTATTAAGTAGGACCTTGATTCCCAGCATTTACTGGTTGCAGTCCTTTTGCTAACAGATAACATCTGCCAATGAGTAATACTTGGTTTCAGGGAAGAACAGCTTTTAGTAATTTTATTCTTATAAAGTTTACTGGGTTGACAACACTTAAAGCCAAATGCTTTTGTTTAACCACTGTAGAGCAAGAAATGGCCATGCAATCTCTTTCACAATTTTTTAAGCCTTAAGGGAATCACATTTAAAGATAAGAAGACTCCTGTTCAGTCCTTGGCATGGACTCACTTCAGAAATCACCAATGAGCTCATTGCCTTGATATTTTTGGGTTAATATCAATCTGTTGGGTAGGAAGTAGAAAGACATCCTATGACCAGGGTCAGATAGGAAAGACTTTGAGTTTTGAACTCTGTCATCTAGACCACAAAATAAGTGGTGAAAACACTCTCAAATTAGCCGAGTTTCTTACTGCTACAGTGACAGTTTCCAGATAAGCGAGGGAGGAATCGACGGTCATCCATAAGTATTAGATTTGCAGACCTCGGAATGAACTCATGTTAGCTTAATGTACACACAGATGGTTACATATAGGAACATTTATAGATGTATGAATATACATGGGTTACTATACGCACATATATTTTCTCACTCTGTCAGCTGAAAGGACTTAGAAGCCATAATACCATGGTAGCAACTAGCACGCAGATCTTGTTTTCTAATTCTGTTCTCCATTGAAAAGAACCAGGTTCCTTGGAGAAACTGCTGACTCTCAGACTTGAATAAGAAATATACAAGATGAGACTGGAGCATCTTGTTATGCCAAAAAAGTAATTTAAAAAAACAAACAAAAATAAATAATATGATGGGGTCATGTCAAAGGGATATGAGACATAGAGGCTAACTGAAAAAGTTCCAGCTAGCCAATCTTGTAACAATTTGAGCAACAGAATAAAATAGTATAGGATTATAACACAAAATATAAAATAAACATTCATGAATCCATGGATATAAATATTGATAAGCATGAATAAATAAATGGGGGGAATAGGAAATCTATGAAGAATTCCAAATGACTCAGATAGGTGCACCATAACTCCCCACTCCTTAAGTGTAGGCTGTACGTGGGAACCTCTTTCCAAAGGGTACAGCATAGAAAGCGGAACGGGGAGAGTAACCTGACAAACTCTCCCTTAGCCAAGTGGTCAAGGGTAACATCAACAGTGCTAAGTCACATTGATAATATACTGTATATCCTTGAAATAATGTGATAAGAATGGAACTTATCCTCTATGGTGTTTCAAAAACCTATAACCCTTATCTAATCCTGAGGAAAACAGTAGACAAGTCATAATTCAGGGACATGCTACAAAACACCTGACCAGTACTCTTCAAAACTGTCAAGGTCATCCAAAATAAGGAAAAGTCTAAGAAACTGTCAGTGGCAAGAGAAGCCTAAGGCAATAGGAAAATGAAATATTATGTAATATAACAGTGTTCCTAAATGGAAATTGCAGAACGTAAAAAAAGCACATTGGATAAAAACCAAGGAAATCTAAATAAAGTGTGGGCTTTAATTAATAGTAATGTATTAATATTGGTTTATCCATTATGATAAATGGATAAGTGATATAAAATATTAATAAGTGGAGAAACTGGGCCTGGGGCCTCCGGGAACTCTGTAGTAACTTCACAATTTTTCTATTAAAAAAATCAAATTTTATTATAAAATGTAAAAGTTTATTAAAACTTTTAAAATGCTCCCTAATTTATTCTTTTTATTATTCATAGAGACTTTAATTAGATGTCAGTATTTTTACATCCATGCTAAATTATTATTCTCCGTTGCCCCAAGATTTATGAGTCGGTTCTTCTAAGTGCTTTAATCAAAGCTTTAATTTTACCCTGAAAATGGTCTTTCAGTTGTCAGGGAAATATTTTCTAAGTTGTTCATATGCCGTCATTTTGGTTATTATATCATCTCTGATAAAAGACCACTATAGCTTGACTCTCAGTTTTATTAAAATGCTACGACGATTATCCTTCTAAAAACACTCTAAACTCTGGTCAGCCTCACTCAGAGTGGTAATGAGGGTGGAATGTATCATTGCAAGCCTAATTCTGCCCATTATATTCCTGCCTCTCCATTTATGCTAGTCTGAAAGTGTTATTTGAGCTGGAAGATCATTCTGTAACCTTCAGATTACTGCTGGGTGGCTCCAGCAGAAAAGGAATTACCAATGCATTAAATTTGAATTAGCTCTGAGAAATCATGCAGATGTATGCACAGAACATTACAGCAATACTGTCTCCCAGGCACAGCAGAATTGCTTTTATGCAGTTTTAAAGAATCACTTGAGCAACCCTTAAATTGCACACATGATGAAGCTGAGCCAGCATCTTCTGTTTAAAAAAAAAAAAAAATCCAACAGCCCAAATCTAGCCTTTCAGGAAGTTGTCTTTCAGAGAAACCTGATCACATAGGAACTGACTGCTGCTGAGTGGACTGTTTGGGTTTCAGCTCCGCCATATCAGAGTGCCCTGGCAGAGTGACTGCGGAAGTGTCACTTAGACTAATGATTATGAATTATGCAGAGGGTCATATCCTCTTAGTTACAAGTCATTTACACGGTCTCCCTCTAGACTGCCTAGCCTGGTTCAATTTTTTTTTCCCTCCTACTAGGAAATAACTCATTGAATAGATGTTCAAAGTTGAATTTATTGACATTCTATTTTTCTTCCTTAATGCCAAGCTTGCAAAACAACGAAATGAAAAAAAAAAAAAAAGACACCTGCCCTCAGTGAAATTATAGCGGTAACAAGTCTTGGTTTGTTTTTGCCTCTAAGTCTGTCAGCGTGCTTCCTATTCTAAAGGTCTGACGGTTCTAATATCCCCCTTTCTGTCTCTCCCTTCAATCTTCAGTTAAATTGAAAAGGTGGAATGAAATGTGCAGGAGGAAAGAGGAGAACATAGTTGATGCTGAATCCACACATCTCAATTTGTAACATATATATTGTTTTGGTTCACTGCTTAGAATTGGGGGCCCCAGGAAAACTCGAGAATATCATTCTTGAAATTAAAAAGTCTGTCAGATTTATCAATACTTTTATGAATCTGAGGCTCTGAGCTTACACTTAAGATAAAAGACGTGGTTCACATAGGTCTGTACATTTTAACAAGAATGCATTACTCATGACAGTGTGGATCGGTGAGGAAGAGAGCTGAAATACCGCGATCTGCTTTTGTGCTCCTTGCTGATCTTAGATTTCAATGGAAAAGATGAGGAGCCCTGACCACTTCCAAAAAGTGGACTAATCATGACCAACATCAATGTCACAAACTGTTTTTCACGATAAAGCCAGCTTGGAGCAGGAGAAGTATCTTTTCCAAATTGAATGGGCAGGTTTTGTTTCAGTGATTGTGGAGCAGGGCAGAACCTGTCAAGGCTTCATTACCAACCTCAGAACCAACGAGCATTGTTATTTGTATGTTGGGTGGTCATTCTGACACGCAAAGTGCTATTCCACACACACCTTGTCCAAGGCAGCTACCCTGACAGCTAGACTTTGAAAGGAAGCCCTTGCTCCCAGAAATGACCAGGGCCAAGTAAAGATAACAGAAGGATAGTGCTCTGCAATGTTGTTCACACTTCCAACAAGTTGGTTGACATAGGGGATTCAGTGATGGCTTCAAGCAGCCACATTGTTCCTGAGGGACATATAGTATCCATACATATTTCTTGGGAGCACACATCTCCCCCTATAATAGATAAAGAAGTTAACCGTCAAATTGCAGCAGCTAGACACCATTTCCTTTATGCCTGTGTGCCCCCAAAATAAGCTCAGAAAAGCCCCAGCACAGTGGAGTTCAAAGTCACCAACGGCCTTCCGTGGCAGGATGATTCATTGAGATAACAGCTACAGGGATCCTTTTAACACAGAACTCCAATGATGCCACTCCTCTGCTCAAACATGAAAAACCCTGTCACCATCTCAAGATAATCGAGGTGCTAGGATGACCTATGAGCGACAGCTCTGCTCTTCCCCAACTCTATGACTTCTCCCTTCACTGTCCCTTCACTCAATCCCATGGCCACACTACCTTTTTGCCTTCCTCAGACAAGCTGAGCTTGCTCCAGCCCATGGCCTCTGCTTGCAAATCTCTTCCATCGGGAATCCATCCACAAGGCTTCTTTCCTCACTGCCTTCAGGTCTCAGCTCAGATGTCATCGCTGACACATTCTGGGACCCTCCCTATAACAAATAACAACCCTCACCCAGACGTAACCTATCCTCTTGCACTGCTTTATTTTTCTAAATAACACACATCTCCCACAAACACATGGTATACTTGTTTATTCTCTCCTCTAACAAAAAATGTCAAATACACGAGGGGCAAGGACTTTGTTTTACTTACTACTTTGTTCTAGAATTTTGAAAGTGCCTCTCACATAGTGCATGATCAGTAACATTGGTTGAATTAAAAGAATAAATTTTAATGTGTGTTTTCTCTCTGCATTGGTCCCTTCTCAGCCTAATGTGTCCACCACACACACACACACACACACACACACACACACACACACAGCTTCACACACATACATATACCCAGCTCAACTAGTTTTAAATGCCTTGCTGTTAATACAGGTCAGAAAAATGCCATTGTCAGACAGATCAAAGCAGTGTTCTCAGATGCAAAGGATGAAAGTGCTTCTTCCCAGCAAAGAAAAACAAAAAGCTCTAGAGCCCGGAAGTAGGAAGCAGATGTCCAATATGCTTGGCCTGTGATGCTAAGAGTTGTGGATCATATGCATATATATATATGGACACCGTCCCACATGCATTCCCTTGGGCTCCATAACTGCAATACCATCCTGGGAGAGAGCGAAATGCTGACAGCAGAATCCATTGTATGTTCTTTATATTTTATAATATAGATATATTTGGTAAGTGATAGTTTACATTATAGAATATATATTCAGTTATGTTCCAAATATAATTTTATCATTTTTAAAAGACATTTCCAAAGTAGACTATTCATGTTCTTATTATATGCAGATGCTTGCACCAGATAGACTTCCAAGTGCCCAGAGTGGGTGCAGTTAGATGAGCAGCTACTTCATTCAGAGTTCTCTCCGGATTTGCTATGTGTTGTATTGACATGCGTATTATTTTGATTGATAGACCCTTACACGTAAAGTCAGGTACTTGGAAATTAATGTCCTAAACCAAGGATGGAAAGTAGACCTCATCTTTCATGCTAGCTCCAATTTATCAATGTCGATATGTAGAGGGTTGTGCTGAGAAAAGCTCAGATACTGTGTTTGGGTTCAATGGAAAAGAAAGTGTCTACCATGTCTGCCATGGATTTAAAAAAGAGGACAGGAAATGTCAAGCATATGTGCCCTTGTTTGCATCTCTGCTTTAGATTCTAGCAGTAGTTCCAAACTTGGGAATATGCTAACAAAGGGAGGGTTTCACAATCAGTGAGGGATGGGCACATGTCCTGTCTGACAAGACATATTCAAAACTGAGCATACTATAGATATTTAATTCATGCTATATCATTTATTTTAGAATTCCAAATAACATCAAAAAAAGTGAGAACTTGTGCTTGATGGTAAAAGGCAGTGCATTTTTAATTGCTGAGAAGCATTGTTTTCATCTATAGATTCATACATAACTTTCTTCTTCCATCTTGGCAATACATATAGTTCAGTCTAATAAGTATTAATGGGACACCTGTGTGTAAGCCAGTGTGCTGGACAGTTCTCTGGGCAGTTCTCACAATCAAAGAGCTCATAACTGCTGAATTAAACGAACATTCATGTATTTTACTAGTCTTGCAAAACTGAAACTCTATACCCATTGAAAAGCTCCTCTTTTCTCCCTCCCTCCATCTCCTGACAATCACCATTTTATTTTCTGTTTCTAAGAGTTGGACTACTTTAGATATCTCATTTAAGTGGAATCATTTAGTATTTATCTTTTTGTTACTAACTTATTTCACTTAGCATATGTCCTCAAGGTTCATCTATGTTGTAGCATATGACAAAATTTCCTATTTTAAGGCTGAATAATATTCCATTGTATGGATATACCATCTTTATCCATTTATCTGTCGATGCACATTTAGGTTGCTTTCACCTCTTGGTTATTGCAAATAATGCTACCATGAACAAGTGTGCAAATAAGTATCTCTTCAAGATCCGGTTTTCAGTTCTTTTGAATTTATAGCTAAAGGAAGGGTTTCTAGATCATATGGTAATTCCATTCTTAATTTTTTGAGGAAGCTCAGTACTGTTTTTCATAGTGGCTATCCAATATACATCTCTACCAACAAGTATTACAATTTCTCCAAATCCTCACCAATGCATGTTACCTTCTGGGATTTTTTTTTTTAAGTCTCTGATCTTTAGTTTTTATAAATTTTATTGGGGACTATTGGGGGAAAGTGTGTTTTTCCGGGGCCCATCAGCTCCAAGTGGTTGTCCTTCAGTCTAGTTGTGGAGGGCGCAGCTCAGCTCCAAGTCCAATTGCCGTTTTCAATCTTTAGTTCCAGGGGGCGCAGCCCACCATCCTATGTGGGAATTGAACCAGCAAACTTGTCATTGAGAGCTCCTGCTCTAAGTTCTAACTGACTGAGCCATCCAGCCACCCCTCAGCGGCAGCTCGTTGTCTTCAATCTAGTTGTGGAGGGCGCAGCTCACTGGTCCATGTGGGAATTGAACCAGCAACCCTGTTGTTCAGAGCTCGCACTCTAACCAACTGAGCCATCTCGCCACACCTGGGGTCTTTTTTTTTTTTTTTATAGTGACCATTTTAACAGGTGTGAAGTGATACGCTGTTGTGGTTTTGATTGAATTTCCTTGTTGATTAGGCATATTAAGCATTTTTTTTTTACCTGTTACCTGTTTGTATGTTTTCTTCAGAGAAATGTCTGTTCAAGTCCTTGACCCATGTTTTAAATCAAGGTATTAGGGGTTTTTTGTTTGTTTGGTTGGTTGTTTTTGTTTTTTTCATTTGAGTTATAGGTGTTCATTAAATGTTTTGGAGATTCCTTATCAGATATATGATTTGCAAAGATTTTCTCCCATTCTGATGGTTACCTTTTCTCTCTGTCGTTTCCTTCTCTGTATAAAATCCTTTTGGTTTGATGTAACCTCATTTGTTCATTTTTGTTCTTGTTGCCTGAGCTTTTGGTCTCATATCCATGAGATTATTGCCAAGACCAATGTCATGATGCCTTTCCCCAATGACCCAACAACTTTTAGATGGAAAGTACCAATAGTTTACACCTAAGATTCTTTGAAACCCTTGCTCAAAATCCTCACCTTGCTTGTTCCTCCAACTCTCAACTATCATGATCATTACTTGATCCTAATCAAGTCTCCATGGTAAAAGAATAACCTTAAGCCAAACTTTCAATTCTCAACAACTTCTGACTTTACTTTCTCTCACTTCAAGTTGCTGCCAAAGCTTTGTGAGGTGGTGTTCTCCCATGCCACAGTAAGCAATAAATTCAGCTTGTCTTTTCTCTTGGTGGTATTTGGAGAGCCTGGTTTTAACAATAGCCACATTTGGGTTACATTAGAGCTAGCACGGCGTATCAGTGAGGAGATAGATTACTGATTTTCAATACACAGTGCTGAAACAATTGATTTTATATTCTTAGAAAAGTACAAAATTGGACCTCTTTATATTATATACAACAATTTCAAGGGATATAAAGGCTTACATGCAAAAAGCAAAACTATAAAAATGTTAGAAGACAATATAGGAGAATATGATCTAAGGATAAGGGAGATATTTTTAAACAAGATACAATAAACACAACATACAAAGGATAAGAATGATTAATTTAACTTCATTAAAATTAAGAATTCTAGTTTGTCAACATTCACCGTAAAGAAAGTGAAAAGGAAAAACCACAAATTCAGAGAAGGAAGCTAACAACACATGTAACACATAAAGAATTAGGATCAAGAGTACAGAAAGAATTCCTACTCAGCAATAAGAAAAAAAAAATTTAAAGCAGGCGCATAATAGGAGGGGAAAATAAACCATGAAAAGATGCTTAAACTCATTTTTAATCACAAAAACACATATTAAAACTATATCAGGAAACCATTTTACACACAACAGATTAGCAAATGTTAAGTCATGTATTATCGAATGTCGGCAAGAATGTAGAACAGGAATCTTAGACTACACAATTGGACTTACAAATGTGTGGAACCACTTCGGAAAATAATGTGGCATTATCTGACATATAATATCCTGTTTTAAAACAATTTTTAAACTATTTTTCTTATTCTTTTTTCAAACATATCAATTATTTGCTTATAAGATTGTTTCTGAAAAGCAGAAGAGCCAAACATTGATATACTGGGGGAACCAAAAAATTGTATACACTACTTGTACTTATCTTTTGTTATCGGTATATATTGAGTATTACAATTTTAATAGTTTTTTCCTTTCTTAAAATGTGCATACATTTTTGGGGTTACCCTCTGTATTTTTTAGAAAGTCTTCTAAAATTTCAAATGGTCAATTCTTCATTTTAGCATCCATTCTCCTACAAGCCTTAAATTCCTCGACAAGAGGCTGGAATGTCAAGAAAGGAAGGGAGCAAGAAAGGGCAATTGCTATTGTCTATGCAAGCCTCTTTATCCTAATCTGAAAGTGCCTGGAGATTCTATTTCTCCTTCAGATCTTGCAAGCCTGAATTGCGCACGAACTGGTGAAGTTAAACATTGAAAGTACGGGAGCAGTTATTCATGCCTTGATCTGTAGTAATTCCAGTAACTATATAATCCATCTCTATTTGACACTATTTGGTGAGGTGGATATAGGCATACCATCCTGTCAACAGTTAAGGTCTTCTTTCCACCAGTGGAAGCAAAATTTGAGAGACATTTTCCCCTTCATACTTGCAGAGGAAGATTTTATGTTGTCTGGGTGATAGCCCACTAACAAGTTGCTATTTCTCCAGTATTTCTGTCTCTGCCCTGAATTCCCACAGCTCTTTGTACCACAAACAACACTTCCTGGCATTAGGAGTATACTGCTAATTTCTATCCTACTAAATTGTAGACCTTTTCAGGGCATCTTCACATCCCCTAACACAATGCCTTGCAGGTGGTTTGCACCAAATTGATGCTCTTTTGACTTGAATCCATTCAGCAAATATCATAGCTCCAAGTGGCATACCTAAATTACAGTGCCCAATTTCTGCTTTCTTGCTAGCAAAAAACCAGGTTAGTAACAAGGGTTTTTGAGTCATGTTGTGTATCTCCTAGTGCAAAAACCTAAGGTGGAGAATAGCACCTAAGAGTCTGAATCAATCCTTATGACAATTTAACTTTTGTACAGCCTCACAATTTTCCCAGCTTGCAATATATCTCCCATCTGATAGATGATGTGTGAAAGGAAATTAAATGCCTGTTGTAAATAACAGCATGATGATTTAAAGAGAAAAAACACCTGGGGGAAAAAGTTATCAGCATATTTTAGGGAGACTTTATAATTATTGATAACTCTTTCTTCTAAATAGCATTCCTGCATTTCAAGCTGAAGCCATGAGCTGCAAGGAAAATAGGGTACATAGCTGTCACTTTGGAATCAAATTAAGTAAATGGTGCCCTAATGGCCTAAAAGAATTAATGTACCTTCGACATGTGAGCCATTTCCTTCAGGGAAATAAGGTCCTTATTAATCTGGACAAAAGATTCATGAATAAAAGGCAGGTATCAGGAATGTGATCCCCATTTTGGGAATGGAGCAAGCAAGACAGAGGAAATTGAAATGACTGACCTTTGTCATAAAGGGAGACGTGTGTCAGAGCTAATTACACAGACCATTTTGGCTTCCTCTTTTAAATTGTCACACTCCAGCAATTAGAAAGCACTTATGCTCTCGGTGCTATATTAATTCGTACTCAGATTCAGAGACTCGGAGACTGTCATGGATAGAAGCCGCCTTGGAAGCCCACCTCTTCATTTTTCAGATGAGGAAACTGATACCCAGGGATGTGACAAAAACCTGTCCAAAGTGATACACACACACACACACACACACACACACACACACAAATCAAAGTCTGATACTCAGTCCAAAACTCTTCCCTTTGGCAATGCTATATTTTGGATTAAAGATGCTCATTGTAATTTCTTTCTAAATTATTTTCTATAATAAACATATCTCATATACCTGTGAATTTTTAAAATAAGTTGTAAAATTCGAAAATGTGCTAACCTCATGTATCATCATCACTTGCAGGACGTCTTTTCTAAAATTAACATGTATATCCAAATACAGGCAGGATTGCACCCTCCACCCTGGAGTATACCCTCTCCTTAGGGTACTTGTAATACCCAGTGCATGCTTGGTCATTGCATTAAGCTCATATGTAAATTAAATACCTGTCACCCCTACTACACCATTAGTTCATTGAGGATAGAGACTGGGTCATACTCAGCTTTGCACCCGCAAATCTGAACACAAAGTAAACATTGTTGAAATATTAAATGATTTATTGTTTACACATTACACGACAATATTCTGTAAATGATCCATGACTATATCTGAAACTAATTAGTGTTTAGGTGATTTAATAAACAACATACCTTGGCTTTTCTGGAAAAAGATCTCCTAAAAGAGTTAAACAGAGAGCAGCATCTCCTCTCTCTCATCCTACAGGATGTCAAATCCAAGTCCTCCATCTGAGTATAGAATCTTATCACATCCCCTGGGCATGATTTCATTAGTCACTGCTGGATCCTGTCTTTCCACTCATGTATTGCCCTCAAACTATCTACAAACTAACTTAAAACCTTTGCCTTTACCTTACGTAAGCCTCAAACTACAACTCTATTTTTCTCTCTTTTACCCCTAATCCTGTAGTGATCTCTCTCTCGCTCTCGCTCTCGCTCTCCCTCTCCTTATTGAGTATTTTTCCTTTCCCCATTATATACTTGACACATAAAATGAATGAATTAATAAATGAGTATGAGAACCTCCAATTCTAAACCTGTTCTGTTGACCAAACAGGCCCAGTTGCCTCACCTGTCTCAGTTGTTTTTGTGGACACTTCCAGGTCGCCATGGTTCCTCCTGATTCATATCAGTCTGTAGCCTGTTTTGTTTCCCAGGAATGGAGACTGGTGCTCAGTCTTTGGCTTTGATTCTGCCTTTGAGTCCTATTTAATTGCGGGGAGGAGAGGAATGGGGGCAGTTTTAACCACTCTGCTGAAAACTTCACCTTATATAATCCACACTGCAAGTACCTTAACCAAAATACAGGTCTTTCTTACAGACTTCTTTTAAAAGTTGGTCACAGCATCACCACAAAGGAGATCAGAAATAAAACCTTGTCAAGTAAATGACAAGGGAAACATTAAAGGAGTAAATTCCAGAAATTTGTTGTTTCTTTTAGAATACCAGCCTGTCATCTGACCTGGAAAGCTCTCATTATCCTTTCTACCCCAGGTTGAGCTCAGTTTCTAAAGCTGTTCTGTTACACAGGCACTTCTGGAGAATAGATGTCTTGGTGATGGCAGCTGGTCCCACAACCCTCCTCTGACCTTCTCTTGAGTCTTTATGCCCTCCGTTTCAACCTACAACCCAAAGCACCCTCTGCTCTGGCCACACCAGCCCTTCTGAGATATCAGGTCATGGGGCCATCTTTTTTATCTTGGAAACTGCACTCCAGGGTCTTATGGATTCCAGTACAGCCACTAGGATGACCACATCATATACCCTGGTGTGGAAATGCCAACAGTGACTGTTGCCTGTATACCAGTAAGAATATAGTGTCCTTAAATCCCAACTGAGGCATCTAACCATCAGTGTGAACTTGGTCAAGTTTCTTGACCTTACGGAGCATTAGTATCCGCAGCAGAAAACCTAGATATAATAAATAATACCTACCTTGGGTATTGTAATAAGTAGGGAAATTTTGATTACAGTGCCAGCAAATGATATATGCTAAAGAAATAGTTGTAGTTTTAGTTTATATGATGTTCAATGTTATAAATATTATAGCAGTAGTTTATCATAAGTGGAACCGTGCATATCTTCTCTGACTTCTTTCATGGTATCTGACTAGTAGTTAAAGATTCCATACACTTGCATTAATCTTGTCAAGTCATGCGTCAAATTTCCTCCCTGTTATCAATATCAATCACTGTATAAATTTAGTTCTGTATAAGGTTCATTCATTAATTTAGGAATAATTATTAGGTGCCTGCAATGTGCAAGGTGTTATTCCAGCCACTGGATGTAGAGTTGGAAACAAGATAAACACTATTACAGTCTTCGTGGAGCTTAGAAGCCCCTGTAAGGGTTAACCAGGATGTGGTGAGAATTACAGCCAAAGCGAACCACTTTGAGAAGACCTGTGTGTCATAAGATTCTCCTCTGCTAAGTGACCCTGGTGCCTCTAATAGTACAGGAAGTACAGCTGTAGTCTTGACCACTGATAAGGCAAAAGTGCTGAGTCACCTTTGAAATCCAAGAAAGTGAAATAGGACTCTTGTAGGTACAGTACTAGCATTTCTGATGCTGGTTTTATTTTTGTACAATGGTGGCCACTTAGGGTGGGACCAAGACTGTCCAGTTCTAAAAAGACTCAATTAGAAAATCCATGCTACCTATCCTCATGTTTGTTTTGAATTTTCTGGCTCTCTCCCTCTAATAGGCAGAGATTCTGGCCCAAGTACCAAAACAGTATTATAAAATTCATGATTTTTGCTTCTTCTTCCTATATCTAATTAACCCCTAGTGGTTTTCATGAAGCTAATTTGTATCAGCCCCTTTTCATATTGGAGAGATAGAGGACTACTGGTACTGTGCGTGGGCAGCTCACAGATTTGAACTTTAAGCACGAAGGTAGCATGTGTGCCCAGCCTCTCTTTCAAACTCTCGGACCTGCTCTGGAGGATGGAGGGCATGGTGCATTTGAGGAAGAAAGAAGCCGGTATGGATGACAAAAAAAAAAAGAAAGAGAGAGAGAGAGAGAGAGAGAGAGAGAGAGAGAGAGAGAGAGAGAGAGAGGGAGGGAGGGAGGAAAGAAGGAAGGAAGGAAGGAAGGAAGGAAGGAAGGAAGGAAGGAAGGAAGGAAGGAAGGAAGGAAGGAAGGAAGGAAGGAAAGAAAGAGCATGAGGGTGGCACTGGCAGGAGATAAAACTGATGCGATGGAAGGGGGTCAAATTATGTCAGACATATGGCCATATTAAAAAAATCTATTGAGTCTTATAGAAAAGGCAATGGGAAATGTATTGCCTTTGTTAAAGATTCAGAAGAACAAATAAATTCAAAATGTTTAAGAAATCTCAGAATAGCATAAACATTCTGCTGGAAAAAAACACCTCAAAAATGGTAATTTGATTGCTATGACTCCTCTTTGATCAGTAACTGAAGGAGAGACAAAAAAAAACACATTGAATTCCTCTGTTTATGCCATTCACTCAGGGAGCAAGAGCTTCACCGGGCCCCACTGTGACAGATACGGAATAGGCCTGGGAAGATCATAGGGCTCTGCTCCCAACCGACAGGCAGCGAATCAAACAACTAGGACAGAGAAGGGATGGCTTTAATAGTGTCACAGAAAACATGTGTCTCTATGGAAAAATAAACACACACATGCATGTATATGTTTACAAACATACATGTATGTGTTTATATCTGCATATACAGAGGGTGTCAAAAATGTATACATATTTTAAGAAAGGAAAAAACTATTAAAATAATAATATATATTGATAACAAAAGATGAATATAAGTCATGTATACATTTTGGGGCACCCTCGGTACATATACACACATATATATTTACCATTTTCTTACTGCCTTCTGAAACAATTCTATCTTAGTAACCATAGGAGTTTAGGAGGCATGTAGGGGAAGAGTCAATGGAAGGAGACCCTATGACTGGCTGCTGAAGAGAAACTTTAGTGAAAAATGAAATGTGTTCACTCAACAGAAATTTATTGTGTGAATTCTGTTTTTCAGTCTTATTTTAAATAATGAGGGACACAGCAGGAAATAGAACAGATAAAATGTTCACCTTCGTGTGGTTGTCTGAAGGAGAAAGGCAGATGATAAACCTATAATCAAGCAAATATGTAGGATTAGTACAATGGAGGGAAATTAAGTAGGGAAGAGAGATAGCGGACTGTGGTCAAAACACCTCATAGGTAAGATGAGGTTTGAACAAAGCCCCAAGGGAAGGATGGAGCCCACCATGTGAATATCTGGGGAAGAGGCAGCAGTAGGAGCCCCGAGGGAAGGTGTCCTAAAGCAGAACATGCCGGTGCGTGGGCACAAGAGGTCAGAAAGGGTACAGAGGCCTGGATCGTCTTCCATAAGGACTTTTATTATTGTTTGCTATATGGTGGGCAATATATGATCTCTATTTTCTACACAATCATTCAGTAAATCCTCACAACTGGTCCTGCCAATGGACAGAAAGCAGCAAATGGCTGAGTCCTGACTTACTATTGCTTCTAGGCTATAAATTCGGGATAAGCAGAGAAGGCCCAAAGCACCTGGACTAAAGTAAGAATATGATTAAAGGAAGACCTATATTGGAGGACAGGTCATATGTTAAAAAATAGTTGCAAGTTCCAAGAGTTGAAATTTGGCTCGAGAGAGTTAACCTATGGACCACACAGAGACCTCCAATGATGGCAAGAGAATTCTCTATACCAGCTATCATATCTGCATGACCTTTTAACAGAACACCATCCTGGAACTTCCATTCTTTTGTGTTTTTATATATTGTAGCTATAGAGAATGCATCCATTCCCATAGATTTACTTTAACAGAACCCCCACCCCCACCCCCACGTCTCAGCCTTATAGTTAGGTTGAGGATGAGCCCCTGCCCTTCCTCAGAGTCAGGGACAAACCCTGAGTGACTCAAGCCAATCCATTATTCGGTGCTGTTGGTCGCAATGCTCAGTGATGGCACACAATCTAAGCAAGTCGAATCAAAGTGACCCTCAGAACGTTTGCTAGGAATCCTGGGTATATTTGTATGTAAGATTGCCAGAATAAAGTATCGCAGACTGGATGGCTTAAAGACTTTATATTTATTTCCTCTCAATTCTGTAGGCTGGAAGTCCGAGATCAAAGTGTTGGCAAGGTTGGCTTCTCTTGAAGGTGCTCTCCTTGGTTAGTCTTCTCCTCTCTGTGTCTCCACATGATCGTCCCTCTGCATGGTTCTGTCTCCTAATCTCCTCTTCTTATTAAGGACAGCAGTCATATTGGATTAGAACTCTCCCTAATGACTTCATTTTAACTTAATTACCTCTTTGAAGACCCTATTTCCAAATACAGCCACATACTGAGTTACTGGAGGTTAGGACTTCAACATATAAATTTGGGGAGGACACATTCAGCATGTAACACTGAGACAAAGATTAATTTTCCTGGGAACCACCCTGAGAGGTTTTCCTTTTCTTCCCAGAAATACTGCTGTGGGGATATGAGGTCTTCAAAGGAAACAGCAATTCTGTGACCTAGAGGGACAATAAAAGGTCCTTTGTGAAAGCTTTTGAATTGTTATATCAAACCTCGCCTACTGAGACAAACGAATCTTTTGAGTTAGATGGACCAATACATTCTTTTTGCACTTACACCCACTTTTAGTTTGGTTTTCTATCAACTGCAATTAAATTATTCCTTACACATAAAGCCTAGAGTGAGTTCATTGATTTAAAAATTAATAATATATGGGATTTATATTCAAAGTTCAAATCACTTTTTCCCTGCACCACCAAGTAAAGCCTCTCTCTGTCTCTCTGAATCTCAAACAAGTCAAGATCCCCAGATAGCAATAGACACAGAAATAAAATATAAATGTAGCACAAATGAAAGCACATTCTTTACTACTAAAGAAAGCAACAAAATAGTATTCCAGACGAGAGTACTAAGAAGGCAATTGAGAGCAGGAGTTGCTAAATTCCAACAGTTACAGTGATAGTTTTTATTTGTCTTTGAATAAAGATAGGCTTGTGCAGCACGCAGCCTAGTCTCAGTCTCCTTTCCTTTAATAAACAAGCAGCTCCTCTGCTGAACACACAATTTTTCTGCCCCAGAAACTTGATCCCTAGAGAGAAATACATATCGGACGCATGGGTCCATCATCATTATATATAACAGATCTTTTCAGCAAAACAATCTGAATTAGGAGGTAACAGCTTTTCCTCTTTTATGATAAAGGCCAACTCCAGAGATTCATGTCATGCTATTTAAATAATCACTATTTCAGATTTTACTTGTGTTAGAGTTTTCTTCCAGGTTTCAGACTAAATGCTTAAGTTACCTAGAAAATTCAAAAGAACAAGATTTTCTGAATGATTCCCAATGTTTCTTTCTCCTTGAAAAAAAAATATGGGAAAATGATTTTCTCATAAAATGCTAAAACATTCTGTTCTTGATTCCTTATAACAAAAAACAATATGAAGGAAGTTTCATGAAGGAAATAGTTCTGTGCTGCCAAAATAGCTGAGCTGAAGAGTCAAAGTTCAGAGGTACTACTGTGTTTCCTCGAAAATCAGACTGGGTCTTATATTAATTTTTGCTCCAAAAGATGCATTAAAGCTTATGTCCAGGGGATGTCATCCTGAAACATCATGCTAGGGCTTATTTTCCAGTTAGGTCTTATTTTTGGGGAAACACAATAATATCATGTTGTCCCAAATCATTTTCTATTTCCCTGTTTAAAGCATTAGAAAAATTATAGATGTGAGCAGCTTATGAATAGAGACATATAGTTAACATTACATCATCAGTAGATGAGACCTTACACATTAGAAACTGTCAAAATGTCAAACATGAAAACTTCAGAGGACAAGGGACTTTGAAGGAGGATGAAACTCACATACTCACACATTAAAATGTAACAAGTATCTTAGTCACCTGACAGGGGGCTATATGGTCTTACTCCTGGGTCTCATGTTGCAGGGGATTAAATGGTAACGAACTAAAGGTTTCTTGACCTCAATGGTAAAGAATAAAGTTGCCTCCTCCCAGGGTACTCAGACATTTTCTTTATTCACTTCTTGTCCTAACAAGCCTCTCTCTCTGCTTTCACCTCAGGTCAGGAACTTTTGCCACCAGCCCCCGCCTTGTTTCTGTTTTAGCTGTAGTCAATGCCCCTAAGATTATTTCATCTCTCTCTTACCTCAGTCAAAAGTAAGCATCATCCTTTCAAAAATATCTTTCAAGAAGAAATTGTACCACCTCAATATTTTAACACAACAGGTTTAGAGTACTTTTAAGCAAACATAGGACAGAAGTGGGGATATGATATTTTCTCTACAGTCTATAATATGGGCATGAGTTAGTCATCGTTCTTCAGAAGAAAAGAGTCAGCTATAGAGAAAAATTGCAGATCACATCTGCAACTCAGTGCAATTCAATTATACTGTTCGGTCACAGATCTATCTGGCCATTTACCACAAACTCAGATTAATGCTTGGGCTTTCTTGTTTTCCCTATTTATTGAAATGTCTCGTGCAAAGCCAGCCATCGAAGAATTTCCTCAAAAAGTTAATTCAGAAACAAAACAACTTGTAAATGATTTTCAACTTTTAATGGTAATTCCCCTTAATGCTTTCCAGTCAACCAAGAAAGCCCACTTACCAAGAGTATTTTATATGTTGAAAATATTATCTATGGTTATATTAGTGAGGATCTTTAAATAACTAATGTTGGAAAAATAAGACATTACAAGGTAAAAATAAACATAGTATGACCTCTCTATTGACACAGCAGTTTGCCAAGTTTCCCTTTTCTGTCTTTTTTAACTAGAGAGAGAAATCAGCACTATCCAATAGACATATAATGTAAGCCGCATATGTCATTTTAAATTATTTTAGTTGCCATATTTTTAATGAAAATAAATGGTTAATTTTAATAATGTGACATATATAATCTCTATACATTATACATTATATCCAAGTATTATAATGTCCAAATATTATATCCAAAATATTACATTTCAATATACAATCATATAAAAACATTAATTAGATACTTCACGTTCTTTTCTCATACTAAGTCATTGAATCTGGGATATATTTCATACTACATCACATCTCAATTCAGACTAAGCACATATCAAATGCTCAATAATCCCATATGTCTAATGGCTACCATATTGGACAGTGACAGCATAGAAATATGTTTTATATACTCTGATTTACATGGTTATCATTATGTGTCACCATTTATGTAAACCTTTGACCTTGATATGGTTGTAAGGAAAAGCACTTCTCGAGAGAGGGAGGGAGAAAGAGAGGTCATTATTTTTCTTTCTCTAAATAGATTGTAACTGACCATTTTGAATAATCTAATTTATAACCTCACACTTAAAAAAAAAAAATCTTAAGGTTCCCAATTGCCCACTCCCAAAATATCAGCAGCATAATCTTTTGAGACGATAAAGCTGAGTTGCTCACCACAGTAATGGAAAACACAAGCTTACCTTTCGTATCATCTTGGAAAGAGGAAGACAAAGTCAGAATTTTTTTGAAAATTGGAAGTATGGTATAGATCTTCCAATGCAGGGATTTCATTAGGGCTGGGTAAGAATTGTGATATAACAGTTGAGGATTGGTGGAAATAGCCAGCAAGGATTTTTAAAACAAGGGATTCAAAAAAATCTTTGGCAAAACTATCTGTTGATGCTGTACAGGGCTTTCAATACCAACAGCACCTTATAGTCCAAAATCACTGCAAGTGCTCCAGCCATTACAACATCTTTCCACCCATGAAGTAAGGTACCATTTCCACTTACATCCCATTGATTAGACCAAAAAATGATCATGCCTCGCTGCAAGGTAGGTTGGGAACTGAAACCTTTATTCCAGAAAGCCATGTGCCCAGCTGAAACTAGGATTTCTTTTTCCATGTAAAAATAAGAAACAGATTTAAGGGACTATTATCAGGTCTGCTATATACTCTCAATTCTTCCTCTGACTCAAAAAATCATTCATTCATTCATTCATTCACTCATTCATTCAATATTAAATCACTCAAAAATTTTATTGAGGGTCTATTTGTGCCAGACTGTATAGTAGTGACTGAGGAAAGGAAAATGGTTAGATAAGACAATACAGAGGGAGAGAGAAAGGCCACAGATAATTGCAGTATGTCACACGTACGCGAATAAACTGTTTAAATAGATAAGGTCATGAACAACCAACTGCAGGTGTCAATAAAATTACACAGAGGAGATGGGGTGACATGCACATTTGGTTTTACTAGGACAGATTAACAGACAAAGAAGGAAAATGTATTTCCAGGTTACACCTTGTACCATGAAGTATGATTTTTGAAGTACTATGTGGCATTTCTACTGCTCTGTTATAGTTATTAGTCAGACTTGATATGTAAAACATGGCCCAGCTGATTGTTTGGTTAAAGCGTTTAGTGATTTAGAGATTATAGGTCCCCTCACAATTGTTTTGGCTGCAGCCATCAGAACTGATGGTAAAGAGATGATGATGTGAATGGATTGGCTATGTTGCAGCCTGTTTTGCCAGCAGACATAAGCTAAAAGACAGAGAAGTATACCAGCTACATTTATGTTCCATTTCTCTAGCCCCACACCCATCCTATTAAAAAATCCCCCAACTGCTCTCATCCTCTCTCCTAGGCCAGTCATGTTGCATCAGAGACCCTATAAGCCAGAGACCCTATAAGTTTCCCAACCACTCTTGGGATTACAGGAGGACCTCTTGCCCTGTGACACCCTCACCCATCTTTGGGAAAGGAAATGATTCCCATATCCAGTAATGCCTTGCTCATCTTTTCCCAGAAAAAATTAAAAACTAAAATAAAAATCAAGGGAGATGTTTGGGAACCATGTCGAGCTGTGAAGAACAAACAAAAGGATTCCTCAATTTGGAAATTATGGATATGTTCAGACTTTTCAGAGTTCAGATTCACTCTCTGAAGCCACAGTTATACCCCTACGACAAAGATGGCTGTCACTATCACAATGGTGACCCTCTTGTACAGCTATTTTCTTCTGAAACGAAGAAAGAGCTCTGTGATAAATCACATCCCCAAGATGTGTTTCATATGTCAAGCACACATTGCTTCTAAATCAAATGCTGATACATGACTTATTCTGTCAAAAGTAAGCAGAATGCTATAATTTATAATCATTTTGAAGCACACTGCAGAGAAAATGAAAGCAGACCATTAAATTTTAATGCCTTTTCGGCTCTCTGAAAAGAGTGTTTCTGGCCACGTTTGAAGCAGGGTAGTGTTTCTAACACCGTTGTACACGCCTCCTCCCACCCTCCAAAAAAAAAAAAAAAAAAAACCAAAACAAAACAAACAGTTTGTGTTTGCCAACATTTGTGGAAACTAATTGAAAAAATGATTTAGCTGTCAAAAGCTGCCATCAGTCAGGAAGTACTTGTGAGCCCAGAGGTGATAGCAGAGTGGTCCTGTCCAGTGCACCCCCTCTCCTGCCCCACTTTTGCTTTTTAGCAATTGTGTGTTGTTGTGCAAGCCAGCCCCCCACAGCAGGGCTGGGAACAGATATTCGTTGGGATGTCATCTCTGCTCAGGCTCTCATCCTGCACACCTCTTCACTGGATTAAGTGAACAGTAGCATCAGCTAAAATTAAGCTGGCTTGAAAACAGCCACTGTTAATAATTTCTGCTGTGATTCAGCTTAGCTTTGGCTAACAGGTGAAGATGTTTCATAACGGAGGCAATTACAGCTTTGAGAGCACTTCCCTGCTGCCTGTTTAATCAGAGGAATGGAACACTAGTTCCTTTCGCGTGGGGAAGGGCCAGCATAGCCACCATCAGCTGCATTCGTTATCTGCTAGATTGAACAAGCTGCCTGCCGGGGACAGATGCTTAATGCAGTGATTAGAATATAAAGCAATCGCAGAGGCTGAGGGGATTGGAGTCAGTCTCCTTTATCTCCACTTACTACAGGCTTTTCTGGTCAGATAACAAGTCTTCCAAACCAGGCTTTGTAGATGAGAAATCATATGTACATCAGTTCATGAAGACTTATGAATATTCATTTCTCTGCGCCCTGTGCGAATTTTCCATTTAGACTGGGAACTGTTTTTGTTTTTCTTAAGTAAGGAGAAGGGGTTTTTCAATTTTATGCAAGTTGCGTTCCTTTTATAAGTGAATTTTTATGACAAGGGATATGGTGAGGCAGTAAGTGTTAAACTGGTGCAAAAAAACATGCTTGCCTAATTTTCTTTATTATTTTCTGAGCTTGAAAATCCGGTGGTTTTACTAATTGTTAAATGGCTTTCATATTTAAGTTCAAACAAAAAAGAAAGTGAGAGCTTGAAAATATATAACCCTAGGTTTTCACTTATGTTACAAGGAAATAAAATCGAAATTATGTGTATATTTTGTTATTTTTTACATTATAGAGATAGCATGTTTCCATCTAGAGGAAAATCTATTATTCTAGCACAAAGTAATCTTTCATGACAACTCTGCATAACTTTAAATCATAGCAAAAAAACATAGCTGTATGTATACTTCCTAATTGTGGGGATTTTCAAATAGTTCATTTCCAGCCAAACATTTTTCCTCTCCTGCTAAAAGAAAATCAAGCGGTCTAAATTGAATTTTTATTCATTACAATTTCCTGAAATGTAGTTCTTAATGGTTTCTGATGTGCCTAAAGGCATGAATCTTAAACTACATTTTCCCCCCAACCAAAGAACTAGAGAAATGAAAAAGACCCTTTTTGTTACCGGTATTAAATTTCCATTGTATGCATTAATCTGCTTTCAGAGTATGTTCCTTTCATAAATTTTCCATCCATGGCCTAATGATAAAGACCTTGGTAGGTTATGTTTAATCAGTTGTTGATTACAGAGTTATGTATCCCAAAACTGAGCATGTGTTCTACAAACAGCACAACAGCAGAATGGGGGGAGGGAGGGGGGGGTGTGAGCAGTGGGAAAGAGGTTAGCTATAATTTTATATTTATTTATTTATTTCATAATTTTATTTTTAAAATCTTTTCAGAGCTTAGGAATGGTTCTGATTTCACAGTACCAAGGTTATACTAAAAGCAATCTATTTTCATCTAGATTTTTTTATGGAGATTGTAATTTTCATCAATTATGTGGTAGATTTAGAGGGAGGGTGTGTGTGTGTGTGTGTGTGTGTGTGTGTGTGAAGTTTTAGGGACACAGGAATGAACAGGAGAAAATCGGATGATAGAGTTTTTATTGCTAAATATCTGATTCAAAGTCATGTTTAAAATACCTGCCTAATAAGATAGCAAGTTGTCTTTTTTTTAAGAGGCACTTCTTTCTTTGCTCATTCTTTAAAACCACTCATCTAGCCTCATCTTGGAATAGTCTCGGTCAGAATCCACTGCCCACTGAGTTTTCCCCTGACAATTACGGTTGCCCCTTACCCTTGAAGCTTTGAAAGCCTGAGTAACATTAGCCTATCTAGCCCAGTGAAAATGTCTTTACAGATTAGTGTAATGTTAATACTGCTGGCTCCCTGCTTTTGACCTGAAGTGGAATATATTGCACTCCTGGAGCAGATGGAATCAGTGTTTCATTGGGCTACAGAGATTGGTTGGCTGCCTGCCAAAAATTCAATGCTGGTGGCGGTGGAGGCTCAGGCTCAGAAAAGCAGACTCGAATCTATTCTCTGCTCTTGGAGAGAGAAAACAAAAGTGTCACATAAGTTTGTGTGGAATCAAAATACATTTGTTAAGATCGTTCATCTGCAGATGTTTACCCAGCGTTCGAAAAGTAATTGAATCTTTTGGTGTAAAATGGAGACATCTTTATTCAGTTTTGCTGAAAGACATGAGACAAAAGCCAGAGCAAAGAATGAAAAAAAGAAATTATCTGAACTCCATTTAACCTTCCAATTGAATGCTGATCTCACCATAAGAATACAAATGTGTACATGTGGAGTGTTTAAAGTCTGTCTCCTTTTTTATGAGTGCAAATAGATCTTGGTCTGAAATAATAAACTAAATTCATAAATGAAAAAAAAAAAAGAGCTGAGTTATAGAATGTGAAACAATTATCCAGATAGAACCAAACAAGGATCTAAATCCCTGAGGGAAGTGGAATGGGGGCAGGGCAAGATCTATGTCCTAATTTATCCATACTGGCTCTATTGTTGATGGAATCATTCAGACAAATGTCCAAGACACTTGCTGGATTTGTGTGCACAGAAAAAGCCCAGAATCATATTCTTCCAAAATAGATATGCTTGTAGATGGCTTCCTTTCACCTGGAGCACTGGGAGTTAAAAACTTTTAATGACAGTAGCTAAAAGCTGTGGTTGTCAGATTTAGCAAATAAAAAAATATAGGACACCCATTTAAATTTGAATTTCAATTAAACCAGAAATTAAGAGAGTGTTGCATCAAAAACACAACAACAACAAAAAAAGTCCCAGGACCTGAGAAATGTTTTAATTTATTATTCACTCTTTTAAGATATTCAGCCAGACCAGCTAAAATGTATTTCCCTGCTGAGAATCTTAAAAATAAACTTTAAACTTAGGAACTCTGTGAATCCAGTCCCTTTACAGAATGAAATCATTTATTTGTTGACTCTGCCTATAAGTGAAAGCATACAGCCTCTGTTTAGTTTAATTAATTATGGATATAAATTGCCCTGAAGTGTTTGTTTTTCTTTTTCTTTATAAATAAAACCACCAAGAAAGAATACTAAGGACAAAAAAAAAATAAATAAAAAAAATAAATAAATAAATAAATAAATAAATTTGAATTTCAAATCAACAACTCATGATATTTTAGTAAGTCTATCCCAAATATTGCATGAGCCATGGGATGTGAAATATTTGGGACATGCTTCCACTAAATGAAATTATTCATTGTTCATCTAAAATTTAATGTAACTGGGTATCCTGCATTTTATCTAGCAAGCCCAAGAAGTACTCTTCATTGTTCACTTTTTGAATATGGTACCTTCCACCCCTACGTACACACATACGCACGCAACTTCCACTTAGCACACTTTTTTGTATTTATCCATCAGGTTATTTCTAAGTTTATTTTAATCATATTTTCCTCCCAAGTTCTGCCTTTCCACAGCAGTAAAACATATGCTGTTTGCTGCCTAAGTAGATGGGTAATGTAAGCTGTGATGTGGAAAGGATTCTCCTCTTATCTGTTCTCTCTGAGGGTGTAGTTACAGAAACATATATATGTGCTTTTATCTGTGATAAGAGCTACCATCTGCTAGCTGCAATGTGCACAGCTTACAGGCTGAAGTGCTTATACATATTATGAAAACACACAGCTTTTGTGTATGTTAAGAATACATATAGACAGTGTTCTAATAAACCAGAATATTAGCTATTTGACTTTGTCAAATAGATGCAAAATATAAACAAAATTATGGACAAGAGCAACTAGAGCTGGCCCGTTGCCATGTGTGTTTTTATGCCAGCAACGTTTCGGTGACCTTTTCATATTGCCTTATTTGCAAACTCTTCCCATGACATAATTATCTTAAATAAATAGAACCTTTTCACTGAGAAAAGGTTCATTCAAGGAGTAGAAGGTTTAGGCCAGGGATACCCAGTCCCTGAGATGTGTGGTGCATATACGTGAGCAACGGGAGAGGCTTGAAGCAGCACGGCAGAACATATAAATTTGAGTTACTTTGACCTTTAATCCAGGAGAGCTCGAAGAGAAATGCACTAGGAAGGTTGGTTTGTAGCTGTCTGGAGACTGATAAGCTGTAATAAAGGTGCACTCGGTTGCAATTCATCTAAAGCTTCCATTGCTATCATCCTCTGTTTTCGATTTTTGCTACCTCGAGTACTTATCTAAATCCCTTTCAGTGCCAGCTTGAATGCACTTTGTGTTGTCCCCAACGGTGCCTCTGGTTGTCTGTGTGCATCAGTGTGCTTCAGCACACACTCTTCCCCTTGTTTGACAAGAACCAAAGCCAACACCTAATTAAGGATCGGCCACGGAGCTCTCGGCTTTATCTTTGTCAACAGCTCCATTCCTACCTTTCTGCCTAGTTGAGTTTTCAATGACATGAGCAACAGTTTGGTTTAGCGTTCCTCAGGCCCACCTATTTCCCATCTCAGGAACTTGCCATGGCAAACAGCAGCAGAAAAGAGGTGGCTGTTTGTGCCCCACGTTGTGCAAACAGCGCAGGGCAACATGGCCACACTGTTGTCTGTATGTCCCCTGCCCACCCTGTGCACACAGTGGGGATGTGCAGATGTGCTGGAGAGAAAATTCCAAAGGTGTCTCTCCATAAAGTATTCAAAATCTTCCAAGCACCTAATTTATAAAGAAAAGCCCATCTGGTTCAATCTCATGTTGCATTGTATGAAACATTCTACCTCAATTTTGCAAATGTGAGACTTAATCATTCCCTAAAACTGGCAAAATGAATAAAATGATGCAAACTTTCAGCCAATTAACTGTGTGTTTAGAGGTTAAAGTATGTCATCTGAATATATACTACATCCACTTACATACCCGTATGTAGAGAGAGCATGTGCCTTATGTTGTATTTTATTCTCTATACTTTTCCATTATAGTCAAAGTGCAATCCTTTTCCCAGAGGTAGAATTTAGTTTTAAATGTGTGCATTTTCATTTCTCCTTGTTCTCTGACTGCTGGATGAAGCATAATGGTTTAAATCAGGGGTGTCCAAACCACGGCCCGCGGGCCAACTGCGGCCCGCAATCCATTTTTTATTGGCCCACAGCAAATTCCAAAAGTATATTTAGTTTACTTAAATAAACCAGGTGAGGCAATACGTACTTCACCTCCAGTGAGTGGCCCGGCTGTTTGTGTATTTTACCACATATGGCCCTTGGTAAAAAACGTTGAAAAAAGTTTGGACACCCCTGGTTTAAATGATCAGGGAAATGTCACAAGGCATAGACCTATCCCAAGACAATGTTATTTGCTGAAAGATCATTGAAATTAAAAAAAAAAAAATCCAAAATGCTGAGATAGTTGTGTATATTACGCTTGTTGGTGTGATTTGTGGCCATGTCAAAGGTACCTACATTCAGTGGAGAAGAAATTGATAAGTTGTCTCATTTTCTACTCTGACTTCATTTTAGTTTTTCGTTTTCTTTAAAATTACTCAGTGTCTTTTGTGGCTACAAAATCATTTCTCTTTTAAATTCACTTGGGTGTTTTGACTCCATTTAAGCTTTTGTTCTATTTTTAACTGGTAATTCTGTATAACAGAAAAAAAGAAACAAAACTTTATCTACAGACAAGGAGGGGTTAAAATATTTTCTAGCAAAAGAAGACAATAGTAAATGTGGCTATTCAATAATGTTATATCACAGACATTCCTAAATTGGTCCCCGTGTGCTCCATAATATGTGAGGTGCAGAATAGATAAGAAACATGATAATCCCTAAATGACAGGAGTTTAGAGTCCAGTTAAAGAGATAAGATATTCTGTACTTAACATCTCCCTCCACGACCTTTGGAAATAGTAAGTCTCTACAAATATCTTTAGAAGAGTCTCAAATAGGATATACTTGTTCCCCTGCTGAGTTGACCAACTCAGCCCTATCAACAAAAATAAAATGAGGACTTGAATCTCGTATCTGCTTAATTTAAACCAAACATTTGCTATTGCCCAAATTTTCTGAATAATTTAGATAAAACGTTTGCTCACCCATGTTATTCAGGCCTCAGTGCTTTCTGCCCACCAGTAGAGAAAGCCCGCCTTCTCAATAGCATCCTAGCATGTCAGAAGCAGCAACACTGTCTGCTCTTGTCACCTCTCCTCCAGGATATCAAGCTGATACTTTTGATGTCTCCCCTGATTAACATTGTTTTTCTGAGTGGTGGTGATGGGTTTGTACTGGACCATCTGTACTCTGTTATATGGCACCCTGAGAGCATAAACGCACTCTTGGCAAGATGACTATGGAGAGATTTGTGTGCCTCCCATGACCACAAAGCTGCGTATTTCTCTTCCCTGTGTTAATTAGGCCACATTAAAAAAAAAAAACAGCTTTATCTCTGACTACTCGAAGCTAGTATTCTAAATCATCATCCTGCTCAAACGGTAGCAAATGCAGATTTCTCTCCAGGCTGGTTCATGTGAGAGTCTGACGAATTAGAGATGGTCAGGCTCCATCTTCTGTCGTAGGCCTATTCCTAAACAGGTGCTTCTGTGGATGGGTAGATGAAATCAGAAATGTCATGTGACCAAGATCTCCTAGTTCTACGAGTAATTTTCTCAGTTTTTGGATCTCCTATTGAAGAACCATCCTATCTCAACTCCACAATTATAACTGTTCTTCCCAGAAAGATAGGAATACAACCTCTTTCAGGGTATTATATTGATTCTAGAATTATTGCACTTCATGAGACAATGGAAAAGCTGCCGTCTTTCATAAAAAGCCGCCATATTTAATCTTTGGTGAAATAAACCAACTTCTGACCCACGTACAATGGGTCAAAACATAAGTTGACCAAAAATGAACAAAAGAAAAACAGAGTTTCAGAGCTTGGACTCTGAAAATTAAATATCTTTTTCTATAGGCATAAGTAGCTGACAATGTTTTTCTGTTGAATTTTCAAATTATAATCATAATTATTTGTTTTTTTAAACAGTTAAGACCGGAGAGCCTATTGCATCAGTGGTTGATAGAGAATAGTCTGTGTTCTAGATATGAAGAATAGTGTCACTTAAAATATTTTTATGGTTCACTCTGGTCATACTAATTTCAATTAGGAAATAAAAGTAAGAATATTATAAAAATGCAAAATAATATGTCTATTTGGAAATTACTTTAAACAAATTACTTGTAGATTTTTATTAATTATATGCAAGCATGAAAAATATATTTTCCATTTCCTAATGTCTGGGTGCACACATTGCCACGCTTCTCTGCAGATGGACCAATGGGTTATCTATCACATTAGCACATTTTTCTGTATATTCATTCTGGCTTGGTATTAAATAAAAAAGAATGCTTATTCCATATTAACTTTATTTGCAAACGTGCTCCATTGAATTTCTTACCAAAATCTGCCAATTATACCTCAGTTGAGTGTGCATAAAACATTTCTGTTTTCTAAGGACATACATGCTGTTATTGTGAGAGGGCTGTACATAAGTATTTATTTAACATAATCTAAGAAATTCAAATTTATATTGAAAATAGATTCACTATTTAAGAGGCCATATTCGGTGTGATTAAACACAGGCGAGAATAATCCATCTATTTATAAGACCTGTCCAGAAACAGTGTGCTTTTTTTTTTAATACAAAAGGTGACCTATTTGTTCTCCTAGACAAACGTTTATGTTTCATGGGTTGATAATTAACCTCCTCAATGTATACTTTTCCTAAGTCAGTAACTTAAGCTGCTTACACTCAAAAGTAAATGAACTGCATAGTGAAATAAATTGCTGTGAGTAAAACATAGCATCATGTGTTGCTCATCCATAGTTTGGAAGAATCAGGGCAAATCTTTTATAAGAGGAACACCAACATGGAGATGTAAGTTAGTTTCACCTCCAGCTGAATCTGATGTCAGCGTGGTAATTACCAGGACCAGTCAATAAAACTTCTCCTCAGTATAATTGCAAATCCAGTACAACCATGACCAGAACTAAATTGCTTCAGAACAATCAATAGGAATCTTCTGATTGTGTTCCCGGGTGTATGCATCAAATATAAAGACGAAAACTGTCCATTCAGGCAAAAGGTCAATTTTATAAATAAAAAATACTGTATAAAAGTCATGTTATGTTTTATGTTCTTTACTGGAGAAGAGACTAAATATATTGGTTAGTTGTTCGTGGAAAGAAAGTGTGTAGCAAGGAATTCATCAGCAGACAAACGGCAATGCAAGAAAAGCAAGAATATTTTTGAGTGAGAGATATAGCCATGAGTGAAGCTAAGCTCGCCAATTCAGCAAACATCTTCTTTTTGTTTTGAAACACAGCTTTGAACTTCAAACTAAAATCCTTGTACTCTGTGGTCAGCTTCTGTCATTAAAGGGGCTAGTTGACTAATGAGTCCCATAAGCTGTAAGTTCCATTAGAAAATAAGATTAGAGCTATTAATTTCCTATCAGATGCATGTAATAATATAGGTTACTTGAAAGGGTCAGTGTTCCATCTGTTGAGATCAGTGTGCCTTAAACTGGGGAAAAGAATTGCCAGGCGATGAGAAGGTTGGAATCATAGAGCCACAGAGCCAAGCGAAGAAGATAAAAATAGCTCTTTGGTGATAAACTGGGGCTATGTTATGTTGTCTCACATCCAGCCAAATAAGAGCATCTTTGAGTTTAACAAAATTAACTGGGTTCCCAAAAGGTGGGTGATAACCATGCTACCAGGAGGCTAACTAAAGTTGAAAGGGCAGTGGCCATCAAAAATGGGGAAAGACAAAAAAGGACATGGGCTACTTATGTGATTATGGCATAAAAAAGAAATTTAAAACCAAAGCTTTAGAGATTTTTATAGTAATTGTCATAAGACATTCAGCTTCCTTTTTTTCATTTTTTTTATTTTTTTATTCTTTGGTCTTAACAAAGAAGTGGGGGAATAGTTGCTAAATCACATTTGCCTAGCTCTTCTACTCTCTTCTTCCATGTTTCATATTCTGGGGTGGGAGATTTGAGTTGGTTAGAACAATATGCCATGATACACTGGGTTCCAACGTCCTCAATGACTTTCCATTAGCTCGAGAAAAGTTTCAAACTTCTCATTATCTTGTTCCAGGCCTTCCATAATCTAGTCTTAATTCACCTTCCCATTACTGCTTTTCAACCTTCTCTCCAGCACACAACTCCAACATCCATGTGTCTTAGGCTCCCACAAGCTCCCAAAAACTCTTCATAACATCCTACACCTGTACATTGCTTTTTCACCGTTCCTTTGCTCTAGCTGTGATTAGAATGTTTTTCCCTCAGGCCCAGAGCAATGCCACAAACCTTCCCTGATTTTTCTGTTGTAAACAGGATCTCCTTCCATGCTCCCACCTCAATGGGAGTCTAGTCTACCTAGCCATGTAGTCATAATGAAATGAGAGAGATATCGAGAAAGACTAATCATCACCAAGGACCATTATCATAATTATATGCTAAAAAATAATATAAAAGTTACCTAAAATATTGGCTTCATAATGAAGTCTAATGATATGTACTTTATACCTAACCATACCTATATAGCTGACCCTACCCTCCAGTGGGGCCCTTGGAAAAATATGAGAAAAAGACATGACTCCTAATTTCAAAGTTCTCAAAATGGAGAAAACTATTTTTTTATGTAAAATCACTACTCAGTATCACTTCTTGAGGTGTTGCTGACATACAGTATATGTGTATAATAAAACAGAATAAACCAAATGTGTAAAAATGCTCATTAGCCTGCACTAACACCTGTTTATTTTCAATGTAAAATACTTTGGATCTGAGGTCTTTTCCATAACCAAATATTTTCAGCAGACACTAAATGAAAGAGAGAAAGAGAAATTAATGTAAACGCTGTAGTAATTTCCAAAGAGTCAAAGTACTTCCTGTTTCATGAGACGATACCTTCTATACATCACATTGTCTAAGCTCCTTTTCACCACCAACCCCACAAGGAAACAGGAATTCTACAGTTGGCATTTTTGCATTCAGGTATAAATGAAAACGTTGCAGTGAAAACAACCGAAAAAGGCTGTTAAATAGCTGATAATTTCATCAAGTCGGAAATTAAGGTAGCTGTAGTAGAAGCATAATGCTATAAACATTTTCAATTACCTTGCTGACCCTTCTAGGAAGCTAAAACGTTCTTGGGGAGGCCCTGCAGGAAGGAGCATGATAGCGGGCCCCCCAGCCCCCTCCATCACTCTGCCTTGGCATCCTCTGTAAGGGGACTGTGTGGACTGTTGCCCACATCAGTTTTAAATTGCTAAAGCAATTGTTTCCTGTAGATTAATTTGTAATTCTAAATTTCCAGGCGAATGAAATGTGAGCCGGTCCCTCCCTCAGGCCATTTACAGAGCTATAGCTTTCCTGTAATCTGAGGCTGAGTGCTAACATGTGAAAACAGAGAGAGAGGGTTCAGCCAGGGAGGTGGGAGAAGGAGAGAAAGGGGAGAGAGGAAAGAGTGGACACAGCACAAAAGAGAGAGAGAAAGAACAAATGGAAAGAGTGGGTGAGATAGGGCAGAGAGAGTAAGGAAGGCATAAACCAATAATTGGATCTTTATCCCTACACTCCTTAACCTCAGCAGTATTTCTGGCATCCTTACATAACTGGCAATTTTACACAGCTGCATTGTCTTTGCATTTTTATACCTCATCTCACAAAACATAAATAAATAAACAAACATGTTGAAGCAAGATTTGGCAATACTGTGAGACACATCTACAAATATTCACCAATAAAGTGAGTTGTATTCACTGGCTTTAACGAACTAGTTAGTCCTCTACCCTCACGCTAGCCTTTACACGGGTCTGCCGCTTTGCTTTGAAGCCAGATTACCTGTCACATTACGGAACAGTTTGGGTCCATGAGAGGAAATGAATTCTTCTAAGTGCAAAGCATTAAGTAATTATTCCCAGGCAATAGTTTCATTCAGTCAAAATTTGTTGAACAGCCACTTCTCATAGAAAACTTTGTGAGACCCTCTTTAAATGACATACTTCCCCAAAGTCCACAATTTAATGAAGTGGTATATACCTTTCTTTGAGACCTGGACCCTTTTGGGAATCTGATGTTTTAAAAATATGAATCGTCTTCCAAAATGCACATAAGTCTAGCTACCAAATTGTTCACTAGTACTGACTTTCCTTTACTGAGTCAAAATAAAAAATAATCACTATGAAAATTTGTATTTTGCTTACCTCTCCTTCACTTTTCATGCAAATATTTATGGCCACTGCTTAAATTTAATTAAAATCAATCCAGATGTGCAAAATCCTGTCAAATTAAATTTTGTTCAACAGTAAATTTCAATAAGAAATCAGCCAAAGTTTATCTTTTAAGTGGACAGAGAAATTGTAAAATGGTCCCTGACATAGCCAGGTGTCTGCCCTTGTTGAGCCATTGGCTTCAGCTCTTTGTTTTGAAGGCAAGAGGTCTTAAAAACCCTGACTGACAATGGTATGTTGATGCCAGGAATCAGAAGCAGAATTTCCTTAGCACTATTTGCCAGACAAAGGGAGACTTGTATCAAAGAATTCTAATATGCTCCATCCATGTTGCATTCTTTCCCTCATCTGCTTAGTTAATAAAACCATTTTGGGAAAGCTTTCAATCACCATTATCATCAGTGTTACAACACCGTTATTATTATGGGGAAAACAGAGTAAAAGATCCATAAGGTCAAAGAGTATATCCAAATCATTTTCCACGGAGCCTCCGACCATGCCAATACTCGAGGTAGTGTGTCACAAAGACTTGGGGAAATTCCTTCTTCACCAAAAGGTCAACACCTCATATGCAGACAAATAATGAGGTGCTCGTGCTGTGTGCAGATATCCGGACTTTTCTTCTAGTGTAAGTTTCACTTCACAAGGCATCAAGCACAGTTCCTAGAACACAGGAGGCATTCAATTGATACTTGTTGGACACTTTTTAAAAAGCAGAACAGAAGTCCAGTTGTTAGACCATATCCACTCATAGTTTAGTTCCTGATTTTAGATAATTCTTTGGGCATTAATCTACCAGTGAGGTAAAAGTGGATGCTGCACTTTGGTAGAGAAATTGTATAAACTTTGGATATTCTGTGCGTTCAACTATACTCGGCTGAGCAGTTGAGAAACGTAAAAGTTTGCAGAACATGAGAGTTTGCAGAACTATTTAAAAATATCTTCTCAAGATTTCCCACCCGGCACTATCCATAGTTATTATCATATTATTGACTATATTCCTTGTGCTTTATTTTATATCCCCATGACTATTTGTAACTACAAATTTTACTTCTTAATCCCTTCACCTTTCTCACCCTGACCTTCAACCTCTCCCATCTGTCACCAATAAATCTATGACACCATACATAGTTATTACAATATTATTGACTACACTATATTCTTTATGCTATATCCTACATCCACATTACTGTTGCATAGCAATCAATTTGTACTTCTTAATCCTTGTCCCTTTTTCACACCTGCAACCCTCCTCTCATCTGGCAATCGTCAAAACATTCTCTGTATGTATGAATTAGTTTCTGTTTTATTTGTTTATTTTGTTCTTTAGATTCTACAAATAAGTGAAATTACATTGCATTTGTCTTTTTCTGCCTGACATGCTCCACTCAGCACAGTGCCCTCCAGGTCCATCCATGCCAGAGCAGATGGCAAAAACCCATTCCCTTCCATGGCCAAGCAATATTCCATTGTATATATGTACCACCTCCTCTTTATCCATGGATGGACACCCAGACTGCCTCCGTATCTTGACCATTGTAAACAATGCTGCAATGAACATACGGATTCACATGTCCCCTTGAAGTAGCATTTAGGGTCTCTTCAAATAAATAACCAGAAGTGGGATCCTTCTTTGTCTCTTGTTATAGCCTTTCTTTTAAAGTCTGTGTTCTCTGATATATGAGTAAGTATTGCTACCCTAGCTTTTGTTTTTCCCATAAAATAGCTTTCTTCATCCTTTACTTTCAGTCTGTGTGTGTCTTTCAATCTGTAGTGAGTCTCTTGCAGGCAGTGTATGTAAGGATCTTGTTTTCTTATCCATTCAGCCACACTGTCTTTTGATTGGAGCATTTAATCCATTTACATTTAAAGTAATTGTTAATAGATATGTAGTGATTGCCATTTTATTGTTTGTATTTTTTATTTTTTGTTTGTTTGTTTTAAAGAAGTCCCTCTAACATTTCTTGTCATACTGGTTTGGTGATGATGAACTCTTTTAGCTTTTTCTTGTCTAGGAAGCTCTTTATCTGTCATTTGATTCTAAATGATAGCTTTGCTGAGTAGAGTAATCTTGGTTGGAGGTCCTTACTTTTCATCACTTTTAATATTTCATGCCGATCCCTTCTGGACTGCAGAGTTTCTGTTGAGAAATCAACTGACAGTCTTATGGGAGCTCCCTTGTCGGCAACAAGCTGCTTTTCTCTTGCTACTTTTAAAATTCTTTGTCTTCTCCCTTTGGCACTTTAATTATGATGTGTGTTGGTGTGGGCCTCCTTGGGTTCATCTTATCTTGGACTCTCTGTACTTCCTGGGCTTGTATGTCTATTTCTTTTACCAGGTTAGAAAAGTTTTCTGTCATTATTTCTTCAAATAGGTTTTCAATTCCTTGCTTTTTCTCTTCCTTCTGGTACTTCTAAGATGCAAATGTAGGTACACTTGAGGTTTTCCCAGAAGTCCCTTAAACTGCCCTAATGTTTATGCATTCTTTTTTCTTTTTACTGTTCTGATTTGGTGTTTTCTGCTACCTTATCTTCTAAATAGCTGATTCTACCCTCTGCTTTGTCTAATCTACTGTTTATTTACTCCAATGTATTCTTCATTTCAGTTATTGTATTCTTTATTTCTGACTTGTTCTTTTTTGTTTTCTATCTCCATTTTTATGTTTCCTACCTCTTTGTTAAAGTTCTCTCTGAGACCATTGAGCACCCTTATAACCAGAATTTGAACTCTGCCTCTGATCAATGGCTTGTCTCCATTTTGTTTATTTCTTTTTCTGGAGCTTTGTTCTGTTCTTTTATTTGGGACATTTCTTTGTCTCTACATTCTGGCTATTTTCCTATATTTGTTTCTATGTATTAGGTGAGGCTACTGTGTGAGTCTTGGTAGAATGGCCTTATGTAGTAGGTGTCCTGCGGGGCCCAATGGTGCAGTCTTCCTGGCCACTTGAGCTGGGTGCTCCAGGTGTGTCCATTTTATGGGTTGTGTGTGCTCTCCTGTTGTAGTTGAACCTTGGTTTTTTTGCATGTCAATGGGAGGGATTGATCTTAGGGCTCATTGGTTGTTAGGACTGGGCTTGACTACAATGGAGGAAGTGTTGTGCAGGGGCTTACCTTATGGAGCAGAATTTGCTTTAGTAAGGCACATTTCCCAGTCTTCCCTTTGGGTATGTCATCCTTTGAGACAGCCATGTGATGCTCTGGCTCAGTCCGAAGCTGTCTACCAGGAGTGCCAGCCCCCGGGCCTCTTGGGGAGGGACCCGGCCTTAGGCCAAGTTCAGCCACAGTCTGTGCCCTGCCTGGGGCCACTTGGAATGAGCCACAAAGCAATCCACAGATGGCTGCCACCCACAATGGGCTTGGTGTTGCCTTTAGAGGCCAAGACACAAACCAAAGCTGGCTGTGGCTAGTGTTAGGCTTGGTTTTGCTTAGCAATAGGTACAGGACTTCCTGAAGCCAGATACTGCTTTTTTGGGTTTTGTGAACCTCTGAGAGATTAGAAAAGCTTATAGGATGAGCCAAGAAAGATTATTTTTACATTAAAGCCACTGGAAGGACCTGATGGTTGGGTGGGGTATCATGGAATCAGGGTGAAGGAACAGTATTAGCCAGGTTGATGGAGACACAGATATGGCTGCTGCCTGTGTCTGCACACCAGGAGGAGTGAGGGCTTCCGTCAGCTCCCCCATCTGGGAGATAGCTGCCCCTCCAGCTCTCTCTCTCTGAAGCTAGAGAATTCTGTTCCTCCCCATATGTCCTTGGTGCCTTTCAATCTGCTGCTCCATCACTGGAGCTCAGAATGAGTCTATCAACAAGTAAGTCTGTGCACAGGCCCTTTAAGGGGAGCACATTGGATTGCAGCCACTGTAGTCTTACTTAGCCACAATTTCCAATGGTTTTCAGAGCCAGAAGTTGTGGGGACTTCTCAACCCAGCACTGGAACCCAGGATTGGGGAGCCTGGTGTGGGGCTGGGACTCTTTGTTCCTTTGGTGGGATGGACCTCTGCAGCCGAGTTATCCCTCCTGATTTTTAATGGTCACACGTGTGGGACCCACAGGTGTGGGATCAGCCCTTTCCACATCTCCACACCTCCTACCAGTCTTAAGGTGGCTTGTTTTATATGTCCATACTTGTAGAGCTTCAATTCAGCTAGACTTCAGGTGATGCTTAATGATGATTGTCTTATAGTTCCGTTGTAATTTTGATGTGGTTATGACAGGAGCATTTACCTACTCTGCCATGTAAATATAATCATAAATTCCAAACTGGGACTAGAAATCCTAAGAAAATATAAGTTCTATTGTAAGATGACCACTTAATTAGATGTAGTCCTCTCCCTGGTCTTCTTCATTCCCAGATGTAGCTGAATGAGTGTCTTTCTTGTATGATGGCAAAAAAATGGTCTAAAAACATGTGACTGACTTAGGCAATCATCTTTCCCCTAAAAGTACCCATTGAGCAGTGTCCTTGTGCCATGCCAAAGCACATTCAGGTGTGTTTATGAGAGGTGCCAATCTCTTGTTTAATAAACTGAAACCAAGTAGTACGAAGCAAACTATACTATGGTAGGGAACCACCTGCTGCTTGGTTAAGAAGGGATTATCATTCTGAGACTTCTCAAATTAATAACTTATGTGAATTGCCCAGGATGTTAAATATTATGACCTTAATTTCATCGAAAATATAAAAAATATTTCTTATTTTAAACTATTTTATTTTCCAATTACAGTTGATGTATAATATTAGTTACAGGTGTACAACATAGTGATTAGACATTTATATACCAAATATTTCCTTTTTTAATGAGAGAGCATGGCAGGTAATTTTTAACATGTCTCTAAAAAATAATAGGGTAAAATGATACCATTGAGATACTTCTAGGAGAATATGGAGACAGTTTTCCATTCTGTCCCTATATTTCTTTTATAACCAACTCTGTTCCATGTTAGCGATTTGCATATAACAGCCTCCTGGCACAAATTAAATGGAACACAGTCCCACTGCAGCTAATAAACTCACTGTAACAAGTCCCTCAACTTTGCTTGGTCACAGTGCTCAGCAGGATTGCCATATGTGGAACTAGATTGCAAGATAAAAATAACATTATTTTATGCTTTCAAACCCATACAACTCTATATTGTCTCTTTGGAAATAAATTTTGTTTAATGGCTAGTGATTATCTCCTATCTGGCTTGCTATAATACCTGTTTGGAGTTTTTTGAGTTTTCTTTTCTTATCTTTTCTTTCTTTCTTTTTTTTTCTTTTTTTTTTTTTTTTTTGGTGTGTGTGTGTGTTATTTTTGTTTTTTGTTTAATCACTAGTGTTATCTGTACTTGGGAAGAAGAGCTACAATTAAACATATTTTGAACAGAAGAGGAAAAGCCTGCAGGGCTATTTTGGCATCACTTCACCCAACCTATCATTCCAAAACATTTCTGGTTTTACAATTGATATCATCCACCAATGTCAGCTCAGCTGAGGTGACTGAGCTAATTAACTGTCCTGCTGAACCACCTGAGAAAGCTTGTATAAACTCCATGGGAATATGAGCTGTTATAAAGAAATGCTATCCAGTGGAGCTAGGGACTCAAACCAAATATAGACTCAAAACAGAACAGTTGCCCTTAACCATCAGGTAATAACATCATCAACTAAAAGATGTTAGAGAGTTAGTGGAGTTGAACACAAAGCTGTTATGACAGAATAAGAGTTAAGAACATATAAAGAGTTCAAGGCCTCCTCCCTTCTCCTGTTTGTAACACAGCACGTGAAAATAGCCATCATAGCATCTCCAAAGACAGAAAGCACTCCCACTCCAAAGGCCCATTCTCTGGAGAAAACTAGATGAACATGAGAAAGGCCATGGTCTCCAAGGGGCTGCTTGAGGTGTATATGACTAGGTGGCAGTGGGGACAGTTGTCCCGGAATGTGATGAAATAGGTGTCTGTCATGTGGTCTAGACAATGGGGGTCAAATACCTGAAAGGTTGTGTGTAGCATGGCATATGGATAAGAAAGATCTTTTTGTTCAGGAGAATGAGAAGTACAGGAAACTTTAGGGTGTTATAGAGTAGGAGACAGAATTTTCATTAAAGTTGCAGTGGACTAGAGAGAGAGAGAGAGAGAGAGATTGAGAGCGAGATTGAGAGAGAAAGTTTCCTGGGAGAAATGAGTGGAGGAGGAATAAAATTTATTTAAAAATAGTTTTATAGATGGCATTATGTATCAATCTTCAGATGCTTCAATTTAGGTCAAGCATGTCATAAGTATTAGAGGAGAAGCAATCACCCTTGTAAGGTCATCTTTGCGGTTCAAGAATTCAAGAATTAAGGGGGAGAGGATATGTTTTTGTGAAAACTGAAAATTGCTGTCTTCATATCATGGGACAAATATTTATTACCTCCTATAACCATATCATTAATGAAGAGAGAGAGATGGGGGTAGAGGGTATTAGAAGACAATTCATCTGAAAGCACAGGTTTCAGTTTAAAACTTTTTGAAATGAAGTGGTCTTGTTTCAGATCAACCGGAAATTAAGTGAATTGAAATGCTGCCCCATCTTCACTGTCTCCATCATAAAGAGAACCAATGTTACACCAATAGAGAATTGCCCTGGAAAAAGATGCTTTCACACTGTAATTCATAGAAGAATGCTCCTAGGCAGACACCAGAACTAGTTAATAGTAGATTGAATACTTGGATATGGGAAGGCTCACAACCAGTTAAAGACAAATAAGTCATCACATCATTGACTAGCTCAGTGAGATTTATATTTTCTTTAAGGACAGACCCTGTGGGGACAGAACCCCAGAAAGCAGTTTCCAGGCTCTCGGCCTCACATAGAAAGGTGCTGGCTCAGGTAATAAATGGCCATCAACTGTGATTGCATGGCCATCAGCTGTGGCTACTCGGCCGTCAGCTGTCACCAGTGAGCCACTGGCCACTAATATAACCGCTGTGGCTATGCTAGCAAAAGAAATGGGGGCTAGCAAGAGCGGATTGCAGAGAGGCGGATGCCGCCGGTGAGAATATAGTGATATGACTCCCCTACTTATGGCTCCGAGGAGGTTTCCTTTTTGGCCTCATCATATCCTGTGTTCTTATGTGGTGAGTGGGACCTGACACCCCGCACGACACATGGCATAGTTGGCAGGATACGGTGCTGGCCAAAGCTTTCCGAAGGGCAGTGGAGTAGCTTGTGCATATGAAAGCTCAGTCTGAGGAGAGTGAAGGAGAGTCAAGGAGAGTCGGTCGGTTGGCAGCAAAGCAGACAGCAGGTCACACGTCGTGTGAACCCAGCCTCCATTGAGACCATAGTGGTATGACTTCTCTACCAATGGCTCCGTGGGTGTTCCTTTTTGGCCTCACCACATCTTGCATTCTTATGTGGGGAGCGGGAGCTGAGACCCTGCCGGACGCCCAGCATGACAGACCCATAATCATCAAAACTTTCTTATGCAGTATGGATTTAAGGACTTGGTGAGAAAGGGGCTAAACTGTTGTTCCCCAAGGATCCTTTTTTTGTTTATGTATCTTTATAAGAATTTTTATAAGGTTATAACTCAGGACCCATGTGGAATGGGAAATCCACCCATTAGGCACGCTTTATTTTTGAAGTGGTAGAACCTGGGTAACACTCAGGTCGCCAAATAATAATAAAAAGAAAAAAAAAAAAGTAAAGAATAAGACTCTTCTTTGGGCTGTGCTTCTCTAGATACAACGCTAAGAGATAACCTTGGGCTTCATGGAGTAGTAGATCAGCAGGCCTGTGTCAAGATTGTGAAGGATCTAAGATTTTACCTTGCTTCCAAGCGAACAAGTTAACCTAGCAGAAGACATGAGACTCCTGGGGCAAAGACGAGAGACTATATTCCTTACAGCACAGTCATGTTCACATCAGTTCCCTTCGCCATGCTGTGTTCCATGGACGGATGTAAAGTGGCTCAGTGGATGCTGAATGCATTGTTGATTTGCATCAGAGCTGAGGAACCTCAAGCCCAGGAAACTTGCATCTTTTACTAAGGGCTTCAAACAAACGTGCCCGAGCCTTGCCCCAGGAGGACACATTATCTTTGTTATACTGGACAGTAAACAAACCAGACCTCTGCTCCATAGGAAGGTACTATTTCTATCTTCCAAGGCTGTTTGCCATACAAACATCCTTGAAAAGATAGTGCCTCTACTCACAAAATATGCAGAAATGTCAGAGACCCATAGAGATTTGTCTCCTGACAGCCTTACACTAACAGAGGCTGCTGATTGTGTAAGTCATGCTCTCCACTGCTCTCTCCCCACCACCCACTGGGTAACCCCAGGGTGGCAGCCAGTAAGCATAATGGGGATGGAAGTTCTATCTGCTCTTGAGATCGTGCAGATCTGGGAGCGTATTCCTGGCCCTAGAGCCACATGCTAATATTAGGGATACCATTCATTTGACCTCAAGTCGCGTAAAAGGAGAACCAGGTTCGTAACTGAGTCATTATGTGAATCGCCTTCATATTGAAGAAAATGAATAAAAATCTCATCAGTTCTCCTTTCCTGATTTTCTCTCTGTTTCTTCCCATTCCTGGAATTTCTCCCTGAGGCAATACTCGCTCACATCCTTAGGCTCTTGAAGAGAGAAGGGCTACATACTCTTCTAAATAGTTCAAAAGGTCTGTCAGCTCTACTAATCAAACCCTTTGGGCTACAGAGCTAAACAACAACAACTTGGAGCATCTAGTTCCCTTCTTAAATGATGATTTATGAGGTGAGACTGCATCCTGATTCTCCTAAGAAAACAGGAAGTCAGACGTGACTTCTCTATCTGAACTCCCATGTTATGAGTACTTTAGTGAAACAGAACATGGGCGTGGAACCAGAGAGACTCAAACACAACACTATCACTGTCTGCATGACCACAAGCACATTAACAGATCTAACCTAGGTCTCAATTTACTCATCTGCAAAATGGGGATAACAATACCTGGTGTTGATATGGGGATGAAATGAGAAAAATATTTATGACACACTTTGCACAGTGCCTGGCTCTATAAATAATTGTTATTATTGGCTTATCCTGTCCCTCTCAGGAAGCCATAAAATACAATGTGGTGAGAGTAAGATTTACTTAATTTACTGCCTGTCGTGAGATCCACTCTTACAGTTGCTAGTAAATCAAGAGTCAGCTCCCACACTGCACTCTCACCATCATGGCAATGTGTGCTGCTGTGTGACACTCAATTTGACTTTGTTTCTTTGGCGGCAGACAACACCTTTGTTCACCTAAATAATGGTGTTCAAAGAAGGATGCCAATAGACATTGATGAGCTGCCAGGAAACAGGTCTCTACAGAGCTTAATCACCTATGAATACCTTATCTAGATCCTAATGCAGGAATCTTTTTTAAGAATAAAAAAAAATAATTCTTCTCCTTTTAAATTTCATATAACATATAGTATGATTGTGTTTTAAATTACGGCTCTCTCCTAAGCACTTGAGTTCTGAAAAGCTGCAGCTTATATAGACTAGAACTGGAGTTATTAGCACTCAAGTCTGTAATATCACCATGTTCTTCACCCCTAATCTTTTATATCAACAAAGCAGTTAAAATACTAAACCCCTTGAAGATGAAGACACTGGACTCAGAAAAGGTATTAAGATGTCCAGCTCCTTTCATTTTCAGTAAATTATCTCACCTCTATAGCTGAGTCATTAACTCATTAGGCAGATATTTATTGAGATTCCACCATGAGCAAATTACTATCCTGGCCCCTGATAATACCGACGTGATTAAGGCCTTGGAGCCGCAGTTAGGGAACTTACTGCTTTAAAGACTCGAGAACACAGCATAATTTTATATTGTAACTGCCAACAACCACGCACAGTGCTAGGTATTCCTAAATATTATCTAAGATAGAATTCTTTTGCTTTTGTGTAACAGAAAAAGTCAACTCACCTTGTTTAAAATTTAGAGTAAAAGATCTCATGATCAGCAGTTGGGTAATGCCATCAAGAAACCGTATTCTTTAGGTAGTTAAAACAGACAAAGTGCTTTAAAAATATCTGGCATCTAGTGAATGTTCATTAAATCTCATCTATTATTAATACCTAGGGCGTCCCCCTGGACTCTTAAAGAGGTCTAGTGGAGTTCTATATAAAATACATGAGAACAACTGAATTTTGCCCCAGAATGAGAGGCAGACTTTACAGAGAAAGTTACATTTAAGCTGGTTCTTAAGCTTTAAAAGATTGCCAAATAGGCAAGGAAAGTCTTTTAAAGCAGAGGAAGCAATGTGTGTACAGGGAGGAAGCTTGAAGAGCAGAGGGAATAGTTAAATAAGTTGTGGTTCACCTGTACAACTGGATAATAAGACACCATTCAAGAGAATGAGACAAAATCTATATATTAAATGACATATTTATAAATGGAATATTAGAGTTACACATTAGTAGGCTCTCATTCAATTTTTAGGTAACTACATTATTTGAGTATTTTCTAAGAACATTATCAATTTTTAAAAGATAGATGAGAAATTACATTATGGAATCAGGGAATAGCGAGTTCTGTATTTTTACAGAAGAAATGGTGGATGATGAAATGGAGTTACAATTTGAGATCAGATTGTATGCTATACCAACGAATTTGGCTCTTAACCTCTAGACTAGATTAGCAGTTGGCAAACTACAGCCCATGGGCCAAATTTGTCTGCCACTTGTTTTTGTAAATAAAGTTTTATTGGAACACAGCCACTCACATTCATTTATATATGTTCTATGGCTATGTTTGCACTGCAGCAGCAGAGTTGAATAGTTGTGAGAAAGACTGTATGGCCCACGAGGCCTGAAATATTTACTACCTCAACCTTTACAGGAAAACTTTGCTGACCCTGCTCTAGATAATAAAAGATGTGAAAGTAGGGAGTGGCAACATTAAATCTGTTTATTAGCATGATAACATCAGCAGAGTCTGGGAAATAGGTATATGAATGTTAATTGTTCTAGTAATTCTGATAGACATTTTACTCTTATAGAAATTTCTCAAAAATTATCATACTATCCTACAAGTAAATACAAGTATGATTATACCCTTTTATATAAAAGAAAAAAAATGAAGAATGGGCCATATAGCTATTAAGTGGTTTCTCCCCTATTAGAATATAAGCTCCAGGAGGGTAGGAACTTTATCTTGTTCATTGTTCTATCTTCAGTACCAAGGACAGTGTCTGATAAATGATCAAGCTTTTAACTAAATATTTATGGAACAAATGCCATAAATATTTCTCAAAGTCATACTACAGAATCAGTCGCCCCAACTCTATTATCCTGCCAGTGCTTCAGAGAGTTACTTACTCAAGATTTTCCATGTCATCTTGGGAGCTAGGAACGAGGAAAACCATCCCAGAATCTACAGATTCTCCTAGCCCAAAGCTATCCGATTCCTCTGAAGAGAGTGTTCACTTCATTTATCTACCAGTTTGTTTTTGCTGTATAGAATGTGCTATTTTCTTCCAGTTCCTCACATCTGGTTAATATCTTCCCTTTAATTCCAAGCAGTTTTGGGGGTCCTTCCCATTGCTAGAGGGATTCCTCTGCCCCGGCAGGTTACCCTCCATTACGTGTCCAGTAGGCAGGTTTGACTGTTGTCAAATATTGTTGTAGTATAGTTTCTGTCTAGTTCTCAGGCTGATCTTTCAGCTTCACCAGCCCTTGAAAGCTGACAGGATGAATTGCTTGCTTTCCAGGCCTTAATGTTTATCTCCCTTTATATCTCACCATCTGCTGTGATTTGGCAGCTCAGGTAAGAGCACTTTCTCTACTTCTTTCAGTTGCTCAGCCTCCTGCAGGTATTACCATGTCTCTGTCCTCCCTCTCTGCAGACATCATCTCCTTGGAAGTGATGGGGTTTATATTGAAATTGATGGATTTGCCTGGTACTTTTCACCTTCCGGGCTGTCTGCCATTCTTTGTATTGCACAGATTCAATCTGTGCACTGAGACCTTTGCATAACGGAGGCAAAACCATCTGTAAAATCAGAATCGGCTGTGTCCTTTCTGCATTCCACTTCTTATCTATTGTCTCACAATACTATTTTCCTTACTTCCTGAGCCAGAGGTGGCAAATGGTGGCCTGACCCCTTTGGCTTATCCTGAAAATGAATCAGAACCTGGAAATTTGAGTAAAGAAATGGTAACCTGTCTTTCTTTCCAAATTTGGAAGAAATGGTACACCAGGGCTTGCATTTCTCTTTGGCAAAAACAAGCGAGAGTGGATTCTCAGCTATAATCTTTTGATGCTGTTCATACTCCCAAGTTTTTCTCCAGTCTCACCATTCTTCCAATCTACATCTAATCAGCATAAAGCATTTAGAAATTCTCGGTATGCCTGGATTTTTATAGCATTTGAGCTTTCTCAAACTCGAGTGCAAAGTCAAGTTTCCAAAATCTTTCTAAAGAAGGGTCAATAAACTTTTTCTCTAAAGCACAAGAGAGTAAACATTTTAGGCTTGTGGGCGATATGGTCTCTATCTCAACTACTCAACACCGCCATTGTAGAGTGACGGCAACCATAGACATAACTAAACAAATGACTGTGGGTCTGTTTCAACAAAACTTTATGTTAAAACACAGGCAGCTAAACAGAATTGACCACGGGCCATAGGTTTCCGGCCGCTGTATTAGAGCATCGTCTCTGATTTTGAAACATCTGTAATTAATCCACTCTGTATTACCCATTCATTAAGGAATAATCAAAATGTACTGAATTATTATATCAACTGGTATTTCATGTACTTCCATACTGATTAAATGAGTTTGTATGTATGAATGTATGTTAACATGTCATCTTAGCAGCTTTTATTTAATGATTTTAGAGGGGACTGAACTTGTTTTCTAGATTTTAAACATTTATGATTTTTGTGAACTCTACTAAAATATTATATATGCACTATTACATCCTTTAAATGCTGTTTACAAGAGTAAATAATGGGCCCTAATGAGACCAGAGCCTAAGTTATTATTCCCTGGTTCTAACAAAATGACGTTGGAAGCTATATTATCTGCTCCAAGGCACCATGGTGCCATTTAGCATACTGTAACAGAAGACAAAGTCACTTACTACCCTCCCTGCAACCATGTCCCCAGAGACTGTCATGGCACTGGGGAAAATATGTCTCACACTTGTTTAGCATTCTACGATTAGTTACAACAATCAATACAGTCAAAACAAAATTAAATCTTCCTGGAGATACTTCTTGATGAACTATTAAGTGCCAGTATCAGGTTTTCTGAGAATTAGATGGGGGGAATATATATGTATATTTGTGAATATATACAAAATATATATGTATGTGTATGTGTATATATATATATATATATATATACACATATGTGTGTGTGTGTGTATATTAGGTTGGTGAAAAAGTAATTGCCGTTTAAAAGGTTAAAAATAATTGCAAAAACCTCAACTACTTTTGCACCAACGTGATATATATATATTATATATAATATCATATATTATAATTCTTATATACAATAATTATGTTATTATTATTATAATTATTATATATAAATCTCTAATTCTCAGAAAACCTAACTGTAAAGATGAGCAAACTGAGACTTAGATATTAGTATCTGGTCCAAGCTCCACAACTTCAGTGTCTCTGCCTGTAAAGCACGTTCTTAGTCACTTTGTAATTAATAGTTCCACTTAATATGATGTTTTCTATATATTTGTTCCCTCCCACACTCACACCCAAAAGAACTGTTTGGCTTAGTACTTAATGTAAGTTTGATGATCAATAAAGATTGAATAATGAAAACATTCTTCTCACCAAAATTTGCCCCTCTTCTCAAGATTCTTGTCTTAGTTCAAAGCATCACCATTTACTCAGATATCCAAGCTAAAAGCCACAGAGCCATCCAATCTTCTATTTTCCTCACCTTTAGTTCTCCATCCCATTTGTCACTATGATGGTTCATTTTATGTGTCACCTCTGCTGGGCCAGGGTGCCTAGATATTTGGTCAAACACTATTCAGGATATTTCTGTTCCAGGTGACTTTTGGATGAGATTGACACTTAAATTGGTAAACTTCAAGCAAAGCATTCCATAATGTGGGTGGGTTTCATCCAAGTGTTAAATCCCTCAACAGAACAAAATTGACCTCTTCCCACCACCATCCCCAACCCTAGGCAAAAAGGAATTCTACCAAAAACAGCCTTAGGACTTGAACTGCAACATCCTCTCTTCCCTGAGTCTTCTCTTAGTTCTGTTTCTCTGGAGAACCATGACTAATACAGTAACTAAGTTCTATATATTCTTTCTCTGAAATATTCTTCACCATCCTCAATGCCCTGCATTGGTTCAGGTCCCAATCTTTTAATACATAATTGGTCTTTCTGCTTCTGTTTTCTCTAATTCCCAATCTGTAATTAGGTCAGTGGCTCCCATAAGCCTGCAGAATCACATTCAGGCTCCTCAGCATGACGTTCAGGGTCCTTCAGAGCCTGGGGCTCTTCCCTGACCAGCTCCATCACCCAATCCCACCCACTTCATCTCACTACACCAATCAGCATTCATGAATTTGTCCTGTTTTCACACCTCTGGGTCTTAACCATTTTGGTTTTTCACTCACTTTTTGTGTTGAGAAATGGTCTTCTAGACATCTGAGCAAGAGTTGCAATTAGCAGGTGTGCAATCACGTGGAAGATTTTGATTCCAGCCTCTTTTTGGCTTAATCAGTGACTTTGGATCATGAGTTAAAAGCAAGAAAACAGTTCAGCCTTCTCAAAGAATCCTTTGCTTAACTCTATGGCTTATACAAATGTATATATACTCTGTTGATACCATGAACAAACAACCAGTTGAAGGTGAAACAGTAAGTCACCTACTTGCTCAGTCACTATTTTGAGTGTTTTTTCATTTACCTGATATTTTTCACTAAATGACACAATATCCCACTTATGTTTTCGTTAGGTAGCCATACTGTCAGTGAAGAGATGATGTGAGACAAGGGCCCATAAAACTTCCAGGATAATTTTAGTCTCTTGTTTCATGTTGTATTGAATTTCATCAGACTGATTTCTGACTACCTGTCATATATGTTTCTTTTGTTCATTAGAATGTAAGATTAGGATTGTTTAAAAATGCCCTTTGGTGAATTGTTAAAAGCTGTGAAATGTTATCAAAAGGTCACTGAAATACATGTACCAGAAGCTTTCAAAGTTAATAGACACCGTGGCCAATTCTATATCTGGAAAATGCCTCTGTCAAGAATCCAGATATTATACTGCCAATATTCATTCATTCATTCATTCATTCATTCATTCATTCATTCATTCATTCACTCAAAGGATATTGAGTTCCTCTCCACTGTGCTAAGGCTAGGAATATAAAAATGAATATAACATACTCTCTACCCTCAAGGAGCTTATAGTCAAAGACAACCAGGTTAACAAACCATAGCTCTTTGTATAATATTATAAATAATGTTTATAAAGCTAGAAAAAGGTGTACATCAACTTAAGGAGTGGTCAAGAGTGGCCTCACCAAAAAAGGAAACAAAAGTGATTTTGAGCTGAGTCAAAGGGTTTCTGGTAGTTGAACATCTGGCTCGAGTTAGAGAACTGATTCTCACCATGTTGTCCTAGACGAACAATATCAGGATCATCTGGGACCTTGTAAGAAATGCAAACTCAGGCCCCAATTCACACCTCCTGCATCAGATACACTGGGAGTGAGTCCAAGCAATCTGTGTTTTTTACGTGTCCTCTGGACGATTCTGATTCACACTTAAGTTTGAGAGTCACGGATTGCAAGAAGGATACACAGCCCAGCACCACTGGTGTCTAAGGAGTGGGTGTGGAGGGTTGCGGACGGCCACAGAGTATGAGGACTACTGAGAACAGATTATAAAGAATCCTAAATAACTTTCTGGGAAATTAAGACTTTACCCTCGAGGGCATGGGGATACAATAGCGTGTTCTAACTAGGAAACCGTGATTATATTTGTGATTTTAGATTAAAAAAAAATGTAATAGCAGTTTGGAAGATGAATTCAAGATATGCAGGCAGTGGGGGAAATAAGAGACAGCTGTAAAAGTCCACACCAGTGGTGCTTTGAACCTGAATTAAACAGCCAGTGACATTGAGAATGGAGGAGAAAAGATGGATTTGAGAGTCTTTTAGGTTTTGAAATTGTCAGTACTATTTTTTGACTAAATATCTAGATACTGGAGGAGAGGCCAGAGATTGACCTCCTTAATTGTTGGGAGCATTTTGTCTTTCACAAACGGAATGCTCAAATCACTTTTAAATGGAATGAGGATGAGCAGAAACTTTGCAAGTTGGTGAATAAGGTGAGTGATGAAAGGGCACTTGAGAGAGAGGTAAGTTTTGAGGTTTGAGTTTGGGTGTCTTGAGATATCTATTATGTATAGCAAAGGTCAAGTCAAATATTTATGTTGACACTTCTGTTATTTTTTAAACCTTGCTTTTTTGCTATTTCCTACTTGACTTGGAGTATCCTAATACAAAAGAGATTACATACTCCAAATGAATTTCAATTCACAGTAAAGTTTCCAGATGAGAATATGGCTGTCTGCATTACTATATTCACTTGATAGATCTTTTGGGGAATGACTAGAGCTCCTCTTTCCAAACCTCGTATCATAATTTTTGCTCATCTGGGAATTATGTAGACAGGAAGATTACTAGAATAACTACTTGAAACTCCATTAAATATTTTTGTGTGGTCTTTGATTTTTAAGACTTTTTTAAAAATAATTCTGGATAGATTACTAAAATATCCAATTGCAGTCAAACGGGGAGAACATTTTTTAGTAACAGTCTTATTCATCTTTCATTCAGGGGGAAAAAAAAAAAACACCTTTTTTTTTTTTGTCCACATTTATATTCTCCAGAAGAGCTCAGTGCAGCAAGCGGGACCTAGAAAAAGCAGCCAAACATTTTAGTTCTCTTAAAGGTCCTTCTGGACTACTGTATTGACAGGGTGACTAAGCCACCTCCATAACTGTCTTATGCCTGGATGCAAATTTTCTCTCTTCTCCATCCTCTTCTTTAATTTATCCATTGGGAGAGGATGCCGAACAAACTTCCCTAAAATCAGAGTCTTTGCTCTTGCAATCCACAGAATATAAAGGAACCCTAAAGATTCCTAGTTCCCTCAGAGAAGCACTGCTTACATTTAGAATTTGGTAATGATCTCATGACTATACAGAAAAGAGGGACCTGTGTCTTCCTCTCATTTTAACTATAATGCCGGAGAGGCAGTTAAAGTTGTCAAGTGGCCTCAGAGTTAGCTCTGTTAGCTATTATCTGAATGACTTTGGGTGAGTTACTTAGCCTTGTTTTTAATGGGTAAAAAATTATTCCACCGATCTGTGGGAATAAAAGGAGTGAGAACAGTAAAGCATTTTGTATTATGCTCTCATATTGTTATTCTTACTGTAATCATTATTCTTATCCTAATTATTTTTGATTCTTGAAGGCTCCAGAATCCTGGCCTTGCATACTGGACAAGGACCCGCATCCTGAGTTTGGAATGCATTCTAGAGGATTATTTCTTAAAAGGGTCATAGAGAATTATACCAACAGGCATAGGTTAGTACTGTCCTTGCTTATGCATTCTAACATGACATTCCTCATTCACTTAAATTTTGAGATTTAACATTATCTCCTGCAGTGTTTGAGTTTGTTATTATTCACTTCATTTTAACAGCAGATTTGTAGGAGTTCTATACAATAGGATAGCAAATTATAAACAAATTGTTTTAAATGCTTAATATCCATTGAAAGCATATATATTGAGCATTTACTTCTGCTTGGCCGTGATTAATTTTTTATTAATATTTGTATAGGTATTTTCTCATCAAATATATCATTTGACTCTCACACACTCTGGTAGGCAAAGCTTACTCAGAATTTTCTTTGTAAAAAAGATTGACATATCCTACATTTATTACTTCAGATTTTAATCAGTTTGGTTCTGTTCATGGCCCAGTCATTTAAAGTTTTGATCCATACTGCAAAAGGTTGCCCAATTCATTGTCATTAGCAACTGAATGAGTCGACCTAATAATCTGTCAGAATATGAATGTCTGAAGATGTCTGTGTCTCATTTGAATATGAAACTTTTGTTAATTATTTTATCTCGTGTTCTAAAATGTGCCTTCACCATAAAATTATCTGAAAGATAATTATAAACTTTCCTTGAGCTGGGCCTACTGAACATTTGCCCAGAATTTCTGTGGGGTAAGGGTGTGGGTTTCCATCTTTTTAAAACCCCAAATTATTCTCCTATAGAGATGATTGCACTCACCCAGAGCATAGCCAGTAGTTCTCTCCATTCTGTGGCAAAATAAAGCAGGCTATAGAGCCAGTCTATTTTGGCTTTTCCTTCTTGCAATTAGCCTACTTCCCTTTTAATATAACTGTTAGAAAAAAAATCTTCAAGCATATACCTTTATGAAATAGTAAGCTCTAAATTGCTCTTTCCCATTTCCTAAATGTGAATATCATTAAATCAAAAGCTTTAAAACAATATATTCATATTAAGCTATGTCCTTCTAGTACAGTAACTATTCTCTTTTTTGTCTTATTTTTCTGTTGGAATTTTAGACTTCAGTTATTACTTTTATGGGGAAAATCCTTAAATGGAACTTTGTTACCACTTAAAGATAGATGTATTTTTCTGTTCTCATATGATCCATTTAAACATACCATCAAAGTGAACTATGGACTCATTTTGGGAAGAAAATATATCCAGTAGACCATAATTCCCCAAGACCTTTATTTATTTGATTTCTGCTCCTTGGGATCACGGCCTCATGACATGCAATTCTCAGTTCTGTGAGCCTCCCAGGAAATAGCATTCATAAAAATCATTTCACAGCAGACTTCAATGCCAACCCAACAATAAAATATTCCAGCACATTCTCACACTGAAGGCAGCCACGAACAGCCACTGCTCTTTTCTTTTTACATTGAAAAGACATCTTTTGGTAAAGACATCAAAGATATCTGCAGCACAGACTACACAGAAACCCCTTTTAATAGAGGTGTCCTTGGATGTGAAACTCTAATATAATCTAATTGGAACTTTAATGATTCTAGCTACTAGAGATTTAAGGACACTATGAATACACAAATCCCTGTAATTCCATTTTTTTCAAATAAAAAAAGTAATTTTGAGTATAAAACTGGAGGGAATTCCCATCCAGAAAATTTAAGTGGATCTTCAAAGCACCTGGGTTCTTGACTCTCAGTCAAAGCCAACTGTGAAAGCATCCTTCTTGTTGTCATAAGGGGAAGAAAAATCTTCCACTTCACTTGCTCTATTTTGAGTCTCTTTCCACCATGGATTCCCCATGCCAAAATCCTCTAATTCTTTCCTCTCCTACAGTCCCACCTCTTATTTCCCTTAGCTTTGAGTGTGATATATTTTAGTCATCTATCGGGTGCCATCAAGTTCCACTTTATTTGGGACAGGGAGGGAAAAAAGCTGTTCTGATTCAGGGAGGAGCCTCTACAAGACATTCAGAGTTTTGCAGATAGACTTCTTCTTGAATTACTTCCTGTGCTTTGCAATATGAATCACAAATAAACAAACAAAAACACAGGATCCCTTTGTCTGACTTCATAATGCCATGTGCCCTCTGATTTTGTTTTGTTGTGTTTATGTGAGAGGCAAGAGACTGGATATTTAGAACACATGTATCCAATTGTTTGCATATATAACCTGAATTTATTGCATAACTTCCAGTTAATTTCTCAACTTCTTATTTATTCTGTCTTTATCAACACAGTGATAGTCACAAGTAGAAGAAAAACTATTAAGCTTTTTGCTGTGTTGAAAGAGATTGGTAGAAAGTCTAATTTTCCAAATAGAATAAATGAGGGCTTTATTAAATATTTAACTTTGAAATGAATCGAAAAAAAATGGCGGCGTGAGGTGAGCCTCTGTAACGCTCCCCTGGAAGTTACAACGAATCGGACAACAATAACTCCACAAAGGACTCCTTGCACAGCAGACAGGGAAGACGAAGAGGCCGACTACTGAATTCACCTCCAGGTGGGTGAATCGCGCGAGCGGGGGAGGAGGGAGAGGAGAAGTGCGGAGACGGAGCCGCGCGGGCGCAGGACACAGACCTAGCTCAGTGCTGGGAGCCCGCTGCTCCCGGGAACTACCGCCGCTGCGGGAGAGGGAAGGACTCGGACTGCTAGGGCTCCGCTTATGGCCCACAGGGCTGAGGGGGCAGCATACAAAACCGCTGAACCCAACGCTCGCTCACGGCAGACCTCGGAGCAAAGACTGAGGGAAGAGGGCTGAAATCGGTGGTTTAAGCCCTCACTGCCGAGCGGAGAACGGAAGCCCTAGGCACGGAGACTAGCCGCCCCCTCCCTACCCTCCCAGAGCTCGCCCCGCCCCCACCTGCCCGGTGCTAGAAGCGATAAAGTAGCAGTGTCGGATCAAAGGACAGAATATTTGCTGCTCTGAGAACTGTGGACCGCAGACACAGATTCGCAGCTCAACTAGTTCTGGCAAAGGGGAGGGAGCTGTGGAAGCAGGACTGGCTGTGGTGGTGGTCGCCGCCATTGCTCTGGGCCACCTCTCACAACTCACCCCGCCCCTGGCCCCACCTATCTGGGCGGATCCCTGCAGGAGTAAACAGAACTGCTGAAACAAACGGGCTCTGAATCTGGTGCAGAAAGAGCTTTGGAACTCCAAAAGCTCTTCGCATACCTATCAACCTGTTGCAGAAGACACTCCTGTAGATGTCTAGGAAGAGAAATAGTAAATCAGTGATTGCCATGAATAACCAAGGCAACAAGATAGCTCAGAAAGAAAGTGAAAAGTCTCCAGAAAAGGAACTTAGAGATATGGACCTTTGTGATTTAAATGACAGAGAATTCAAGATCGCAATTCTGAAAAAACTGAACGAGATGCAAGAAAACACAGAAAGGCAGTTTAATGAACTCAGAAACACAATCAAAGAACACCATGAGCATTTTACAAAAGAGATTGAAATCTTGAAAAAGAACCAAATAGAATTTCTGGAGATTAAGAACTCAATAGAAGAAATTAACAATAAAATATCCAGCTTAGGTAGTAGAGTTGACCAGATGGAGGAAAGAATCAGTGACATCGAAGATAGGAACCTGGAATTTACACAGAGGGAAGAAGAAAGAGACTTGAGACTTAAAAGAAATGAAAGAACTCTACAAGAACTTTCTGACTCCATCAGAAAGAGCAATATAAGAATAATGGGCATACCAGAAGGAGAAGAAAGAGGGAAGGGAACAGAGAATATATTCAAACAAATCGTCGATGAGAACTTCCCAAACTTGTGGACAGAACTGGATCCTCGAATCCAAGAAGCAAATAGAACACCTAATTACCTCAATCCCAACAGGCCTTCACCAAGGCACATTGTATTGAAGCTGTCTAAAATCAATGATAAAGAAAGAATCCTCAAGGCAGCCAGGGAAAAGAAGACGGTAACTTACAAAGGAAAGCCCAATAGATTATCATCAGATTTTTCAGCAGAAACTCTACAAGCTAGGAGGGAATGGAACCAAATATTCAAACTATTGAAAGAGAGAAATCATGAGCTAAGAATAATATATCCAGCAAAGATCTCCTTTAGATATGAAGGAGGAATAAAGACCTTTCCAGACATCCAGAAGCTGAGGGAATTTTCTAATACACGACCTGCACTACAAGAAATACTAAAGGAGGCTATTAGACCACCATCAACAGGGACAACTTGTGGCAACCGAAACATAAAAAGGGGGAGCGTAAAGGCCTGAACTGGAATATGGGAATAGAGAAAGTAAGCGTACTGAAGAAACTGGAATACTCTAAATATCAAACTTTCTTTTACATAAACTCAAGGGTAACCACTCAAAAAACATCCAAATCTGAAATATATACTGTAATAAAAGAAGAAACAGAGGGAAACATCATAGAATACCACCACACAGAAATAACAGACAACAACAAAAAGGCAAAGAAACAATGGAGACACAGCCTTACCAGAAAACTAAAGACAGAATGAAAGGAAATCCTCACATATCAATAATCACCCTAAATGTAAATGGACTGAACTCACCAATAAAGAGACACAGAGTAGCAGATTGGATCAAAAAACTAAACCCAACCATATGCTGCCTACAAGAGACACATCTCAGCTACAAGGACAAGCATAGACTCAAAGTGAAAGGGTGGAAATTGACACTCCAATCAATTGGTACCCAGAGAAAATCAGGTGTTGCCATAATGATTTCCGATGAAACAGACTTCAGGGTGAAAAAGATAACAAGAGACAAAGATGGACATTTCATAATGGTAAAGGGGACTATCCAACAAGAAGACATAACAGTCATCAATATTTATGCCCCCAATCAGGGAGCACCGAAATATACCAAGCAACTACTAACAGAACTAAAGGGAGAAATTGACCAAAACACAATTATACTAGGGGACTTAAATACATCATTGACAGCTATGGATAGATCATCCAAACAGAAGATAAATAATGAAATCGCAGCCCTAAATGACACATTAGATGAATTGGACATAATTGACATATATAGAGCACTTCATCCTAAAACATCAGACTATACATTCTTTTCTAGTGTACATGGAACATTCTCAAGGATAGACCATATATTGGGACACAAAATCAGCCTCAGCAAATTTAAGAAGATTGAAATCATACCAAGCATATTCTCTGATCACAAAGCTTTGAAATTGGATATCAACTGCAAAAAGAAAGCAGGAAAAAACACAAATACATGGAGATTAAACAACATACTTTTAAAGAACGACTGGGTCAAAGAAGAAATTAGAGGAGAGCTCAAAAGATACATAGAAACAAATGACAATGAAAATACATCTTACCAAAATATTTGGGATGCCGCGAAAGCAGTTTTAAGAGGGAAATTTATATCATTACAGGCCTATCTCAAGAAACAAGAAAAATCCCAAATAAATAATCTCATGTTACACCTTAAAAAACTAGAAAAAGAAGAACAAGCGAAACCCAAGGTCAGCAGAAGAAAGGAAATAACAAAAATCAGAGCAGAACTAAATGAAATAGAGAACAAAAAGACAATAGAAAAAATTAATGTGACAAAAAGCTGGTTCTTTGAAAAGATTAACAAAATCGACAAACCCTTGGCTAGACTCACTAAGATAAAAAGAGAGAAGACACTAATTAACAAAATCAGAAATGAAAAAGGGGAAGTTATCACGGACACCACAGAAATACAAAGGATTATCCAAGAATACTATGAAGGACTATATGCCACCAAATTTAATAACTTAGAAGAAATGGACAAGTTCTTAGAAACATATAGCCTTCCAAGGCTGAATCATGAAGAACTGGAAAATCTTAACAGGCCGATCACCAGTAACGAAATTGAATCAGTCATCAAAAACCTTCCCAAAATCAAAAGTCCTGGACCAGATGGCTTCACCAGTGAATTCTACCAAACCTTCAAAGAGGATCTAATACCAATCCTGCTCAAACTCTTCCAAAAAATTGAAGAAGAGTCAGTACTCCCTAACTCATTTTATGAGGCCAACATTACCCTGATACCAAAACCTGGTAAGGACAACACAAAAAAAGAAAACTACAGACCTATATCTCTGATGAATACAGATGCTAAAATCCTAAACAAAATTCTAGCAAATCGAATACAACAATGCATTAAAAAGATTATTCATCACGACCAAGTGGGGTTCATCCCCGGGGCACAAGGATGGTTCAACATTCGCAAATCCATCAATGTGATACATCACATAAACAAAATAAAGGACAAAAATCATATGATTCTATCAATTGATGCAGAAAAAGCATTTGATAAGATACAACATCCATTTATGATTAAAACACTTACTAAAATTGGTATAGAAGGAAAATACCTCAACATAATAAAGGCCATATACGACAAGCCCTCAGCTAATCTCATAATTAATGGTGAAAAGCTGAAGCCCTTTGCTCTACGTTCAGGAACACGACAAGGTTGTCCCCTATCACCTCTGCTTTTCAACATAGTGTTGGAAGTCCTCGCCAGAGCTATCAGGCAAGAGAAAGAAATAAAAGGCATCCAAATTGGGAATGAAGAAGTTAAATTGTCACTCTTTGCAGATGTCATGATGCTATATATAGAAAACCCTAAAGACTCCACCAAAAAGCTATTAGAAACAATCAATGAATACAGTAAAGTTGCTGGCTACAAAATCAACGTACAAAAGTCCATTGCTTTCCTATATACCAACAATGAAATCTCAGAAAAAGAGATAGAAAAAACAATTCCTTTTGCAATTGCAGCAAAAAGAATAAAATACCTAGGAATAAACTTAACCAAGGATGTGAAGGATTTATATGCTGAAAACTATAAGACATTTTTGAAAGAAATTGAAGAAGACACAAAGAAATGGAAAGACATTCCGTGCTCATGGATTGGAAGAATCAACATAGTTAAAATGGCCATATTACCCAAAGCCATATACAGATTTAATGCAATCCCCATTAAAATCCCAATGGCATTTTTTAAAGAAATAGAACAAAAAATCATCAGATTTGTTTGGAACCACAAAAGACCCCGAATAGCCAAAGCAATATTAAAAAAAAAGAACAATACTGGAGGTATCACACTCCCTGATTTTTCCTTGTACTACAGGGCTACAATAATCAAAACAGCTTGGTATTGGCGGAAAAACAGACACATAGACCAATGGAATAGAATTGAGAACCCAGAAATAAAACCACATAAATATGGACAGATAATTTTTGACAAAGAAGCTAAAAACATACAATGGAGGAAAGACAGCCTCTTCAATAAATGGTGCTGGCAGAATTGGATAGCTACGTGCAAAAGAATGAAACTGGACTGCTATCTGTCACCATGTACCAAAATTAATTCAAAATGGATCAAAGACTTAAGCATAAGACCTGACACAATAAACTGCATTGAAGAAAACATAGGTACTAAACTTATGGACCTTGGGTTCAAAGAGCATTTTATGAATTTGACTCCAAAGGCAATGGAAGTAAAAACTAAAATAAACAAATGGGATTATATGAAACTGAAAAGCTTCTGCACAGCAAAAGAAACTATTGACAAAATAATGAGGCAACCAACTGAATGGGAGAAGATTTTCGCAAACAGTTCCTCTGATAAGGGGCTAATATCCAAAATATACAAGGAACTCATGAAACTCAACAACAAAAAAACAAACAACCCAATTGAAAAATGGACAGAGGACCTGAAGAGACATTTCTCCAAAGAGGATATACAAATGGCAAATAGACATATGAAAAAATGCTCAACATCGCTAATCATCAGAGAAATGCAAATGAAAACGACAATGAGATATCACCTCACCCCAGTCAGAATGGCTTTCATCAACAAAACAAATAGTAACAAGTGTTGGAGAGGCTGTGGAGAAAAAGGAACTCTCATACACTGTTGGTGGGAATGCAGACTGGTGCAGCCGCTATGGAAGGCAGTGTGGAGGTTCCTCAAGAAATTACGAATAGAATTACCATATGACCCAGCAATCGCTCTCCTGGGTATCTACCCCAAAAATATAAAAGCATTTCTCTATAGAGACACGTGTACGCCAATGTTCATTGCAGCTTTGTTTACGGTGGCCAAGACATGGAAACAACCAAAATGTCCTTCGATAGATGAATGGATAAAGAAGTTGTGGTACATATACACAATGGAATACTATTCGGCGTTAAGGAAAGATGATATAGGAGCATTTGTGACAACATGGATGGATCTCGAGAGAATAATGCTAAGTGAAATAAGTCAGACAGAAAAAGCAGAGAACCCTATGATTTCACTGATATGTGGTATATAAACCAAAAAGAACAAGACAAACAAATGAGAAACAAAAACTCATAGACACAGACAATAATTTAGTGGTTACCAGAGGGTAAGGGGGTGGGGGGAGGGTGATGAGGGTAAGGGGGATCAAATATATGGTGATGGAAGGAGAACTGACTCTGGGTGGTGAACACACAATGGGATTTATAGACGATGTAATACAGAATTGTACACCTGAAATCTATGTAAATTTACTAACAATTGTCACCCCAATAAAATTAATTTAAAAAAAATATATATATATTTAACTTTGAGCTACACTAAGCAGCCACAGTACAGTGGAAAGACACATGCACTGTGCATTGTAGTTCCTGATCTTTTACACTAACTGTTTAATAAATTTGGATACATAACAAATCCATTTTAGGCAGTGGTTTCCTTATCTGCAAAAGGATGAGGTTTGAGTAATAGTGCTTAGAGATCCAGAATTCTGAATTGAAACTCAAAATATAACTTGTCGCTATGCTTTCTCTTAATACTTTCTTTTTATTCTAAAGCTAATAATTTTCTTCTTTCCCCTTTGATTGTTCATGTCTGAGCCAAATCTTAAAATACTAATAAATCAAATTTAAACTCAGTTCCAAAGGCTTGATATTATCCATTCCTTCCTAGAATCTGGGGTTTGATTTTTATGATCTTTCATCTCTTCAAGCATTTTTGCAAAAGACTGAGTAAATTGGATGTACATCCATCCAATCATTTAAGAACATTTAGTGAATCCTAGTGTTTTTTTATTTCTATTTCTTTTCCCTAAAACATTTAAAAGCAAGTTGCTGTTGAAGGGGAACAGAACATGTGACCCCAAAATATACCAATGTGGATTAATTTGAGCTAAAAGTAATCAAGACCCAGCAGACTCAAGAAATACTTTTACCTCTCTCTTAACTAGCTAAAATGATTTAGATGTGAGCCTGGCTGAGAGAGAGAGAGAGAGAGAATGAGAGAGAGAGAGAGAGAGAGAGAGAGAGAGAGAGAGAGAGAGAGAGAGAGAGAGAGAGCTATTGCCAGGATAACTTTTAACTGAATGGCCTACGTATATAACAGGACAAATGTCTCATTACCAAACATCTGCTCTTTTTATTATCCTGTGAATTACCCTTCTCCCCTCTGAAGCCCCAGGACCCTGTCCCATTCCTTAGCATAGGATGTCAAATGAGCCTCAACTACCCAACTTACTCTTGGATCTTATATTTTTATGGAGCTCCTGTACATACATAATTAATTTTTTTCTCCTGTTAATCTGCCTTAATTAAATTATTTATTTGATGAGTCAAAAGAACCTAGGAAGGTAGAGAAAATTTTTTCCTCCCCAACACAGTTATGACATTTCACTTCAGAGTATTTCAGCATTAATTGCCTAAAAATGACATCTTCCAGTATAAACTAACACTATCATCACAGCTAAAAAAGACACCAACAATAATTCAAAAGTATCTTCTCATATATAAACCACATTTATGTTTCTCCATTATTCCAAAAATGGCTTTTATAGCTGGTTTATTTTTGAATCTAGACTCTAATCAAAGTTTTCAAATTGCATTTGGCTGTTATGTTTCTTCATTTTCCTTTAAATCTAGAAGAGCAATCAATAAATTATGGCCTCTGGGATAATCCTTCAGGGTTTGTTCTTCTATCTCAGTCTAAGAAGGATTTCTATATTTTTTGAAGAGTTGTGAAACCAAATATCAAAAACAAACAAACAAAAACAAAGAAGACTACTGAACAGAGAGCTTGTGTGATCCACAAAGCATGAAACATTTGCTATCTGCCCTTTAAAGAAAATATTTGCTGATTCCCTCCTGCTCTAAAACATCACCCTCAACTTCTCTAATTTTATGAATAGTTTTGAAGTTTTCAGGTCAGTTGTCTAATAGAATATATCACACATTCTGAATAAGTGTGATGTACAAAGTATGACCAAAACATATGGTGAATGTTTAAATTTAAAAAATACATTACAGTAAAAATTATTACAGTAAAAGACACATTGCCATTAATCCCCTTCAAAATACTCCCCCTCTCTTCGAACACACTTATCCCACTGTTCTTGCCACTTTCTGAAGCAGTTCTGGATGTCCTCTTTCATAAGTGTCTTTAGTTGAGCTGTCATATCTGTCTCAATGTCCTGAATCAATTTGATTTTGGGGAAGAGCCACAAGTCGCATGGTGCCAAATGCAGTGAATAAGTTGGATGAGGAAACATCATAATGTTTTTATTTGACAGAAATTGCCATATACCAGAAGTGATGTGTGACACAGAGCATTGTCATGATGGAGGACGATTTGCTGCACACTTTAAAACACACCTTCTCTCAACCGTGGCTCACACCTGACTGACTGCACCGAACAAGTTGAAACTTGTCACACACTGTTACTAAGGTTCAACGTGCCACTTCCTATATTGAAGATCCCTGCCTTTCCGTTGCACGGCACTCAACAGCAGCATTCACTGTATTTTGTGATCACAGCAGAAAGGCTCTATGTCACATATCGCTTGTGGTATGGCAATTTTTGTAAAATAAAACATTATGATGTGTCCTCATCCACCTTATTCATCAGATCTGGCACCATGTGACTTCTGGTTCTTCTCCAAAGCCAAAAGGACCATGAAAGATAAATAATTTGAATCAATTCATGACATCGAGGCAGCCATGATAGAACAACTAAAGACACTCGTGAAAGAGGACTTCCAGAACTGCTTCAGAAAGTGGCAAGAACGATGGGATAAGTGTGTTCATATCAAGGCGGAGTATTTTGAGGGGGATTAATGGCAGCGTGTCTTTTTACTGTAATTTTTTTAAATTTAAACATTCACCGTATTGTTTGATCATACCTCGTATTCCTCATAATTAAACTCAAGTTGAAGATTTTTGTTAGGAACGTCAAGGAGGTGGATTGTATATCAAAAGAAACATCATATCAAAATAAACATATGTCAGGCTGTCACACTGTTGACAGTGTGAAGTTTGGTCATTTTGTTGAACTAGAGAATGCCAGATATCTCTATGATAGGACTGTAATTTTATCTTTATAAATAATAAGTGATCTAAGGAATGATACTTGAAGATTGCAGGAATATCTTATTTCCCAATAAACTTCACCCAATAGTTTAATCGTCTTTTAATAGTTCTTGCCTGAATCACTTAGTACACTGAAAACATGCAAAATGGTACCATTCTAATTACATTGTTCAGTCTAGATCTATTATCTGACATTCCTCTAAATAGAAAATCTTACCCCTTTATTTACCTGCCCTTTTCCCCAATGTATTATCTCTTTCACTATGATTTCCTGGTTTTCTTTCCCACATATTTTCAATCCATTGCTGCTGCTGCTGCTGCTGCTGCTGTTGTTGTTGTTATTATTATTATTATTTGGATGCTGAATTATTCATAACTTCTCTGGTGGGAGCCCTTTAAGCTAGCCTGTTTGTCCTGTTGACCTAACCCCATTTGACTGAGCATTTCTTTGATTTCTCACACATAGTGTCTGAGGCTTATCCTGTACATTTCCTATCCCTGGAAGAATCAGCCTTTTCTCCAAGGAACCTGGTTCCTGTTCGTGGAGAATGCTATAGAAATCAAGGTCTGGGTTCTAGCTGTGCTCTTTGTGGTTGGAGTGTGACTGATTCCAGGCATTTTGATAAACAGAAATGAGATAGGATGTGAGGTTGAGGGGGATCTATACCTAAGTTTCAAAACAAATAACCAAAGAAGCAAATGCCATAAACCTTTAAAATCTCTATAAAATGTTTTAATAATGAGTTTATATGTCTTCATACTGATACCTCCAGTTGAAATCTACCACCAGAGATTCTTCTTCACCTTCCATATTCCATCTTTCTTTCTCTCTGCTTCCGCAATAGAAACTCCGGATTTTGTTTCCCAAATCATCAATATATTTACATTGCACCAGTGCAACACCAATATCATTAATAATAACAAAACTCATAAGTAAAGTGCAAGATTTAATTGCATTGTTCTTGTCCGTGGACTATATTCCACTAAGGATGTACAAAGTTTTGTGCACAAAAATTACTTAACTATATTACATAAAAAACTTCTTACACAGTTAAGTCCATTAGTTACTGATTATAAACAACTAAAGTGTTTGTTTTTTACATTCCTTTTCATCCAATTGAATTTTTGAATATTTAAAACATTTATGTAATTTAAAAGACCATGTAAAATCATATTCTCAAAGAAATTTCCATTGGTATCACTATTCTCCCAATGCACTGTTAGACAAACATTTTCATTAGTTTCAGATTGATCTTTATGTATTTCTTTTTGCAGAAAATGAAGCAATCACACTATAACTTTTTTTTCTTCTTTTATTTATTTATTTATTGGGGTGACAATTGTTAGTAAAATTACATAGATTTCAGGTGTACAATTCTGTATTACATCATTTGTAAATCCCATTGTGTGTTCACCACCCAGAGTCAGTTCTCCTTCCATCACCATATATTTGATCCCCCTTACCCCCATTTTACATTTCTACCAGAAATATGCAAAGGTTCCAGTTTCTCTACATCCTCACATGTGTTACTTTCCTTTTTTTTTTTATTAGTTTCAGGTGTACAAGACAAGGTAATACTTAGACGTTCATCATTTATATCCCTCATACTGTGAACCCCCCTCCTCCCATCCATTATCCCTCCGACCTCACACCCAGCCATCACATTATATATATAAAATTATAGTTGACATTCATTAATGTTTAGCTTCTGGTGTACAATGCTATGATCAGGCATCCACATTATCTCTGAGGTGGTCTCCCAAATAGGACGCATGTCCATCGGATACCCAACAAAATCTTTACAACATTATTGAATAAGTTCCCCAAATTAATTTTCAGAAAACCCTGAGGCCATCTTGTGGTTACCAGCTGCTTCCTAATCCCTTCACCTTTCCCCCCATCTCCACCCCCCCACCCCCGCCCATCTAACAACTCTCGGTTTTTTCTTTGTGTCCTCAAAACTGTCTCTGATTAGTTCATTCACATATTCTTTTCTTTAGATTCTGCATATAAGCGAGATCATGTGGTACTTGTCTTTCTCTTTCTGACTTATTTCACTTAACATAATGTTCTCTAGATCCATCCATGTTGTTGCAAATGATAAGATTTCTTTCTTCTTTATGGCTGCGTAATACTCCATTGTATAAATGTACCACAGCTTCTTAATCCAGTCATCTACCGATGGGCATTTCGGTTGTTTCCATATCTTGGCTATTGTGTAAAGTGCTGCAATAAACATAGGAGTGCATACTGATTTTTGAATTGGAGTTTTGGATTTCTCCGGGTAGATGCCTAGGAGTGGAATTACTGGATCATAGGGTAGTTCCATTTTCAGATTCCTGAGATACCTCCATACTGTTTTCCATAGTGGCTGCACTAATCTGCAATCCCACCAACAATGCACTAGCGTTCCCTTTTATCCACATCCGCGCCAGCATTTGTTGTTTGTTGATTTATTGATGATAGCCATTTTGACTGGAGTGAGGTGGTATCTCATTGTGGTTTTTATTTGCATTTCTCTAATGGTTAGTGAGGTTGATCATTTCTTCATATGTCTTCTTGCCTTCTGTATGTCCTTTTTAGAAACTTTTTCATCCTGCTTTTTTAACTTAATGTATCCTATAAATCAATTAGTATCATAAGGACCTTTTTTGTTTTGTTTATTTGTAATAACTACGTAGTGTTACGTTTTATGGGTACAACATAATTTATTCACCAGTCTCCTAAAGATGTGCGTATGTTATTTTGTTTCTGTGGCTGTCTCATCAAATTCATAGTGGAGATTTCGCAGGATCAAAGGTTAAATCTATATGTCACTGTGTGGCGTTTTGCCAGACTCCCTTCCATAGGAGTGCAGCGTTTTTGCATTCCATTCTGCAATGTTGGAGAGTGTCCCACAGCCTCAATGAGTATGCCATATAGATTTTGAATTGTAGTGATCTGTGAGGTTAAAAAAAGACATCTCAGTTGTATTCTCTTATCATGTTTTGAGTTCTTTAAAGGACACTTGCATATGCTTTTATATTTAGGGCTTTTTTTTTTAATTTTAAAACTTTATAATTTTTAGAACAGTTCTGGGTTCTTAGCAATATTGAGCAGAAAGTACAGAGAGTGTCTATAAAACCACACATGTGTAACCTCTTCAACTATTAACATCCCTACCAGAGTGGAGCATTTGTTACAACTAATGAACCTACATTGACACATCATTATTATCCAACAGTCTATAGTTTACATTAGGATTCACTCTTGGTGTTGTATATTTTATGGCTTTTAACAAATGTATAGTGACATGTACTCGTATCTACCACTGTAATATCCCACCGAACAATTTCACTGCCTTAAAAATCCTGTTCTGCCTGTTTATTCTTCCTTTCCCCAATCCCCAGTAACCGTTAATCATTTTTGCTGTCTCCATAGTTTCACCCTTTCAGAATGTCATATGGTTGGAATTATGCAGTATGTAGCCTTTTCAGATGGGCTTCTTTCACTTACTAATATGTGTTTAAGTATTCATTCTCCATGTCATTTGATGGCTTGATAACTCATTTCTTTTGAGTGCTGCATAACATTCCATTATGTGAATGTACCACAATTTATTTATCCATTGATCCTACTGAAGGACAGCCTAGTTGCTACCAAATTTTGGCAATTATGAATAAAGTAACAATAAATGTCCATGTGCAGGTTATTGTGTGGACATAAAAGTTTTCAGTTCATTTGGGTAAATACCAAGGAGTGCAATTGCCGGATCATATGGTAAGAGTATATCGCATTTCTACTAGGAATGAATGAGTTCCTATTGCTCTATATTTTTGCTACCACTTGGTTTTATCAAGTGTTTTAGATTTTGGCCATTCAAGTAAATACGTAATGGCATTGTATCGCTATTTTAATTTGCAATACCCTAATGACGTATGACATTGAACATCTTTTCGTATGCTTATTGCTGGCTATATATCATATCTTCTTTGGTGAGCTGTCCGTTCATGTACTTTGGATATTTTTAAATATGGTTATTTGTTTTCTTATTGTTGAGTTTTAAGAGTTTATAGTTTTGTGTTTTATTTTTAGGTCTGATCCATTTTTACTTAAATTTTGTCATCGTAACATCTGTGTCAAGAGTTCATTTTTTTCTTTTCTTCTCTCTCTCTTTTTTTTTTTTGCGTGTTCAGTTGTCCCAGTGCCATTTGTTGAAAATATTTTCTTTATCCCAATGTATTACCCTCACTCCTTTGTCAAAGATCAGTAAACTGTATGATATTGTTCTATCTCAGAATTCTCTATTTTGTTCCATTGTCCTATTTGTCTACTGTTTTGCTAATTCTGCATGGTGTTGATTACTGTACAACAATACTAACTCTTGAAGTCAGGGAGGGTCAGTCCTCCAACTTTGTTCTTTTTATTCAGTATTGAGTTGGATGTTCTGGGTATTTTCCTCTCCATGTAAACTTTAGAATTCATTTGTCAATATCCATAAAATAACTAGCTGAAATTTTGAATGAGATCTCATAGATAGATCAAGTTGTGAAAACTAGTATCTTGACAATATTAAATCTTATCCATGAAAATGGACTATCTCTCCATTTATTTACTTCTTTGTTATCTTTCATCAGAGCTTTGTAGTTTTCCTTATGTAGGTCTTATACATATTTTGCTAAATTTGCTAAGTGTTTTATTTTGAGAGGAGGGGTAAATGGTATTGTTTCTAATTGTAAATTTCACCTCTCCATCGATGGCATATAGGTAAGCAATTTGACTTTTGGACATTAATCTTGAATCCTGAAACTTGTTATAATCACTTATTAGTGCCAGAGGTTTTTTTATCAGTTCTTTCAGATTTTTTACAAAGACAATGATGCCACCTGCAAAGATAGTTTTATGTCTTCTATATCAATATATATACTTCTTTTTCTTGTTTTGTTGCATTAGCTAGGACTTCTAGTACAATATTGAAAAGTAGTTGTAGGAGAGACATTCTTACCTTGTTCCTCACCTTAGCAGGAAAGATTCGAGTTTCTCACCATTAAGTATGTAGAGTTTTGTAAATGTATTTGATCAAGGTGAGCAAGTTCTCCTTTATTCCTAATTTGCCAAGAGTTTTTATCATGAATGGGTGTTGAATTTTGTCAAATGCTTTTCCTACACCTATTGAGATAATCATATGGTTTTTCTTCTTTAGCCTGTTGATGTGATGGATTACATTAATTGATTTTTCACCCAGTTGAATACTGAACCACCATTGCATATCTGGGATAAATTCTACTTGGTCATGGTGTATAATTCTTTTTGTATTTTGTTGGATTTGATTTACTAACATTTTGTTGAAGATTTTTGCATCTGTGTTCATAAAAGATGTTGCTCTGTAGTTTTTGTTTGTTTGTTTGTTTGTTTTTTCTTGTAATGTCTTTATCTGGTTTTGTTCTTAGGGTAATGCTGGTCTCATGAAATGAATTAGGAAGTATTCCCTTAGCTTCTATATTCTGGAAGATATTGTAGAGAACTGCTATCATTTCTTTCTTAAATGTTTGGTAGAGTTTACCAGTGAACCCATCTAGGACTTGTGCTTTCTGTTTTGGAAAGTTATTGATTATTGGTTCAATTTTATTAATAGATATAAATCTATTCAAATTGTGTATGTCTTTGTGTGTGTTTTGGCAGATTGTATCTTTCAAGGTATTGGTCCATCATCATTGTATCTTTCAAGGTATTGGTCCATATTGGAAATAAATATTATCAAAACTTGACTTTACCAATGTTGTGATCATTTTTTGCTATCATTTCTTGTATCAAATTTGTGGGCATAAAGTTGTTCACATAATATTTATATATTATCATTTTAATGTCCATGGGAGCTATAGTAATGTCCCCTCTTTCATTTCTTATATTAATACTTTGTTTTATCTCTCTCTGTCTCTCTGTCTCTGTTTCTCTCTCTCTCTCTCTCTCTCTCTCTCTCTCTCTCTCTCTCTCTCTATATATATATATATATATATATATATATATATATATATATATATATATATATCTCTTTCCCCTTAGTTAGCCTGGCTAAAAGCGTATTTTTTTTAATCTTTTCAAAGAACCAGTTTTAGATTTCATTGATATTCTCTATGACTTCCTGTTTTCACTTTCAATGATTTCTGTTCTAATTCTTTTCTTCTGCTTACTTTGGATTTAATTTGCTCCTCTTTTTCTAATTTCCTAAAGTAGAAACTTAGATTATTAACTTTAAATATTTCTTCTTTTCTAATATATGCATTCAATGCTACAAATTTTCCTCTAAGCACCGCTTTCTCTGCATCTCACAAATGTTGATAAGTTATGTTTTCATTTTCATTCATTTCAAAATGTTTTTAATTTCTCTGGAGATTTCTTTCTTAGACCCATGTTTTATTTATAAGTGTATTTTTAATCTCCTAATATTTGGGAATTTTTAAAGTTATCTTTAAAGTTTGTGATTTCTAGTTTAATTTCATTGTGTTCTGAGAGCAGACATTGTATGATTTCTATTCCATTAAATTTGTTAAGAGTGTTTTATAGCCCAGAATGTGATCTATCTTAGTGACTATACCATGTGAGCTTGAGAAGAATGTGTAATTTCCTGTTGAAGAATGAAGTAGTCTATAGATGTGAATTATAGGTAGTGGTTTGAAAGTGTTATTGAGCTCAACTATGTTCTTACAGATTTTCTGCATGCTAGATCTATCCATTTCTGATAGAACGGTATTAAAGTCTCCAACTAAAATATTGAATTCATCTATTTCTCCTTGCAACTCTATGAGTTTTTGCTCCACATATTTTAATGCTCAGCTGCTGCCTGGTTATTAGGCAACCAAATTTAAACAAGTTCCTGCAGAAAGAGACTTAGCATTGACCCGTGGTGATGGGGAGTGGGTGAGGGAAATACATGTTATCAAAACTTGACTTTACCAATGTTGTGATCATTTTTTGCTATCATTTCTTGTGTCCCTTGTTCCTCTGGAGCCAACTCTTTGGCTATCATTTCTTGTGTCCCTTGTTCCTCTGATCTAGTCTTCCATACTTCCTGTCACACCTGTCTTCAGACCTAAACTGCTATAATTACATAAGAGCAGAGCCTCCATACCTATTACTATACCAAATCCATTGCCAAATAGGGAATGGTTTCTTTTCCCCAGCCTTCCCAACTCTCAGTATTTACTGGAGCAGAAAGGGAGAATCTGCCATATTTCATCCTTCTGCTGTGTTCATTTTTTGTTGTACCCGAGATATCTTTTCCCTGTCTTCTTTAAGGACAAGTAAAGATATCAAGCCTCCCAACCTCCACCATTTTTCCCAGGGAGAGAACTTCCACATAATGTTTTTTCTGCTACCACTTTTATGGCTTTTCTTTTTTTTTTTTGCTTCCCTTCAATTACACAAGTGCAAGTCTTATTTTCACCACTAGATTACTAAACGTTTGCGAGCAGAACTCAGAGTACTTAGCTCTGAAACCTCCTACTTGACAACAAATATTCTATTGAATCCTAAATACATATACAAATACATCTGTGCACATAAATGTTATTTACATTGCAATCCTTTCCATAGGTTTATCAATAATCTGAAAGAATGTTCATACTTAAGAGTTTTAAGAAACAAACCTAAAGTGTAAATCTAATACCCAGAGTAGAGAAAAGGATGAATGCATGGTATCAATTATATGTATTGTTGGGGAAGTAAAACAGATGTTTAACTAGGTAACAATAAACAAAATAATCAACTTTCCCATATATTTTTATTTAGTTTGCAATATCAAACTCATTCACTACTTTTCTTTTATTCAGATGTCTATTAGAACTTCTATATCTGTGGACACTTTAATGAGCATGCAAAAGAAAAATAAAGTCTGCTGTGTGAGTTGAGGCAATGTCAACAGATTTTTATGTGTTTAAACTGACAAAGAAATCAGGTATACGAGTAGGAAGTATCCAAAGAATTTGAGACCAACAGTAATCCCAAACACATTCATTCATTTTGAAATTATCTTCATCCCTATAATGAAATCTCTCTTATTGTCAAGAACCTATAAAAGGGAAAATAATGTTCTAAAGGAATGTAGGTGCCACAAAAAGCTAACTATTGGTTCTTGTTTAGTAAGTCTGAGGTGAACACCTACTACCTGTCCTTGGTGGTACTACCATGTTTCCCAGAAAATAAGACCTAGCCAGACAATCAGTTCTAATGTGTCTTTTAGAGAAAAAATTAATATAAGTCCTGGTGTCTCATTTTACTATAAGATTGGATATAATATAATATAATATAATATAATATAATATAATATAATATATAATATAGTATAATACCGGGTCTTATATTAATTTTTGCTCCAAAAGATACATTAGAGCAGATTGTTCAGCTAGGTCTGATTTTCAGGGAAACACGGTAGGATGGGGGCTATAAATTTAATAAAACTTACTCTCAGTCCTGGAAAATTCACAGTATGGTGAGGTATTAAAGGCATGTCCTCCTCCAAATGATGACATGCTGTGCTGTCTGTAGAGGACATCTGATCAATAGATTTGGAGAACACAGTAGAAAAAATGCTTAATTCTGAAAGAAGAAGTCAGGGGCTATTTTCAGAGAGGAGAAGACATTTGAAGTATAAGGAGGAGGTGTTTTGCCATCAGAGAACAAAGAGAAGTTCAAGGCAAAGACTGCAGCCTAGACAAAGGCGAGAAGGTGTGGGAATGCCAAGGCTTCCCAGGTAAGGAAAACAGGTTAAAGAGGAAGTATTTGGTTTGATTGTAACTGCTCATGATTTTCATGGTAAGGGGTTTGGACTTGTTTCTCAAATAATGGAGAAGCATTACAGATTTATTCTTGTGGATGCTTTGGGAGTGTTCACACAAAGTAGCTCTTGGAGACACTGGTTCTGACACCAGTCCAGCACTCAGGCGTCCAAATGATGTATAGACTACTTTTAAAGTGGCTGTTAGAAGCAAAATTCTTTAGGTGAATCTCATACCTGCAGGGCAGTAGAGACAGCCCCTCCCTTACTCCCAGCTGATCCTGTTCTAGTCCTTCCTTCAGTCCTTCACTCTCAATTGCTCTCTTCCAGAATGTCTCCTCTAATGAACCCGATTCAACTGATATCCCTTGATGATCCATCTGGCAGTCATTTACTGACTCTGTTTACTTCATCTTTGTTTCTTTGTCATTTTCATGTGTTTATATCCTTTCATGTGTTTAATCTCCCAAGTGGATCATAAGTGTGTCTGTATCTTACCTCAACCATCCCTGCTCACACAGTAAGCATTCAGTAAATTCTCTCCATTGTCTGTTTGATGGGCTCACTCTCTTATCAGACAGACTTAAGAAATAGAGGAGTCTAGGGATTTCAGAGAAGTGTATCGTAATAAAGGAAGCCCCATTAGCAAAGCTGGAAAAATTGAGCCTGCTAGCTAAAAAATATATTATGACAACAGAGGGAAGACTAGAAAAGAAAACAAAGTATTAGAGAGTAGCCTGAGATAAAAAGGGAAGAAAAGAATTAATAAAGGTTCACTCTCTGAGATTGATCACACTGTGGTTACAGGGCTAACAATCTAATTACTTGCTTTTAGGAATCTTGGTCCACAACTTTCACAACAGTTTCCTTGGAAGACATGTTTTATTACCAAGTGATTTTTTTTATTTTTAAAATATTGTAAAAGTACTTAATATGCTTTATAAACATGACCAGAATATTTTCAATAAAATGTCATTTTGCCAAGTCACAAAGTCCTTTCAGCCCATAACTTACATCAGCACAGCCTGGATTGAGGGAAGCGCTACCAAGATTTTGGTGACAGATGACCATCACTACAAACAGAAGGCCAGCTTGCAAATGAGGTGAACAGTAGTTCATTGTGAGAGAAAACATAGAAACCAAAACATGAGGAGCTTGCGCACGTCCTGGACTCTGGTTGCCTGGTGAGCACACACAACCTGGTATTCGTCTGCATGGGAGAATAAGGAGGGTTACAAAAAGTGGTTTAAAAATGTCCAGTGATAAGAGACAATTATCTCCAGTCCAAACAGCACTGAGATTTTTTTTTTTAACACCGTCATTTACCGGCTGTTAGATATGGAAAAAAATTTGATGATGATGTTTGTTCACAAGCATTAGCAGTATAACCAAACATAAGTGATACAAATGGAAAACGGACACAAATGGAAAAATAAGGGCTGCCTTATCCTGATGTATCTGCGCAGAGAAATTGGACTAAGTTATTGCTTTGACAACCTGAGAGGTATGGGAAGACCTCTCCCCAAACTCTCCTCCTCCTCCTCCCTAACCAGTTGTCTTCCAGCGGGAACCTTTGCTTTCTCTTAGGCATTTAACTTGGAGGAGGTTTGAGGAAGATCAATAGTTTAATTTGCATGCATAGCAAGAGAAATAATAGGAAGCAGAAGAAAAAAGAGGAAGGACCCTCAGAGTAAGAAAGGAGGGACTGGAAAGTTCAAGTCATCTACCTAGTTATTTGGCCTCAGAGGATGCCCGCGTCACAAAAAAAAAGGAGAAGAAAGCAAACACATCCAGAGAAAGGAAGACGCCAGGGCTTAGAGGCAGACCAGTGCAAGCCTGGCACCGGAGCTCTTCCTGGGGAGAAGGTGTTTTGTTTCTTTTCTCTTTAAGGAGAATTGTGGACAAAGGTATATCTTTCAGAAACACTTATTCTCTTTCACAGTATCCTATGTATTTCCTTCATAGCACGTGTTGCAAGTAGCAAGTAAATTATCCATTCTCTGGTTTACTTCTTTCTTTCCTTTTTCTTACATGAAAGTATCATTGAGAAGAGGGACCTTATCATTTGCCCAATCCCAAGGATTCATCAATATTGTTGAATGATTGAATAAGTAAATGAATAAGTGAGTATTAAAGTGCTATAAAGAGGTTGATAAGAATGAGCTGGGGAAATGTGGCTATAGAAGGGAATGATTTTTTTGGATGACCTGATTTATGGACCGCAGTTCCAGTCCAGTTGTGTAGGGCCTAAGATTGCAAAGGCCTAAGTGAGTTCCTAAACTGGTTCTCACAGCTAGCTTTGGATCACAAATACAAGGAGTCGTTTTTTAACATGTGCTGAGCCCACAGCAGCTCAGCACAAGACTCCCTGGGAGCATCGCTCACTCTATATTGGATCCCCACCTACGTGACTAAATCAGAAACTCTAAGAGTCATACATGCTAAGTATTTGTGTTGTAGTGGACATTTACCATTTGGTCCACTGAGAACAACTCCCCTTTTTCCCGAAGTATTTTTTCCTAACCATGCTTCTGGTGAGGGGGTGGGTGAAAGGGAGTGTGAGATGTAGTCCTAGCCATCCCGAACCATGACTACAGAACATAATCTGAGATGGGCCAATCATAGGACTTCTCTCCCTTTGCAAGCCCCTCCCCCCAGCCACCTGAGGTGATGGCGGCTGCTCTAAGCATGGTCACATGACCCAAGCTAGAACAGCCAGAGTCCTTTCTCAGAATTTTTCACACTTTTTCTGGAGAATAAGAGTGCTATCCTCTCTAATTACATTACTGTAAGGGTGTGATCCAGAGTCTGTCCATGGCCCCAGCCACTGCTGCATAGATAATAATGAGCGAAGGAAAGGAAGCCAACATGCAGAAAGAAACAGAAAAACGAGAAGATTCTGTGGGGCACTCGGCACCTCTGGGTTAGGTCAGTACTGCCCTCCTGAGTTTGGCTCATTGAGTTTTCCCCTTGAGCCTCTGTGCTACTCCCATGTTCTTCCCCTGACCCTGTGCACTGCTTACATTAGTTTGAAGTGAATTTCTGTCACTTATATCCATGAGAACTTTAATACAAAGGGTTATACTTCCTTTAAATTTCAAAATAAAACTAGAAAGTGTCTTCGGCAATTAATTTCTCCAGCCTTGAATTAGTAGCTAGGAGAATTTAATTGTCAACTCAGAGCTGTGCTCAGAATAAAAGTGTTACTATCCTACATTCACTTTTTCTACTTCCTTTTGTTCTAACTCAGAACAAACAGAGAACCAAACTCCCATGGAGAAGAAGAGATTAATGATTGAAGACACTTTGATATTTATTCATTTAGATAACTGGCCAGATTCCACAGCAGAATTATACTCTACTGACTGTAACCCTTCACCCAATGAGCTCCAGAGTTTTATTCTGAGGAAATAATTCACCCCCGGTAGGCCAAAATACAAAGCAGTGTGTTTGTTATACAGGAGAAGGGATTTTGCAATTGAAAATACATTACAATTTAGTCTTTGTCCTTTTCATTTCCTCTTTTTAATTTTTCTCCCCACTTCCAGGCCTTTGCTGTTTTTCTCTTTTGCATGTGTAGAATCGTGTATTTCACAGTGTCCATTGTACTCAGACAGAAAATCATGCAGTAAAATATGCTATTTTAAAATACAAGGAATAATGTATCAATACGTAACACTAGAGAACATTTTAGCTGACGTTTTGGGCTAAATCCAGCAGCAGTGACCTCCGTGGATATGACTTAAACCTTGAACAGAGTTATTAAGTGTGACAAAGAGCCCTCCCTCCCTCCCACCCACCATCCAGTCTCAGAACCCTGAGACTTGCTTACAGAACTCTGACTCTGGTCAAGCAATAGTGTACCTAGGCCCAGTATAATCATGCTTGGCCTAAGCCTTTTTGCATAGCTCTTGCCTTTTTGCCCATAATTGGTATAAGAATAACCTTGTGGCCCAGTTGTAAGCATAAGGGGAAGACTGCCTAGGGCTTCCAAGAAAGCTTCTCCTGATGAAAGGGGACAGCCATGCATGGGGAGAGGCTTTTTGTTCCTGCTCCTTCTCTTCCTACTTAGACACTGTCATGTGAAGGTATGATACCTGGAGGTGTGACTATAACAGAGATAACGCAGACTACCCAAGGATGGAAGAACAAAAGGATGAAAGGAGCCTCAAACCTCTGGAATTTGTGTTGCGTAAACAGCTGTTTTTATAGTGGTCTGTGCCACTGTTAATGCTGTTATTAGTTGTCTGCAGCTGAATGGATCTTAGCTGATACATTAAGGACTAGAACTAAATGCACACTCGCATTCCTCAGTTCTCATTATGTTAAGAGGGAGATGGGTAATAATTAACAAATATTTTGAACATGAAAAAGCTACGTTTTTTTTCAGCAGAATAACATAAACTCTTTGTAGAGATATTCTGTTGTAAGTCAAGACTATACAACTACGGGACAATGGCACTTATAGGTAGAGCAAAGTAAGAATTTAACTTTACGTATGCTCCACTACACTTGGTCTGGTTTTACTTTATGCACCATTTGTCTCCTGTGCAACTTTAGCATTTACGGATATGATTAAAAACAGATTAACTGAACAGAATGTGTAATGGTCCTCAGCTGAGTATCAGAAAATTAAAACAGATTTGAAAAGTCTTCTGCCACACTCAGGATTTAAATACATTGAGTATGTCAGCAATTTTGTACTCTCACAGCAAGAGATAAAAGAGGCAAAGATAAAGGGATGCATAAAATAGGAAAGTCTTTGGGGATATTAAGGCAATTAAGAGCAATATGGAAGTAATCAAAACTTGGTCGACAGACCAAATAAGACCTTATGAAATAAAAATATGGGCCAACATTTGCAAAATGTTGCATGCCTTCAGATTACACATGTCTACAAAAGAAATCAAGGGTTAGATTCAATGAGCAGATATGAAACATTAGCAACGGATGAAATGCAAAAGGCCTTCTTAGGCTTGAACATGGGCAGGCATGCTAAAGTTTAAATGCTTATCTAGACACCAGCCAAGTTTTAAGGATTGAAGCGGTGTCTTTCCATCTTTTAGCATGAGAAACACACAATGTAGGAATATAAAACATGCAAAAGTCAAACAAAGAGCTTGTTTTATGTATTGTGAGGAGTTCTGTTTCAAATCAGTTTGAGATATTCAGGAAGTAGGCTTAAGTTTTTATTTTGTCACATTATTTTTTCCTGAGATAATAAATATTAAAAGGTATACATAATGAATGCACTTACTATCCTAGCATGAAGCACAGAACTGCCTGAATGTGGGCATCAACTGTGGATTAATAAAACCAAGACATCTACATTACAGGACACGGTGACTTCTGGGGCTTCTCTGGAGACTTCTGGGGAAGAGAAATAAGAACCACAGACATAGATAAACACGGGGTTTAAGCTATCAGTCAGTGCAGATCTCATGAAGATGAGAATGCAGCCAACAGATGTGACCCCAAACCGCACCAGACACAGGGAAATCATAACGCGGCAGACGAAAGCTATGTCTCTGTCTGGATTATATGTGATGGTTTGGAAACTGACATAATACAATCCTGATTTCAATGCAGCAGCTGTCATCTTGCTGATCCACTTATGTGTTTCTCTCAGCTCATTCAGCCTCCTTTTGTAGTTCTTCAAATGTGGCAGTATCCTAAAAAGATTATTTTAATCGTATCAAAGACATTTGAACTTTAAATAATGCCACAAAGGAGAGGCAGAGCTGGTGCTTCTGTTGCTAATTTGTTTCATTGCTTCTTACATTTGCTGCTTTCCTACATCCAGGCATAATGTGTTTGCAGCTTTGATTGTTAAAGGTCATTTAAATATGTTTATTCCCCCACCCACCCTGCATATCAAAAATCCTAACTTTTGTTCTTCAGCTAATAATTGGGGGGCCAGAAACAAATTCCTGCTAGTGTGCTTAGAGAGGTGTTTCCTTATGGTCTCCCAAACAATTGGGAAACTCCTGTTTGGAACCTGGTAACTGCCTGACATTTTACACAGCAAATGCAGGCACAGGGTAGAGGATCTGCTAACTAGAATCTACCCATAAGTTGGCAGTCAAAACATCTATAACTTTCAGGGTCATCTGAATAAATCAACCTTTCCTGTTAGTATTCACAAAGGAAAAATTCTCCAAGTAAAGCAATGTTTCAAGCCCAAGGAACATTCCACAACCACAGAGCATTATTTCAGAAAAAAAAAAAGTAGCAATAAAGACTTCTTTGGCTTTAAAAGATTTCAAAACACACTGGACATGAAATTGGAAAGCATCATATGAGGTAATAATCCTTCTGGGAAACAGAAGAGGTGGAGACATTAGCCTTTTTCCTATGTCCTGAGACTGTGGATGGAATAGACAAGAACACTGTGAATGGCAAAGATATAAAAGGTACAATTGTCAATGGAAACTCTCCTTGTCCGCTTGCTGCCTCGTCACAAAAGGAAGGGGTATGTGTGTGACAAAAGGAACCCAGGGTCGAGGGACTACTTCTATCCCAGCCTTAGTACTCAATAGCCACCATCTAGGACAAGTCACGTGAGAGCTTCATCTCTAAAGTGAAAGGCTGGGCCAAATGACCTTTAAAGCTCTCTCCTCTGTCAAACACGCAGGTATCTCTGAAAAGAAGGCAAACAGATACTGAGAAAATAAAAGAGTCTTCTCTCTGTAACATTCTCCCCTTGCTTAAGGTCTTCTAATCTTCGCTTTTCCACAGCTAAATCTTGAAGGCTCAGAATGCACATTTCAATGGTGAGGAATTAGGAATAGGAAGCTCTTCTGTTTGGGAAGGCACTTGAACAAAGTAAACAGATGAGAAAACGGGAACTATCGAGCAATGTGAAGGACTAGAATCCACTGTAAAGAATAAATTGCCTTTAGGGAAATAAGGATTTATACTGTAGCAATTACTATGTGCTAGGAACTAATATAATACATCTACTTGAAATATATTGACTCGTTTAATCCTCTCAATCCTTTAAAGGAGGGGCTGCTATTATCATCTTCCACGTGTGGACACTGCCAACATCACGCAGCTTCTAATGGTTACCTAATGATGCACAACAAATCTCCCCAAAACTTAGTGGCTGAAAAGAGTAATAATTTATATATTTCACAGTTTCTGTGGATCAGGTATTCAAGAACAGCTTGACTAAGTGATTCTGAGTCAGGGTCTCTCTTCAGTCAGATGACACCTGGAGCTGTAGTCATGAGAAAGCTTGACCCGGATGGGAGGATCAGCTTTCAAGGTGACACTCTCATGATGGGCAAGCTGGTGCTGGCTCTTAGCAGGTGGCTTCAGTTGCCCTGACATGGGCCCAGAAGAATGCATATCTCTCTATTAACCATGGTTACCGCTGAAGAATGGAGTAAGATTGGTTGCGGATAGGATAGAGAATATAAAGGTAGAGAAAGGAGGCTATGGAAAGGAAAACTATATTTTTTTATCAATAATTCATTCATATATTACTTGTAGAAAAAAATAGATAATGATTTACAACTTAAGCCATTCTACACCAAGTATACAAAAATATTCCATATATACAGAATATTATATATTCTATATATAATATTTTACTTATATATATACATATATACATATATGTGTGTGTGTGTATATATATGTATACACACACACACACACACACACACACACACACACACGATATCACCCTTGTTGCAAACACATTCTCAGAAAATCAAGTCTTGTTTACCTAAAACTCTAAGCAATAGTGGACCAGATGTCTGAAAGAATGAGGAGAAATAAACCTATCTATTTCTGTTGTCCATTATTAGTTTTTAGCATGGCCTGTCCTGGTATCTTTCTTATGATTATTGCTTCCTCTCTAACTCATAAAAGGTGTAAAACATAAACCATCAGTTGAACTACAAATTGTGTTTGAAAAGACAGTTTCATGAAAAGCCAGGTTCTACATTTGAGGCACACTGACTTTTCCACGTGAATAATGTAATTAAAAACAGGTCAACAATTCTTCATTTTTCCTGGCAAGAGAAATAGATATTATGCTGCCCAAACCTTACACATACTTGTACCTTCTTTCCAGATCTGTCTACAACTACGATATAAGCTACCCATTCTATATACATCATACCGATAGTTTCACTGTTCCTCACACCTTGTTCCTTATAGCAAGATGCTTTCATTCCCACAAATCCAGTGGTTTAAAATAACAGAAATTTGTAAGCCTCATACCTACTTTTAGTTATCAGGATCTCAGTCACGGCTTCCCCACTAGTCAGCAAACAGCTTGAGGGTGAGTGTGTCTCATTCCATTTCATATCTACCATGGTGCAGTGCCTAGCTCAGTGATTAGCCAATAGACAGTTCTTAAAAATTGCTGCTCATTGAATATTCAATTGATATTTAAATGCTATGCCTTAAAGCACCTATAGAAGGAATTTTTATTCTTGTGAATTATTGCAAGTTATGAAAGAAAACATGCAAAATATCAAGATACAATTCCAAATATGGCACTTTGGAGCAGAATTTGGAAGAACCATGGAAGAGCATTTGAGAAGTGTAATGGAAACATTGGGACACTGTCACTCTTCAAGGTCAAGGACTATGTCTTTTTTATCTTTATATTTTCTATACCCAATACAATGCCTGGTGACCTAATGGGAGCTCAGTAGATATTGCTGATTAAAGTAGTAGGCAGGACTAGGCTTTGGGGACAGACAATAGTGTATTTGAATCCTGGCATGATACATTTTACCCATGTAACCTTAAATGTTCTGTTTCTTTAGATCTCCATTTGTAAAATTGAAATTAAAAATTCCATAATCAGGTTGCCATGAAAGTAGATAAAATATCTATGGCAGTGTCTAGTTTTTGAGAAAGAGTACTTGCCTGATTTCTCTCAACTAGTGAGATAGAAACTAAGTTTCATTTTGCTAGCAGTCTAGAGAGAAAAAAAATAAAGATGCTAAAATCAAAGAATTTTCACTAGTCAGTTTGAGCCTTGGCTATCACAAGCCCTTCTTTGTAAACTTAGGTGATATTAATTAGAACTGGATAAGATGAAAATTTGTAGTTTTGAAATCATTTTTTCTGTACCACTCCCCAACACCCCATCAGGTAAACAGAAGCTTCCTCTGTTCACTTGGCCTCACCCCTGCCTTCCAAGAGAGAAGCTGAATCTGGGAACTCAGGTCTGGCAGCGTGGTGGTGGAGACTCTAGAAAGGAAGCAAAAAGCAGAGCAGAGATGGGATTTTCAAAGGAAGGAGTCAAGGTTTGTTCCTGGATGGAAAGGAAAACCATAGGTAAAAGCAAAGAGTAGAGGGAGGAAGTGTGAAAGTCTTTTAGCTCATATTGGAGGAGAGGTTTTAGTAGAGATTTGCTGGACAGTATTGTAGAGAGAGAGGATGCTTCTGAGTGTCTAAGAAGAATGAGAGATCAGGAGTTAGAAGAAAGAAGAGGGAAAGGGATTTTATAAACCATTGCAGTGAGTTATGAAGCTGATGCTTTAAATGTTTTGCAGCAGATTTAAGTAAAGATCATAGTCACTTTAGTGAGATGCCGGTCTACGCTTCTTTATGCAAAACACCATGCAAAAATTAGGTCTCCTCTTGCCTCAGGCTTTTTTTCAAATTACATAAAGTGTTCCTGGAAGATCACATTAGAATTGTCCTTACAACAGAAATGAATAATGAAAGAGACCGTAAGTGGCACACAAAGTTACATGGGATCAATTGTTTGAAGAATATCCCACAGAATAAATAGAGACTAAGAGAGACTAGGGCAAGGTCGTTCCACATAGATGGCAGCATCCAGTGTGGCCTGTGCCACAGGGCCTGGGTGAGCAGGACTGGCTTCTTCTTCCCAAAAGGACAGCGGAGGCATATGAATATGTACAGGTAGAAAGTCACACCCTTACCTGTTGTAAGTAGGTTAAATACCTAAAAGAGATCAAGCTAAAATGATCTTTACATCACTGCCAACATCTAGCTAAATGTAAACTTTATGGAAATATGGCAAATATACAAAAAAGTATATGTATTCATTTTCTAGGGATGTTTAACAAATTACCACCGATCTGATCGTCTGCAACCACAGGCATTTATTCTCTCACAGTGCTGGAGGCCAGAAGTTCTAAATCACGATGTTGGCATGCTCACACCACCTGACAGGGCTCTTGGGGAGAACTCATCACTCGCCTTTCTGCCACCTTCTGGTGGCTCCAGGTGTTGCTTGGTTTATGGCCACGTCACCCCAATCTCTGCCTCCATCTTCACATTGCTTCCTACTCCTCTGGTTGTGTGTCTTCTTTGTGTCTCTTATAAGACACTTGTCAATGGATTTGGGGCCACCCAGATAACCCAGAATGATCTCTTCTTCCCAACATCTTTAACTTAATTACATCCACAAGACCCTTTTTCCAAATAAGTTAACATTCACAGGTTCCAGGGTTTGATGTAGATAAATATGTTTTGGGAAGCCAACATTCAGTTCACTACTGTGTACATCTCATAAGTACACAGCTTAATGAGTGAAATAACCATTCCGCAAGTCAAGAGATTAGCAGTTTGCATCCTCTTTTACTCAACATTGTGAAATACTCATCACTGTGAGAGTCACGCAGTCGTGGATCATTCGTTGTCACTGCTATGTGGTACCTCGCTGTATAACAGTACCACAGTTCATTTGTCCATCTACTGTAAATGGATGTTTGTGTTATTTCTATGTTTTTGGCTATTAAGAATAATGCTGCTATAAATATTCTAGTATGTCTTTTGGTGAGTATATATCTGTTGGATATATATCCAAGAGTGAAATTGCTGGGTCTTAGAATATGTGTTTGGCTTTCTTTGGTAGATACTGCCAACCCGTTTTCTAGAGTGGTTGTACTAGGGCAGCTTTTGAATTTAAATTTTCAGAGTAATAAACTAATCTCTACTGAAGTGTCCAACAGGGAGATTCTCCCAGCTCCCTAGTAAACTCCTCTGAGGTGGAGCTGATTTCAGTGTTTCCAGTGTTTTCATCAGAATTAGTGGAACTCCCTTTTGTAGAAATGGTTTGTTAAGTAAGTAAATGGTCTATCCAAGATTGTGGAGAGAATGTTTCACGCACTTTAAAAAATAATTGGAAACATCATTTATGTACATATTCAGCCAGAGTGGGAGCGGCACCCCATGGAGCGCCGGCACTGTTTACACAGTCTTCATGACTCCAAGATCTGTGTACATCCAGTGAGCTCGCTCACACGATTTGCTGCAAATTCCACAGCTTTGCTTTTTAGGCCCGTCTTCATTCAATGGATGCTTTTTCTTTAATGGACTGAATTAAACTAGAGAAGAAACAGCCTCTTCCTTGAGTTCCAAAAGCAATCTACTTTTGCCAACAATTTCATGAGTTTTAATCAACTTTGCTGAAGATTAGTGGGGACACAAAAAGGGGGACAGTATAGAGGGCATGGTTTTCCATTAACCAGGTCCCACTCCCACCCTGAGGGATTCCCAAGGTCCAAATACTTCTTTCTGTATTATACAAAGCAAGTCATTATACAAAGCAAGTCAGTGCTCTCCAACTTGTGCCTGTGAAGCTGCGTAGCCAAACCTGGAAAGGTATCCAGCAGAACAGGGCCTTCTGTATACCTGGATCCAGTCTCCCTAGGAGAGACAACTGGGTTATGAATATGGAAACTACGTGAAAGGGCACTGGCCACAGAGAAGTGTAGATGCGTCATATACCAGTGCAATGTTCTTTGACCCCATGAAATCCCTTATGGGGTATGTGTATCTGCCAGTAGCGCTGGCTGTACTAGGTAGGGTTGTGAGAGATTTGAGAACCTTTTGTAAAGAAGGTCAGCATTACCACTCAGAAGGCTTTTATACATTCTCTGCAATGAATGCTTCTATTTAAAGGGATGTTTACAAACATTGGGCTCTCCTGGCTCTTGAACCTAATTCAACAACAGCAGAGCCATTTCATAAGCATCATTTTCTATAGGGGAAAAAAAAAGCAGAGTCAGTCCCAGAAGTCCCTGAGTAGCATCTCTGCCTCCAATTTGCAGTCTGGAAAACCTGTTACCTCGTAGGCAGATTATTGTGTCAATACAAGTCAGGTTCAAAGTTCACTCAATTTGCTCCAGTTGAGGAATGATTTGAAAGGAGAGGTGCACAGTGGAGGAAACCCATTCTCTAAAACCAATTCTCTTACTTTGGCTTCTGATTTTGAAACTCTAAATTAATTTCTAGAGCACTATATAAAATAATTGAATGAATTATTTAAAAAGTACAACAATTTTCTAGAACATGAGGGATATTGGCCCTCTCCAGAAATTTTTTCCTCTCCCTTTTCCCCAATAATAACCCAAATATCCCAGCCACATGGTTTGAATGAGATTAACTAATTTTATGCTAGTAAATATTTAGTAACAAGGTCAGAAAACAGCCCTGATTTCTAGTCTTTTCCTATTTCCATGGTGTAAAAATACCCACAATGGCCAATTTAAAGTTATCAAAATGATATTATTGGATGCAGAGTTTGTTACATTCAGCCAGCTGTGAAGGGAGAATCAGAAGGCTATGCCTAGCGATCGGAAGCTGGGGCGCTCAGAGCTCTGCTGCTGCCTTCCCAAGGCTGAACCCCAGGACAGTGTCCCATAAAGAACTCAAACAAGTCTGGAGTGGCCATCAGAAAATAGACTGGTGTCTTGATTCTTGAGTGAGACTTAAGATGGTGGTGACACTCACACAAAATCCCTCATTTCAATATTGTGCTGCCCTTAATAGAGTAGAAATGATGAAACCTTGTTAGGCATGGCTTGTAGCTGTTTCCAACAACACGAAAATATGAGAGCAATAGAGCAGATATAGATACAGATACAGGCGCAGACACAAAGATTTCAGACACCAGAAATGATAAACTGAGAGGGAGTGTGATAGCTACTGCACCTGCGTCATTCACTCACCTTGTGGGAGTGGAGAGTCTTTTCTCCTCAGATCCCCAAGAGGGACAAGGAAGTGACTGAGTCATTGATGGACTTAATAATACAAAATAAATAAATAAATAAATAAATAAATAAATAAATAAATAAATAAATAAATAATAATTAGGACAAGGAGGATAGAAAAGGAACTGTGCAATTGAAGAATGGTAGCCATGGGCCAATAAGCTGTAGATACAACAGAGATAAATGCCAATTATCTAAAAACAAACAAAAAAATTTATATATCATTGGGAACATAGGAATTGGGGCCAAGGACTAGAACCACATGTCCCTTCCACAGTGCAATATAACCGTCCTGGAACTAGAAAGGAAGGAAAGGTCTAGGTGAGAGTATCTTAAATTGACTAATATTTACCCCGAGGAGCTAACAAAAATCTGTAAGTGGCATGCTTTACCTCAGTTTACTTTTTGTTTTGTTTTTATTAGTGTCTATGAAGCCAAAAACCAATTTAAGTGCAATTAAGTGTAATTTTCTATTACATTTTTTGGATGACTAAGTGACACAGTTTATGAAATTTGTCCATAATAGCAATAAAGGTGGAAGATATGCAGTATATATACTTCTAGAGAGAGAAAAAAAAAATGGTGATCTCATTTCTCATCATTTTAACATGCTTGCCCATGTTCGTATTTATGTATTTAAATGTGCCATGTGAAAAATCTGTGAATGGATTATTTCCATATTTCCCCCAAGTTAGAACTATTATGAAGAATCTATTATTTCTTGTGATAGTACCATCTAAAGAGCTGTAATTTTCAACTAACTCTACCCTGGTAATGACCACATACGCTTTCTAGGTAAATCAGAGTATGTAATTAATGTGATATTAAATTATTGTAAAAGCACATATGTGGTCATTATGTTACATAAGTGTCATTGCATTATGTAGTTATTAGGTTATACATGTGTAATCTCATTGTTCAATAAATATAGCATCAATATGTTTCATGTGGCATGGAATCAGATGATCCCAGGGTTTTAAACTGGGAATGACTTTAAAGATGATCTAGCCCAATGCCATCATTATGCAAATGAGGAAAATGAAGCCAAGAGAAGTTAAATAATTTACTCAATCACATTGTCCATTATCATTGTAGCTAAGAGGAGACCTCTGGCATAGCACTACTCTGATAATTTTAATTAAAAATTTCAAGGATAATATGCTTTATAAATTAGTTTATCAGTTAAGACACCTTTAGCAGCAAATAACTGAAAACAATTGAAACATGGTTTAAGCAATAAGGAAAATGTATAACAAGAAACATGAAGGTATAGTGATTCTAGGGTTAGTTAATTCTGTGGTCCAATCCCATGATCAAAGGCCTGGATTTCTTTCCATCTCTCTGTTCTCCCATCCTTACTGTATCAGATTATTTTTATGCTGGCTCCCCTTTTAGTCATGAGATAGCTGCAGCAGCATCCAGCTACATACAGACAGCTCAAGATCCAGCAAAAAAAAAGAGAGGAGGCAACACTTCCTAAGTGCTACTTTACAGGAACAAAGACCACTTCCCAGAAATGCCCTCAGAAGACTTGACCTGCATTTCTCCTTTTCCAGAATCGCAGCCTGTGCTAGTGGAAGAGGACCACCTTAAGGGGGTTAGATTAATCAGACCACTGTAGGGAAAGAAATGTAAGTATCCAGCTTCTCGTAAAGCATGGCTACCTGGAGGAATTAGAAGTCAACGATAAAAGGGGAGGAAGGAGGAATAATTGGAAGGCAGCTGATAGTATGTGTCATAACAGGTGCATGTTCCTGGTATCTATGAAAGTTAGCTCTAAACAGTATGGAAAAGATGAGCATTCTCATGGTCTAATTAAAATCCTTGATAAAGCACAGAACTATTTTATGAAAGTGAAAAATTCATCACATATCCTTAATGTCAATTCAGATTATCATTGAAAGAATTTAAATAGCACAACTGAAAAGGCACACTTTCTTCAGTTACAATTTCTATTGAAATGACAAACTTTGGTTCGTTTGTTTTTTTCTAAATCACAGTATTCTTGGAAATTAACAACCTTATTAAGTAGGAACTATTATATTATTCCTGTTTCTATAGATGAGCAAGCTGAGGATCAGAAAAATTAACATTTGTGGTTCTCAGAGTTTGGTTTCTGGATCAATAGGATTAGCATCACCTGGAAACTAATTAAAAATGCAAATTATCAAGCTGTCTCTCAGACCTACTTAGAATGGGACCCAGTAATCTGTATTTTAACAAGGCTTCCTGGTGATTCTGTTGCACTGGAAAACTTTAGAACCACAGCCCTAGATCAATAGCATTGAGCCAGGATTTGAACACAGCCTGTCTTACCTCTAGAGCCTGTTCATTGGACCACTATGCTAAACTGAGTCAGTTTTAGGAGGATTTAGCACACTAACCACTTAACTTCGTACTAAGCAGTTTACTGGCTCACAGTAAACATAAAGTTGCTAAATAAAACAAATTATAGAAAAATGTTTTCTACTTCTCTTCCTTATAAAAATATATTAAATTGGGTAGAAGGTCAGACTAAGGTAGAACAAAACAGTACTATTTTCTGTAACCATATTTCACTATTGACTTTGTTGCCATCGTAAACATGATCCATATTAATTATTAAGAAGGTAATAAATTGTAGTAACCAATTTGGCCACATTGTGATCTGGTTGCTCTGGCCTTATTTTAGGACCTCATCATTAGTAGAGTTAAGCGGTGTGGAGGATGGAGTTCTTAAGTGACCTAGACGCTGGGTTTCAATTTACAAAAGACCTTCTTTTGATAATTTTATGTTCAAATGATCCAGGGAAGACTTAGATGAAAGAGACGAATCGTGAGATGGCTGTGAGTTCCTTGAATAGATATTTTTATAATGATTACAGGCACACACAACACCACATTCTTGAAATTATATTGCCTTGTGTTACAAAGAGCTTATTCTTCCCATAATGGCATCTTGATAGAATGTGGGTGGGCTGAATAGCTCCCAGGGCATTAGCAAAGCAATGACATAAAATCATTGTTTTATTTTTTGTAGCTTCTCTGGATAGTTTGAGGGAAATTATGTGACTACTTTACAAATGATGGGTAACTATGAATTCCAGAGAAATGAGTCAAGGGATTGCATGACATCATAAACTAAGAAAAGACAGAGTTTGGGTCCTATTTCATGCAATCAGGACTTTGCAGTCTATTTTCTTTATGTTTTGCAGATGTCTCCTCTGTGAGCTACATAATTATTTTTACCCAAGTTTCATGCTTCTTACTTTCTTCATTTTCATTATTTTCATTTTCACATGAAAACTGTAAACAGTCTTTTTTAATAGTTAATATTACATGGAAATAACAAAACAGCCAGTTGAGCTTAAGGGCGTACACAAGCAAACTATTTAGGATTTTATTTCACTGTGTGTCATCTACTTATCTGAAAACCAAAAGGGTGTCTGCTCAGGGTGATTAGCCATAACCCTGGCTTAACAGTTTCACATTCACTGTCAAGTGTCAAGTGACCTTGTGTAAACTACGTAAACTCTCTAAGCCTCAGTATCTTGATCTATAAAATGGGGATAATAATGCAACCTGGTAAAAAATATCTAAAGTTTGATAAAATAATACATGTAAGTCACTTAGCCGTAACTGACTCTTAAATAATAACCAATATATATTACTGTTGTTATGTTCTCATCCTTCATTATCATTATCATGGTAAAAATAATTTGAAAAATATACAAATGACATATATTTTTAAAAATTTGGCACAGATATTTTTTCTATAGCTTTTATAAAAATGTTCAGAAGACTTTGACTTTTAGCAAAAACATTAAGTATTAGAGCAAAAGTTATGTATTAATCACCACATCCTCAAGTACCAATAACTGATGTGTTGAACAATGAAACTAGCTTACCTGAAACCATTTGCTCTTGAGGAAATGTATGAGAACATTTCTTTTTTATATCTTACTTAAGTAAATCTAGAATCACAGATGTTTTTATAGTGATAGATATACTTCTCTTTGCCAAACGTTTTCTAAGCAAGGTATGTTAATTGCTTTTTAAAATTATAGTATTTCACAATATTTTCTGTTTTATGAAGACGTGAAATGGAAAACACTGCCCGAGAGAACACTGAAATGACAAGTGCATTGTTACCCAGCACATTGGCTGACTCTGGATGTGCTTCTGTGCCTAGATCCAGACAGCTGGTTCTTTAGAACCAGGCTGAGACTATGGAATGTACCTCATATCATTAATTACTTTCACAGCCTGGTTGGCAAATTCATCTCACCTTTCAGCGAAGGAGTAAATGACTGAGATGAGAGGGTCTGAGTGGTTCCGTGGCCACAGGTGAAACAGTGACTCCAAGAGACTGTACTTTTATAGTCACTCAAGAATCTTACCTTCACGCAATTAAGGGCTGGACCTTTGAAAAATAAAAACAAGTTGTTTCCTTCTCTCAGGATAACTGGAGGGAAATTATATAAATAGTTTAAAATAGCAACTGTGAATTCTCAAGCAATGGGCCAATGATTAGTTTTCAGGTGAAATGATTGTGTGAAGCTGGTGTCATTACCGGATAATGAGGAACACTAATCACCTCTACTTAAAATAGAGAACACCATGAGCTTGCCTGTAATAGTTAAGCTAAGGTTCTTCAATATTTTTTCTGGACATTCACTGGAACTCATTAGAATGAATTAAGTAAATTCAATAGGATTAGTGTGATGGTTAATTTTATGTGTCAACTGAGCCACAAGGTGTTCAGATATTTCATATACATCATTCTGCATGTGTCTGGGAGGGTGTTTCCAGATAAGATTAACATTTGAGACAGTGAACTGAGTGTAGATTACCCTCACCAATGTGGGTGGGCACCATCTAATCCATTCAGAGCCTGGGTAGAACAGAAAGATAGAAGAAGGGAGAATTCACTCTCTGCCTAACTGAGTTGGCACTTTTTCGCTCTTCTCTTGTCTTTGATCTGGGGATTATACCATACGCTCTCCTGGTCCTCAGGATGTGGGCTGAAACTACATTTCCTGTTTTCCTGGGTCTTCAGCTTGCAGATGGAAGACTGGGGAACTTCTCATTCTTCATAATTGTGTAGACGGTTTCTTATAATAACTATATTGGTTTTGTCTCTCTGGAGAACACTGACTAATACAGTGGGGTATTTATTATGTATAATAGTTCCAATTTTTAATTTCATAATAAACCGATGAATATATCCTTTTTAATTAAAGAAAACTTTATTGATTTTCTTAATACAAAAAAGTACACAGTAACCGTGTAAAAAGATAAAGTTGCCTAAATTAAGGCCAAAAGATAAAAGTAAAAAATCATCCATAATCCCACTGTCCAGAGATGATTATTATTAACACAATGCTTTTAAATTCATGTTGATGCGCATACATCTTTGATGTAAATAGAACTTTACCTATATTTAAGGTAATTGCATATACTTCTTTCATAACCTTTTTACTGAAGTATTAACATAGATACATAAAGGTGTATAATTCAAAGTAAATATGCCCATTGTTAAAATAAAAATGAAAGGCCACAATGAGAGGCAGTGAGCATTTATTTGACATGAAAAGAATAGTTATTCAGGAAGCACTGATTCAGGCAGAAGTCCAAATAGTGTTCCAATTAGGAGACAAAGGCAAGGGGTATTTATGAGAAAGGGAAGGAAAACAATTACATCAATAGAAGGAGGGATTTCCATTGGTGCAGATAAGATAACATAGTGACACTAATTCTAAAAATATTTTAAATTTTAAGTTCAGTAGTCATCAGTCCAGCAATCATAATATCTGCTTTCTTGTTAGCCCTGTAAACAGTTCTTTGGGACACAATGTTGCTTTAGGTCCGGTTCAGAGGTTATTTTGCCCAGCTTTAACATTCCAAAGGTTTGAGGCCATTCCCCTGGGATGGCAGTTCTGACTCCATTTTAAAGTGACTCCATTTATATTATTTTTTTTACACTATGTAGGCAGCACCCATTTCAAGAAAGAGAACATTGCCAATATCCAAGAGCCCCCTCATGCCCATTCCCAGCTACCAAGAGTAGTCCCCAACCTAACTTATAACATCCTAAATTACTTTTGTGTATTTCTGTATTCTGTATAATTGGAATCATACAGTATGTACTTTTATGTACCTAACTTTTTGCACAATATTTTTATTGAAGTATAACTGACTTATAATATTAGTTTAAGGTGTACAATATAGTGATTTGATATTTATTAATATATATACTATGAAGTGATCAGCTTGAAAAATCTACTTAAATTCTGTCACCAAGTTTTTACAGTACTATTGACTATATTCTCTATGCTATTTATTACTTCCTTATGATTTATTTATTTTATAACTGAAAGATTGTATGCCTTAATCTTCACTTATTTCTCTCATCCCCCATCCCGCATCCCTCTGGTAACCACCCGTTTGTTCTCAGTTTCTATTAGTCTGTTTTGTTTTGTTCTTTAGATTCCACATATAAGTGAAATCATATGGTATTTGTCTTTGTCTGACTTATTTCACTTAGCATAATACCATCCTCGTCTGTCTATGTTGTCACAAATAGCAAGATTTCGCTCTTTTATGACCAGTAATATTCCATTTTTTGTGTGTATGTGTGTGTGTGTGTGTGTGTCTGACATCTTCTTTATCCATTCATCCGTTTATGGATACTTCGATGGCTTCCATACATTAGCTGTTGTAAATAATGATGTAGTGAACATACGAATGCATATTTCTTTTTGAATTAGTGTTTTTGTTTTCTTCAGATAAATATCCAGAAGTGGGATTGCTGGTCATAATGTAGTTCTAGTTTTAATTATTTGAGGAACCTCCATACTGTTTTCCATAGTAGCTACACCAGTTTACATTCTCATCAACACTTGTTCTTTGTTGTTTTTTTGATAATAGCCATCTGATAAGTGTGAGGTGGTGTCTCATTATGGTTTTAATTTGTATTTTCCTGATGATTAGTGATGTTCAGCACTTTTTAATGTGCCTGTTGACCATCTGTATGTCCTCTTTGGAGAAATGTCTCTTCAGGTCCTCTGCCTATTTTTTAATCAGATTGTTTTTGTTTTTCTTTTGGTTTTTGTTATTTAGTTGTATGAGTTCTTTATATATTTTAAATATTAACCCCAATCAGATAAATTGTTTGTAAATATTTTCTTCCACTTGGTAGGTTAACTTTTCCTTTTGTTGATGGTTTTCTGTGCAAAAGTTTGTTTGTCTTAGTTTGATGCACTCCTTTTTGTTTATTTTTGCTTTTGTTGCTCTTACTTAAAGAGTCATATCCAAAAGAGAAATATTGCTAAAACCAACATCAAAAAGTTTACTGTCAATGTTTTCTTCTAGCATTTTTATGGTTTCAGGTTTACCTTCAGGTTTCAAATCTTTAATCCATTTTGAATTTATTTTTGTATATGGTATATGATAGTGGTTCAGTTTTACTCTTTTGCATATAGCTGTCCTGTTTTCCCAGCACCATTTATTCAAGAGAGTGCCTTTTTCTATTGTATATTCTTGCCTCCTTTGTTGTAGATTACTTAGCCATATATTCATAGGTTTATTTCTGGACTCTCTATTCTGTTCCGTTAATCTATGTTTCTGTTTTTGTGCCGGTGCCATACTGTTTTGATTGCTATGGCTTTCTAGTAAAGATTGAAATCAGGGAGCATGATATCCCTGCTTTGTTCTTCTTTCTCTGTATTGCTTTAGCTATTCAAGGTCTCTAGTGGTTCCATACCAATTTTAGGATTATTTGTTCTAGTTGTGTAAAATATGCAGTTGGTATTTTGAAAGATATTGCATTGAATCTATATATTGCTTTGGACAGTATACTCATTTTGACAATATTAATTCTTCCAATCCATGAGCAACAAAATATTCTTCCATTTATTTGTGTTGTCTTCAATTTCTTTCAACAGTGTCTTATAATTTTCAGAGTACAGGTCTTTCACTTCCTTGGTTAAATTTATTCCTAGGTATTTTATTATTTTTATGCAATTGTAAATGGTATTGTTTTCTTCATTTCTCTTTCTGATATTTAATTACTCATGTCTAGAAATACAACAGATATCTGTATATTGATTTTGTATCCTGCAACTTTATTGAAATCATTTATTAGTTCTAGCAATTTTTTTGTTGGACTCTTTGGGGTTTTCTGTTTATAGCATGATGTCATCTGCAAATGTGAGTTTCACTTCTTCCTTTCCAATTTGGATGTCTTGTTTTCTGCCTAATTACTATGGCTAGGACCTCAATACTTTGTTGAATAAAAGTAGTGAAAGTAGATATCCTTGTCTTGTCCTGGATCTTAGCATCGTACACCATTGAGTATAATTTTGAAGAGTGTTACCTCTATACCCACTTAGTTATGCTGAAGAGTGTTACCTCTGTACCCACTTAGTTATGCTGAAGAGTGTTACCTCTATACCTACTTAGTTATGCTGAAGAATGTTACCTCTATACCCACTTTGTTGAGAGTGTTTATTATGAGTGGATGTTAAATTTTGTAAAATCCTTTTTCCGCATCTATTGAGGTGATCATATGGTTTTTATCCTTTGTTTTGTTTATGTATCAGGTTGATTGATTTGCAGATGTTAAACCATCGTTGCATCCCTGCAATACATTTCACTTGATCGTGGTGTGTGATCTGTTTAATGTATTATTGAATTCTGTAAGGTAAGAGACTTTGTTGAGGATTTTTACATCTATGTTCATCAGGGATATTGGCCTGTACTTTTCTTTTTTTTTTGTAGTGTCTTTATCAGATTTTGATATCAGGGTAATCCTGGCCTCATAAAATGAGTTTGGAAGTGTTCTTTCCTCTTCATTTCTTTTTTTTTTTTTTTGAATAATTTGAAAAGAATAAGTATTAATTATTTCTCAAATGTTTGGTAGAAAGTCACCTGTAGAGCTGTCTGGACCTAGACTTTTGTTTGTTGGGATTTTTTTTTATTACTGATTCAATTTCATTACTAGTAATCAATTTATTCAGATTTTCTAATTTTTTCATGATTCAGTTTGGTAAAATTGTATGTTTCTAGGAACACATTTCTTCCAGATTGTTCAATTCGTCGGCATATAATTGTTTATGGAATTCTCTTACAATCCTTTGTATTTCTGTGGTGTTGGTTGTCACTCTCTTTTTTCATTTCTCATTTTATTTATTTGAGTCCTCTCTTTTTTTCTTGATGAGTCTGGCTAAGGTTTATCAATTTTGTTTTCTTTTCAGAAAACCAGCTGTTAGTTCCATTGATCTTTTCTGTTTTTTAAAATTTATATTTCATTTATTTCTGCTAAGATCTTTATAATTTCCTTTCTTCCACTAACTTTGGGCTTTGTTTGTTGTTTTTTTTCTAGTTCTTTTAGATATAAGGTTAGATTGTTTACTTGAGATTTTTCTTGTTCCTTGAAGTAGGCCTGTATTGCAGTGAAGCTTCCCCTTTAGAACTGCTTTTACTGTGTTCCAAAGATTTTGGAACATTGTGTTTCCATTTTCATTTGAGTCAATGTTTTTTTTGTTTTTCCCTCTTTGATTTCTTCATTGACCTATTGATTGTTTAATAGCATTATGTTTAGGCTCCACGTTTTTGTGTTTTTTCCAGTTTCATTACTGAAATTGATTTCTAGTTTCATACTGTTGTGGTCAGAAAAGATGCTTGATATAATTTCAATCTTCCTAAATCTATTGAGAGTTGTTTTGTGGCCTAACATGTGATCTATCCTGGAGAGTATTTTATATTCACTTGAAAATAATGTGTACTTTACTGCTTTTTGAATGGAATGTTCTGTATATATCAATTAAGTTTATTTGGTATGTTGTGTTGTTTAAGGTCTATGCTTCCTTATTGATTTTCTGTCTGGTTGATATATCCATGGATATAAGTGATGTATTAAAATAACCTATTATTATTGCATTACTGTCAATTTCTCCCTATATCTCTATAAATATTTGTTTTATGTATTTAAGTGCTCCTGTGTTGGGTGCATAAATATTTATAAATGTTATATACTTTTGTTGGATTGACCTCTTCATCATTATGCAATGTCCTTTTTTGTCTTTTGTTACAGTTGTTTTTTTAAAGTCTATTTTGTTTGAAATAAATATTGCTTGAGTTTTTTTTGTGTCTATCTGCATGGAAAACCTTTTTCCATCCCTTCACCTGTAGTGTGTGTGCATCTTTAGGTTTCACATGAGTCTCTTGTCAGCAGCATATAGATGTGTCTTGTATGGTTTCTTTTTATCCATTCAGTCACCTATCTCTTTTGATTGGAAAATTTTGTCCATTTACATTTACAGTAATAATTGATAGGCACATGCTTATTGTCATTTTGTTAATTGTTTTCTGGCTGTTTTGTTCTCTGTTCTTTTCTTCTCTTTATTCCCTTCTGGTTTGATGGCTTTCTTTAGTGTATGTTTACTATCTATTCTCATTTTCTTTTGTGTATTTCCTACAAGTTTTTTTTTTTTTCTTTGTGGTTGCCATGAAGTTCACATATACCATTCTACATATATAACAATGTTAAGTTGATAGTGACTTAAATTTGAACATTCCAAAACTTTACGTCTGTATGCCCAATTTATATTTGTTTTGTTTTGTTTTGTTTTGTTTTAATTAAAGTTTATTGGGGAGACAATTGTTAGTAAAGTTACATAGGGTTCAGGTGTACAATTCTGAAATACATCATCTATATATCACATTGTGTGTTAACCACCCAGAGTCAGTTCTCCTTCCATCACAATATATTTGATCCCTTTTACCCTCATCTACCACCCCTCTCCCTCTTTACCCTCTGGTAATCACACTAAACTATTGTCTGTGTCTATGAGTTTTTGTTTCTTTATTTGTTTGTCTTGTTCTTTTGTTGTTTTCAGTTTTATATACCACATATGAGTGAAGTCATATGGTTCTCTACTTTTTCTGTCTGACTTATTTTGCTTAGCATAACAATCTCAAGATCCATCCATTTTGTCAAAAATGGTACTATTTCACCTTTTCTTATGGCAGAATAGTATTCCATTGTGTATATACACACAACTTTTTTATCCAATCATCTATCAATGGACACTTTCGTTGTTTCTATGTCTTGGCTACTGTAAGTAAAGCTGCAATGAACATTGGAGCATATATATTTTTATGGATAAATGTTTTCAGATTTTTGGGGTAGATATCCAGGAAAGAGATTGCTGGGCCATACGGTGATTCTATTCTTAATTTTTTGAGGAACCTCCACACTGCCTTCCATAGCAGATGCACCAATCTGCATTCCCACAAACAGTGTATGGGTTTTTTTTTTTCTCCGCAGCCTCTCCAACACTTGTTATTATTTGTCTTGTTGATGATAACCATTCTAACTTGTATGCGGTGATATCTCATTGTGGTTTTTATTTGCATATCTCTGATGACCCATTTATATTTTTGATGAAACATTTTACATCTTATTATTTTATGTATTTCTTAGCTAGCTATTGTATTTTTAATTTTACTACTTTTGTCTTTTACCCTTTATTCTTGCTTTATAAGTGAATGATCCACAACCATTATTATTTACTTACCTTTTTCATAGTGGTTTTTACTTTCATACATTTTCTTATTATTAATTAATGCCTTTTCTTTTTATCTTACAGAAGTACCATCAACATTTCTTATAAGGCTGGTTTAGTGATGATCTCCGTTAGCTTTTGCTTATGGGGAAACCCTTAATCTCTCCGTCAATTCTGAATGACAACCTTGCTGGGCACAGAATTCTTAGTTGGCAGTTTTTTTCCTTTTAGCATTTTGAATGTCATGCCATTCTGGCCTGTAAAGTTCCTGCTGAAAAATCTTTTGACAGCCTTATGGGGTTTCCTGTATACATAATGTTTTTTGTTTTTTGTTTTTATATTCTGCTGCTTTTAAGAGTCTCTCTTTATCCTTAACTTTTACCATTTTATTATAATGTGTCTTGGTATATTTCTCTTTTGATTCATCTATTTGGAACTTCCTGGACTTCTTGAACCTGGATGTCTATGTACTTCCTAGTGTTCTGGAATTTTCAAGTCACTATTTCTTCAAATGGTTTTTCTGGCCCTTTCTCTCTCCTCCTTCTGAGACCCCCATAATGTGAATGTTATTCCATTTGATGTTGTACCAGACGTGCCTTACGGTATCCTCACTTCTTTTAATTTTTTTTTTCATTTTGCTATTAACTCTAGGTGATTTCAATTACTGTGTCTTCCAGATCACTGATTCATGCTTCTATTTTATCCATGCTGCTGCTGAAATTCTCTAGTGTAATCTTCAGCTAGCTATAACTTCTGTTTAGTACTTTCTTATATTTTCTATCTTGTCTTTGAAATTTTCTCTGTGTCCATCCTTTCTTCTGCCAAAATTGGTGAGCATCTTTATGGCCATTATTTTGAATTCTTTGTCAGGTAGATTACTTATCTGCACATCCTTTTTCTGGAGTTGTGTCTTGTTCTCTTATTTAGAACATACGGTACTCCCTGTTATCCACAGAGTATATATTCCAAGACCCCCAAAGGACGCCTGAAACCACAAGAGTACCAAACCCTATATATGCTATGTTTTTCCTATACACACATACATACATACATACATACATGCATACATACATACACTTTACAGCTTTTCTGTGGCATATCTGAATTGCCAGTATCCCTACTCTTATGTTTTGAGGCCATTACTAGTAATATTTGGGTTACTTGAACATAAACATTGAGCTATTGCAACAATCTAATAATTGAGAGAGCTACTAAGTGACTAACAGTTGGATAGTATTCACAACATGGATAGTCTGGACAAAGTGATGGTTCACATCCAAGGAGAGATGGAACAGGACCATGCATGTTTTCATTATGCTACTTTGAAGGGCATGCAATTTAAAGTTTATGAATTGTTTATATCTGGAATGTTCCCTTTAATATTTTTGGACTACAGTTATCTACAGGTAACTGAAACTGCAGAAAGCTAAACTGTGGATGAGAAAGACTACTATATTGCTCTGTCTTCTCATTTTGCTTGACTGTATTCTTTTCTATGTATTAGGCAAAACAGCTGTTTTCTCAGGTTTTTAAACGTGACCTATGTAGGTGATGCTTTTTCTTGTTCCCCCTTGCCCTGGTTCTTGGTTGTCTGTCGAACCTTTATGATTGTCTAGTCTTCTTGAGTTATTCTTGGTATGCCCCCAATATTGAGACCTGTCAGTGTTCCAAAGGGAGGAATCTCATTTAGCGCCTAGTTTCAGGCTGATTGGAAGCCAGAACCTCAAGAAGCAGTTTATATAATATGCAAATTTATATAGTCCTATGGGGCAGCAATCATTATCCCTGCTGGCCTCCAGATCAGGACATCTGAATTCTTCCCCTGGGTTATAGTTGCCAATATCACGACTCTAAACAACTGTTTCAGCTCCTTTCTAGGAAGTCTCATCAAGCTGTAGCGGGGCCAAGGGAATGGTGTTTCCCTGCTTTGGGCCCCTGGGAGTACCTCCTTTGCTTCTAGGTATGTGAGAAACCTGAAGCCTATCCCTGAGACTGAAGCTCCTGGCTAAGTGAATAGCGCCTTTTCACAGGAAGACTGGGGTTGGGTTTCAGTCTGCTGTTTTTGCAGTTCCCTGGTGGTGGCAGCCTGCCAAGAACTATCTTTCCTATTGTTATAGTCCTTTGGAGCTCAGTTATGCCAGCCCTCTTGGTCATCAGGGTCAAGCGATTGAGGGGTGTTCCCTGTGTGGATTATGTGCGACCAAGGGCTTCAGTATTGCAGCTAGAGAAAGTCTTTGTGCATGCATACTGAGTTTACACTGGGGATGGGAGAACGTTGCTCACATAAACCTGTCCCAGCCAGGGGGAGGGGAGTGATAGGATGGGGGTGGGGATATTTGTAACCTCTTACATTTGCAGACTTTAAGTGGGAGAATGCCTTGACCATTAGTGCTCACTGACCCAATTGGGTGAGAGTAGGGGATGTTGCATTTTGCAACCAACTATGCTCTCTGGTTTCAGAAAAGCAGTAGGGTAATGCTGAGACCACTCATTCTTGCCTATCTTAGTAGGGCAGCGAGAGGATGTTGCAAACGAGCTCACCCACTTGTGCTACCAGGATAGGTTGGGAGGCTTTGCTCAATATTTTGTTTGTGTGATTATCCATGTTTTTTTATGAGGTTGACACTTATTTTTATTACTATATAGAATTCCATTATTTTATCTATCATTTTTATTTATTGTTATTGCTACATAAGGCAATATATATTATTATTGCTATATAGGATTTATTTTTATTACTATAGAGGATTCCATGGTCACATCTAGTGTTTTTAACTGATTTTTATTTAATAACAATATTCCTATAGCAATAAATATTCAACAAATATTTTACAGCACTTATTATGTTCCATACTCTGTATTAGATATTCATTTAAAATACCATTTTAAACACTGAAATATTTTTTTTACTCTATGAATGAGTCTTTTACTTTGTTTTTAATAATCCTTAATAATTGTGAAAAACATGTTTTAGTTCCATGTTAAGAATTTTAAAAAGGAATTTGTGCTTCAGTGAAAAACTATGCATTTTTCTAGACTCTAAATGATACCCCTCCGGGTTGTCTGATTCTGATTTCACTGAAGCAATTTTATAACTAATTGCTACAACTAATTATAAATTGTGTTGTAGCAAATAAAAATAATTCTTATCTATAGACATGTGAATTCTGTCATATAGATAACAATGAGAATTCTTCTCTACACCTCCAAAAAAGTTTTGCTTTTCATTAGCACATCCATTTCAACATTCCTGATCTACAAATGTTTGTGTTCTTAAGCTTCTCTTTTGAGCCAATTATAACATCTGACTGGTTCCTCATTAATTAATAAATAAAATTAAAATTTTAATACATGTTCATTTTTATGTCTTTATGACAGTCATGATTTAATCTTTTTCTGAAAATTCTCTTTGCACAGAATTTTACAATTTTCTTCAGCAACAAATAACCTAAGCAATGCTATAAAATGCCCAAAGTTTTTTTTGTTTTTTGTTTTCTAATTCTAAAGATAAAATAACTGCCTGAAGGTGAGATACAGGGGATCTGTTTAACCTTGCCGGCTTAAATATTTTTCCTATTTCATGGTCTACCATGGTTGGTTGAAATCAATTGGAATATCTTCCACCTATTACCTACAGAATTCAAACAAGTCGCATACTGACTTGTTCATTTCAGACATTTCACACATTTTTTCTTATTTGATGCACATTCCATTTCACTTCATTGTATATTGATTACTCCCTGTGCCAAGAATTCAATCTTAGATTCTATCAGCCAGTCCCCATTGCTATGAATGGGATTTCCTTGTTCTCCTTGGTTTCCCTCTGATAAAATTCATTCCAGTCATTGTAAGTTAGTTTATGATATCCTTCTCCTCATGTTTAATTCTTCTTTATAGCTCAGAATAGAGGTTAGCATACAGTAACCATTCAATATTAATTATGACCAGATGAATAAATAAATGTCAATAGTGCTACCAATCTGTTTTTCTGAAACCAAAATTGTGTAATGATTTCTAGAATACAAGAATTGAGCTCTTGAGGGGGTCCCCAAACTGAATTTGTGAATGTTTGGTTAATATAACAAACACATGTAAAAATAAAATAACTGTAATAGTGTAATAAAAGCCTAATCATATTCATTTTAGTTCAATATTTAAGAGTTATAAAACTTAGGAAATACTTATATTCTGGAACTCGAGAAACTAATAGAAATGTGAACATAGGGTTATTTTTTTTCTTCTTCTGATTTTATTGGTTTAAGAGAAGAAAAATCAAGGTGAGTTCAAAATCTTGCCTTTTATTTTTGTGAGAGGAGTCTTCTAGACTGTAAGCTCCAAAGGGCCATGTCTGTAAGAATTACTGCTATAGACTAAACACCTAACACTATGACTGCCATGAAATGAATGAATGAAGCCAAACACTCCATTCATACTTATGTTTATATTTGTAGAAAATATGTGGGGTGTGTGTGTGTGTGTGTGTGAGAGAGCGAGAGAGCGAGAGAGCGAGAGAGCGAGAGAGCGAGAGAGCGAGAGCGAGAGAGAGAGAGAGAGAGAGAGAGAACGAGAACTATGGGCTGAACACAGATATAGGATTTCTTTCTCTCTGAGGACGAAGCATAGAAATAGAGGAATACTATTATGAAGTCAACACTACAGATGCCCATACTCTGCCAAGGGGTGATGTTGAACTTCCTCTCTAAATCAGTGGCAAGTCAAGAATTAAATTTACTTCTTCAGTACAAAGATCGTATTCATCCTGGATCTGTCTTTACTCCTCAGAATCACATAGTGATTTTAGCTGTGGACTACTTTTATAGCCACAAAGACTTAATTGGAGGCAGGAGGTAAATACATGGATATACTTTATTTGGTTGCTCAATTTGAATCACGAAGCTAAAGAGGTATTGTCAGGTAAACTGCCACTCAGGTCAAAAAAGAAGTAAATCCAGGAGAATGAAACATATATTGAAAGTGTTACTCAGCATGTCTGAGCAATTTGCATGTGGGAGAGTGGTCCATGTATGAGAGGGTCATAGGAAAGAGCCTTCCAAAGGTATTCTATAAGCAATAATTGTTGGCCTCCTGCAGGCAGTCAAAGCAACTCTGCCTACAGTTTCAATTCCCAGTTTCAAGAGGATGGATGATTTTTGTCACCTATTTATTATTGTCTTCTCTCCTCCCAGACCTTCGCAAAGCAAGACCCAGGAGTGGCTTTAGAGGCCTGACTTGAAAAGTAAATCCCAATAAAGTCAAAAGAATGAGGGAGTTGGTTCACAGGGAAATCAGACCTTCTATTTGGCCTATTCTGTGTGTATATCTGTCTATAACTACATCTACTTAGAGACCCACTGGCTAAGCCTTTAACATACACCCATGCATTCTTCCTTAACTGTGTCCTCCTGTGTTTGAGAGCTTTTTACCTTTTGAGATAAAACTAGCAAGAAATTTAAAAATTGGTACGTAACTATTCATGTATATTCATGTAAAGGGCCAGATAGTAAATATATTTTTGGTTTACAGGCTCTACAGTCTCCTTCACAGCTACTCAACTCTGCTACTGTAGCATGAAAGCAGTGATAGATAATGTCAATGAATGAGCATAGCTGTGTTCCAATAAAACTTATTTTCAAAAACAGTCAGTGGGCCATATATGGCCTATGGCCATAGTTTGTCAACTCCTGGGCAAGAGGTTTTGAAAACCAAGAAACTTAGTTTGGTAGGTAGGTAGGTAGGTAGACATATGTATAATTATGTAAAGGTATACAAATATATATCGCACCCTGTTATAAGCTAACAAAAGCCAGTTTGATACATGTAAGTAGTTGCATGTGGTTACAGGAGATTGGGTTTACCCCACTGCTCACAATCTCTCTATTAGATTATAATGAAAGTGAGACTGATTGAATTCTGCTACACTTAGATTTATTAGCAAGTAAGCACAAAAGAAGTTGTGCAACCTTGATAAAGTCCACACTCTATGTCCTTTCTGGTACTTGAAATAAAATTTCATGAAATTTTCACCTAAAGCAAATGTGACCATTTTATATTTGTAGACTGTCATATATTAGAGTTCAGAGATAAAAAACTCTCTAAATCGGTGGCAGACACAATAGTAGTTGAAGATCAAGCCAAGGTTATCCAGCTGAGTTTTTAACTTCTATTTATGCCTAGGACTGGAGAGAGAGGGGGACGAGAAAGTGTTTCTACAATATCTTAAATCCCACTAAATTCACCAATGAGAGCTTACTTCAAATATCTATTTTGTTAATTAACAATCCGCTAATTTCACCAATGATAACCAATTCCTAACTTTCATTATGCTAATTTTCTACATCTCTGGTGTAAATCAGTTCTGAAGAGTTGAAGCACTTACAGCAGCCACCTGTGTGAAGAGACCCTTCTGATTAAATGCCCACTAACCAACCTGTCCTGGGAATTCCTGATTAGAACATATGACTATTTTTCAGGTGCAGATGGAAATTAACACACACATATTTATATCCCGCCATCAGATGCCATAAGTATCCCATTTTTAAAAAAAAACTGGCTTGTTCCATATGCAATACTACCGTATACAGGTATATATGTAATCGAACCCAAGTTCATATGCCCGGCATGCTATAAGACCAATCAGTAAAACATCAAGTATGCAACAAGGAAAGACTTTATTTCAAGAGGCAGCTAAACAAGGAGACAGAGAGAAGGCCAAGATCTGCCTCCAATCCAGGATTGGGGGTGGGTATTTAAGGAGTTAGGGCTTATATGTATGCACAAGTGCTAGCAGGGCAAATTTTAATTGGGAGAACTTGGAATTTGACCATATATGATAAATGGGGTTTCAGCACCAGGTCTTCCTGGACAGTGGACCCTTCGCCTCTCGAAGGTTTCCAGTGTTGAAATTCTGGTTATGTCCCAGTCCTTTGATTCTGTGGGGGCGAGGGGCAAGACTTTGGTTCCGGGGTACAACTAGAGGTCAAAGTTCTATCCTCAGTGCATACTTTGGCTGCAGGACTTGTGGTTTTGGTCTGTTATCTTTGAAAATCAAGTCAGTATCTTGTTAGAAACAGGATAGGACCATTTTGAGCTGGTTTTGCGATTACAGATGGACTCTTTCAAAATTTACCCCCAGTAGGGGGTAAAACTGTTCCACAGAGGCCAAACTGTGAGTGGAGGAGGACCAAACCCAGGGAGGAAAAAGTAGTAATCAGGGTGGCAAAATGTGCCGAGGGCCTGGCAGGTTTGGAAAGGGTACATAGGGGGATTCCAACCAGAAGACAGGATTGTGACTTCAGAAACACAGAATAAAGATGGTGAGGTACACGGCTATTTCAGGAAATTTGTCCCAATAGGAAGGATTTCGCAGGAACAAAGTGAGCCAGTAGGCCCAGAAAATCAGGTGGTTATTTGAAAGACTCTGTAAGACAGGGCATAGTGATCCCATGTGTGTAAGGAATAGAAGGGAGAGAAGCCAACATCCAGGAGGGGCAGGCACCTCTCCCTCAGGTATAGAGCAGCAGAACCACAACTGGGGAAACAGGTGTCGTTGGTATTGGGTTGGCAGCCTATTGGGTCCAGGAGGAGAGCAAAGAAACTCACTAAAGCCTTAAATTTGATTTCTGTGAGATAGACTTGAACCAGATAGGTTGTGCCAACTATAGGGGAAAAGAAACTTAAAATGACTACAGACTTTTAAGATCGTTTATTCTGAGTTAAGAAGATTAAAAACAGAGGTGCCTGATGAAACTGGGGTCTCAGTAGCTTTTTCTAGTTTACAAAGACATCTCCATCTCTCCCAAGTTCCTTCAAGTCCGTCCATTGTATTAACTATTCTGCTTAGCTCACATTCAAGGTAATTCAATGTTTGCAGTATTGTACACTTCTTTTCAAAGTGTGTTGACAGCTTCAAGTGGTTTTGCCACTCTAAGAAGGGACCCAGTTAATTATTTACAGATGGGAGTTTTCCTTGCATGGGTCATAACCAGAAGTGTGCAAATCCCAGGGCTACACAGGTATTGTGGTTGTAGAAAGAATCCCCAAAGCACTCACTTCAAGCAATACGCAATGCAGTGAGAGTAAAGGGTAATGACAAATTTTGGACATTTTGTTGAAGGTATTTGTAGCTCTGTTTGAACTGGACATAATACAAGTGCCCAAACACATATGAAGTGAAGAGATTGTCAAACAATACATTCTTGATGTGATGACTTTTTAAAATAAACTTTTATCGTTAAAAAATTACAAAATACACAAAAGTACAAATCGTAGTACAATAAACCCCATTGTTCCCACAGCCAGATCCAACAATTATTCAAGATCTTGTCACGTATACTTTGTCCGTCCTATTTTTTTTTATTTTGCTGAAGCTGGTGACATGTTTTTGACACCAAAACTGGAGTCAATATTTGTCATTATTTAGAGGTTTTCTGAATACCTCCTCTAAGAAAGTACTTTAGTATTTTTGATTTGTTCACCTACCTTGAATCCTTAGCAACAAATGTCAAATGCCTGCTGTGTAAAAGGCCCCATGTACTTGAACTTCTTCTGCCTCAGCTCTTAAAATTGGCAAAGCAGTTCCAGGAATGTCAGCCATCTTTGTCGATTTCTTTATCACATTGGGTACATGGCTTCCAGGTGGCAGGGTTACAGAAAGTAATCTAGCCAAGTTGTGTAGATAGTAATACACCAGAATATTGGTACTTAATTTCTGTTTAAGAGCATTTGCCATCCACACTTTCTTCCAAAGCAATACTGTGGTGTTTTAATATTGTTAAATTAGAATAATAAAAGATAGTGCTAATTATTTTTTATTTTGTTTGCATATCACTATAACTGTGCCCTATGCCTATAGAAAAGGAGCTAACAAATAGTTGGAAACCACAAGTGTAACCACAGTTTGGAATAAAATAATCCCCAGATTCTTCTAACTGCTTAGGACCGGGTCCAAGATACACGTAGCTGTCTCCTGTAGTTGCTACATTTTGAGAGTCATGCCGGCTGGTACTCCTGGAGTTAAGGGTCTGTCAGCATCTCCAGTCTGACCTCTTTATTTGTGGATTTATAACTCAGCTGTTTAAATTTGCCCTGAACCAGAACTTAATACAGAGTTAACCTGAGGAACATAAGCATGCTTTTGCATGTGTGTGAAAGTCACGTACTTTTTCCTCTTTACAATAAGTTCATTAAAAATATATGTGCGTGACAGCTTAGCCGTTTCAGAGCTATGTCAAAAAATTGGTAAATTTGTTCCAGAACCAGTTGACCCTTGCCTGCATAAATAATAGAATTTAAGAAAGCCTTTCCTTTAGAGAGAAAACTCTGCTACTCCTAAGACCAGGAAACTGGATGCTTTTTTAAAATAAAAAATAAATTTGAAAAAAGAGAATGACACATTGACTTTAGAACTTGAAAATGAGCTCTTATTCATCTACTATTTCACTATGTCTGTTTAGTATGAGAACATTTTGAAATTTGGTATAATGACATTAAATAACCACAATTGAGACAAACATTCTATAAGAGACTGTTATGGGTTGCCTCTAATGTGGTAATAGATGTCATTTCAAAAATGCAACTCTACTGTCTGGATGAAAGACGGTGACTCCTAACACATTGGTTACAGACAATTGACTATTACAGCTGTCTTTCCTCCTGACTTGCTGCTATCATTTTATGGAATTCAACCATTGTTGGATTGGCATGGAATTCTTACAGGATCAAAGAAAGTTACCATTCAGAAAACTCTCATATTCACTATAAAACAAGGAATAAATCTATGTGACTAAAGATGTAGTTGCCTCTAGTGTGGGAAAGAAAAAAGAACCCTTATACGTAAACACATTTCTGAAACCTGGTGGGTATTTCTGACTTCAAGAATGTACTCAATTTCTCTAAGTCCCAGTGTTCTTTTCTGTAAAATGGGATTCTTATTTCTTGTGGAGTGACTGTTAAAGGCACAACTCTAGAGACATATAAAATGCACTCACTTCATTGTTTATTTTTTGTCTCCTAAAAATATAATTCATTTACACTGAGCTAAGTTCTTACTTTGCACCCTGCATTGTTCTGGACACTATAGAAGTAACATAGTTTAATACTGAAATCCCCTGAATGTATTATGATTGCATTAATCCTACATGTTAATGTAAGATGAGCCAACATATTTATGTCATTTAACAACACCTCTCACTCCTATCCTGAACTAAGGTTTGACACACCATCTATCCAGTTTTTTTATATTTCTTAGAGTTTTGTCATTTTCTACCAGGGATACCAAATGTATACACATGACTTGTATTCATCTTTTGTTATTAGTATATATTGAGCATTACAATTTTAACACAGAGTTTTCCTTTCTTAAAATCTGTATACATTTTTTGTCACCCTCTGTATATAGAAGTTCCACAATTAGGCAATTTCTGGAAGATTTATGGTTTTTATTTTTGTTATCAATGGAATTTCCTTGTTGTCATTGTATTTTCTAACTATATAAGGTTAATGTGATGGAAGTCTCTAGATATTTGGATATTTACCTTGTATTCAGGCAGTACTGAGTCTTAAAAATTATAAAGGTCTTTCAGCTAATTATTTTGACATTTCTAGGTAATAATCATCTTTGTAGTAGTTACACCATTTATTTTTGTTTCATGTCTTATTGTATAGGTCAGAACTTCAACAATATAATGAGAAATAGTGTTAATGATCATTCTTACAGTATTCCAGCTTAAAGAGATGCCTCAAGTGTTTAATATTTAGGTATTATATTAGCTATTGGTTAGAAATAGATTCTCATGTTAAGGACATTTTCTAAAATTCTATTACTAGATTTGTGTCCAGACATTACCATTATATAACACAAGGTATCCCTGAACCTCAGAATGCAGGCCCCTAAGTACATGCTCCCCTGAAAAGAAAAAAAAGTGGCCTCATGACCTCCCCATAAGAGGCCTTCCCATTTCCTGATCAAGGTGAGAATTTTCTATCTTTCTAGAAGAAACTCTAATCTCTACTTCCATTGAGAGGATGAAATAGGCTTCCACAGTCCGACATTCTCAAGCTCAGGGGTCTTCTATGCTGAATTACACCAGACATGGCACCCTGTCCAAGCCCATCCAGGATGCTTGTCACAGTCTCTCTTCTGTTTCAGTGAAGAGCTCACATTGCCTGCTAGAATACTGGGGCCTCACACACATCTCCCCAAAACAGTCAATTGTTTTTAGGGTGAGTGCAGTTCAAATATATATTGTAAAAGAAAATGGCCTCTAAATATGAAGATATACCTACTTTGCAATACTAAAAATAACATTTCAAAGTTCATCTCTGCTTTCAGGGTGATGGTGATATCAAAAATTTTATTCAAGAACAATGGGGGAATATATGTTATGTATTTATATCTACCGTGTGCCCTGCAGCTCCCTCTCTCCTCCACATGTCCTTCTTCCCTCGACAAATATCACTGTCTGACATGCCGCATAATTTACTTATTTGTTATAGCACTGTCTCTCTCCCCCATCTAGAATGTGATCTCTACCAGTACTGCCTTCTTGTTAGTCTTGTTCCCAAAGATCAAGAATAATGCTTAATGTAAAATAGCCACTCAATGTATATTTTTTAAATCAATGAGTGAAGAAATCAGATTCTAAACTTTTGGTAAAACAAAGAAAAACTATTATATAAGTAAATGAATGTTTTCATCCTGAGAAGCAGAAAATTAATAGTAATTTTCAAATTATTCTCTCCAACTTTAAAAGGTAACATTTCATCTCTTCAGGTGCCTGTTGTACTATTTAAAAAATAAATATTGTAGGTGTTTGACCAGCAATACACAATGAGGAAAGTAGTGTTTAATTGAAAAAAGAAAAATCTAAGTAAAAAGACAGAAGTATCATTACTAACCACTGCATATAACGAGGAGATGACCCCAGAGGCAGAAACCATTCCTCACTGGCCCAAAATAATATCGGAAATGTAAAGAATGTTTCATAAATGTTTACTGAATACATGGATGAGCAAATAAATACACAAATAAATAGCTTTCAAACAGAGTAAAATAGTGATCATGTTGATGGAAATCCTAGAAAGCCAATGTCTTCCCCCAAATAAGTATGAAGTATGATTAAAAATATGGTGAATGTTCTTGCCGAGTGCCATCCAATGGAAAGGCAGAGATCTTCAGTCGGGGAAGCGGCGTGTCAAACCTTAGTAACAGTGTAAGTTTCAACTTGTTCAGTGCAGTCAGTTGAGTGTGAGCTACGGTTGAGAAAATGTGTGTTTTAGTGTTCTGTAAGTCATGGATCACAAACGATGCATGAAATTTTGTTTCAAACTGCAAAAAAGTGCTCTAGAAACACACAAAATGTTAATATTAGTCTATGGTGATGCTATAGTGACCAAAATCTGGCACCGTGTGATGTCTGGCTCTTCCTCAAAATCAAAATGACCATGAAAGGTAAACATTTTGAATTGATTCAGGACATCACTGCAGCCATAGCAGCGCAACTAAAGACACTCATGAAAGAGGACTTCCAGAACTGCTTCAGGAAGTGGCAACAATGATGCAATAAGTGTGTTTGAAGTGAGGGGGGATATTTTAAGGGGAATTAATGGCAATGTGACTTTTACTGTAATATTTTTTCTTTTTTAACATTCACCATATTTGTTGATCACACCTCTAAACCTTTTAAAAGTGGTTTAGGATTGGAGGTCAGGAGAGAAATTTGGATAATGAAATCACTCTAGGACATTCCAATTACCCTGGAGATATACTAATCATACTCTGAATCTGCATCCTAATGGTGCCTAATGGAAGAAAGTTGCAAAACCGAACCCAGAGTTTCACACCCATCAAACATACCAGCCATTCCTACATTGCCAACATCTCTCTCTCCAGCTCCCACTTCAGCAATCTTGAACTTGAGTGTGGGGTGTGTGAGTCAAGGAAAAACATAAGTATTAAAAATCTGCCAGATGTAGCCATTAACATTCAAGAGCCTCAGTTCTTTCAGACCAAGGATCCCATCTCTTTAGCTCAGTGGCATCACTGCCCAGCCATACATTAGGGTACCAAATGAAAGCTACTGTGTGATTGTGACTCAGAATTCCTGGCATGTGCTACCCAGTTAATTGTAGTTTCCAATTAGTCTTTCTGATAAGGAGATGCAACATTTCCTCACTGATGTAACCTGGTGCTATACACAAATTGGTGTGTGGAAATAGATTATAACTTTGTGCTGCTGCAGCATTTTATTAAACTGAATCTGAAATTCAGAAGGGAGTTTTCAGCCTGGGTTTTCTTAATATTGTTTCAACCTTAATTTTGCAACTTACCACAAATCAGTGCCGATAGGAAAGGAGTATGTCTTCAGTTGTGTGCTCTCTCTGGCTAATTTTCCTGGGACTAACCTAATGGCTTTGGTATTTCACCAGAATGCACATTTCATCAGATGAAGTGTTTGTGTCCAACATACACATACATGGATTCCGCAACAACTTACAGGTCTTTTTAAGAACCCAATCTTAAGGGTATTTAAGGAGGGAATCTTTGTTAAGGGAATATGAACTTTATGAAAAGTTTCGTATTACAATCTGACACCAAAACAGTGGTTCTTGGAGTATGATCCCCAGGAGAAAAACATCAGCATCACCTGGTAAATTGTTACAAGTGCAAATTCTCAGGCCCCACACCAGGCCTCTTGAATCAGAAATTCGATAAATGGACCCAGCAGTCAGTGTCTTAACAAACTGTCCAGATGATTCTGATGCAAGGTCAAGTTTAAAATACCAAGGTTCACCAAGGTCATTGAGGAGATACTGCCAAAAACCAATGGTTCTTAAACTTCAGCGAGTCAGAATTTGCACACTTTGAGAAACTCTGCAGAGAATTTACTTCTTTGTACTCTGTTGTAGCATTACTCTAGTGTTGTACTTCGTATGTAAAAGAAACAAAACCTAACAGTATTTTTCAACTCAATAGAGTTCCATGGTCTCAGAAATTTTAAAATTATAACTAAATGGAAAACACCAAGACTTTTAATAGGTCAGAGGGAGACTTGCTTCTGATGCTCTAACTTTGAAAGACATCTTGGGTAAATTAGGTAATCTGGAAACACACTATAAGTTTGTATAGGATAGGATGTAAATACCTACTTCAGCTTTTTTGTCAGGCAGTTTGGAGAGATACATTTATCGCCAAAGAAGAAAAACTATAGCAGAAAGGACTACAAAGAATAAAATATCAGACAGAGATGACCCTTGTTGCAAGTGTATCACTAACTTGCCTGCTGAACAGGCAAGTTTTCAGCCTCCCTGAGATTCAGTTTCTCCACTGTAAAATTTACTTAACAAATATGCATTAATTCAAACGTGCAAAACACCAAACTTCATGCCATTGAAGAGACACAGATGAATTAGACAGATTTCCTAAAGAACGACATGCGTTCAAACAACTAAAGTATATGGTAGAAAGTAAGACTCACTGAGAAAATCACCGTAAATACTATAAAATAATGGTTCCTGTTCCGGCATCTTAATGATTCTTCCATTATCTGGGCCCCAGGCTTGATAATTTAGTTGTCATCTCCTTCTTCCTCTATTTCTACTACGTCCCCAAGGTCCCATTGATCTTCCCTTTGAAATTTCTCTTAACATCCTTTTTTCTCCTCCTCCACAGCTTCGTGTCCTCAGCCCTCATCAGTTTGCTCCACAATTTCTGCAGTAGTCTACCACCTTTCTAGATGCGTGCCACCTTCTTTCTAAGACATCCCACTGCCTGTTACCAGATTCATCTTCCTAAAATGCTTTTATCCTCTGGTCACCACCCTGCCGCCCTTTATCACGTCCTGCCTAAACTGCCCCACCTGACATTCAGGCACTCTCATCCACTTTCTCTCCCATCTGCCATGACCTGCCTGTCCTCCCCAGCCTGCAGTGCCACTTGACCTGGTTCTTTCCTGTTTCACCGACACACTCCTTGCATCAAAGCTGTGAGCCCTTACCAATGTGCCACCAGCCTTTTGGAGGATTCTGCCCTCCCTCCCTCCCATCCACATTTGGTCCATCATTCAAGACCACCTCCCAAGGGTTTTCTCAGTTCTCTAATCACAGTGTTTTCTCTTGCTCTGAATTTTTACCACCTGTATCAACAAATTCATCACAGAATCCTGTTTCTCAATTTCCAAGCCTACAGACATTTCTCCTTTGAAAGGACAGATTATGTCTTTTACTTTTGAATTTCTTCCTTCTTGCTGTCCTCCTTACTCCACTCCCCGCCTCTCTCTCTCTCTCTCTCTCTCTCTCTCTCTCTCTCTCTCTCTCTCTCACACACACACACACACACACACACACACACACTGTTGCTCATACACAAAGTACAGAAAATGCAGGAGAAACTCAGGAAAAGTCTGGTGGATGAATGAAATAAGGCAGTAGACATCTGTTGCTTTCTTTTTGCTGGGCTGGCATGCACCCACCCTTCTGATCCCCATACTCTCTTTCCTTACGGTTCTGGTTCTGCTAAGAAAAGTGTCTCAGGCCTAGCTGGAATGCTGATTCCCCTGTTCAGTCGTGATCACACACATAGATTATTAAGTGGCTCAAGTCAGGCCAAGTAGAACCAATGAGATTCAACTTGAAGCCTTTGCATAACTACAGGAGTAAAGAAACTCTCTACGTGTTATTCTTGAAAATAATTGGATATTTATTTGGAAATTCTGGCAGACATTTTAACAAAGAAAGTCCACTTCAGAAACATGTCAACCTAAAGGAAAGAGTAAAGATATGGAAAAATACAGATTCCTAACACCATTGACCACCTGCATTCAATTGATGAAAACCAGGGCCTTGACTTTCCATAGGCCAATGAAACCCTGTTTTTCTTAAGCTAGTTCAGTTTGGTTTCTATCTTATACTGTCGATAGAGACCAACTAATTTGAATAAAAATAATAAAAGCTGACACAAATTAAGAATTTACTACACATTATGCTAAGTACTTATGCATATAGTAAAAAATACATTTAATCTTTTGATAAAATACACTTTCTAAATAATTGTGATGAGTCATTTACAGTGGGTGATTTTATTCTAGCTGAAATAAGATATCATTGGCAAACTTTATACACCAGACGTAGTACTGATGTCTCATGATAGATTTTTTAATCCTAAAATGTGGAAAAGTGTTAGAGAAAATGTCATAAACTACATCTGTAGCTACTGAGCTATGTGTGTATTGTAGCACTGGCAGCTGCCAATCATATCTTTACTCCACGTAATAAGACCATTTAATTCATAAAATATTTGTATGAGTGTGCCTTATGGAATATATGAATGCCTCTATAGTTCAATTTTTCTGAATATAATTAATCAGTTAAATACATGATAGTTAATATGTATATTTTTCTTCTTAAAATATCCTTGAAATATTTTTTTTAAAAAATAGAATTACAAAAGTTGTTATAAAATTTTGTTTTCAGAATATAGTTGAAGTTAAATAAGGTTTTGATGTGACTATGATTTAGGATTATCTGATGTAAAAGCCAGAGGCAAACACTTTCATAAAAGATTAACAACTAGAAATAGTACATACACACAGACACAAATTTATAAGATTTACGAGGGGCATTTTGGTTAACAGGGAGGCTTGAATTCCTGCTAGGTTTATTGTTGTAATTACTTTTAGACTTAGGTTCTATTTGTAATCTTTTAAAATGTGATTGCTTTATACATGTGTACATGTCGCTTAAGTGGGAAGTCACATTAAGAATGGAAACAAATAAGGACTCTGAGTTAGATTTTAAGTTCACAAAAGAAAGTATTTTTGCAGAAAAGAAAAAAGAAAATGAAGACTTGGTAAAATATCGTTAGTCCATGCTCAGTAGTCTACCAGAGTTTTGGTTTTTAGTTCTTTTCAAAAGAATGGCTTGCTAACCAAAAAATCCCTGTCTGTCTTATTAAAACCATCTTGTTAGCCCACTAAAAGTTTACCATCACATACACCATTAACTTTTATTTTTTTAGCTTTTATGTATTTTAAGTGTGTTTTTCCAAGTGAAACAGTTGCTTCAATCCAGTTGTGGAGGCGCAGTTCACAGTGGCCCATGTGGGGATTGAACCCACAACCTTGTTGTTAAGAGCACTGCACTCTAACCAACTGAGCTAACCGGCCACATTCAGACCATTAACTTTTAAACTCAGGGTCAATGAACTTGTCCTTATTCAAGAAAAAAATGTATCTCCTTTATTAGGACACAGTTTCTGACTCTTGAGGAGGCCTAAACCTGGGTAACCCCAAATCAACATGGTAAAAGAAGCCCTCTTCCATCACAGGCAGATACCCATACCCAGACTTGCAAAAGAGGAAGAAAATAGAAAGAAAATAAAAACTAAAGTGAGGAGGGAACAAAAGCAGGAGGATGAAGGAGAGAAAGAACAGAGAGCATCTTGCTGTGAGAAAATAGGGAAAGAACCCGTGCCTTGGGCACATTCTTCCATGGGCTAATAATGCACTTCCATGCTTTGGCCATCTGTTTTTCTCTGGTTATCATTGCTGTCCAGTTAGAGGCAGTGGTTTCATTCAGAACAATCACCAACACTTCTGAAAAACTAGGCTGTTATGTAGTTTATGTTAACAAGCCTGGCACCAAACATAAATTTAAATCCCTTCACCTTTAGAAATGAAAAAGAACCTTATGATTAGGATATAAAGTTCTACTAGGGAAAGCTGAACAACATTTGATCCCCAAATGTTTTCAGGAGGGCCAGATTTCTTCAGTGTAGGCAGCCTGGGAAGAGACTGCCTACCCTGGAATCTTTTCTGAATCATGATCGTGCATTGGCTGTGAAATGTAATTTTAGAGCAAGCCACAAAGAAATGATTAGTGACCTGTTTGCAGTAAGGATCAGTGACTCTGAAATTTCTCAGAGTCTCAAAATGCAAAATGACACTAGCCCGCCTGCCATTCCAGACATGGCAGATCACTCAGCAGTGCTGCAGCAGCAGAACTTGGATATGCTAGCTGAGCATGTGAAGGAATCCAAAAGGATGGTTGTCATTTTGTCAGAGCCAGGAAAATAATGGCAGAAGAAAACCAAAGCCACAGATCAGGGAAGAGCAGCTAAGGGAGGCAGGCACATGGGAACCAGAGTTTGTATCTGCTCTGATGAAGGTCCGCCTCTGGAACATTAATGCACAGAACCAAGCAGGTGTTTGAGTCACAAGAATGCACCATGAGGGAAATCTTGTTGAATAGTCCTCTTCGGAAAAGTCGGGGCCTTTATCTGGTATTGACCATAAGAGTGGAAATAAAGCAGTGGTGCTTGAACTTGACTCAAAAGAAAATAAGTGTTTTAATCTCAGAGCCCAGAGAGAACTTACAAATGTTTATTTGTATTGCATCATCTCTCTTGAGTTGTCATCGTGCTAGAATAAAATAAATGGTAGAATGCTGAGCATAACCGGTCCATGAAATGTGCACAGAGTTTATCGTGCAGCAACTATGCTTTGTCTGGCTAACGCAATGACTAAGGTGTTCATTGACTGTTCAGATAAAGAATAAAAAAATGTTAGAATTAAAAACCTCAAGGGATCTAATGGCAGTAATAGAACTTGCCACGTGGATTCCTTTAAATTTTACTGAATGTGTTTTGTACTGTGCTAGAAACTGTGGGGACTACAAGGAAATCAAAGAACTTGATTTTTCTAGAGATACAGATACATGTAGAAAGTTAACAGTGAAGCAATCATTCAAAAGCACAATTCAAGTTATGTCACAAAACTGAAATTGGTACCAAGTGCTCATAAGTCACTGCCTCAGAGCTCATGGTCACCATACTGCACTGGATCTCCATCTACTTAGCCATGTGACTTTTTGCAAGCTTTGAAACTTACCTGATTCTCCAGGTTTGCATCTCAAAACAAAACAAACAAACAAACAAAAATGGGTATTGGACTTGAGACCCCCCCCTCCTGTAAAATCTCTGTGAATCTTTGATGATTATCAAGATCCTATATGGGTACTTCGATATACAATCAACCTTTTTTCCTCCCCAGATAGGAAACCAACCAAAGATGAAATACTGACAGTCAAGGGGAAAAGAGGGTTGGTGGAGGTAAAGGAACAAAATAAACCTTCCTTTAATACGATACCTACTTATGTTAGGTCGACCAGTGTCCCTAGTTTTACAAGTAAAAATTATAATGTGTAAAACCCATAAAGTCTGCATCTAGCCTTTTAACCTCAGAATCTCTCTAATTCATTAAAGTGATTAATACTTGAACTGAAAGGTGGAATGAAGAAATACAATTCCTGATTAAATAAAACAGAAATTGTTTCGAACAAAGATAGACTGTAAAAAAAATGGTCTCTATTCAACTGTACCCCACAGATTTCAAACTGCATGAATGATTATTGTCAATGTAAAATATTTGTATCTCAAACAATACTCTGTTGTTCATGAATAAAAACTAAAGCACTATTATTCAGTCATTGTAGTTCTGTTAGGCTAGTTTTTTGGTTTTTATTTCAGGACTGATTCTACGGCATTTAAAATTTAGCCAACCTTCAAATCACCATATTGACTCCATTAGAGTAATATTTCTCTTTCTTACCCTAATTGCCTCCTTTTTTCTTTCACTTTAGTAGATTGATACAATTGGAGTGCCTATTTTCTTTTTTCCCTCTTACACTTACAATAATCACAATGATATTACATGTGTAATGCTATTGGAGGAGATGCTAACATTTGTTTACATTGCACCATCTCTCTTGAATTGTCATTGGGCTACACCAAATGGTAGAATGTTGAGCATAACCAGCCCATGAAATGTGCACAAAGAGGTTTTATCAGAAGCACATGAAAGAGTAAGGTCTAGAAAATTAAGGTTACTTAACAAAGTGACTCAGACAATCTATTTTCTAGGCCACACCAACAATTTGGCAAACAATTTATAGAAGAGGCATATGACTTTAACCCTAAGATATAACTCTCTCTTTTCATTACCAATCAGTCACTTCTTACCAGTCTTTTATTATGGAGCTTTTTCAGCTGTAGTATTTCCATTGATGAGACTGATGGTTAAGTGTATTTAATACCTTGGAAATACACTCTGGCATTTTGGCATATAACTGAACACACTGAGCACAGCTTTTACTTTAAAAGTTTATGTCACGAAAGAAAACTAGAGAGAAGGGAGTAGGAGAAGGAAAGAAAGGAGGGAAGGAGGGGGAAAGGGTGAGTTCACAGCCAGGTAAAAAGAAATAGAAATATCTTAGCTTCTTCACTTTGTAACTCACAGTGTTTTTAAAATCATTGGATTATATTAGAACATCTTTTTTTTTTTGTAGGAAAATATACATATTTTAATTTTACACAAAGCCTTTTAAGAAAATACTTCATGTAAAGCACAATGAAGATGTATTCTACACCAAATATTGCATTTTAAGGTAGAAATCCAAACTGACATCATATTATCGTACATGAACGGATTCATGCTACGGTAGCCCAAAGGTATGCATTTATGTACAAAACCACTTTAGAAAGTTTTCAACATTTTGTAGAAGGCTTTTGCTCCTGCTCTCTGTTTTGCTTTTAAACTAGATAAAATTAAACTACATTTTTTGTTTCTAGAAGCAGTTTTCTCTGCTTTGAATTCAAACTTTTAAATTTACATAAGGTAATTTTAAAACTCTGGTCCTTTCCAAGTAGAAGAAGAAAAACCTCAACTGTAATTCTGTAATAAATTGACAGTGCCTCTTTAACCTGAACCCCGAGCCGCCCACCGCTGACGTCCCAGTTCAGGCATTAGAACATCTTATAAAGCTTGCTGATTCTACTACTTATGCATCTTTTGTGGCTTTATGTAATACCTGTAAGCATCTCTGAAGTGATTTTTAGTGGTACATGTGAAGTATGTCATTGAGAATTTGTGGGTGATATTTATTAGAGTCATTGAATTGTCGCCAAGAGATTTCCAACAACTTCAACCTCACAATGATCTACAAGATTTGGAATAGATAAGAATCTCCGTTGCTAGAATTCTGAAAGATACAGTGAAACAAAAATATTCAGAATCAGTAGGGTTTATTTATTTGGCTATAGAGATGTGATGGTTAATTTTATGTGTCAGCTTAATGGGGCCACAGGATGCCCAGATATCCGGTTAAACATTATTTCTGGGTGTGTCTGTGAGGGTCTTTCTGGATGAGATTAACATTTGAATTTGCTAACTGAATAAAGCAATGGCCCTCTCCAGTAAGGGTGGGCATCATCCAATCTATTGAGAGCCTGAATAGAACAAGAAGGCAGAGAAAGGTTGAGTTTACTCTCCCCCTAACTGTTTGATCTGGACATGGATCATCTTGTGGTTCTCAGGCCTTCCAACTGGGACTGGAATCTACACCATCAGCTCTCCAGCTCTCAGACCTTCCAATCATACCCAAGCCTCCCTGGGTCTCCAGCTTGCAGATGGCAGATTGTGGTACTTCCCAACCTCCATAATCCCATGAGCCAATTCCTTGTAACATAACTATTTTATATATATATATATATATATATATATATATATATATATATATATATATATATATAGAGAGAGAGAGAGAGAGAGAGAGAGAGAGAGAGAGATGTATATATATATATATATATATAGAGAGAGAGAGAGAGAGAGAGAGAGAACCAAAAAAAAGTATACACATTTTAAGAAAGAAAAAAACTATTAAAATTGTAATAATATATACCGATAACAAAAGATGAATATAAGTCACGTTAAATTTCTGCAGTTACAAGAGGTGCTCAAAGTGGTTACCAACAGCATCCAAACACTTCTGACTATGGTGAACTACTGCCTGAGCAACGTTGACCAGTGTCTACTTGTATAAATTTTTTGGGCACCCCCGGTATGTGTGTGTGTGTGTGTGTACATGTGTGTGTATGCTATTTATCTGGAGAACCCTAATATAAGAGGAGGGAGGAATCTAGATAATTCAAAGCTATGTCATGGAACTCTATAATTTGCCTAGAATATACCGAGTTTCCCCGAAAATAAGATCTAGCTGGACAATCAGCTCTAATAAATTTTTTGAAGCAAAAATTAATATTCGATCCAGTATTATATTATACTATATTATATTATACCTGGTATTATATCATATCATATCATATTATACTATATTATATTATACCCAGTCTTATATTATATTATATAACACCCAGTCTTATAGTAAAAAAAGACTTGGTCTTATATTAATTTCTGCTCCAAAAGACGCATTAGAGCTGATTGTCTAGCTAGGTCTTATTTTAGGGAAACACGGTATAATAAAACAGGTCTTATGGAGTGGAAAGATATTCTGCTTCCTAATAGCTAAGGAGCCATCCCAGCCACCATACATGTAGTTTGTACATTCAGTAAGCTGACTGTTGAGCATGTATCAAGCATTGTTCTAGCCACTAAGGATAACAAGAAAAAAGGCATGATGGCTGCCCTCAAGTAATCTACTGTCAGAGTTCTAAGATGACCCACTCTCTGCCTTAATCGAAGGTGATAGAGGAAGTATTCATTCATTTTGTCATTCAACAAGGACTTATTGGGTACCTAATATGTTAAAGGCTCTGTGTCCTTTGCTTTGAATAAAGTACTAAATAAGGCAAAGTTGGCTTTGGCTCACATCGAGGTTACATTAAGGGAAGTAGACAAAAAAGTATTTCATCCTTATTGTTATACGTTTTAAAAGGGAAGAAGAGGGTACTGAGGGAGGATGTATAGAAAGATGGTAGCTTGATTAGGGGTAGGGGAATGGTAAGCAATATAAAGGACAAGTTAAAGGTGACTCAGGAAAGAAGAGGTTTGAGAGAGAACATTTCAGCCAGACTGAAAAGCATTTGCAAAGGCTGTGAGGTAGGAACTAAAAGATGAAGGTGGCTGAATTAAAGAGAAGCAGAGAGGAGTTACACAAGATGAAGATGATGAGAGAAATGAGGCCAGACTCTGAAGAGCCTCACAGGCCATGTTAAGGATTTCTGCCTTGACCCTAACTGTCTCTGAAGGATTTCAAGCAGAAGTCTGACAGAATCAGATGTGCATTACTAAAAAATTTCCTTGCTTGCTCCATGGAGAATAGATTAGAGATCATAGGTAAAAAGCTATTGTGGAAGTTCAGGTACTAGTGGTCTGATGGAGGAGATGGCAAAAAATGGACAGATTCAAGAGATATTTAGGAGGATAAACGGATAAAAATGAATGAAGGATTGAACGTGGGAGATAAGGGAAAGTCTGGTACCAAGGATAACTTCCAGGTTCCTGGCTTTTGCACAGAGTACTTGGTGAGGCCCTTCACTAATGGAGAGAAATGGGAGAAAATCAAGATCATTGTCAAATATCACAACATTGTTCTAAATTTGTGTTCATTCATTACCGTATATCAACCATTTGTGACAAATATACCCTAATTAGTATCATGGCAATATTTGTCATTCTCATTTACTCTTTCTTCCCACATCTCCCTGATTTGCTTCCCCACAGTGTCCTCACTTTATCTGGAGGATGATATGGAAAGAGATGGTCGATGGGATCCAAGTCTGTGGTTCAAATCCCAGTGCTGCCACTTCCTAGTTGTATGATTGTGACAAGTTGGCCAAACTCTCTGTATTCATTATATTACATTATATTTATTGTAATATAAATACTTTTCTGTATTATATTATTCATCTATAATAATACCTACTGCAGGAGTTTTGTGACATTTTAATAGGAAAATCTATTTAAAAGTTCTGGTACTACACCTAGTCTATGTTAGATGCTCAAAAAACGTAAAAAGGCTAATACCCTATAGTGTCAGATTGTCCTTGCTCCTATGCCAACCCTCTCGTCTGACAAACCAAGATGGTAAATGCAGCTCTCCTTCCCAATGTTTGGGGAGAACAGAAATGGGGTACCTTTCTAATTTGAGCCTCATGTGCATGTGTCACTCACAGGGAAGCCTTCCAGCTTCCCCCTCCCACTGCCTGGCCTCTCCACTCTCCAAAGAATATGGCATTCTTTCCCTCAAGACAACTACTAAAGCCAAGAATTTCATCCTTATATTTCCTCTATTTCTTCTTATTCACCTTAAAAACAAAAAGAAAGGAGCTCGTTTTATAGGACGACAAACCAGCAATAGGAGAGGCACATTGGAGTCTCCTCAGGTTTTTCTGTGTGGGTTGGAGGTCAGCCATGACTGCAATACTTTCAGAAGTGTGCAGACCCAGAAATGCTGTCCTGGCCCAAAATACTTTTGACTGAAACATTTGCATAGTTGTTTTTATGGACATAGTGTTAGTTTCAGCTGCCAATTTTAGAATTAAACGGCTTACATTACTACAAAATTTTAGCAGAACATGTTTTCCAAAATAAATGTCATTAAATCTACACTCCCACCAACTGATTAGAGACTTGAACTCAGACAATATGGCAAAAACAGCAGAACAGCAAAAGTAAGAAAAACACATGCTCACTTCATATGGTAGAAATGACTCTTCCCTTCCTCTCTAGAAAACACATACACTTGGTGAATGAGCACAGTGAATTCTGCTTCCCTGGAATGTAGGGAAATCCAAAAAGGCATCCACTTGTTTCCAGTTCAAGTTGCATTAGATATTACTGAATTGACACTTTCATGATGTAAGTTTATATTTTTAAATTAACAGTGAGTGTCTCTTTATTTTTTATCAACATTTTAAAATAAACCTGATCTGAAATCCTAAAGAAAACAGCTTTGGCAAGTCATGGCAGCAGTATACCTGCATTAAAAGTTATAAAAAAAAGTTGCATTAAAAGGAAAGTTGCATTAAAAGTCTTGAAAATAATTTAAGTATCGGCTCCTAGAGCAAAGGGTCCTACCTATCTTCAGAGAGGTTATCTTTATAGTTCTGAGAGATAATGAGCCACGAAGTGATCATTTAAGAGTTTGTGTCACAGCAGTGGCCATATGAGTTTGTCATTGTGATGACAAGACTTAAAAAAATCATCTCAATTTGTACCTTGTACTTTTAGAAGAGGAAAAAGAAACTTTATACTTCTTCCTACCCATTAACTGCATCTGGGATACACGCAGTGTCTGATCAAACATATGGCACATAAACAGTAATTTAATTAAATGTGAACAAAGCCTTTTCATGTACCATATTTAAATTTTGAAATGTAGCCCAGCTTTCCTTCTATTTAAAATACATGAAACAACACACACACACACACACACACACACACACACACACAAAGTCACATAGTTGATGGCCGATGTCATGATGACATTCAAAGTGTTCTTGCTGCATAATATGGCCTGGGTCCGTCAGTGCAGGTAGGCTAATTTGAGAATACTCCACCTTTGCACTCAGTAGTGTTAAGTGTTTTTGTCTTAACCAATCTATTTTAATAAAATTGCAAGCATAGCTTTGCCGTGATTTCATCCAATTGTAGCATCTGAAATAGTTTGATTTAAATTATGCTAGGGTGTTCTAAGCCAAACCACAAGCTAACCAGGAAGTGTTTACTTAAACTTGTATGTTCTCTTAGAAGTTCCCAGGAAAATCAAGGAACAAATGTAAATTTGAAAACAAGATAAGTTTGTAAACACTGCCTTTACAGATAATTCAAAATGTATCTAGTTAATTATGAGCATTCCTACAACAAAACAGGAGAATTTGACTAAGGACGTACATAATATTAATAGAAAAATGACCAAATATCCCCTCCTAAGTTGGCCAGAAAGAGTTTTTACTCTTTTTTATAACAACAGATTGTGAGAATCCTGAAATATTTATTTTTCTTGACAGAAATAATCAGAATTCTACAAAGATCCCGGTTGTCTTAGACTACACAAAGTAAAAATGCCTGAGGGAGATAAATGATGTTTATAAAAGGTCATCCAGTAGATAGTTTTATTTTTTTGGAAAGCCTTAAAATTGTAAACAACTTACTCTTTCTTTTATTTGAATTGCCCAATTACACACCTTTGCTCAAGCATTACACTCCTTAACAAGAAATGGATTCATCACAGCCCTGTCTCTGATTCTCATACAATAAATTCAGATAAAAACTTGCTTGAAAAATTCTTTTATGTGATATAATTAGGTCAAACACTAAAAGTATCACAAGGTTTTCAGAATGGGAGCTCTCGGAATGGATGTTCTTAATACTCCATCTATGAAAGTATCATGTGTTATATATACATTTAATGCTCGTGATGGCTTTTGATTCAATTGTCTTTATCATTCTTCAGCTTCCATCTTCTAGAGATCATAAGAAAAAAAAGAATAAAGTTCAAAGCATATTGTGCCAAGGACTTTTTTCCATTAATTTTTAAACCCATGCATATGGCAAGGGAAATAAAATCCATGTGTTTCTGACTCATTTACACTTAACTCACCAAATGTTCTTTTTTAAAAAAAAAAATGAAATCCAACAGTCTTCTGAACCTTTTTTTCTGTTACATATTAGTCCCATCTTGTCAACTCACAGCTCCCAAAGTTCAAGGATGGTTCACAGCTTTGAACCCATATGCTGAGAATAAGTTTGAAACTTCATAAAACAAACATGCTTTCCTCTGACCCACAACCCCCCCCAAAATAATTCCAGTCAAGTTTTAGGTGTGACATTTTGTCACTTCAACTTCAATATTGAGTTATCGTGGGGGTGAATGAGACAACTGGAAAGAAAAAAATCTTAAAAGAAGAAAGGCATGACAAAGGAAATGACTAATTTGCTTAAGATGTGGTACATAGAAAGAATGCTGGACCAGAAAAGTAAGAATGAGGCCCGACAGCTGCCCCTTCCAGCTCTGACACTAGCTAGAGTATAGCCGGGTAAAAATGTTACCCATCTAGTCTGGGCAACAAAACTCACAGTTATAGAAATGAAAGGGTTAGAATTTACCAAGTCCAATTAGATGATTATTATGTTTCCTTCTGTGCTGATGCTTCTATTATTTTATGAATTTATCCCTGAACAATAAAGCAATCCAAACCACTGAAAGAGCTCAGTGATCATGACAGGTGCCTCAAACCAGCCTTTCTTCTACCTCTATTTCTGTCTCTGCCCTCTCCACTCCCCACACAACCCCAGAATATTCCCCCCATCTCTTGCCTGCTCCAGTCCCTCCAGCTTCATGTTCTTATTGATCCAATTTTATTTCATGTTCCTATTGATCCATTTCTATTTCATGTTTCTATTGATCCACTTCTCTGAATCTTGAATCTTCTGTTTCAATCTACAGTCCATTCTTGGACATGAATTGGTTCCTTTCATACTTGTATGGGATTTAGCCTCCAAATAACTTCCATGCTTTTCAGTCTCTAAACTCCTTCCTGTATTCAGTCCCAAAAGGCCAGGTTCCTGCATCAAATAGCTCTAAAATTCTATGTGTAAATATCATGAGAATTGGTTCAGAGTTAACTTAAGCTTTATTCAGGTGTAAAACTAGACAATCAAACATTAATCCATGATAACTTTTACTCAAGGATTCTGGTCTAGAAATATGTCCAATCTAGGAGAAAAGAAAAATTATTTCCAGTCTATTTCTATGAATATTCAAGAGATTTTTTTTATAGATATGTGTTAGATGCATTTTATTTAAGAGGAGAGAAAGTCAAAAGTTCTGAAGAATATCTTTTGTCCTTTTTGGGGGCGAAATTACCCTATTGACTTCTGCACAATGTTTGGTACACAAGGGCTAATGTGGGGCTGTTTATATTGAACATGAAGTTCTTTCATTTAAGAAACATAGAGTTAATATGACATACATTGCACATCCCCTGACTAAACATCTTCACAGTCTGGGCACTTAATTTATGCTTGTGATGGTTTTGATGTTTTTTGGTCTTTTCTTGTGTTTATCACTTTAAAGATTTTGTAACCATGTGTGTGGAAAGTAATTTGCCAAGTTTCAAATCCCTTGGAATTTCCTTAGTTCTTGGTTTGGAATCAGACTTAAGCTCTTCCAGGTTCTGTTTACTGTTAGCTAATGATGATTTCCTTGTCCAAATGGGGAAGAAACTTTTGAACATATATTAAAATGTGTGTATGATTTCTGAGACATCAAATAGCTAGACTAACAAGTCAACATTTTGATGAGTTAAGTGTAAATTAACTAAAAACACATGAACTAAATTCTCCTTGAAGCACAGATGGTTTGAGAAACCAAAAGTGCTTGGAAAAAATATGGCTTCTATTTTCATGAACCCCCAAAGTCTGAAAAAGTAGTTGAAGATTAATTTCCTTCTCTTTCCAATTGTTGCTTTAGATTTTTAACGGATTATGTCCTTTTTGTTTGGTTGTTTCTTACTCTGGATCATCTAAGGAATGGAAGTCCTTCTTCCTTCTTTCTCCTCTTTCTTACTCAAAGATGAATGGGCATCAGGGACAAGAAACCCATGTTCCAAGAGTGAAGAGTGCTATTCTGATAAATATAAAGATACTAGTCAGCCATGTTTACTAGTGGATGGAATACTGAAAATGTAAATAAACCTATATGGGACTCTGTTCCAGCCCTATTGCCTTTGTTTTGGTTGAGGCATCTTTTTGTGCTATTAGAGATTATTGATCATCTGGTGCAGACTTAGAAATGTGCATGGCTTGTCTTCTGCCTATGATTCCAGGCTCTAGTATCCACTGGATCAGGCAAGACAAAGGCCATGGATGGTGAGGTGAGCTCAAGGATGCGTCATTGGTATTAAGGCTGGTGCCCAGTTAATAATAAAGTGGTATCATCTTAAGCCTCTGTCTTCCAAAGACCTTGTGGAAAGAAGGGAATTTGAGACCAGAGCAATATTCTAGATCTCTGGACAAAAAAAGTCAACATGTTACTGAGCATCATTTAATACCATTCAATTATTATTACTTTTGATACCTAGAATATTTTACCAATATTCAGAGTATGTTCTTTTAAAATCGTTAGACTTAATATGCCAATAAAGACGTTTTCTATAAAACTCATTCACCCAATCATATACTTTTCCTTTTTTAAGTATTCTGTATTCACTTTTTTAAATTATAAAAGTAATACACACTTGTTTACCATAGTGTATAAATTTTAGAGGAAAACATCATAACATCACCAAACAATATCACTATTAATAATCATATCACTATTGATATAAGCAATTATAATAGACAGATTATAATTTTAAACCTGTTTATATGTGTACACATTTGAGTAGTTTTTGATGTTTTTCTCAGAAAAAAATAATTTTATACTGTACCACATTATTTCTAAACTTACTATTTTCATTCAAAAGTCTGAAAATATATCAGTTCAGTAGCTAGAGCTCAAACAGATCTCTTTATTTATTTTTTGAGATTTTTATTAAAATATAGCTAACATACAATGTTATATTAGTTTCAGGTGTACAGAACAGTTATTCAACATTTATATATCTAAAGAAGCAATCACCATAAGTCCAATAGCCATCTGACATTATACCATGCTATCACAATGTTATTAAATATATTCCCTATACTGTATATTATATCTGCATTGCTTATTTGTTTTATACCTGGAAATTTGAACTTCTTATTTCCCTTCACCTTTTGCCTGCTTTTGTGATTTTTCAATTACAGTTGACATTCAATATTGTTTTATATTAATATCAAGTGTACAGCATAATGGTTAGACATTTATGTAATTTAAAAAGTGATCCCCCTGAGTAGTCTAGTACCCCCTTGGCTCTATACATAGTTATTAGCATATTATTGATTATATATCTTAGGCTATACTCTACATCCCCATGACTACTATGTAACCACTAATTTGTACTTCTTAATCCCTTCCCCCTTTTCATCCATCCCAAAACCCCCTCCCATCTGACAACCATCAACATATTTTCTGTGTCTGTGTGTTTGTTTCTGCTTTGTTTGTTTATTTTGTTCTTTAGATTTCACACATAATCGAATTTACATTGAATTTGTCTTTGTCTGACATACTTCACTCAGCAGAATACCCTCCACGTTCATCTACGCCATCGCAGATGGTGAGAACCCATTCCTTTCCCTGGCCAAACAATATTTCCATTGTATATATGTGCCACCTACTCTTTACCCACTCTTTTATTGATGGACACGCAGACTGCCTCTACATCTTGGCCATTGCAAACAATGCTGCAGTAAACATGTGGATGAACATGTCCCCTCAACGTAGCATGTCAAATAAATACCCAGAAATGGAATTACTGGATCC